>NC_135254.1:23035312-23656139 GCF_964204865.1 Styela clava
CAGAGCACTGGGCAGAAATCACATCGCGTCAACACCGGGTTGCGGCCATCGCGATGCTTTTTTTAATTAAACAGTCGGATTCCCCTGGTACGTACCAGTTCTAAGTTGGCTGTTCGACGCCGGCCAAAGCGACTCCTTGGTCCGTGTTTCAAGACGGGTCTGGAGGATGGCCTACGTGGCCACGGACCCCGAGCGCGTCGACGGCGCGCCACCGAAGCGGCAGCCCGCCGAACACCGGCACTGCGTCCAGTGCAGGCAAACAACAAGCCAGCCGAACGGCGACGGCCTTACACAGAGAGCGCGCGGCATCCTTTCCTCGATCCGCCGCCGGGCCGCACCGCCCGCGCGCTGTAACACCCTCGCCGGAGCGGGGGCCACCTTCGCGCGGGGACTTAGACCAACGGCAAACCGGTCGTGACCCGCGCCGGTCGCTAGTGCGCTGAGACGGTGCGCGAACCGACTCGGCAGCGGCGCCTTAAGCGTCCGCGAACCGAGACGGCGCGCCCCCGCGCCCAACTGAAAGCGAGCCGGCGACCTGACGGGCCCTCTCGTTTGCCTCTCAACGGTATCACGTACTCTTGAACTCTCTCTTCAAAGTGCCTTTCAACTTTCCCTCACGGTACTTGTCCGCTATCGGTCTCGCGACCGTGTTTAGTCTTAGGTGGAGATTACCACCCGCTTTGGGCTGCATTCCCAAACAACCCGACTCCGAGGATACCCGAAGCGGCCAAGGCAAGCGCCCCTATGGGCCTAACACCCGCCGTGGGACGAGGCCTCGATCAGAAGGACACCGGCGCTCGCCGTCAGCCGCACTGAGACTTCGTACGTCACAACTTGGCGCACTCGAGAAGCGCGCAGATTCGACGCTGGACTCTTCCCGGTTCACTCGCCGTTACTCAGGGAATCCCTGTTGGTTTCTTTTCCTCCGCTTAATAATATGCTTAAATTCAGCGGGTGCTCTCGCCTGAACTCAGGTCGTATGTGTCAAGCGGGCCGCTTCTTCCACGGCCCGCTGGCATCACAAGTCGTCGCCCGCGGCGCCGACCGAGCGCGTACCGTCGCCGCCTTGGCCCACGGTCGGTCTTGATCTCGTGACAGGACCGACCGACCTGGACCCGCCCCTCGAACGTAGTTGAACACGTCGAGAGGCCGGCGGTGTACCGGACACGCGGTCGCGCCGAGAAAGCTCGGCGACCGCTTCAACTTGGGGCGACGCCCGGCCGTCTTCTCAGAGGCCTGGCGACGGCCCTCGGGTGAGGATGAACGCGACCCTGAGGCAGACGCGGTCCCGGGATTGACCCGAGACCGCAATTCGCGTTCAGAAGGTCGACGTTCAATGTGTTCTGCAATTCACATTACTTCTCGGGTTCCGCCCCGTGCGACACGTGTAACACGTTGGCATAGCAAGGCAGCCGAGTGCGATGGTGGCTTCTGGGCACCGGGCTCGATGTGCC
This sequence comes from Styela clava, assembly GCF_964204865.1. NCBI lineage: Eukaryota > Metazoa > Chordata > Ascidiacea > Stolidobranchia > Styelidae > Styela > Styela clava. The sequence continues at coordinate 23,036,767 of NC_135254.1, forward strand.
GCCGACCCAGCCCGGCGGTCGCTCGGTGCCGTTTGTTGGTGTTTTTGTGCAGTTGTTGTCGGTGGTTTTGTGGTCGATCCCACAGTGTGACGTCCGCGCGCTTCGGCGCCGGGCGAAACGTCGAGGACGACTCTTAACGGTGGATCACTCGGCTCGCGAGTCGATGAAGGACGCAGCCAAGTGCGAGAAGTAATGTGAATTGCAGAACACATTGAACGTCGATCTTCTGAACGTGAATTGCGGTCTCGGGTCAATCCCGGGACCGCGTCTGCCTCATGGTCGCGTTCTTCCTCACCCGAGGGCCGTCGCCAGGCCTCTGCGAAGACGGCCGGGCGTCGCCCAAAGTTGGAGCGGTCGCCGAGCTTTCTCGGCGCGACCGCGTGTCCCGTACACCGCCGGCCTCTCGACGTTTAACGACGTTCGAAGGACGGGTCCAGGTCGGTCGGTCCGGTCACGAGATCAAGACCGACCGTGGGCCAAAGCGGCGACGGTACGCGCTCGGTCGGCGCCGGCGGCGACGACTTGCGATGCCAGCGGGCCGTGGAAGAAGCGGCCCGCTTGACACATACGACCTGAGTTCCGGCGAGAGCACCCGCTAAATTTATGCATATTATGACGGCGGGGGTTAGGCCCATAGGGGCGCTTGCCTTGGCCGCTTCGGGTCTTCTCGGAGTCGGGTTGTTTGGGAATGCAGCCCAAAGCGGGTGGTAAACTCCATTTAAGACTAAATACGGTCGCGAGACCGATAGCGGACAAGTACCGTGAGGGAAAGTTGAAAAGCACTTTGAAGAGAGAGTTCAAGAGTACGTGAAACCGAGGCAAACGGGAGGGCCCGTCAGGTCGCCGGCTCGCTTTCAGTTGGGTGCGGGGGCGCGCCGTCTCGGTTCGCAGACGCTTAAGGTGCCGCTGCCGAGCCGGCTCGCGCACTGTCTCAGCGCACTAGCGACCGGCGCGGGTCTCGACCGGTTTGCCGTCGGTCTAAGTCCCCGCGCGAAGGTGGCCCCCGCTCCGGCGGGGGTGTTACAGCGCGCGGGCGGTGCGGCGGATCGAGGAAAGGATGCCGCGCGCTCTCTGTGTGCGGCCGTCGCCGTTTGGCTGGCTTGTCGTTCACCTGCACTGTACGCAGTGCCGGTGTTCGGCGGGCTGCCGCTTCGGTGGCGCCGGCGCGGGCGCACGACCGGCCGATCGCACCCGCTCTGCCGGGGCGGTCACGCAAGAGCGTCCATGTTGGGACCCGAAAGATGGTGAACTATGCCTGGGAAGGTCGAAGCCAGAGGAAACTCTGGTGGAGGACCGTAGCGATTCTGACGTGCAAATCGATCGTCCTATTTGGGTATAGGAGCGAAAGACTGATCGAACCATCTAGTAGCTGGTTCCTTCCGAAGTTTCCCTCGGGATAGCTGGCGCTTTGTCGCAGTTTTATCTGGTAAAGCGAATGATTAGAGGCCTTGGGGACGAAACGTCCTCAACCTATTCTCAAACTTTAAATTGGTAAGAAGCCCGGCTCGCTTAATTGGAGTCGGGCGCCTCGAATGCGAGTGCCCAGTGGGCCACTCTTGGTAAGCAGGACTGGCGATGCGGGATGAACCGAACGCCGGGTTAAGGCGCCCGACGCGACGCTCATCAGAGCTCACAAAAGGTGTTGGTTGATCTAGACAGCAGGGCGGTGGCCATGGAAGTCGGAATCCGCTAAGGAGTGTGTAACAACTCACCTGCCGAATCAACCAGCCCTGAAAATGGATTGCGCTGGAGCGTCGGGTCTATACCCGGCCGTCGCGATGACACGGGCCGTTCCACGGCGCTATGTCGCGACGAGTAGGAAGGCCGCGGAGGCGGGCGTCGAAGCGTCGAGCGAGAGCTCGCGTGGAGCAGCCGTCGGTGCAGATCTTGGTGGTAGTAGCAAATATTCAAACTACTCTTGGACAGCTTATCTAACACTTGCCCTGTTTATATGACACTTGCTCTGCTAGTCTCAGACTTGTACCACTTGCCTCACGCTAGTTATGCTTGTCTGATACTGTCCTGCTAGTCCCACATTTATCCTGCTTGTCCCACACTCATCGTGAATCAATAAAAGTTGTCTTGCATGGTTCACACTTGCTCTACGTGGCCCACAATTTTCCTACTTGCATCTCACTGGTTCTGCATCACACTCGTGTATAAAGCCGAGTTTTTCAACGGGTAATGTTTTTTATTATTCAAAATATTCAATCCACGTCGATGCGAGCATTTTAAGGGTCTTATCATATTAATTTAGTTTTGCTCATGGAATCTCCCGTTTTCAACGACTTACGACAAAATAAAAACATAACTTCTCTAAAATACTGCAAAACTCTGCGTTAAACTGAGCTGTATAGTGTCCGATTACAATACGCTTTAATAATATCTACTGCCACCTGTGATTATTTTTAGAAAAATCCCAAGATCTACGATAAAATCTCAAAGTGTAATATTTATTTTAGTACAATTGATAAATTGCTTAAACGTACTTTACATTGATTAGTTAATATATCGTAAGAAATCAGGCCACAGTCAATATTTCCAAATGGGTTCAAAGATACATATTGATCGCCTCGAAATCTCCACGGAACAGCTTTTGAAACAGTCGCCGCGATTAAACCACTCGCTGAAAGAGACGATTATCACTGTCTGATGATTTTTCAGTTGCGCCAAGTATTCACGACCAATACGAGACTATTGAAAATGGCTTGCTTTGATAATTTAATTTCGTCCAATATGCGTCCATGTGGTGCGCCAACTCACGTCAAATAACGACATTACTATAACATATCACGGCCATAAGAAAGTGTGGAAAACTGCTCGATTATATCTCGTTTTGATTCGTATGTTTGCGATGTTGTGAATTCTAAAAATCTGATCTGTTCTTGCAACACTGATTCCGCTATGAAGGCTGCCACTCCGAATATTGTTAAGATATCAAGTTAAAAAAAATCCCTAGTTCTGCGATAAAATATCGGAGACTACAATTTATTTTAGTACAACAAAAATTGATTGAATATGCAGTACAGTGATTATGTTGTATATCATAATAACCAAGGTAAAAGTTGCCTGTGGCCCCGTCGATAGTTTCAAAGTGTCTAAAAATGTATACCGAGCACATAATTGACTCGTGTTTTTGAATTCATTGACCATGGCATAGTTCCCAAAGGCAATTTACAGTAATGTGTGCTGTATTTTGCGATTTACAATGTCTAAAAAAGCGTTCTTCATCTGTTGCGGGCCTCCTGAATAAACTAATGGCGTTTTTCGTATTGTTTTATGTATTCGATAAAGCGGAACAAAAAAAATTGCCGAGGGTAATTAAAGCAAGAATAAGTAATGAGAATAAATTCAAAGGTATTCACGACCTATCGTTGCGGCTCACAATGAATGCGATCGGCGAATATACCAAAATGTAATTGCACGCCTTTCAGATCTTTTCACAATCTGCACAAATTGATCAGAAGCCACCTTCTGATCCCATGTCAATCCTTGGATTTAATATATAATGCCACAATTATGTTCGCACTTATGACCAATTATAAAAATTTGTCGAATGCATTTCATAAATCCCATTTTAACAATGTGTATAAATAGGGACGTATATACATATTTACCGAAACATTTCCCTGTATGATACTAATTCTTATAAGATTTGAGGCTTTTATTCACCGCGTCTCCGCCATAATAAAAGCATTGTTTTAAGGCAAAGCGCCCCAGAATATGATTTTACGGAAGTTTAATTACTCAAGCGTGCAACGCCTGTGGCGATAGCAATGAGTTTTCTATACACTGTAAAATCATCGATAGTCCCTCACTGTCTTGCTTTTGCCGTACTTGTGCTGATTGAATCAAAATTGTCTCACACATTCTCTGGTTATTACAAAACAGTTTGAATCACACTTGTATTGCTTTTCCCATACTCCTTCTTGCCTCACACTTGTCCTGCATTTTCCACCATTGTTCTGTTTGTCTCACACTCTTCTAGAATTTACCATCGGGGTGTCCTCAATGTAACGCTTGCAAGTCATTTTTGTTCGAGTTTATACCACAAATATTATTGTAAAAAATAACGTTAAATAAAATATTTAAAGTAGTTGGCAATAAAGGTGAACTTGGCCTGAAATCATACACTCGCGAGCTGTTTGATTAAGATCTCTAGTAATCTAGTGCTGATCTATACTGTATAAGTGCCCAAGAGGCATGTTTTACTGGACTTGCACGCTGACTTGGATTACAACCTAGAAAAAACGGAGTCATCTGATGTACGGACACATCCGTACAAGATGAGTACAAGATGTACTCACGGCCACAGGTGGAAAAATTGAATCTGAAAGGGGGAATATAAATTTTTCACACTGATGCAAATATCAAGAGAATATAAGAGAAATCTCCGATGAAACTTCCTACCCAAGAGTACCACATAAAATAACAAGCTCAGCAATGGTAATATCAGAAGTGTATCAAAACAATTATCATAGAAACACAAACATATACAATCGATATGTATTGATAATATCGGAAGACTTCAAGCAAAACAACTTGCCACCAGATTACATAATGATTGATGGCGCCCTATGCAGGACATATCTGTCGGAGAAACTGTATACACCGACCTGTGGGCTGTGCATGAAAGAAGGTCATAGCTTCATAAACTGTGTAAACAGTCCCGTCTGCAGATACTGTATATAAGGAAGGGCATTTTCAAATGATCGTGAGAGCGCTATGAGAACAACGCTTACGACATGGACACTAACAAGGGGAAGAAAAGGGGACGCGACAAAAAGGAAATCTCCGACATTACCTTCGGAGAAACCGAAGCAGAGTAGTCTATCAAATGCATATTTAAAGATTATAGTATTAATTAAACATAATGATAACTAACCAATTCACTATCCATCACTAAAAGGGCGGTAGCTCTATTGGAAAAATTATAACCTCCATAAATGTAAAAGGTATTGAAAGACATTGAAAAACTTAAAATTAAATTACGGAGCAGACAGTCTAACTATACACGACGTCCACCGTTTTAAACGAGTATGATTTTTCAAAGCAACGGAAAAGATAGTGTATCATGCATACATCAATACAGAAAACACGTCATGTCCATGGAAAACATAACGAAATTACTCTGAGTGCACGGTACACTATAATTAAAGAATAGTTATTAACATATCACAATATCAACTATACGAAATAATCATACAGGGTAGAATTAGCGTTCTAACCGCTCTAAATAACATTAACAACAACAATATGCTAACCATATTCAATATACGCACCCTATAAAATAAAGTAAAAATTTGGAGGAAGAGAACCGCTAATCAATGCATGTAAAATAACCGCGGGTCATTGGTATATGACAAATAATAAAGTACGTCAAAAAATAAAACTCTTCTAAACTTTGAACGCGGACACTCAATGGCAATGAAACAGGAATTAATAATTACTTGGACGAATATGAACGCATGAAAATTACGGAGAAGAAGAGGAGGAACGGAAAAAGCGAGTCACACGCCTAAAAGTATGAACAATTACGAAACCCAAAGTCCCGATGGCCTGTCAAAGGAGTTTTACTGCGCATATTACGACATCCTAAAGCAGAGCATATATCACCTAATTAATAACGTTATAGCTGTTAAACAGTCATCAATGAGATAAAAGTATGAAAAAGGGAACACAACACATCAATCAAATTATCGACCAATCTCGAACTTAAACTTCGACTATAAATTACTCGCAGAAATAGTTGCTAATAGATTGAAAATTATATTGGGAAATACATACTGAGCAACCATAAATGAAACAAACGTAAACGATCGATCTTCGATGCGATAGAAAACCTCAATTCAATTTGGGAACATATAACCGAACAGGACTTACCGTGCTATATCTTGTAATTCTGAAAAAGTAAAAATCATTGAAAGTCTAAATTTAAAAGGACCAAAAGAAATTTGGCATGCAGTGGAACTGTACAATCTAGGAAGCAATGTTAAGTATTTTAAACAGAACACATGCCCTATTCGATCCAACAATCAAAACACGGAATGAAAAAATTCGAAGACGTACGTGAATAACATATTGAGGATAATAATGGGAATTAAGGAAAAAAACATTGAAGACATCATTAACATCAAACAAATTTGTATCGCCCAACGTTTTGCGCACGACGCAATCCTTGGCGGCAAAATAGAAGGAAGCTGAATTTAGAAAATACTAGAAAAGTTTATGAAGGAAGCTGAATTTAAAATTTACACGGGGTGGAAAAAGAGCACATCTTGACTGCAAAATTGGGAAAGGAAACATAGCCAGACAGTGCTGAACATATACTGGAAAAGTTTATCGTCACCTGGAGAATACTCAAGATCATATACCAGGATATCATATACCGGGTACATTCAAAGCATTCATATATAAACCTAAAACACGCCTGGACATATAAAATGAGCCGGTATCTGACGAAAGTAACACCGTGGACGAAACAACAAGAAAAGTTATAAACAATGTAATTTGGAAAGCGCTTTCGAAAAGAAAAGAGCAAAATTAACATGCTTCAAAACTGGTCAAAAACCCAATTAAGCAAATATCTATTATCTATAGATGCAACACGAAATGGTAAAAATAGTATCAAAGCGCGGAAAATGACGAAATGGAGCCTACCAATAAAAAACAAGCCATTATAAACAAGCCGTTACGTTTTACTGGCAAGCTGCCTTAGCTCCGACCGCTATCTGTAGATATGAAGGCAACGCCGGATTTCGTGATAGCAAAATCACAGTGAATTCGGCAAGAATTTCCATCAACACAAATAAAACGACGAAGAAGACTTTGAACCTCGCAAAGAATGATTTCCGTTTTTTGAACCTCTTGATGGAGCTTTTATTGAACTTATTTCCTGTGAATTTGTCATCATGTTACAACACCTCAGTCAAACGCGTATCCGAGTTTATTTCAACGTGTCATTGCGATAACGTAACGAGATGCGCTTTTGTTTGCTTTAATTAGGCCTTTAATATTTTGAATTTTGATGAAAACCCAAAAATATAAATGGACATAAATGTAAAAACACATGGATATTCAGGTGTCAACTGAATCTGTTTACTGAAATCTATTGAGTAGAAAAGAAGCTTTGAAAAGAAATTTTAAGAAGCATAGTTTTTTAGATTTTTTTATAGCCCCCAACTAGTATTGTCTTTTTGGATCTGACGTGTGTCTGAAGTAGTGATGTCACAGGAAAGCATAAACGAGGATTCAACTACATATGAAGATGGTAACATAGGTTCAAAAATAACTTAGCAACAAACTTAATGATACTAATCAAACTAATAATGAAATTTAGTACATGCGAAAATCAACAAATAAATAATAACAATGAATTTCGTCGCTGTTAATAAAATCTCTTGTCCTGAGTGTATCGTAATTCAGTGCACAATTCTAAAAGAGTTCTGTAGTTTTTGGCAATTCAGGAATTTTCCATCATTTGCTGAGAAAATAGCGTGCCCGAAATGATGATTAAATAGACCTTTTACGTGGTCAAACCCAAAATAGGACCTTTTAGTATGTATTAAAACGAGAATAAATTCAAGTAACAATCCAAATCCGTATCAAAATATCAAATTTAGGAAAGTATGTAAGTATGTTTTTATAAACACTAATAAGAAACCATACGTCCGAAAGAATTTGCAGAACTACATAAGGGCATCAGCCGAGTATCAAAAACAGTTATGCAGACATATAACTAACAAATACAAAATATATCTAGGATGTGCACGTATATATACGTATATTTTCTCGTGTAATGTATGGGTTGTATTATTTTTTTAATTGTACAAAATATAATAATACTGATATGATACAAAAGAAAATTGCATTTTCTTGTGTTTCAACTTACGTCGCCGAGATCGATACATGATTAACAATAACTGGCCTTCAAATTCCACTTCGAGTTGAAAAATACATCGGCTTGTTCAATGAAACCAAGCTATTTGCATGTCCGCATATTTTTGAGCTAGTATATTTGCTCATGGTCTTTGTGGCGAGGATCTCTTGTTACAAATATGTAGCAAAATAAACTTTCGTCATTAAAAGTTTGCTATATGCTATTAAGGTGGATTCAAAATATAATATTATTATAACAAAATAACGCTAACAAATTCGTGATAATGTCATGAAACTTTTGGAAATACACATAATTCTATCTATACTATTTATTTATTATATTTTTACTTTAAATTATATAGAGAGAAGTCTTGATAATCAAAAAGACGAAGTCATTCGAATGAGTGAACCTGGTCAAGAAGATGGCGCAGATTCCCTTAACCAAGAAGTCGGTAAGATCAATTTTAGACGCACCGATATTGCTCAATCTTTTAGGTATTTGTTTCAGAATTTGTGTTGATGAAGTTTATGGGTTAATATAGAAATCTTATACTACTGCTAGAAAAAATTCACCGTATGTGTCGTGCCATACACTTACTTTCGCATTATAAAAGAATATACTCAAACTTAGAAGCGATAAGTATTAAAAAAGTAGTTACCATTCTACATGAATGTACCTTAGTATATCACCATAAAATGAACAACTACACGTAATAATTTCAAGATTGATGTCATAGTGAATTCCTTGTTCCGGATGTTACGTGAAATAAAGGAACTATATTCTTTATAAAAATTTGTGGAAGAAGAAAAGCAATAATTCATATTTTGGGTTATAAAAAACCTAATTTATATATCGTTGTGTCCACCCTGCAGTTAGTCCGCTTCGTGAAATCATTTGACATTGTTTGTGCAAATTTTAGCAGTAGGTAAAATGGGTTTATATTAGTTAATATGATATATTATCTTGGATACTATTATTACATAATTCACTGCATTTACGTGTGAAGTTTCAGTTTTAAGTGGGCCTGAAAATATTTGTACCATCCTGAAAGTATTGTTATGTGTATTTGTGCAACTCTCAAATGACGTAAAGACATGGACTGAAGCAACAGATATGAAAATCATTTTTTAGTGTTTGTTGACTATAAAAGTCATAAGTTGCTTTCATTATATTATACAAACAGAAGATGAAGAAGAGTTGGAAGAAGGCATGCAAGAAGAAAGAATGGATGATGCTGCAATTATTGATGATGTTAGATCTATCAGTTCTAAAAAGTAAAGTTATTCTTTGTCGTTCCATTTTGAAAATTGCCGAACGTTCACTTTACGTTAGATAATTTTGTTGTAGGTCGTTTGGTTTACGTTCATATGATACTTCGATAAGTTTTCGATAGGAAATCATAACTAAAATAGGTAACAGAAATTGTTTCAAGAATGTATTTTACATAATCAAATCTCCTTTCATAGCAAAACAAATCTGAATCACGGCCTAATTGAAAGAAAGTAGAAAGTCCGAACCCCCTCACTCAAATGAAAATCAAATGGAATGATGTGGATATTGTATAGATATTCAAAGTATATATAAACGCTAAATTGAAATTAGTAACATGAAGTTGTCAGCTTGAATTTTGTTGCAATTTAATAAAAAAAGTAAATGAGTAAAATCAATTTTGCTGTTTTCCTATTATTAAAAACAGTAAATAATGTACTTTTGTATTATAAGGTCAATATTATCAGAACTAGCAACGAAAGAAAAAGCAAAATATGTGGAAGCAGTAAAATCTGAAAAGGATGTTCCGGGGACGAAATCAATGAACAAGAAAGAGCTGAAAGAGAAACAAAAACAAACCAAGAAAGAATTATTTGGATCTTTTGCAGCAGATGGTAAATTAAAATATATATTTCCCTACCAACAATAGCATGTATATAATAGATGCATATGTGTAAAAATTACAAAATCTGAGCGGATAAAAATATGAAGAATCAAAAGTTGTTTCTCGCTACCAACTTTTTCGCTTAAAACTTATGATAAGACGTTCAAGTTTGGGATATTAATTTTATGGAAAGTTGTAAAATATTTGATTTATATTTCTAAATATTTAACATTGCTATTTATTCAGAAATTGAGTGGAAACTGATTCTTACATTTATTGTGTTTGTGTTTGCAATTTCTGTGGCAGCATGCACCATCGTGGTCTTTGTAGTTTTACAGGTAAAATAATATAAATTTTATTTTAGATATCTGGGATCGGAAATATTCAATTAAATCAGAAAATTAGACTATAACGCTTTAAGACTATTTCAAATCTAATGCGTATGTAATAAAATTGATGACATACATTTACAGTTTATCATTTCTATCGCAAATCAAATAGCAAATTAAGTACATCGCCGGATGAGAACAGAACAGGCCTAAGTCACAATTTTGAGTTTTGAGAAAAACGCAAAAAACAATTTGGAATTTTTCTATTTTCGAATTTCTAGATATTCACACTTAGTAAAGACCTGAGCTCTGGTTATTTTAATGTGGATGAGAATATCTTTGTAAGCAATATTTTTTGACTCTTCAGCTTCAATTCCTTCCTGCCTTTTTAAAGGATTTTGGCCCATTCTGTTTTCAACAACTTCTGAATTTTTTTGTATGAGATGCAAGGTGACTTGGGCCTGAGTTGCACTGAACAAATTTTTAGGGATGTAAGTTTTGGACATTTCATTTCTGATGTTCATGCCCATCATATTGGAACTTAGGACTATATTTTTTCAATATTTTGGGGTGTTGGGTCGTGCACTACAAGATGGTGGTCTTGAAATCCTGAATTTCTCAATAATAAATTTTTTTATCTGGACTTAGGCCCATTCTGTTCTTAACTTCTACAAAATTTTATAGTCCTAAGTCCAGCTAAAATTTTTATTAATGAAAAATTCAAAATTCCAAGACAACCATCTTGTAGGGCATGGCTCAAAACCCCAAAATATTGAAAAAAGTGAATTTTCCAAAAATGTGACTTAGGCCCATTCTGTTCTGATCCAGCGACACATTCGTTTACTTGATAATTGAAATAGGTAATAAACAATTGAATTAAATTTATTATGTTTGTATATCGAAGTAATTTAGCATGAAAATGTTCTATGAGAAGTTTGAGGAGTCAGAATACTTGATAATTTTTTACTCTTTTTTACTCGTCTTATAGGAAAAAGATGTGAAGATTGCAGTAGCTTCCTCTGAGAAAGGTATTGGTATTAAAATCTCAAAAACTTTTTTCCTATTATCTTACTGTAAAATTGCTTCCGAGCAATCCATGTATTTCTGCTCAGAGTAAAATTTCTTGATTTTTACAAGTAATCATCTGTAATGAAAGATAAACTCTTCAAAAGGTCCATAAAGAAGATAAGCGGCATGTGCCCATTTTGTTGCAAAACTTTTTTTTGCGTCAAAAAAATTTAAAATAACAATAAAAAAATTGCAAAACTTCTATGCGCTGTATCCTATGCATGATGGCGTTACTGTCGCAATAGGGAATTTATATGTAATTATTAAAAGAAAAGTACCCAATTCAGAGACCAATCCACTCGTAGGTGTATACTAGTAATCTTACCGGGAAAAGCAGGGAGCAAAAGAAAACATTAAAACATACAACCTAATTTTCGAAAACGTTCTAATACAGTTGAACGTTAAAGGGAATCTAAAGTTTGTGTGGCACTGTAATTCGTACGCAACTTCGCCTTAAGAATTTTCAATCATTAAAATGAATTCTCTTGCATCTATTATGCGTAGCTTAAATCAAATGTGATAGCAAGTATTTGAATTATAATACTTTAATAAAATAAAATAAATGAATAGATTTTTTTTTATTTCATATTTTCGGTATTATTATTATTATTGGAATTGTTTTATCAATTTTAGAAAGATTATTACTGGAACAGGGTGAGCATTATGGTCATAGAAACATCTTATATATTATAAAAACTATTTCCATAAATTCGAGTTTGTTTCAATTTTTAAAATATTTTATATTGTCATTGCGAATATAGCGCGTGGATGCTAACGTTTCAAACTGTTTGATTCACAACGCCCGACTTATTAACTAAAAATGATTGATTCGATTGGTTCAAATTGGTTTTTGTTTTTGCTCCAGAACAAATTGATCTGAGGAAGAACTCGATAAATGGTAGTGTATTGTTTTGACTTCTGTTATGTGATATCTGATTCGTCTATATAACGCATTTACTATTAGCGATGAATTGATAATCTGATCCATTTAAATTAGCGTTTCCAGGAATGAATAAAAAGATGTATGGATATTGATTCAATCTTGCGTTGAAGATATAAAATTCAATTCAATTAAAAATACATAAAATTGTCAGGATTTTACACTGTTGTTGATATTAATATGAAGTGTCGAGGGGTCGTAATTTTCCAAACTACCTTATTTTAAAACATTTCTGCTTGTTGAATGTAGACTGGCACGATCGAATTACAGTTGCTATTATATCTTTTTTCGGGGCATTTTTCTTGTTGCATTGAACAGAGCATTATCCTTAGAAAATTATGTTGAATTGTTCTCTTAAAAGAACGAATTAATACGGTTCAATTGATACCGAGCACTTCAAAACGTTAGAGTGGTTGTGGTGTGTTTTGCTTGTATAATCCGATTTACATAAGTTGTATCAGTTTCTCAACTGAACATGGTATTAAATATATTTTACATAACATGATGAATATTGTATTTAAAACAGGCCACAATGGACAAGTTTTGACTCGAATGAATGGTAATACAATGTTTTAGATACTTGTTCCCGCAATCCATACACGCTAAGAACTTTTTACAAACGTTGAACATCTTTTATCAGTATTTTAGATGACTAGAGCTAACAACGAATGTGACAAAATGTTTTTCATCCTGCAGTATCATCATCCATTATTCAATTAATTTTAGTTATGCGACCAGACAATATTCACAGTCTGTGCATATCTGTTTTATCAAACAAATTTATGATTTGCATCAAAAGAATAGGAATATGAAAAAAGGTGATATTCGAAGCAACAAACTTAACGGACGACACCAGAATGTTCAGCATAATTCGTCACGCTAATAACCGAATTGCGTAAGTGATTTTTAGCAGTTTTGAGAAAAACGTAAAAAAACTTCCTAATGATATTGTTATGCCATTGAGAGTCAATAATTTGCCATGGTTCAATTTTTTGATCGTAGCCGGATTTAAGTTAATTTGTATGACGCAGTTAAGTGACGTCATGATGGCGCACTGTGACTTAGGCAGAAATGTGTTCATGACTTGGGGACATACTAAATTTTGCAATTTTCTATATCCACCAGTCTTGAAAACTAAACATTCCAAAAACGAATGTAATTCCCAGTATATATCTGCAATGTCTAATCCCCAAAATAGCTAATCAGTTTCAATTACATTATTTTTATGTTTAAAAATATATATTTCATCAATATAACACGTTTTGCACACCCACCGAAATAAGACTAAGATTAAATATAAAGAATAAAACAGCAATGCACCCAATATAAAAGCCAACCAAGGTGAATTGGACTCGGACAGTGAATATCACAAGTGCACGTCTTCCTATACTGTAGTATAAATTCAAATTAATACGCGCTAAGCTAGAATCCGAGATGCAAAAACTCGAAAATACTTCGCCGAGGTTATTTTGCCTTTGTGACATCACAATAGTCCTGCGGTAACAATGATAATTCATTATGACGAAACAATTGCACAAATGTGCATGTCATACTAAATTTCTATTTTTATGGGTTCCGGAATTCTTAAAATAAAATCTGAGTTAACAGACAGGTGCGCAGCATTACATAAATACCTATTTTATAAAAAACTCCAAATCGCCAAAAATGACTTACGCAATTTGGTTATTAGCGTGACGATATTTTAGAATCCCTCGCATTAAATATAATAAACAGTTCGTTCGGTTACACTGTTGCAATGACTGTATAAGTCAAGTATAAATCGACAAATGTATCTAATCTAAATCTCGAATTTTTATGAGATACAAACATTGCGGGATTCGATTCTTTTCAAATCTGGCAAGATTTTCATGCTGGAAAGTAGATTGGAAATAAAAATATTACAACAACAGAATTACATTTATATATATATACTCAAATTTAGTTTGTTTCTCATCTGTTCAATTTGTTGTTAACACAGAGCTTTAGAGACAGAAATTTTACAATCGAGTCCGAATACGAGTTACCAAAATGTAGACTCCGGGTACCGCTTAAAGTTGATGGAATTTTTCGATTCCAGCAACGAAATGACGAGGAATTAAATTTTGACGATAAAATCTCCTTGTCGTAGTCAAGTCTCCTTTTACAACACTAATAAAAACTCCCAGAGGACTTATTTCTTCCAATTCTGTAACAAATCGAGACTTCGATTATTACCATTGGATGTCTGAACTTCCGAATCACACTCCCGACTTTGGAAAGTCTGAAAATACGACTGCGACTCTGCTAAAAACAAGCCAAAAGTTGATTCCAACACGCGACTCCGATTGCACACATCTGGTTGAATATTCTATTTGTTTTTAATGATAAATCGTTATTTTAAATTGTTAATCAATTGTTGAAATATTAAATATTTTAATTTTAGCACTTGAAGAAGACATTGAAAACGCAACAGAATCTGTGCACGAAATAAAATCAAGTAAACCTCCTTGAAATAATTATATTATAACATCTGTTATGATTTTCGATTGACAAAATAGCAAAACACGTGTAGCATGAAAATCGATTTGTTTTTGGACTGATGCTTATGCTAGGTATTTCAAAAAATAGGCTATATCCGTAAAGAGGAATTTTTATATACTTGACTTTGAACTGGCCACATTTTTGTAAAACAGTATTACGTGAGAGTATACTCATATTCAATGATGCCTAATGAGCAGCTTATTTATTGTGTTTAGATCAAACTGAAAATATTGAGGACGTCTTCGTAGGTGAGATAAAAAAATTCTTGGTCGTTGTTAAGTAAGACCTGTTATCATAGAAACATAAGAATTTTGGCGCTAGCAACTCATTTTCTACCAATTGCGAGCGTAATGATGCCTCGATGTATGAATGAATGGTTTGTATATATCAGCATTCCCATTCAGACGACAACTGTCTAAGGCAGGGATTCTCAAACAACCTTTCCTGCGGCTCTTATTAATGCTTTAAAAATGTATTACTTTCAAATAAAATATTTCATTGAAAACTAATCATTGTCCTGAAATTAAAATGCGGAAGTCTATTAGTTCAGTGGTCGGCAAACTTTTTTTAGTGACGGACCGGTATAACTTGATCAAAATTTTGGCGGACCACCCTCTATACAAATGGACTAAGCTTATGTAATAAAGTATACGCGTTTGAAAATTTACGTTGACAATATATTCAAAAAGGTGATGCTATGCGAGATCTCTATTTGTTTGTTGGCCATTCACAGTTTCCAATTTGGAGACATGGTCGACAGTGATACACGTAACGCGTTTCTTACATCCAGCCTACCTCGATATTTCGTTTTTGTAGTTGTCAATATTGAAAACCCGGCCTCAAAAAAACGATGTTGTGAAAGTAACAATGCCTGTACAGCTTCTGTATCTATATCTTGGCATTGCTTGTTGTTCGTTTAGCAATAACTAATGCGTTGAGTTTGTCTGGTTTGCTGTTGGGTGGTGTTTGTTAGTCGTAAGGTTAGTGGTTAGATGGTAGAGGTGTTATTAAGCCCTTGCCCGTTTTTGTGTCATCTCACTTTTTGGCGGACCGAAAATGGGCCGCGGCCCGGTGGTTGCCGACCACTGTATTAGTTTAGCAATCTACAAGATGCAATAGTGACGCAACAGTAAGCGTTTTCGCGGCCACTCATTACTTATCGATTTTAATCGGTAAGTATGTTGATAGGTATTTGTCTGTCTGTATGTCTGTATGTATGTCTGTTTGTCTGTTAGATGCACGCGATATCTCACGAAAGCGAGATTGAATCTGCTCCAGATTTTGCATGTGCATTCATCTTATCTCGGACCAGAAGCCTATTGATTTTGGGCGAACTATATCGTATAATTAGCGAGTTATCAATCAATTATTGATATAGTGATCTAGATTTTTGTAAAGCGAGAGAATTTTTAGAACCGCCGAGTGTGTGTGTGCGATGCGCAGTGCGCAAGTTACAAGAGCGGATGAATCGAAACTGCAGTTTCTGTTTTGGGAGATCCCTAACTATCGATCGATAAGTCTTCGGTTTCCAACCGATATTCTCGTTTTTCACTTGGAAAGATTTTACACATGGCTGTAATCATTGGCTTGCTTTTGTGGATTTTCAGTTTTTGTCGCATTTCCGAATATTATGTATAAATCAAATAACTTACTGATTATTTTAATTTCTAGAGCATTTTAATTTTGTTCCAGTAATCGAAAATAGTCCCGAAATATCTGGCGATCATCTCGAGCATCTACTGCACCTTGCATCTTCCACGATTACGACCCGCTTTGACAAACTGAGAAATCAAAGCCAAATTGAATGGATGTTAGTTTAGGGTGGGCAAAATCGAATCCTTTTTGGAATCGAATAATTTGAATATTTTTAACGAATACCTAATAGTCGAATAATTAATATTTTTTTTATACATAACGGGAATCCAGAACGTCGGAGGTCGATACTCCATTTGAAAATTAATAGAAACATTGAAAAGTCGGCAATAAAGTGTTTTTATACTGGTTTAATGGTGAATTTCATCATAATCGCTGATTGTCATTGTCACCGCGATCGTTTCGGCGATATCCTAAAGTTGGTATCCCGCCCTTTCTCGTTTTTTGCAAGTATAAGGGGTCGCCGGATATCGAAGTTTCTTATTTCTAGTATACCCTTGCGTTCACATCAGCGACAGCTGTTAAATACGTTAAAGGCTGATTTCAAAACCAAATTAATTTCATTCTGAGTTTTATCCTCTGCCTTGCATTTGATCTTACTTATCACCGCTTGTAAATTAACCGTGCATGTTTAAAGTGAACGATAATCGAGATGCAGATGTTTATTAAAATGATAATTGAGTTTCTCATGCTTTTCTATGGTGTTCGTGTTATTTTAGTATTAGATAGATAAACCTTGCAAATTTGAAATTGCGTGAATCCTGAATATTGATTCAAAATAGCGATTAAATAACTTGGCAATGATGTCATTTCTAGGCCTTTGTGGCTAATAGAGGGTCAGACGCTAATTATAACTAATTCTTTCAAGTTTTAACGTTTTTTTTTCAACAAAACAACACCCAGATGGTTATTATAGCTAAAATACTTAGTGAGGTTCAATTTTATTTGCGGAATTCGCAAATTCAGCTCTTCAGTTATTGATTTTAAATATGCCTCAAGACTTAATTATTACTGCTCAAATACTTCAAAATTTAACAATTGTAATCATTTTCGATGATAATAGACCCAACAATTTCGTGAACGAGTCAGTGTGCATTGTTACAACGAAATTCACGATTGATTTTGCGTTCTACTCTTGGCTCAACATCCATGAATGGTCGAGTAAAATGTTTACATATTTGAAACATTACCTGGCCAAGGATGGAAGGGATCACTAAAGAGCTAATACAAAGTGCTTTAAAGGGAGTAGGACATGACATTTCAACTTACAGCTTAATGAGTGTTTTTCATACAAGTAACTCAAACCAGCTTTTGGAAAAACTTTTGGTTATTTTTAATCCATGTTATTTATATAACTAGAGTTTTCTAACAACCAAAAAACGCCTTTTTCATAATGAAACGCCGAAAAGTCATTTTAACATTTGATTTCGATCAACTTCATGTCGTTTTTTTTTCTGATAGCGAGCGCCTTTGGGAAATCTCGCACAATTCACGATTGAGTCGGAGACGCGCGAGTTCGGTGTCCAAGCAGAGCGGCGCAGGTCACGTGGTACCGGATATTCGAATAGTAAAATGCCATTCGAATATTTTATTATTCTATTCGTTATTCGAATATTTTTCCTAGCCCTAGTTGTTACGTGTGTTGTTGTTACGATGGCTTGGTATTTTACGCGCTTAAGTTTTGTTGCTATTTTATCTTGCGTTGTTTGTATGCGGCTCTTCATAACTTTGAGGTTTGAAATTTGGCTCTGGGACTAAAAAAGTTTGAGAACCACTGGTCCAAGGTGTTCTAAATTTGATTAAAACTTATGGCAATAAACGCATTTCCGTAGTTGTGGAACACTCAGCGTTTACTCAACAGTTAATAAGTTTCAAGAACTCATTCAAATGAATACCTGCGTAAATAAAATAACATTGAAATGAGTAGAGTAAAAACGGAATTTTAATTAGATCATTCTGTGTATTTTTCTGCTTGCATTCTCTGTATTTTGTCATATTTTTGTTGCAGATAACCAAGTGCCAGTTTCTAATGAAATCATGGGTAAGACTTTTGCTTATACCTATATCAGTAATAAAAAAATGACGTTTACGTAAACACTAAACACAATTTCGAATTTTCTGCTTGTAATACTTAACTCTGTTCAATTCTGATAACCTCATATACAATGACAAAAGAATATTTCTAATCTGCCGAATGTTCAGACATTGACAATTATTAACATTTCAGGCATTGACAACTACATGACAAATAGGATGGATCGTAAGATACTAAAATTTTTACTAATTAGATAAATCACTGTAGGTAAAGTGTGAACTCCACACAGCACTCATCGCAGTGGTTTAGCAAGAGGTCAGATTTTGCCACCGGGACTTGCAAATTTTAAACTCAATTCACATGTCCATTCATATCCAAAAACTGTTTATCAATTCAAGAAAAAATTCTGTTTAGTGTAAATATTCTAAATAGCATATAGACCACATTTTTAATGATAGAATAATTTCCTTGTCACTAAAACCCAAACAAACCAATAGCAATCCCTGATTTTCGATAGGATCTTTTCAACAGTATATCTTGTTACGGATACGAATAGTCCTATTCTAAAAAGATTTTTTGATTTTAAAACAAAAAAATAGTATGCAAAGGTTGAAGCATAAAACAAAAAAAATTCAGAATTCAAATATGAATATTGTCTTATTGGCAGATTTCAATAAATTGGTAATATAGTCCAGTGATTCTTAAATTGGGGGGGTCGAGTTTATACAGAAGTTTGAGAACTGATATAGTCAATGCTATTTTATGTGTGTTTAGTATGTAATTTTGTTTTTCAGATCAAGTGGAAGATGCTCTAATACGAATTCAAAGTAAGTACATCTGATGCAAGATTCTCATATGTTTTTCAATAAATGATGTTTTCACATCAAATTGAATGTAATTTCGATTTTAGATCAAACAGAAAACATAACTGAAAACGCCAAAGGTAAGCATACAAGATAAATTTGTTCTCGCTGATAACGAGAGGTTGTAGAATTCTTCATCCATCTTTTACAGTAACTTTATATTGAAACCGCTAAAGCTTATAGTCCTATCGTTGTCAAACACATTTCTATAATAAAACATGACGAATTATTCCCAGTTCCAGCATATATCGAAACAATATAAGGACAACGTAAAAATTAGGACAAAGAACGAAGCTAGTTAATAGGCAATAAAATACATTCTTTTTTATTGTTTCCAAGCACCAGTGTGTTTTTTTGTTTTGTTTAGAAAACACCAATGAGACGTTGTCGACATTATCGAGTATGACTGAATTTTATTTATAATGAGCAAATTTTTTAAATTTTTGTTGTTATTTAATAGAATGTTTTGCAATTATGAAATAGAGAGTCAATACTAGTACAAATAGTCGAAGAAATATTACTTTGAATTAATTATCAGTCGATTTTTATTAAAATGTAACGTGTGTATATGATTTCTAGCTATAGACGAAGATGGTACAACGCTATTTGACGGTAAGTTGGATAGGTGACAGCTTGTTTCAAGTGAAAAATTAAAAATTGTTTATGCTTATTTTTAATTCATCGTTATATTGACACAGATAATAAAATATTGCTTGAAATGGTATATTTTCTTTTTATCACAAAGATCAATTCAAGTCAACCAGAAGCGTATTATCAGGTTGGACGGTTTATTTAAAATGATACGATGCATGCACATCTCTCATAATATTTAGGTTATTTCTAATTTATGTTCAAACTTTTTATTTTAGATCTCTCGCGTGAAACAACTGTAGTTTTGAGAGGTAAGAATGACTGAATGAAGCTGTGTCTTCTAAATCAACTTACGTAAATTTGGTTCCATCACAAATTATATATATTGTAATTACAATGACATTTATATTATACTTCATGCTAAAAATAACAAAAACGGTAAAAACAATTGAAAAGCTCTTGAATCCTATAAGTTAAGTGCGGCATTCATTTTCATTTATAATAAACGTGTAAGAATTTTATATTGTAATTCCAGGTCAAAATACATTACTCAGTGGGGAAATTGGCAGTAAGTTGCGACATTAGGTTTAATATTCTTCTTTTGTCAATAATGAAACGACCTGTTAGATTTGAACTGAGGAATATGACTGAAATCAATTATTTTTTAATTTCATTGAGTGGAGTGTTTGTTGTCTGATATCAAATTTTGTATACACCGTCGAGCTGTAGTTATTTTGTTTACCATTGTTCTGTACTACCGGCATATAATGGCATATGATGAGTCAAACAAAACATTTCCATACTTGTATCGGAGATTTTAAATTTTGCAGGCATTGAAGATGCAGTCATAAGAGGATTTACTGGTTTGTTAAGTTTTAATGCATTGGTTCCCAAAGAGAGCACAGAATTGTATTAAAGCTAACTAAAATATGATTGAATATTTTACATATTGTATATATTATAAATGTTTCCTTTTGTAAATACTGTGTATATGAATCAATAAAATCATTTTCCTTTTCCATGTCGTTTACTTTATGTTATGTAGATTGTGGTGTCTGCCTCCATCGTTACGTATCAATAGAGGTAGATACTACTTAGCTGCAATTTCGCGAACTGAAGTTTATTTATCTTCTGAACCGAGTTTAGCGAACATGAGTGATTTTTTTAGTACTCTAAAGAAAATTCAGGCTAAGATGTCTTTATTCCTTAGGCCTACAGGTTTACAAACTTTAAAAGGCAATAAGTGCATATTAACGATCACCAAATTAAGTTTTATCTAAGAGCAGCATTTTTTTCCCCTGATAAGTTGGAGCCGCAGGAACAAAAAGTTTGGGTACCGTTATTTTAGTGTATTGATGTTGAAATAACATGATAAATGCTTTAGCAGGTTATTTCAAATTCCAATACTATTGCAACTATTACAGATAAAGATACCAATTATACAAACGGATTAAAAGGTAATATAAAGGGATATTTCGGCATATTAAAGAACATACATTTGGGTATATGAATCAAGTTATAAAATACAAAAATTAAATTTTGGTGGGAAGCTTATATATACCAGAAATTATTCATCCGTACCTATATTCTGACACTAAAATATCCGCCAAAGTGTCATTTGCCATCGAACTGCGCATCTCAGCCAACACTTAGCTCATAATTGATTGCGGATACCTCCGCATAGCATGCCCATGCATGTAAACCTGTAATAAGGGCAAACAGGGTCATGTTTCCTCTGTATACTAAATATCACATGATAACAGATAGTCATAAATAAACATGGAATAATTTAGATATTTAAATAGTACATTAGAATCGTTGTGACGAGCATATAATCAAATAAAAAAATATCATTCAAATATGCCGTATTTTCATTTCTGAAGTTATTTAGCTATTAATCAAACTTTTAACGTAATAGAAATTGTTTTACAGATGTCAGCGCGACTCTCAATACGGACTTTATGCGTATGTGTTTTATACTGTATATGTATAGGTCGATATGCAATTATTGAGATGAGATGCTTAAATAGTTTGTTAATATGTTATATTAAATAATTAAATATATTTCTCCCAATGGCTAACCCACGATAACGATACACTAGAATCTAGATCAAAGTAATTTCAATGGAAATGTTTGTGTATACTATATTAACAGACTTAATGGGCCAACTTACAATGGCAGTAGATGGTAAGAGCATAAGGATTTATATTTCAATTTTTAATGAGCGTTTTAGCAATTTCCATAGTAGAAAATTTGTTCATTTTGTCAAATAGTGTTCAGCAATGTCTTTTCGAGGTGATCTTATATTTGCAACACACAGCATTTATGTTTAAAAAGTATCTGTAATACATAACTATCTATTAAATATTTCTGAATTTGTCCGAATTTTTCGTACTATCTTTACGCCTACTTCTCATCTTGCAGGCGGAAGTTCAAAAGTTAATTTCACTATACGAAGTGAGTGATGTTTTTTTTTTCCAATTATAGAAAAAATTTTCTTCATTGTTATTCTATATTAGGGAGCACGTTATGGCAGGTATACTTTTTGGCGACAACCCTGTAGCACGCACAAGAGCTGTATAACCGAATTATCTAGGTAGCCAACTTCACTAAATAACTAAATCTAATTAGAACGAGCTTTCGGATATAATATTATAAACCTCCTATAATCGGATTTTGAAAACGGTTTGTAAGAATTGCCTTGTCAAATAGCACATTGATACACTCAGATGCTCTTGTAGTCATGTGTGGACCATCATCTGACATTTTAATTTGAATAAACTCTAGTGGATGTGATTTTATATATTGCGTTTCTTTCTGAATGAAACTTTTTTCCTCTATCAGCAAGACAGGCGCTTGATGAAAAAAATATAAACGCTTAAAGAACAAACGATAATATAACAAAACAATTGGTGATAAATTCCAATTATTAAACGTGGAGCACACTACAAATATCTTTTCAAACTGGCTGCTGATAACTTCCTGATAAAAATTGGCGATACTATACGTCTAGCATCCCCAACAGATTACTTCTATGTTGTACAATGGTGGCAACTGAATATGACGTCTTCTGTATTCTTCAATATAGCTAGAGATAAAGAGAGTGCAGGAAATAGTGACTGAACCAAAAGAGATTAGATATCGATACTTTGTTGTTGTAGAAAAAGGCGGTACATGATGGCTGATATGATACTTGAAGCTATAAACTATACGGAATTATTACTTTTAATGCCTTGTATGACATTTGTTGTCAGCCGTTGCTTTTTTCTCTCGGTAGATGTTTTAATTTATAATTTTACATACTCAAGTAATCGCCATATAACAATTACTGTAGCAAGTTGAGAATCCCAAGTTATTTAAATAATTGCAGTATCCAAAAAGAGTATTTCACATAATACGGATGGTAAGTATATTATGAAAAATATAGTAAATGAACAATGCGCAATGCACTAAGTGGTAAAATTAAAGAAAATATAATAAAAAATCAGTTCATGACTTTCCATAAGATTTTTATCACACTATTATAATTTACAAATTACAACAATCGGCGAATATAGGAACATTGTGAAAATATTTATGATGTTAAATAATTTGAAATTCTATCAATTGTGGGGCATTGATTGACAAACAAGAACATGAATAACAAACATAAAGTATAAAGTACGTTACAATTTGAATAGGACAAAACTGTATGCCGATATAATATGAAACAAATGGCTATTTTTCCAATAAGACATATTTTTACATTTTGACTTTTGAACCCGTTAATTATTTTGTTGGGATACGCGTGCACGAATTTAGAGTCTGCCCAATTATTTTTTATTTGTGCTCATTAACGTTATTCACCATCTTTGACGAACTTGAGATTTTTTTTAGTCATTTCATCACGTTTAACTGCGATAGTTGAAGGTATGTTACTTATATACTGCAATTATTTTATTGCAACTATCAAATAAAATGCGTATAAAAACTCGCAATATATTTGAAATCAATGCTTATTTTCAAATTCACTAATTCACTTAAACTATCAGATAACTAGTCAGAATAATAAAAAGATCAATTTTAAATAATAATATAATTGATTTAGAAGTAAAAAATTTACCCTAACAATTTGTTACACATGTGCGCTGTGGGTATATTTCGAAGACCAATAGGGAAGAGGATTTTAATCAAATCTAATGTCGTCATAAGTTTGGTCAATACAAGAACTCAGGCCTTAAATAACAATAAAAAAGCACTGATAGTAAAGGTAATTTTTACGTTCTTAATAATTATTTCAGGACAAGATACTTTGTTTAACATGACCATTATAAGTAAGTACAAATAAGTCGAAGGTTGACATAAATTTTGTAGATACTGGAAATCTTAGTTAGATTCAAAATGTAGTGTAACAGAAATACATCAATATATGTTACGTCCATCAACGAGTCTTTTATATTTAAGGTGCTGTCATGGATATAAAACGCGTCGTCGGCGGTAAGATTAAATATCAAAATTAAAATGTAGAAATATATTATAACAGCATATCGTCACGCTAATAGCCGAATTGCGTAAGTCATTTTTAGCAGTTTTGAGAAAAACGTAAAAAACTTCCTAATGATATTGTTATGCCATTGAGAGTCAATAATTTGCCATGGTTCAATTTTTTGATTGTAGTCGGATTTGAAGTAATTTGTATGACGCTGTTGAGTGACGTCATAATGGCGCACTGTGACTTAGGCAGAAATGTGTCTACGACTTGGAGACATGCAAACCCACCGAAATAAGACTAAGATTAAATATAAAGAATAAAACAGCAATGCACCCAATATAAAAGCCAACCAAGGTGAATTGGACTCGGACAGTGAACATCACAAGTGCACGCCTTTCTATACTGTAGTATAAATTCAAATTAATAAGCTAGAATCCGAGATGCAAAAACTCGAAAATACTTCGCCGAGGGTTTTTGCCTTTGTGACGTCACAATTGTCCTGTGGTAACAATGATAATTCATTATGACGAAACAATTGCACAAATGTGCATGTCATACTAAATCTCCATTTTTATGGGTTTCGGAATTCCTAAAATAAAATCTGAGTTAACAGACAGGTGCGCAGCATTATATAAAAACCTATTTTATAAAAAACTCAAAATCGCCAAAAAAGACTTACGCAATTCGGTTATTAGCGTGACGATATTTACTCCCACTGTAAATGATCCGTAATCGAATAAAACGACAGAATTGCCTTTTTCTTTGTGCTGTATAATGTGTTTTTGATTTTTATATGATACATATATCCTACATAATATATAGTTTATATTGCCACGAAAACAATTCTGTATCTATATCGCCCAGTGTTTGCGATAAGACGCGAGTCAAATACAGTCACGGAGTAATCATGCTTTAGTCAAAGAGAGTCTTCCTATTTAAAAAAAAAAGTAATGTAATATTGAATTAACATACATATATGTCGTAATTCTAATGATCTGTATTCTACATTTAAGTTATTTAGGCATCAAGCTAATAAAGTTTCGATTATTCTAATAGTTTCATTTGAGTCTGATCTAATTTAAGTCCAATTCAAGTCTCACTAGCGATTAGCAGAGCCAGTTTATTTGGATGACTGGAATCTTGGAAACAGATTGAAGTCTAACTCGAGTAAAGTGACTCGATTTTTCCTTAGTTTCTTAAACAAATATTTTGATGCAGACTGCAATTAAATAGCTTTTTTAACGAAGCATGCCTCAAACGATTGACGAGGCTCAGGACTCATCTATTTATTTACTATTAAATTTAACAGGTTTAGAAACAGCCACTAATCGGAGTGTGACGGGTGAGACACTTTAAAAAGCGACGTAATTAGATGTTTTACTAAAAAAATCATCAATGGACTTCTGAGAACGACTAGATCCGTACTAGTTCTGATGTTGAGTTTATTGACCGCATCACAACCTGTTGAATTGTACCATGAATGACCAGGATCTATTGTGCTCTTATATCTTTTCACTTTTAACGTTAATGAAAAAAATGTTTTTAACACGATAATGACGTAAATAGATTACGGTAACCCTAATATATATCAACATTTTAAAATTGCTCTCTCTTCACATTTCAGATATAATTGGAAATAATGCTATGGAAACTAGTGGTAAAGGATAATACAACCTTTGTGATATTTTTAAAAAATATGAGAAAATAATGATAAAATTTTATATATTTATAGGAGACATAGACAAGTTAATTAAGATCACCAACGGTAAAAAAAATTTACTATTTCAAAAATTTCTAGACATCAATAAAACATCAACGTTTTTATTTACACAAATCATTTGCTGTATAACTTCACATAAGAAACGGTTCAAAACTTTTAAAGTTGTGATATTACACATGGATTCAATATTTTTGAATTTATACCGCCAATTTTAACTCGTAAATTTAATAATTTACCAATTTTATATTATTCCTTTTAAAATTCAATATGTTACAAAATTGTGCTTGGCAGGAGTTGACGATGCGACAATTTCAAAATTAAACGGTAATTAGGATTAATATTGTTTTAGTATACTGTACTACCGACTAGATCCGATGTTTTCAATAGATAGACAAGCCCTACTTATTCAAAATGCTCAGAGAGAAATGTCGTTTCAATGCAAAAAGCTAGTTTGGTAGATAGGGAGCCTGAACTCAAAACTTTGTTTAATAAATAATAGTAACCTCAAAATTTGACCATAAGAAACACTATTGCTTCATAGATGTGAATTTAAAAGCTTGTTATAGATATATATCATTCATATTATTTCCTGTTTTAACAGTAATATTTGATCACGCGGCAACGGCAAATAGTAAGTTACATTACAAGTAGATACTGTAACAGTTTATATTTTTGTGCGAAATCTCAAACGAGACATAAAATAATATTAAAACGGTTCTTTAGCTAATTAGTCAATTAGCTATGCTCTATTTAAATTTCCAAAAAATGATTTCTACACAAAATATCTTCTTGTGAACAAAATGAAATGAACAAAATGAAAAACAAATGATGTGTTTCCAACTAACCTTTACACACGCATACAAGATTTTAAATGCGAACTGCGAATATAGAAGCCCCGGCTACGAAGACAAGAAGCCATATTTTCAATTTTATATTTGGTGTCCATGATTCATAAAGTATTTATTAAATATACCATGCGTGTGATAGATATACTTCATATTAGATCCATTCGATAAAAAGACGGTTCCATGATAAATGATCTTTTTTTCTCAATTTATCATGACTAGCCATTCATTTTACGTCATCTAAATACATGCTGATTTTTTTTTTGCTTGACAGCCGTGTATAGCATTTACTTGCAACCAAAAGTCACAGAATACGAAAGTGAGTATGCAAGCCATTCTCTATTAATTCCATTTTCAGAGTGTAAAAACTTGATATTTATAACAAGTATCATGATGGGTAGTATTTCAGTGTCAAAATGGCAAGCTGCTCAGCAAATACACATTACTTATATTTATGGAACTAATCCATACATTATTTCGGTTTTTGCGCTGATGCAGATTTGAATCTGCGAAATGAAATGAGAACAGATCGATTGATATCTCATAGTAGATTCAAACAATTATCAATATATCACATTTGTGTTTATATTTGCACATGTACCCACATAATTAAACAGTGAACTCGGTCGCATACCTTGCGAAAAATAATTTTTTGTAAATAAAATTGTACGATTAATTCAATATGACATCGCAATAGACACATATCAAACTACAAATGTAAAATCAATTATACATTTGTTATTACATGATTATCTACTATAATAAACAGAAAATGCACGCATAGTTTAAATTGCATGCCTGTAAGAAAAAATATAGTTTAGCGCTATAATCAAGGACACAATGTTAACCTGAACTGACACTTTATTCTTTTCCAAGTTTTGATTCGTGGAAACGATTTATTTTATTTTATTTTTTTATTAACAGCTTACAAAACGACTTTCGAGCAGAGTATAGACGGTAGTATATTCATCTTATTTGTACAAATAGATGCAAAAAATAGGTTATTCGTACAATGCAAAAAAAAAGTTATAAGCCCGGACCAGGCGTTTGATCAGAAAATTTCCAATTTGCGATTTTATTCACTAAGCCTTTTTCTTGTTATTTTTCAAACGAATATATAAATTATACTAGTATTATACTCCTACAAAATGTTATGGCGTATTGCCTGGTGCTTGGATGTCGTATACTCTATGGTCACTCGGGTATTCAGCTTTCTATTACAAATAAAAACCTTAAATTTATGAATGCACTAAATATGGGAATTTATAGACTTATCAATTGATCAATTTTCCATTGTCTTTAACAATTGACAAAAACGAGATTCGATAATTTTGCCCTCAACTAAAAGCAGAACTGACGAGGCCAAAATATTGCTTCAATTTCCGCAATTCTATCAGAAAGATAAAACTCAATACTAAAATTGCCATCCAGAAGACAGTGGTCCCATACGCATCATTTGTACGAACACAGTTCTGCAGAAAATATATTCTATTTTTTTTATGCATTATTCAGCACACACGGGCAATTTTACAACAAACTTTGATAGTAAGTGCAACATATATGTAATATTCATGACATAATAACTTTAATTTAGTGTCAAATAAGCATGGGTAAGATCTGAGTAATTTCGCGGTAAAAGTCTGCATTTTGCGAGAATAAGCCCTTGCACTTGACGAATATGTTATTACAGTTCCCACTCTTACACAATTATTGCGCAGGCACTAGAAAAATGTTATAGTTATATTTATATATAATCGGTAGAAGAGATAGAATGATTTTTCGTCACTCGACAACTACTACCTCATTATTCACCTGGTTGCGATATACTTGTTTAATCATATTACGAAACAATTGAAAAGGCACAGAGCCGTCAATCCCTCTTAGCAGTGGGCATAATTTTCCGTGCCTAACGTGACAATCCAGTAACGTTCTTTTTGTTATTACGTTATTCTTATCATTATTATTATCAATCAACACAAAACTATATTAATGAATGTTTTAACAGTGAAACAACTCAATGACAGACCTCAGAAATGTGAGGATGTTCGCTACCTTACAGCAAGAAAATGGAAATATAATGATGACTCAGGAGGAATTTATATACTTTCTTTTCCTTTATTCCCTACGGGATTGAACGTTTTCTGTAGTGCCGTAAATGAAGGATGGCTGGTACGTCCCATAACATTCAAACGTATCCATGATACCATGTGCATAGCATGAGCGCTTTCAGAATTTTGTTCTTGAAGTCTTAGTTGAATTCAGGCTGTTGCGCTCAGCGTCTTAGACCATGATTAGTTCACAAGATGCCTAGATGCCATTCCTAGCAAAATTGTAACTCGTATTTTGAGCTTCGGAATAGTATAAAATTTTACTACACCGCCTACACAACCAATAACGGCACGATTAAGGTTTTCGGTAAAATCTATATACAAATTGATACACAGCAGTCCTCTTCGACAATAGTCTAAAAGCCCCAAAAAAATCAGCAAAAGGCTAAAATATCATCTCACTATGTACACAGATTATGTATTAAATTATAAAATTTCGGTCGCTTATGTATGTTTATTTGAATACCCGATAGTTCATCAACCAGCAACTATTGCATATCTATTTATAACTTATGTATAACTTTGAAAGTTGACAATACTTACAACAATATAAGAATTAATTTACAATATCGTATTTAGGTGATTATGCGACTAGAGGAAAGTACAGAAATATTTGATGCTAATATTGCTTCTTATAAATCAGAAATGGGTTCTTCCACAACAGGAAATTATTGGTTGGGTGAGGAAGCAATTAAGCAACTACACGATGTTATTATTTCCACTTATAATAAATGTCATCTAAAATGTTGCCTACATTTATTAGCTGGCCAAGAAGTATTAAAAACCAAGCAAATTTTGTCAAAAAATAACTGTTTTCTAATCGATATAGCAAAAACTAATATCATTTTATATGCCCGGGTAAAAATTTATATTGCCGAACCCGGGTAATGTTTTCCAATTACAAATGCCTTGAATTTCCACAAATTATCATTTTTATCAGTCTTCATTTTATTATTCTTTTAACCCAGGATTAGACAATATGCACAAAATAACATCAAAAGAAAAGTACAAGCTGAGAATCGAGTATACAGAAGATATGGATGCTGTTGTTACATTTATTTACGGGTAAGAACTGTATTTTGTCTAAGCCTGTCTGGTCGTAGTCTACAGTCAGTGATTCCCAAAGTGGGCAATATCGCCCCCCGGTGGGCGAAAACGATACAGAGGGGGGCGAAAAAGTCGAAGGGGCGATAGGGGGGCGATTTCGCGAAACCTGTTTTTGCTCGGCGCATCGTGCACTTACTTCTGTACTCTGTGTGCATTCGCAGGATTAAATCACGTGGTCGATTATCACACGCGAAAGGATTGCTGGACTCGTCTTCGCAGTAAGGTACGGTAGTTTGTGTATCCCAGTGGTCGGCAAAATACGGCCGGAGTAAAATAATCTGGACGGGACGATTCACTGAATAGACTTATCCCCGACCTTTGACCGCGGAAAATTCTTCCTATACTTTACCATTTTATCATTTTCGGTGCTTATTTCAATAGTGGTTTTGCGAGTTGTTGTCTGTAAAATGGGGTATTTGTTTCAAACTATCATTCTAATTCATACCATTCAACAATCTGTTTTTTAAAAGTACCGATAAAGAATTTTAGCCTAGTCTATCACAGCTATTTCTACTATAATTTTTGATACTGTATTTAAACTGAAACTTATAGGAAGACAAAGTAATCATTGACTTATTTGTTAATATTTAAATTTCCGAAAAACAACTAAAAACTAACGAATATAATTAAAACGAAAATGATGTAATGTTCGCGACCACGCCTGAAAATTTGTGAAAAATCAGTGAGTGTGTCTGAGCGGATGCGAAAGGGGGCATTGTTACGTTTATTTTTGCATCATGGCCAATGTCACGAAGTAAACAAGAAAGTCTATGCCCGGAGAAACATCCAAACGGCGGTTATGATGATGAATTAATTTTATTTATAATTTACGCTCGAGGAGTAAATTACATTTTTTTACGTAATAGAATTTATCGTGAGACACGTTCAGACTAAATTTTAATATATCCTAAAAATTCTATTGAAAGCTAGCTACTCGTTTAACGCGCTTACGATTTAATTATAATTAGACAAATGGAAACACGAAGAAAAGTTGATGCTGAGGGCAGGG
This sequence comes from Styela clava, assembly GCF_964204865.1. Lineage (NCBI taxonomy): Eukaryota > Metazoa > Chordata > Ascidiacea > Stolidobranchia > Styelidae > Styela > Styela clava. The sequence goes on from NC_135254.1 coordinate 23,067,779, forward strand.
GTTCAATAGCGCAGTAAATAGTCGAATATATTGCGATGCAATAAGAAATTGAAATTCATATTCTATTCGAGAAATTCATCACTGCTTAATTTTTGTAAGAATGTTTCCTCTTAAAGAACATTTTTATCAAATTTCACAAATCATGCGAAAACATTCACTTCGATGTTTGGAAGTACATATTTGTGCAAACAATTATTTTTGCCCATTTAGAAAATGTTCCAATCTTGGCGTTGTAAAGCTATCAAGCGTGATGCAGCAACAAGACAGTGTCACATTAAATGTCATTGTAATGATTTTTTAATAGGACGACTGAATGGAATTCACGAATTGTTGCAGTTTTCGCGCGTTCTTCCGTTTTCAACTTTCAAACAATATAAATTTTGTCCCGCGAGCGACATAAAATTTGCCGACCCCTGGGCCGTATCCTATAGTCGGTCACGGCTTCTTCCACATCCGAATCAATGAATCCAAAAACAAATGGCTGATTAATTCTATGGACTGGGGATTGGACTGGAGGCCGTGGTAAGATGAGTAATCGGAAATGAATTTTACCGGAGTATTTTGGTGCAGGTCATCAGGCTGTAGGAATGAATGAGGTGTACAAAAATCATTATTATAAGTTTGGAAAAATTAACTTTGTTTTCATTAATTCAATGTGAAATGGGGTGAATTTAGGGAGTGAAATGCTATAAGGCAAGAGTACATGGCGGTTTTTGAGGAGGTAGAACTCTGGATTCTTTCATTTCCGACCTATTGTGATGAAAAAGGGGTTTTCAGCCGTGCTACTTTTGCTATCAAAACAACGAAATCGCCTTTCCATCAATAAACGGGGTAATTTTAGATATGATAAAAAAAACTCGCTGAAGAACACCAAGCTCATCCATCTCATTAAAAACACTATAAACTCTGATTTGTCTTCTTATTTGGTCTGTAATATATTCGTTTCTGACTTTACATTTTTTGAAGTGCCGGGGGGCGATGAGGTTGTATAAAATATTGTAGGGGGGCGATGGTCAAAAAAGTTTGGGAACCACTGGTCTACACTACATTGTCAATTTATTGCACCCTATTTTACTAGCTGGTCGAACAATAACCAATATTCGAGTCAAGCAAAATTTTACTGAATAGATTATAAATAACGAGGAATTTTTTTATTGCAACTTCGCATTTTTTCACCCCGTCCTACGTCAATCAGCCACACTCGTTGAAATTTTTGTTCAAGTATTTAGTTCTTTTTTATTATGATTTTATGATATCAAAAACATATCTATTATTGAATAATCAATTATTCCGAGCATGATTGTTATTGTATGAAGAAATGAAATGGAAAATAAATCAAATTCTGTTCGGACTGGTGACTGCAAATAAATATTCAAAGCAATAGGGAATATAAATTAGACCCACTCCAAAGGCTACAAAATCCCCAGAATTACCTAAAAATATCACAAAGCATTTGGAAACTGTATGATTATTTTCGTTGCAATACTTTCCTTAAATGTTGGATTTTGAGACATTTCTAAGGGTGACCCTATACATGCGTAAACTATTTTACGCATGTATGAATAAAGCAATTTCTATTTTCATACCAGGATGACACCACAAAAAAAATAAAACCCATAACTTTCTTAATTACTACTATTTGATTTTGTCTGCACTTGAACATCTGTTTATGTATGACTGTTTTCAAAAATTTCAGAGATATAAGACATTTTGCACAAAAGTTATGGTCTCTCAAGAATATGTTCAAAAAACGCCCTTCTCGTCGCTGGACAGACAGACTTGCATCTGTTGCGCAAAATTGTCAAACACTCCCACATACTTTTCTGTGGGGATTTCTGTAATTTTTCGCTTAAATTACAGCATTGAGTTCATCAATTGTTTGAGGATTGTTCTGATACGCATTTTCCCTATAGAAAGAATATGTGTTGGCTTCAAGTCCGATGAATGATGTACCCGCACGACGTCACTGTTAACTGCTGATCCGTCTTTGCCGAAATTGCTCCCCCACCCTGTCAGGGGTGTGATTTAATGCATGAAGGTCGCTACTGGCCACCTCCATCAATCCCTCTACATCTACATCGTCAAAGCGATATCCACCACCTCTTTCATTTTCGTACGTAACCAATACGGACCGATTATGCCATGTTTGGAAATGCTTATCATGTCGTTCACTTTATTGAGTGTATCGGTTTCGGTATGACTGCCGTCGGAGGGGCTTCGCCCGAGAAAAATTATGAAACAAAAAACTGCGCTTCAGCATAAAACCAAGTGAAGGAGTCAAAATTTTGCGCAAGGAATGCAAGTCTATGGAACATATTCTAGAGCGAACATAATTTTTGTAGAAGTAATAAAGAAAATTATGGATTCCGTTTTTTTTGTGGTGTCATCCTGGTAAGAAAATAGAAATTGCTTTATTCATACATGCGTAAAATAGTTTTTCTGAGTGTTGAATGAATTATGTTCCATATTCATCACCATATTATATCACTTCAATTTGAGCTTATCATTCAAATCACCTTTAGTTATATTAAGTAAACTTTATGTTTTGCAGTTCTTTTTCTATTGGTGACGAATCGAGTAATTACCAGCTAACCGTGGCTGATTTCGTTCAAGAAGAATCTTCCACAAATTTGGTATGATCGAAATATTTAAATTTTGAATCTGAAAAAAAATAAAATTTCACAATATTTTGGTACAAAAATTACAACGAAGAAACAATATTTATATAGTGAATCACTATTTCGTATAATTATACTGTTACCCTGTCGCTTACATATTCGAAGCAGCCGGTAAGTAGAAAAGAATAATGTTTCTAATGGACATAATACTTGAGGATCTAATAAATACCTATTTAAAGTGTTTTGAGCGCATTCTTAGATACTCGGAGCGCACTCAAACTAATTTTCCCAATATGAAAAACACACATCGTTCGTTGTTTTGTACGCGTTCACTATAAAATATGTTTCTTGGCTAGAGTTCAGCTTCTTGTAAATGGAATTGAAGATAAAACTACTAATATGCGAAAGAGGTCGACCCAACATTATTTTCTGTTGTTTTTTTTCAGAATTCCATGAAAATAATAGGTCATAGTGGATCCACCTTTTCTACAAAAGACATGGGTACGACGGAAGACTTGAAGACCTGCGCTGTGACAGGAGGAGGAGGCTGGTGGTTAGTTTATTACATTGGTTTTATAATACAGCATTTTACCTTTACAAGAGAAAATTGTACATGCTGTGCCCATTATTTGAATCCAATAAAAATTTATAATTAGACTATGCACAAATAGTTACTGATAGGTAAGAAACTGCTATAGTTTGAAGGAACGAGATCTTATCAGTTCGACACTCCCTGCCCAATTCGCCATTACCGGAGGAGGCGGTGAACATGAGATTTGAGTCCAATATTTTGATCTGCGATGCTATCCAAGTTAAATCTTACTTTTTACCACTAGAATGTTCTGAAATATATTCTAGATTTGCTTTTCGACAGGTATGTTGCAGCGGCACCCGGATGTCAGAGTATAAAACTAACTGGAAAATATTATTCTACGTTAGCAGAACGCGATGGTTCAGACGGAATCATAATCGGGGAAGGTAAGTATACTTAACAATGCAAATAAAACATGCACTTCACCATCAGCAATAATTGCAGCAACTTGGATAGAAATCACCAAAATTGTCAACTCATTAGCATGTAGCAATTTTTACAACCAAAATCGGCGAATGGAATGACTCAAAATATAATTTTCTATTCACCGGGTTACATTTGAAATTTCAAGATCTTCAATCTAGTTTTAGAATTTCGATGATCGTTTAGCTTAAATATAGTTGTCAAGGCCACAGATGAAACCATTCATTTTTGAATTGACACATGAATGACTATCGCGTGATCAAATCACATGAATGACTATCGGATGCTCCAAAGTCAGCCATGAAAATATTTACTGCAAACTGAACTTTCTGAGTTATATGGCACTCAAATTGTTATGTTTCGCATTGACTTTTCCATATAATTCTTGAGTAGGCACATTGGTATTTCAGAAAGATAACTTAAATAAGGGCTCGGCAACCTTTTGTCGCTCGCGGGCCAAAATTAAGCGTTGCAAGTTTGGCGGACCACACATATTTTTAGAAAGTAAAAAACCGAACGGATGGGCTATAAATCACAAATTTTTCACACAGATCAGAAGTTAAAAGTTTAATCAGCGCGCGAAGACTGCAACATTTCGTGAACTCAACTTAGTCGTCTTAGTCAAACTTTACAGATGACATTCAATGTTACACTTTTGGTTGCATCATGATTGATGCGTTTCCGGCATCACTAAATGGGGAACATTTTTTAAATGGGACACTGGATGAAGCCAAGATTAAAACATTTTATCAATGGGAATCACTAATCCTAGTTTTCAGCTTGTTTTTTGTAATCTTTATTTTCGAAAATAATTGTTTGCATGCATATATATCGTAACCTACTTCCAAACATCGATGTGAATTGTTTTGCATAGTTGGGCAAATTTGAATAGAGTTTTCCTTCAAGAGGATACTTTTTATAAGTGATACATTTCTCGAATAGAATATAGATTTATTTCCTCATTGCTTTGCATAGTTGGGCAAATTGGGATAGAGTTTTCCTTCAAAAGGATACTTTTTATAAGTGATACATTTCTTGAATAGAATATAGATTTATTTCCTCATTGCTTTGCATCTCAAAAAATTCCATTTGAATATATTCCGCTCCATTGAACCCTTTGCACTTTTCCGCGTTTTGTTGCTATCTGTAAATTATGCCCTCAGTAATTGGGAATTATATACTTGTTAGGTTTTAATATAATTTAGTCTACATGTGTCTCACAATAAATTATATTACGTAAAGAATATAATCGTCGAAACAGCCGTTTTGTTGTTATAACTCAATGAAGCACCGCTGGCCTTTTATTTTACTCCGCGGGCCGCGGGCCGTAGGTTGCCGACCCCTGACTTACATCTTTGCTTCGGTAATATCGTAAAACTGTATCTGTTACGTGATTCAAATTTTGTTTTTGTCAGCTTCGAACTTTTACAAAAGAGCTGAAATGTCCATAAAAGTTTCCCGTAAGTACCTTAAAAATTATTATCAGAATCTTCATATATTAGAAAACACAATAATAAAATTATTTTTCTATTATCTATTGTATACTAGCTGTCAAAATTATGGCAAATCAAGGTACTAAATATGCTATTTCCGATCCATACTGAACCGCTCTGAAACACTTTCTGAAAGTAGAGGTTTTGCTGTGCACTTTGAACTTGGACTATCGTCAACGACACAAACACCATTGGTTAAGTTTTTTCAATCAAAAGTAATAAAGCATTACGTACAATGACATTTTGCAATGACAGATTCTTGAAACGTTGTATGTGCTATCACCTAAGTGGACTTTGTTTTAACAAATCGTCCTGAATTAATTTGATGTTTGTGAGCATTCCCGGTCATTTGATTGTGCGCATATAAGTTTCACTTCAAAATGTACAATTTTTTTACAGATTCAGACCTAATGTGAATACTAAAAGAACAGACAATTTTATTATTACTGCAATTTACAATTCGCTAAGAGACAGAGTTGCGTAGAAACCGAAATTTACATTGATTATTCCATATTGCTTACCTGAACGACAATAGATGGATTAATGCCTCATTCATCCAAAGTTATGAAACTCTTGTACTCGAATGTATTATGAAAATATTGGAATGGATTTTCAGAAGAAATTGAATGGAGAGTTCTGAAATTAGATTCAGTCTTGCAAAATGATTTTTTTCGACTTATATATATGCCTATATACCTGTCTTCGTTTATGAATATTTTAACAGAATTTACCATCTTATTGCCTTCCACTTGGTGTGTTCTACTTTCATTTGGTTACTTTTTACATATTTGAATTCTGGACTTGCCTTATAGGACTCTAAGGGTAGAATAAGAAAACTTGGATGAGCGAAAAAATCCTAACTGTTCGATCTTCAAGAACCACCAAACACAATAAAGGAATAAACATTGATATCACGCCTAACATAGCTCATTTTCAACAATTTGTTGTGGAGGTAGGGGAGTCTTTATTTAGGTTGTAGCAAGTACATACATACAGTACATACCGTGAATTTTATTACTTTTCACAACTCATTGTTGATAGTGCATATTATTTTCCCAAAACAAGGTCGTTGGCAGATTTTATTTCCTTATGATATTTTCATAAAACATTTCATGCGAAAAAGTTGAAGCTTGAAAAATAAAAAATAAATAGAAGGGCGAATTGTTGAATTCGGGCGTTCAAGCTTAAAAATAAGTCAGTCTGGTCATAAGAGGTCCTGGTTTAAATACATCGTTTTCTGTCAAAAAATCTTCTACGTTCTGGTTTCCTCGACTGCTTATTAACTCGACATACTGCCCAAGTTTAATTCTTTGATTACATTTTCCCTTGATTTCATTACTGTTAAATTGCTTTCCCGTTTTGATTGACGAAATTTTAGTTGTTGGATTGCAGTTAATTGCTTTTAGATCACGAACTGGTGTCATCATAAAATGTAGGGAAAATGGGGTCCATATTAGGCGTGTCCTTACCTCACTACTATTTAACGTACTTTTAGCGGAGTAATCCCTAACTGATACCTTGAGAGGTTAATGAACATAAAATATATTGTAATGCCAAATGTTAACAAATAACAGATAGTGAAATACACTTGAAATAAAGATTACCTCGGGCTTGGAATGGTTAATTGGTTAACCGGTTTTAAATGGTTATCGGCTACAACTTTATTAATTTACATCAAATATTATCAATTTACTAACAAATCACAGAATTATATCTTATGTTATAGAATACGCCCTCATAACGGGTCGAAGCATTTGAACACCCAACGCGTAATATCATAGTCCTGGTGCACAAAACTGAGTCAGGCATAAGCTTCATTAAAATAATAATAGAACTGACATATATATATATCAAGTAAAAATCACCTTTATACTGTACGATTCCTTAAAATGATTAGATCACTGCAAATGCATCTTCCGTGGCGTTTAATTCAAAGGAATATCACAAACTCACTTGAAAAGAAAATGTAAGAAATAATTGAAGTACTAATAATTTTAATAATGAAAATTTAACAATGAAAAGTTCAGTGTAAGTTTCCGGTCAGAATACATTGCTCATGATTATATTGCGAGAACTTCTATTGGATGTTATTCAACAACTGCGCATCCTGTCGCGAAATAGTAACATATATATATTTTTGGAAGGTATTGACGAACGATTTTAATTTCATCATTGCCTGCCGTACTGAATACATGCTCTGATGGTACACTAGTAGCAGGTTATTTTAACTTTTCACCGCTCCAGTCTCCAGTACAAAACTCTCTGGAACTTTGTCTCGAGAGCTACTTATACACTATTTATTGTCATATGTATATGAGTGAACTGAAGAAGCAGAATAATATAAAATGCCATAAAATTATTTGAATCTAAAAACTAAGAATTCTACTTATATGCACGATACATTCTAGTTACTCGCTCACAAAATTCCGGTGGAAACCTTGCAAAATTTCTTTATAGCTTGAAACAATTGCCAATAAGTTGCAATTGCCAAGCGTATTCGGTTGGAGTGTTTTTATGAGTAGTCTTCTATTACCTCTGATCAAGCCAAGACTATTGAAAAAAACTTAGATTGGCGTGATGTGCAATTCATAAAAGATCCGGTGGAAGAATTTTCGGGTCATTTTAATAAAAATGGCTACTATAGCCATTTTATCAACACAACAGGCTCGCATTTAAGGATATGATTGAAAAAATAGAGGGCGAAGCGACCAATCCGACCTTTGTTCTCAGTACATAAATACAGCACAAAGGGTATTATATGCACAAAATGCTCTCGATTTGTCGTGAGCGATGTCTAAGACAGCAAGATGCAGGTCAACATCTCTATGCATGACATGAGCTTGTTCTTGCTTTGCACTTTCATATGCATATGCGTGGTCAAAAAATAGGTTTTGACGAATCCAATAATCAATTCAGTCAGTCTTATGAATAGGTGAAAGCATCGGACGGTATGGTTTTATCTTGCTGGTAGATCTACAATGGAATAATGTAGGCCTATATCACGTTTGTAGTACTGTTATGTAATCCAATAACCAACTACGAGAAAATAATGGCAATTCCACGATTATCGGAGAAGAAATCATAGAAATTTGTAAAATAAAGACTATCAAAACCTTACCATTTGGAGTTAGTGTATGATCAAGCATGAGTGACTTGGTGGCTCCATAGTCTGATAATATTTATCCGGTACAATGACAGAAGTCCTTTAACTTTTGATAACCAGTGGGCGTAAAGTAATCCACGTTTTGGCCACTTGTTATAATGATAAAAAAAATTGCATGATGATATTTCCAGGTAAATGAGTATGTTTCGTATATGTTTCAAGCCTTATCTTTTCATGCGTACGTAAAACAGGACAAATTCAGAAGCTTCTAATAATTTTGATTACCTCTATACCAAACACAAATCTCGAAGTGATGAGAAAATTCTTAGTTTAGTCAAAATAATCATCTCCAAAATTGAGGAATTCTGTTTAATATTCATTAAAATGATATATATATTATAAAGGTGTGTCATCAGACTCACTCATAACGATTTATCAAATACCTGAACCGAGTGCATGGTAAAATGCATTTTATCTTCAAGGGGTAAGCAAAGATGCTCAGCACTTTTATTAAGCAAATGATAGCAGACGTTTCGCTGTTCACGGGCGCAAGAAAGCGCGTTGCGAGATTAGAAACTTTATATATCGGGTGGCTTTCTTTACAAGATAATAAACATATATATATTTATTCCGAACTCACTATACCAACTGTAATGAGTTTAATGAGACTGTAAATGCTGCGTTCATGTTCCATTCGCCTATAATAATTTATACTTCAAAAGCATTCTAGGTGAGATAGATCAAAGAGCTGGATAGATCGGAAATATCTGTGCCTTTTAACATATACCGATAGTATTAGCGACATGGAAAAAAGAGTCGATATTGCTGATACCGATATAAAGGTACACGATAAAAGCGCCACTACACTTCGGAATTGCACTGACTTGCTTTTAAGCTACATGTAGATGCATGTGGCCACTTACTTGACTGCCGACAGATATAGGCAGTATAATTTACAAGCACTTCACAATTTCACATCAGTATTGGCAATATTGTGACTGTGCAAGTGTGCAACAAATCCATTTATGTGTTTTTATCAAAAATTCGAAAACCTTACTAATACGAATGAGTGGGTATTATTTAACATAAACAAATAATGAAAAATGCTTGCCGTATTGCCGGGTTCTCCGAAAGCTCGATCGTCAAGAACGGGTCGTCACGCCAACCGAGTTCGCAAACTCTTTGTCTCTGGCTGAGCATTGATATCATGGGTATACTCATATACGCGTAATGATTAGAAACCAGTGATTACCATATAAGGATTAAACACCCCTGCATTTTTATTGCGGATGATAATGATACATTCGTGATACTTCTTCATTCTTGCAAGAATAACTCAAGTTTCACTGGATACCTGTTTTGGCATTGTAACAAGAGCAGTAATCATTATTCTTGAAAAAGGAAGGTACATTCTGAGTTTTTTAACCATACCAAAGTGGCAATCTGTGAAATTTTCCAAATAGGCATCAAAATTTATTCTTGCTTGCTATGGATGAGATGATTGTCAATCGACAGGTTCATAAGCAAGTGAAACTTGATGCTTGAGCGTGTTGCCATTAGAAATTTACCTTATCACCTTTTTTACCGATAACAACAAAAAAAAACGCAGAACACGAAAATTAATATTTATTCAGATGCATAAATGGCTACCTACTAAGATTTATTAAATACTCCAATTAATTGCATCTCAAAATACTGCCGTTTCTGCAAACATGTCATTGCGCACTGGTACCAGGAATTGCGTTGTTCAATTAAAGCGCATAGTGCGCCAGCACTACACATGGTGAAGTACATAAACGTTTATCCTATTAAAGCAATACATAGTGTTGAATACGCAAAATTTTGTGACAATATGATGTAATTTTTTGTTTTTTACATAACGAGAAAATTCGCATTTCGTCGTTGTTACTATTCATTATACCAAATATTAATGATATAATTTTAGTAGCGAAAATATCCAAAGTTGAAGTATCCAAAGTAGATTGGATAATAAATAGCTGAAACAGGTGAGAATCAGGGTAAAACTGTGTAGCCTATAAAATTGTAGTTTCAAATAAATTTAATTGGTACTAACTCAAATTAAAAACATTGAAATTGTAATAGAACGCCATGGTACCCGGAATAGTTATCTCATATTAAACCGTTTCTACTTGCAAGAGGGTGGCATAACTCAAGGTCAACGAGGCGACGTCGCGAACATGAAACTTCGACGCAAAAATAATTTTACCATCGGTGAACTAACTTTTCTTTCATATAATCTAGATCAGATCAAAGAGATGAATATATTAGAATATATTTATTCTATTTTTATCCGATAACGATACGAATACCCATATCCGGTGTATCCAAAATGTCTTGTCCCACTTGTCCCACGTGTCTCACTTGTCCCACGTGTCCCGCTTGTCCAACTTGTATCACGTGTCCCACTTGTCCCATTTGTACCACTTGTACCACGTGTCCTACGTGTACCACGTGTCCCACTCGTACCACTTGTACCACTTGTCCCAATTGACACGTGGTACAAGTGGGACACGTGGACAAGTGGTACAGTGGGACACGTGGGACAAGTGGTACACGTGGTACAAGTAGAACACGTGAGACACGTGGGACAAGTGGGACACGATATTTTGGAGACACCCCCGATATCGAAAGTATGGCCAATAAATCGGTACATCGCAAGTTACCAAATGGAACTAAAGCACTCGCGAAAACGCGTGCGATGTCCTGGCGACTAAATCGTTAGAATCAACTATATTGGCATAGATGGTAACAGCCCGGTTTCACATACCCTCTACATCAGTGGTTCTCAACCGGGAGCTGGGGGCCCCCTAAGTAAGCCACGAAGCAGTTCAAGGGGGCGAGAACACAAGGCTGATAATTGATAATAAAGCGACTTTGTTGACTTTGTTTGCATACTAACCCTTTTAAAATAAAATTACCCGTTCAGCGTTCACCTCTGTTTCATAGCCTGAATAGGTTATTTGAGATTGCAGGGAGTATTCACTTTCTTGTGCATACATTGTTAGATCATAAAGGAATTTGGAATCTTCTAATCAAAATAGTTCGCCGGTAGACAGTCTAATCTAACAGGTAGTTTCACTAGACTGCGAGATAATCTTTGCTATCTTATTATAGACGCAAAAACCCGTTTAGTTTTATTAGGGTGGTGAACAGGGGGGCCACGAGTGCAAAAAGGCGATGGAAGAGGGCCACGAGCCATAAAAGGTTGAGAACCACTGCTCTACATCATCCAACATTCCGTCTCTTTTAGAATAAAGCAAAGCCATTTAACATTTTTAGATATCAGTGAATGCTTTCACATGGTCTCGTTGGCGCGATTAAACGCTTATCGTGACTCTTTTCTATTGTTTTTGCAATACCTGCAAAATGTACTTGTGTGGACGGAATATATTCATCACGCAATTGACAGGAAAACTTGATAGAATCACCTTTCAACCATACAACTCAACACGAAAATTCCATATACAAAAAATAAACCTACTTGTTGTGGCTTTCCGATTTCGAGTATTTCCGCTTCAGATTGAATATCTTGGCTGCTTCGTCAGCTCCACACTACTTGGCTGCTCAAGGTTACATTTAGAAACTGACCGTCGCTATATATATATGACATGACAACACACATGATATTGTGATTTGTGACTGTTTTAAGCTTTGTAAAATACAGTTAAAAAAATTCTAATAAATATTGTATAGCATAGACTCAAATTATGAATTCAGTATTTATTCAGATTATTTATATTTCCTATACAGCATAAACGAAATTATTAGTGACAAAAACATTACATAAGTGAAACGCAAAAATTGTAATCATATTAAAATGATCCCAATGTTCAGACCATAACATTTTGTCGTCTTTGACACGTTCTGCCACTTTTTTGTTTGCGTTATTCATATCCACGAGTTATCCATGACCATTTCCCTCTTTTCTTTCCGGTGGTATACCTCCGCAGAATCTGATGAGTCAATATAAATTGAGATTCATACAAATATTCAACAAAGGATAACTTAGATATCAAATTTTAATAATAAGACGGAAGGAGTTATCTGAAAACAGTTAATTGAAACAGTTTCATCAATATTTATTACTCCAGATCGCATAGTTAAAAATATAATACGTATATGAAATATTGCAAAATATTTTGTTGGTTTCAGTATAAGATCATATTCGTTCCGGAACTCGCCCGAGATCCTAATTTTTTTTCTGCTATTTCAATGAATTAAAATCACGAACTCCACGTGTATTTCAATATATATAATAAGATTTATACTTGTTTTATTTTTTCCTATATATATGGTTGATTTGGAGTTCAACTCATCACAATCAATACACATCGAACAATGAAAGCTTGCTTTTTAATTAGCTCTGAAATGGATTTAGAAGGGATTATTCCATTCTAAAAAAAATTAAGCAATTTGGCTCTGCTTTGTTCGATTTCAATTGCATTATATAGTCCCATTATAATATTTTTGGCAAAGTTAATTTGACAACGATTAATGAGCTTACGTATTATTTTGCGGGGTTACCGCCATATCCACTATAACCATGTTAATAGATTCAGGCATATCTATCATAACCATCTCAACATCTTGCAATTTCATCTCTTCCGCTTTTCTGAAAAACATGTTTTTTAAATTTATACATTGACAGCTAGTTTAATTAATATTTTTCACAAAACTGTTGTCTGAAAATCCTGTTGTGGTTCAACCCTTTTGTCAAAGAATTAAGATACCCATGTACAGCACAAAATCGTGAAAGTCATTCTACCTATATATATACATTAAGTTCTAATATGAATAGTATCGTCTTATAGCAATTGCAAATATTTATCACAGTCTTTTTGAGAAGTTATTCGAAAAAAAAAATTTAATGCTGTATTCTTATCATATGCTTTCGTTTTTGGCCAACTTTATGACATTTTAACAAAATAATCAAACGCGAAATTTTGTAAAATCCTTGATTCACATCCTATCAGATGCAACATGTTATGCAGATTACTCACCTCAATCTACAAAACCTGCGAATAACAAAGTATATCATCTCTGCTGCAAATACTATTCCCATTACAAGAGAGATCGATAACCCAACATTTTTTGTGGGACTACTCTCAAGGTTAGAATCTTGTGAAGAAGAACAATTTGAATGCGACACCGTAATTTGTGAAGCCACTGTAATGTACGACCGTAAATATAGTGTTATTGTTTAGAATTGGAATTTTTTTTTTATAAAGTATAAATGAATATATTACAAACTTTACTCAAAATTAAGTCACCGGACTCTTTCTTTTTCATTTTGCAAAATGAATGGCATATCGAAGATTCAAGAATTGTACGGAATTAAAACGAACTAGGCTATATAGAAAATCATACAGCAAATGAAATTGCAATCTTATCAATGTATTGTACAATCAATATGCATTATTCAGTACTATATATAGATATATTTTCATTATATTATACTCTACAATTTGCTAACCTAGAAGCATACATCCAATAAATTCAGCCCGCATGTGATAAATCATTTTCAGTGTGAAATAAACTGGCATTGAATAAAAGTTGTGTTTGTAGCTCTATCTTTCCTTTCCAAGTTTATTTTCCTCAAATATTAGCTGACAGTGTACACTCTAATACCTGTTCTATTTTACTGATATTTTCTGTCATAAAGTATACACAAAATGTAGTTGAATTTTAGATCAAATATAAATTTGCAGCCCAAAGAAAATAATCATTTACTTCCATAACCTAGCCATTACTTGACTATAGTACTACATTAAACAAACACAAACCTCATAGTGGTGAGGAAAGCGTAGTCAAAATAATATTCTACTAATATCAGGCGGATTGTATGTTGCTTATCAAAAGATTTTATATATTGAATGGGCGTATATAATGTAATATGTATGCATAATCATTTGAAAAATTATCAATCGGATATTATCTTTTAGTACTACATCAAACACAAACCTCATAGGGAGGAGAAAAGCGTTAGTCAAATTTATATTCTACTGATATCAGGTGGATGGTGTGTTTTTTATATACAAATATTGGAGTATATAATGTATGCATAATCATTTAAAAAAATGTATCAATCGGATAATATATGGCAGTAATTGGACAAAATTGTATCAATAATAATTCGTAGCATTTTCCTAGAAGCTAATCTAGCCCAATTCAAAGTATTTTCTCTGAATATAATGGCCATGTACGAATGGGTTGTGTGAGACCGGAATCGATGTATCATTTTGAAATATACAGGAAATGTAGAAATACGCTCCTAGTTCCGACAAATAATTTAGTTTATTCACTAGCACTGCGAAATTTTCATAGCATTATTGTAATTAAATTTTGATTTTATTGGTTTTTCTTGGTGCTTCGTGGTATCTGCACTAGCAAAATATTAATAACGTTAATAATGTTGGAGCGATAAGTAGAGAAATGTTATTTCAAAATTGCTTTTTTACAGCTTGTGATATGTCTTTATGTTTTTAATTTTTCTATTGATATTTGTCGAGAGACAAGCTGTCGTGCTATACATAATCATCAACATATTCTTATGAATACATATAATATTTTTGATGTTCTCGAAAATAAAGGGAAACATTTGTATGCTCAATGGGTTTTAGCATTTTCGAATGATGCTTTTCAAAATATAGTAGCGGGATTAGCATATATATATATATACTTGCAATATTTGCATTGGATCATGTTGTTCTATCTAGCTTACCTTAAAGCTCACCGGCACCCAAGAACATATATATATATATCTTTCCTTTTTTCAAATAATACTAGAGAACACGCGATTTTGTCTTTATCCCTATCATATATCGCCCTATGTGTTTACAGATAAGTCAACAAATTTCAGGCAGTTTCAATACCAATGACGTATATCTCGTTGCCGCCTTATGTCAAATCCTAAATATAAATCTGTATAAGAAGTATGGGTTCAAGCAACATGATGCAAAAAATAGAATCAGTTGTGCTGCGGCACCTCTTAGATGTATCATACTTCAATAAAAAGATATTGGAACAGAATAGTCTAACAGCACAAGGGTCTAACCTGATTTTGAGACAAGGTTGATGATGTTGAGCAATTCTTTTTCTAAATGGAATTTCATTTATATTCCTATTCAAAAATGAACCCGTTGCGTTCGATGTCCTGATTTCTTACACTGACGAACTATAGGTTGTGTAATATAAACTTGGGAGATTTTTTAAACAAACCTCACGTACATATTGCTCTCTACAAGTACGTTTTTTCAATGTTGATGTGCTCTTTTTCCATTGTCAACGTATGTAACCAGTAACCACATTATCACATCCTGTCGAATCATGTACTGAAATTAAGTTTTGTGATATTGCTTGAAATATTTGTAATATCATCATCAAGCATCTGTCCGTTCAGCGCAAGTATATATATCTAAGAATCGTGAACAATGGTTTCCTAACCTCATGAAACCATATATTCGAAGTTATCCTCTTGCAGATATCGCTTGCAATATATATCATCCGAAAGCCAGCCATGTCACAAACATCGATATTTTAGAAAACAAGGCGAGGTACTTTTTCGATCACTAATTTCAAAGCTCCTTTTCCACTCAACATATTCACAACAAACCCAGTCTTATGTAGATAAGTTATACTATTTGGCACAACTGTTAGTCTACTGTACACACAATATATTTTGGCCAAGTTGTTGTGAGAGATTTTGTGCCTTTCTCATTGCTTATGATAATTGTAGCTGGTTATCTGTTGGGGTTCTGTTCTCTTGCATGATTTGCTCGATCATAATGGGGTTTGGAATCTACCAATCAAAATAACACTATAAACAATGTACCTTTATCCACTTAATGCCGGAATTATGATCCGCTGAGAGAGAAAAATCGCCTCTTTGGTTATTTGCTAATTCAAGGCCGTAGAATACGAATTTAAACTTATTTATTTCTATCTTACCCCCTTATTTGGGAGAAAAATTTTGTCACGAAATCGATACACTCGTTCACGTGATAAATTTATTGTGGGAATACTCACACGTATTGCGACTGATACAAATGAAAATATATAAAATTCAATTCAAAATAAACGAAACCGGACGACAGAAAATGTTCAGTAGACCGTACTGTTGGTCATTAATATACGCCATGGTACCACGCAAAGCAAATTTTGGCTTTGTTTAAGCATAAATATACTCCGCATTTGGTACATCTGATTATCGGCTTGCTATCACACCCAGGGAAACGACATCGCTGTTTCTTAGCTTCTACCACAGGCCAATGGCCAGTGGCGTCGGTTCTAACCTCATTGTTGGGATGTGGAGTAGGTGTGCTTCTGATTCGTGGTGAGGTAGTAGACAATGGCCTGCCTCGCTTAAGTGGAGTCGATGTTTTCCCAAGCTTGCAAAGAGATTCTGCCACAGAACTTCGGAACGATAAAAGATCTCGCTGCTTGTTACTCGAAACTCCCAGGGCCTCACAATCTTTTCTCTATAGGATCCAGCTGTTTACAATAGCCGAATCAACCAGGTGCAAGAAGATCCTCAAGTAGTACTTTTTTGACCGAATGCGTATCCTATAGTAGGCTATGAGCGCATCTAACAAGTCTACGCCTCCCATGCTACGGTTATAAAAATCGACCTTAAAAGGACGAGTCACCATTATGTGCTGTTTCGTGACGTTGTCCCATCTTCGGACTTCTGAGGTAGGCATGGCGCTGGCAAACGAACCTGCAATAGTTACACTTCGTTTATCATGCTACTTCACAACTCTTATTTCAGTGTCCTCAACACATGACGTCTTTTCCTGATAACATCCCCGGGCAATTCCAGCGTCACTTTTGTTACATCTGAGCAAATTTTTGAATTTCAAACTGACTTAACCTAAACAGTATTAGAAGTATTCAAGTCACATTGTTACTAGTTGTAGATGGCGTTAGGGCTGTAACATAGACACCATAGAGGTGGCGATGCTATGGACTACTTTCACATAGGAATACCGCAAAACACCGTTACTTGCGTTACAGAAAAAGGACACATGTTTTTTTAGCAAAACTTTGAGATGCTCCCCATCTCAAGATATTAACACCAACTAACTTCTTTTTGCCATGTCACTGGAGAATATAGTTAGGTTGTAAAACCATAAAAATTAGGTGAAAAACTTTTGTCTTAATAGTAAAATTTTTAGTAGGAACAAAAAATGATCCGTTACTTGCGTTACGTTACAATCATGGTCCGATTTTTGTTTTAATGGTATGTTTAATATTAAGTCAATATTTGACATTCAAGTTCCGTAAGTTCAAACTTTTTTATTCTACAAATAAAATGGGCAATTTGAATTTCCAGCGTTACATCTGGGTAAATTCTTAAATTTCAGACCCATTTAACCTAAAGCCAATTACAAGCATTTAAGTAATGGTGTTTCTAGTTATATATGCCCTTGGACCTGTAACATAGACACCATAGAGATGGAAGTACTAAGGACTACTTTCACATAGAAGACCAATTGAAACTGTTACCTGTTACGAAAATGAACACAAGTTTTTTTAGTGGAACTTTGATGTGGCCCATATTTCAAGATATTGTCACCAATCAACTGCTTTTTCCCATGACAATGGAGATTATATTCGAGTTGTAAAATATTATAAAATTAGGTGAATACTGTTAATCTAAATCAGGGTGGTCAAAACACAGGCCCGCGGGCCTCATGTGGCCCGCCGCTTCATTATCTGTGGCCCGCGTCACATTTGGAGAGTAATCAAAAAATCACATTTCGTGTTGTATCGTCATAAAATTAATCAGAAAAATCTTTTGACATATTCTCATCACGAATGTCACTGAGTTAAATAGTGTTATGGATAGCTGGGGAAGCTAGCAAAGTTGAATGATGTGCTTGGCAGTCTAAATTGTTATCTGGCTTTCTAACTTTTTGGTCGGGACTCGAGAGTATATGCAAACAATATAGGACATCATAGAAAACTAAAAATCGAAACTATAAATCGATTCTATTAGCCTAGAATGGCTATGCCTGATAACTATGTGTTTGCACAATAAAGGTGTTCGTTTTGTATTGCACTGTTTACCTATTCTTGCTACTATTGTGGCCCACGAACGATGCAAAATAATTTTGTGGCTCGCGGAGCCGACAACCTTGGACCACCCTGATCTAAATCTTAAAACTTTCAGTCTGAAGTAAAAATGGGTCGTTACTTCTTACTTGTGGTACGTTAAAATCGGGTTCTGTTTTATTTTTATTTTTTGGAACATGTTATATTTATTCAAAAGTTAACATTCAATCACATTAAATTTACATTGCTTAATTATATAATATTCGCCAAAAAAATCGAGCAATGCTGCACAGCACTACCTCACTCACACACAACAGTTGCAATTTGGGGCTTGCCAGATATGATGAGGTATTGAATATCTTTATAATAACTTATTTCTGTTACATTGTTCAAGTGATATGTTCATAAGAATATAATTTGCCAAATTGATTTGCAAATTTTCCATTGGCCATTGTTTTACATCAAAGTAAATGACTAACATCTTCCCAAAAATTCCATTAATCTCAAAATTATCCTTAACTATGGCAATTCCAATATTCATTACCTCTTTAAAGTGTGCTATTGTTATGGCAAAAAGTAGGATTGATCGGTCAATGTTTAAATTAACTGAGGTAAATAAAAACTAAATATCCAAAACCTATATCTTTTATTGTTAAAACCTTTTTGATTTATTAAATTTTCATTTCTCTTGTTTCGTTACTTGCATTACTATCGTTACTTACGTTACATTGTTACTTGCGTTACACAATTTGACATTGAATATTGCAAAATTTATACAACCATGATAAATAAAATAAAATAGTTGTGTACCAAACCATCTGTTCCACACAACATAAAAATTTTATACCCCCATTTATGGGCTTTTTGGGAAGATATTGTTCAGCCTTGACCTCCCAATAAACGGAACCACTGTTCGTCGATACATAAAACTTGCTCTTGATGCAGTGGTATGAATTTTGCTTTAAGCATTTCTAACGGGGGTCTGATTTTGAACAATCGATCTTGTTGAACATCAGAATCTCCATGAAGTAAATCGTTGTTATTGAAATGGAGCATCTTTTTTATTCTTTTCCATCGATCACGGGTCATTAGATCGGCAACACAGTTAACCTTTGTTTCTACACCCCAAAACATACGTGTTCTCGGTAGACGAAAAACAGACATGTAAACGACACAACCGAGACACTTCTCCATTTCTGGAATTGTAAGGTTTAGTTGTTTGGAGGGATCGCTTTGGCTCGCATAGATATTGTTTTCCGCAACTATTTAGTGCATTACATCCGAGTCCAAAAAATATTCAATTTGTGCTCGCACTGTTTCCGATTCATACTCACAGCTCTCGTGCTGATTCTGGGTCCCTTTCCTGTGCAATCCTCCATACGGGCTTCCTACGTGATATATTGATACCCAGGGGCGGATTAACCAGTAAACAATATAAGCACGTGCTTAGGGCACCAAGCAAAGGGGGGCACCACAGAAATTTTTATAACAGAATTTTCAATAGTTCATCGGTGTTTAATAAAATATTACGAGTTGAACAGACAACTCAGACTCGTTCGTATTTTCTTTTCCTCAAGCATCATATTAAGCTTCTCGATCAATGTTTGGAGGTTTGCGAACTATCTTTAAAAAATCGTGTACATCAATGGACCTTTCCTCGACCTTTGACCCCGAAAAATTCTTCCTATACTTTACAATTGCAAAATTCTCGGGGCTTATTTTAAGAGTGGTTTCGCGAGTTGGCCCCTGTAAAATGGGGTATTTGTTGAGACCATCATTATGTTCCATGGCGTACAATAATCACCTTTTTATAAGTACCGGTAAGGAATTTTAGCCTGGTCTAACACAGCTATTTTTACACCAATTTTTCATTTACTGCAATTGAATTAAAACTTATAAAAAGACATGGTGATCATTTAATTATCTGATTTATACTCAAATTTCCGAAACACAACTGAAAACTAACGAATAGAGATAAAAAACGCGAAAACGAGGTAATGTTTACAACCATGCCTGAAAATCTGTCTGAGTGAGAAAAGTGTCTGAGCGGATGCGAAAAGGGTGCATTGTTACGTCACTTTTTTGCATCTTGCTGATTGGCCAATTACTCGAAGTCAACAAGGAGGTTGATGCTCGGGGAAGGTACATTAGTGATGAACACTGAAACTTACTTGTCGAAAGTTTGGTGTAGCGACAACATCAAAATTAAAAATGGTGCACTATGTGGCGGTTCCGCGATCGCATTTCAGCGATCTAGAGGTCAGCGAAGTTGGGGAGTTTTCTGGTAAGGTAGACTAGACTAATAAGTACTGGTAAAATTTTAAACTGCAGTTTGTACTCGGTTCATCTGGTATTTCGATTCACGTTGAGACTTGACGCATGAGTCTTAATCGTGACAATTCCCAGAATATATGGAAATCATATTCTGCTAAGCCAGTTGATGCAAACCTAGGCAGCTAGACTACTTATATTGCAGATAAAATGCAAGAGCTGGATTTCGTTTTATGTTATTGTTTTGGAATGAAATTTTACAGAATTTTCACAGAGTAAGTCAAGTTCTGCAAAGTGAGAATGTAGACTTACAAACATGCGCGCATCTGTATGCAACATTACGAGGCCAGCTGCGCATTCCACGAGATGAATTTGAACGCTATGAAGCGCTCACGCTACCACTGCAACCAAATGTCTCTTCATCTGCTGAGAAGGGCAGGTATTCGCAGGGTTGTCAAAAGCTTATTGATGCTTACCCAGAAGATTTCAACAGTAATTTCTCAGCTGAGCTTCAGCAGTTTCATTTATATGTGCTCCATAAATTCAATGACACAGGAAAAAAAAATCAAGATTCAGTCATGCTGAACTTTACAAAATTCTTGTAGAATATAACATTGCGTGCGCCTTTCCAAATGTAGACAATAGTTTTCGAATATTTTTAACATTAATGATCACAAATTGTTCAGCAGAACGTTCATTTTCTCAGCTGAAGTATATTAAAAACCCATACAGAACAACTATGAAACAAGACAGACTAGAATACTAGATGCTTTATCTCTGTTGAGTATAGATAGAGGCAGATGTGTTACATAAGCTTAGTTTTGAGGATCTAATCAAAGACTTTGCAGCTAAAAAAATTAGGAAAAAACTTTTCAAAAGTAAGTGAAAGACTTCTGTCTTTTCAAATGTTAGTGGTGCCTTTGTAATGTCAGTGGCGTAGTATCTAGTATGGAGAGAGACTTGTTTTTATAATATGAGAAAATTTATCAGAATCAAATTCAAGTAAATGTACCGAAAAACATCGTTTGCTTCCTTACTGTTGGTATTGTTTTATTTCAATTTCATCTTTTCAAAATTTTGTGTTGTTCATTATTTAATGTAAAAGATGTATTATGTAAGAATAGGATTAGTTTTGGGAATATGAGCAAAATTTCACAGTCAAAAAATTGTAAGAAAACCTAAGAATGTTCGTAGAATTTTTATTTTTTTACTGTTGGTTGTGAGTATTTTTGATGGATAATACACTTAATTATATGTATTTTAAAAGACACATATGGGGGCACCAAAGCCTCCAGTGCTTAGGGCACCAAAGGGGCTTAGTCCGCCCCTGTTGATACCAATACACACCTCGACTTCAACCACGTGTAGCGTACCGGCAATGTATGAAATAATTATCCAGGTTCAGAATATCCTCTAATATGATCTGTCCTCTAGTTTCCCTTTCAATAGTCCAAGTCTTTACGCTGTTTTATGTCATTTATTTAACAACTCGAACAGTGAACGATCCAAAACAACCAAACACTCCAAAGGAACAAAAAGCATAAAATAAAAATAACAGATACCAGGCAGTAAAAGGGCAAGAAAGACCATATACACCATAAAAAACACTGACGAACCCTGAAATCGAAGAGACTTTCAATAGAAACTAAATGACCCCTAGAATCCAGTACAATAAACTAGCTACTACCATTTGCAGAACAGGCCGAAAATAACTTATGACAGGCATTTTTAAAAAACGACGAACAATTCTATAGGTGCACAACATTTGAATAGTGCTGATAAAAGCTAATTTCATGATAAAACTGAAAATACTACACTACGGTAAATGAACTGTAATGGCACTGTACTCAAACAATAACATGGTCCCTACGTCAACCCACTGTCCAACACAAAACATCCAACAGTCACACAACCACAGACAAACATCCCCGAAGACCAGAATCACCCACACTGACACAAAACAACCACCAATCCACCCGAAACACTCAAACGACTCCCCCTCGTCAACCCACGGTGCAGACCATGCCGCAAAATCAAGGAAGGCCGACAGTGTCCCAGCGCCCCCAGTGTCCTCACTAATAGAATACCAAATATTGAAACGATATCACATGACGCATTTAACAGGCAAAACAAGGGTCGTCACACACGAAAGCAACTGACATCTCACCTGACCCTCTTGCTTCTTGGTCACTTTCTCCTCCCCGGTCAATGGATATATCCTGACTAACTGCTTCGTCATCTGAACTTTCTGACAACAAGGCAAGGTGATGTAACAATATGTCAAAAGATTTTTCTGTTTAATTTTATGACGAAACAAAACCAAATTTTGTTTCGTTCGTTTTTTTGTTTACCCTCCCGCAATGGCGTCGCGGGCCATAGATAATGAAGCCGAGAGCCACATGTGGACCGCGGGCCTGCGTTTGGACCACCCTGCGTTAAACGATAAAGAAGTTTGGCGAATGGCGCCCTTGCTTTGTACTATGGGGTGCAATAAAGTTAATGTCCCGAAAACGACCCTGTCGTCGTTATGTGGTTATATATAGTTGGTTGGCAGGCCATCTGACCTGCAGATAACGGTCGGACCTAGTCTACTCATAATAACGACCGCTTCAAAAGACTGACATGGCCTTAGTAAATGTATAGTATACGCAGAAAAATATTATTATATATATATAAATTTCTAATATATATATATTTCCGAGACAGGGAAATGGGACGACAAATATGTTGCCGTTGGCTTTACCGAAGTAAATCTCACAAAGTGTACGCAATACGAACATTGATTGAATCGTTGGAATGATGAACAGGGGGCGGGGAGTGCTCAGGAAGGGGCAACGAGTCATGAACGGTTGGGAACCACTGATATAAATGGGAATTGCGATTATTCTCGAAGGTAAGTATCAGTTTTCTTGATTGATCTGCCTTTTAACCGTGCTCTTTCACTGCATCGTCGTGAGCACTCGATGGCATATCAATCATTGATTGCAAATTGAGTCTATACGGTTTTCTATCGGGCGAGCCTATATTTGCGGTACCAATTCCCACTCTACATTACGCAGGACTTGCTTAAACTAAATATCGTATTCGAAGGCAAATATTCCTAAACATAACTTATATATCATTTATGAAATTACGAATAAATTAATTTTTGAAAGCCATATATGTGCAATTGTTC
Organism: Styela clava; assembly: GCF_964204865.1. NCBI lineage: Eukaryota > Metazoa > Chordata > Ascidiacea > Stolidobranchia > Styelidae > Styela > Styela clava. The sequence goes on from NC_135254.1 coordinate 23,091,528, forward strand.
AGATCAAGTCACGCACACTTCAAATTTGAGTTTAAAATAAAATACGTTTCCCCACGATAATCGTATAAATTTTAATTTTCATTGATGATTCAAATAACAGTTCGAAATAAAACTCATTCAAACGAGTACAATAAAGTTACCTGATTTCATTATTAATGCATTTACATATGACCATCTTCCGAAACAAAATAAAGCAAAACAATTTCAAATTTAAATGCATTTTTGCAACATTTGCATTAATACATAAATTAATATGTCTTTTCCGATACCATTTTGCTCTATTCTTGAACGATTTATTGAAAACCGGACGTTTTCTGGCTTGCTATCAATAATCGTTTCACCAAATAAAATAGAGATAGGTGAAAATGCGCGTTTATATGCCTTGGATATCTTCGACAGCGAAGTGCGTCGGTAGAGCGATTCTTCAAGATATTGTTAGATTTCAATGGTTACCCTTATCTAATTTTGTTCGGAGCAAAAGGCACGAGTGAGCGTCGTATTACGTCATTATATGGAAAGAAAAAAATCTGACCCCCTCCCCGCAAAAAAATTGAGCATTGGGCTGCTGCCCACGTTCTTGCCTTGCACCACACTTTATTTTAAAAAAGAAAAGAATTGAATGCAGGTCACCGGCTGATTAAACACAAGAAGGGCAGAATTGAAGCAATTCGAATATCTAATTCTTCGAACAGATGTTCATACGTCTAATTAGAAGATTTAGGTACAATCTGAAAATGTTATATTCATATTTTGTTCATTGCGGCATATATTTTCATAAAACAAATGATACACCCAATTTCGTATCAAAGATTAGTTCTAGTTAAAGCCATTTTCCTTATTGTGTAAACATTGAATTTCAGTCCTACAAATAAGAATAATATATATATATATTATTCGATTTGGATGCAAATGACAGTAAAGTTTTCTATCAAGTCTTCGAAGTTTTAGAAGTTATATTTCACTCCGAGGTAAAACTGAAATTCGACCCCTGGCGAATTGACAATTATTTTTAGCAAATCCATCTAGGCTGCAATTATAACAATGTCTAGTTTATTGGACACGTAGTGGACATAACGATCGTTTCAATATTATGTTGTTGTTGTTCTTGTTCTTTGACACGTTTTTAAAAAGTCGCTTTTCTCTTTGATTGCTGGACTAATTGCTTTGAAATTTTCAGTGGTTAAAGATGAAATTTTTCTCCAGAAGGCTATTACTTTTATTTATTTCAAATATTTCTGTTAGCTCTGTAAGATTTGTTTTAGTTTGCTATGACGTCGCTAAACGTTCTGCGGATATCGGACGCCATTTTGTGTCCAACGGACCATCTTGCAATTTCAATTCACGCTGTCACAAGACAGGACCTTCTAAAGATAGAGAAGTTCTGGTACCGTAACACAGCGCGGTGACACTGAACTAACTCGTAGCTGTCAAAAGCTTGAAAATCCATACAAATATGAGAAATAAAAATATGAAACTTGGCAGGTGGGTAGAGTTGTGTTTCTTTTAACCATATTTGAAGGTTTCGCGTTTCTACATTTGAAGGAGGGGGAATAGGGGGTGTGCATTTCCGATACGTCGATAATATCTTTGTCAACCAATTTGCGACCACCGTGTTTTCGTCTGTTTGATTGCTGTGATGTGGTGCTTTGTTTATAATTTAACGAGTTTTGTTCGAAATAACCGTGTTCTTGAAATATATGACGGTCAGAAATGCAATCAGAAGCCCAATGTTTTCACGCTGTCACAAGACAGGAACTTCTAAAGATAGAGTAGTTCTGGTACCGTAACACAGCGCGGTGACACTGAACTAACTCGTAGCTGTCAAAAGCTTGAAAATCCATACAAATATAAGAGATAAAAAGATGAAACTTGGCAGGTGGGTAGAGTTGTGTTAACCATCTTTGATAGTTACTTCTCTCCCCCGGGATAAATATGTAAATCCTATCCTAATACGTCGATAATATCTTTGTCAACCAATTTGCGACCACCGTGTTTTGTCTGTTTGATTTCTGTATGGCTGCGTATGCGATAGTCTCGACACAGCAGAAACGGTGATCAAGGCTTGAAATCCGTGGTCGCACACTGGTCGTTCGGTCGCAAATACGTCTTTCGAGTGCCGTACTTTGGGGATTTGTATAGCTTTAACCCTTTGTCGTAGAAAGTTAATACGAGGTTTAGCGTATAGAATAAATGCCGCCAATGCACCCACGGTGAAAAAATTAACGGGTTAGATATAATGGTTTTTGTTTTATAGCGGTTTGAATGAAATTGTCCGCAGACTGGCTACACCACCCTAGGCCTGGTGAGTTGTCCGTGTAGTCGAATTGTCCAACAGCCCTAAACGGCCATGACTATAACGGCTTAGCACCATACGATGTGCTCGTTAGGGTGATTGGAATAAATAGATCGTACAGGCACTTTATTTCTGATGACGCGGTTCTGTCTGAGTTCCTTTCAAAGTTCGAAACGATTGTCCAAAGATGTTTATTGTCGAGTCAAAATAGTAGTCAAATAATGATGAAATAGTTGTCAAACAGTAATCCGGTAAAATACAGTGCTATTACACAGGAGGGACCAATAATAACTATACGAAACAGGAAAATAGAATTATATGATGTAAATTTAAACTACGCCTACTTAATAATACCAAAAGCCCCCGATTGCTTACGATACAAATTTATACGTCCTACCTCCAAGCGGCTCACGCCGAAAGAGATCCCGCCAACGCCAAAATGGTCAGGGTTCAATGCCCTAAGTTACCGTTGCCAGTTTAGTTACAATAATAGCGGTCACCGTTTAGAATCATGGCCGCTACAATGACTGTACCAAAAATTGTACCCCGATTCGGCTGGTGTTAAGTTGACGCATGTTATTTAGTAACGTTTTTATGTGAAATGTTTGATTGTGGTTCGGTACCTGATCCGATAATACGGTACATAATTGACTCATATCACGAGATATTTCAACTGATGTTTCAATTGTCACAGGACCTAAAATATTTATGACAGTCCCTGTACCGTCACGTTACCCAGGTACTGGTAAGTCACCGCCGGTATGTTAGTCGTTGGTCACCGCATATGATTTTTGGGGAATTGTTCTGCGTGTCCATATATTTGAGCATTGCTCTCTTGTTTATAATAAGAATCGTTTATCGAAAATGGCGGCCATTTATTTTTTTCATTCTATTTTGTATTGCGTTTCGTTCAATAGTCTGTCAATTCCATTATGTATTTTGTCTACATACAAAACTTCATTAAAACAAAACGAAAAACAAATACTCATTCAAGCATATTTTTGGATATTGTATATATATATTACTATAAAATAAAATACCATTTTACCAAATAAAGTATCTTTCAGATAACAGAACTTTATTACATATTATTCGTCTGTTAAGTGTGTTTGAAAAATGCTATGATTAAAATACATAATGTTATATAACAAGCGAGCTATGCTCAAATATATGGACACGTAGCGCCACCCAATGGCAATAATTTTGATGACGTCATAGCGAAAAAAAAGTAATAGCCTTTCTGGAGAAAAATTTTATCTTTAACCACTGAAAATTTCAAAGCAATTGGTCCAGTATTCGAAGAGAAAAGCGACTTTTTAAAAACGTGTCAAAGAACAAGAACAACAATAACAACAACATAATATTGAAACGATCGTTATGTCCACTACGTGTCCAATAATAGTTTTATTGACGATCAGTTTCCTATTTCCCAAAGTATCTGCAATTGTGCCACCGATCTTAATTTACCATTTTTAATTAGAATGACAAGATTCCGGTTCCTTAGTGAGCTATTTGTTTTTAATTACTAGAATGCCTGAAATCAATCACAGAAATCATTACAAACTCATTAAATTTTTAAAAAATACCTAACCAAAAATATTTGTGCGGTTCTTTGTGCGTCATTATTGGGTTTATTCGGCCCACAGGTGTTTCTCTGTGTTTTTCACTTTTCATTAAATGTTTTATAGGAGTAAACCAGAATAGACTATAGGATGTATGTTTGAGCATTCTCTATTTTTCAGAGAGTCTGCGACTGGGCCCGGTACCAATTTATCATTTTTGATTAAAACTACTAGAATCAGGTGTAGGCCTATACATCGGATATGCGCCTCGGATAACTAGTATGATTGCAATTCTTCTCTTGTTCTTTAGTAAGTGCTAAGCTAAACGAAGAAGACAAATTAAGTGTCTGGCGTGAAGGGTGGTCAAGTGCGTTAGAGCACATTAATGTCAGTAGGCCTATAATGTATTTCAACTTTGTAATCAGCGAAACCGACGATAAATCAATTGCTAAAAACAAAGAAAAATAAAATATGCCCCCAGATGTAGCAGCTGGTATGACCAATATTTATTTCATGGTATTTTATTGGTGATAAATCCCATTTTCTTCCAAGGCGATCAAGCGCGTGCGACTCAGATTCAGATATTTATTTTCGTCATGCAAAATCAATATACGATATATATGAGATAAATAAAAGGCATATAACAAATTACAAAAACGTATATCGGCTTGTTGCAGTAGGGGTTAGATTAGGGTTTCCATACCGTTCGGAAAATTCCGGACATGTCCGGAATTTAGGGTTAAATTTTGCGTCCGGGAAGAATTTAAAAAATGCTTAAATGTCCGGAATCCGGAATTTTACTGCATCTGCAATCGTACTGTGCACACTGCTAATAAAGAACATTGTTATTTCGTACCGTGCTCATATTTTTTACTACGAGGTCATGACAGTGACCAGAGCGTGGTCATTTTGACAACCGGGGCAAGCTACTGCGGGACCAAGTCACCCCCATCTACGGGGACAGGATGAGCGCTGTAAGTTCTCCCATCATTTTATGAGTATAAAAACCATTCCATCGGTAACAACCAATCGGCAAAAGCGACAATTTTTAACGATAAGAAAGTGTCTTTAAAACCGGTCCAAGTCAAGGGATTAATAAATATAGACATAGTTTATTTTGAAACCTCTTTCAAAAGGAAAGGCAATATTTACCCAGATAAATACAATGACATATTAACAGAAACTTCGGGAAAGCAGACAAAACCTAAAATAAGGTTTAAAACGTTACTATGAAGAAAGGAAAGTTAATGCAAAGATAAGGACATGCGTCGCTCACTCATAGATATATATGCTGCTAGACTTCTACTGCTTGAACATATATGCAACACGCCGCGGTTTCTTGGAAGCAAAATGCTCAATAACGCGCTGATTAAAGTCATGCATCCTGGAATAACGTCTCTGTGAATGGATAAAACAGCCAAGGAATTTAATCTATCTTGCTTCATTGTGTTTCTGAGATACGTTTTAATACGCTTCAGCCTACTGAATGTTCGCTCTGCGTCGGCGGAAGAAATAGGCGTCGTCAAAATGATGTCCAGAAATTTTGCAGACGCCGCAAAAGTAGTTACTAGACTCTAGAGTGTTATCTATGAGGAACCCATAGAGCGCGCAAGTTGATGTGATGTTCAAAAAAGTTTGATTGGTGTATATACATCGCAATTCATTTTCCAATTTACTCACGTTTATCATGGGGTAAAATTTGGAGACAGTAGCCAACAAATGGATGGGAAATTGACGTGCAAATTTTGAAAAATTTTTGGGGTTCATCAAAGAGAACGCGGCAAGGTGTTCAGTGCGCAGACGATCGCCTATTTGATTCACCAGAATGTCACAGCATTCCTTTGCAGACAAAATCAAACGCTGCGTTGTTTGCCCGCGGCGTAAAGAAGCACTCCATGTGTCGTCGTATTTTATTGTTTCCCGAATACGAGATACAGCATCGCAGAAGTCTGAAATACACGACTGCACAGACGCTCCATCCATTAGCCTTGACTGCAATGCGCCGTATAATACATCCACGTGATAGAATATTGTGGAGAAAAAAGCGAGAAAAAATGAAAACTCACCATCTTCTAGCAGACACTTTAGACCTGCCGCCTCCCTCACAGAGCGTTCGTCCCAAACCGGAGAGCTCTGAATGCCATTGAAACACTCAATGAGCTCAGACCTAATTTCGGACACGCCCTGCACCACGCGTGATTGGAAGTTCCAACGTGTTGGTGCACAAGCTGGAAGACGGCGGCTACATATCTGGCGAAGGAGGTCAGAGCGCTTCGGCGAAACGAAAAAAAAATGAAGAAAACCCCGAAACATTTGCAAAAAATATACGGACGAGAGGGGTATCAAGACACATATTTTTAATAACGAGGTTAAATTGGTGTGCATAACAATGTAAAAAATGCGCACGAGGAAAATCTTCTTTTATATAAACTTGAACACCCACTCATGACTGCCGCGCCAAATGTTGTAAATAAATTTTATACATTGAGTCGAGAAAATCATTTTGGATATCCTTAGATGTCCCTTTCGACACAGTTGCGGCATCAAGATGATCTCTCAATACTGTATCTAGGGATGCGGTGTATTCCACCATATCCAAAAATACCCCTCTATTAGAAGAGCCAGCCCGTTCATCGTGCCCACGGAGGGACAGCCCGTGACAACCAATGAACTTCAAAACATCTATCAATCGACCGAGAACATGGCGGTTTTTCTCGACGTTTTGGTTGTGCCGACGAATAGAAACCGCGCGTCCTTCATCCAACTGTGCTGCAATAATAACATTTCCGAATGTTCGGTATTTTACTGCATTGTCCAGATGCTCCATAGAAGATTGATGATCCCTGGCACGCTCGGAAAGATGATTAAGATCTCTAAAACCAAATTTACACCAACGTGAGTCACGGGCGGTAGCAAAAAGTAGGCAATAAAAACAAAAAAGTGCATTTTTGTCCTCGCTGTAACACAACCATTCGTGTTTTTTATACCAAGTTTCTGCGCAGAATGTACGCCGACGCTTTCCTCCGTCATGGGATTGTTCCAGTGAACAATTTTTTGGTTGATAAGGCCCAAGACGTTGTACCTCTAGTTTTTGTTCCAGCGGGAGCTGCGAAAACGGAGTGCGAAGTAGTGCATCAACCTTATTCATTATGAGGTCTAAGGCTAAGAAATGCGAAGCCGGAAAGAAGTGAGGAGCTCAAAAGGAATGTGGAAAATCGAAAGCAAATGGACTAAAGGTCTCTAACTGATTCAAATAGCGAAACAAGCAACAAAAACGAAGGCGAGGAAACTATCAACTCTTCAAGCAACCAACGAACGAGAAGGAATGCGTGAATAAGTCAACACGTTGTTGTAAGAAACGTCGGCATTGTGTCGTCATAATATCGGGGCTAGCCCCGATCGGCCCTGATGATTTAGTAAAAGAAACAGAAAACAAACGAGACAAACGCGGCGAGTGGAAGATAAAAGAGAGAATACGATATACAATGAGCAACCGGGGCAAAATCGGCGTCGCCCCGTCGACGTTCGGCGAAGGCTTTGCGAGCGAAAAATGAACCATATCGGGAGAATATGGCTAGTGTAGACAGTCTGTGCAACCGATATTGAGGTATTTTTCCAATATTTTTTATTATACCGAAAAAACAACCGGGGCATTGCCCCGGTTGGCCCTATTGATGCGCCGCCACTGGGTCATGAACTGTCCGGAATTTTGCTTTTTCAAATATGGTGACCCTAGGTTAGATGTTCACATTGAACTTGGCTGTATTTATTACGTTTTCAGACGTTATTACATCATATATTTACGATTACACCCATTTTCATCTTTTCCGGGATGCCTAAAAAGGGCCTAATCGTGCCAGCTGGTGGCAATTTAATATTCCTGAGCAAAATAACTAGACGCAAGTGCATACATTGGATATTCAACTATGACTAGGGTAATCAGTAGCACCAATATATTCATATTATCGTCTTTTATTAGTGATTAGCCTCCTTTCATTTTTGAAGAGCGAAGGATATGTTGTGATCAAGAGCATGGACCCCTACCTAATACTACGTTACAACCCGCATTCTTGGGTTCACCCTTTGCACCTTGCATGGTCTATCTATAATCTGTTCTATATCATATCCGACTATTTTTAACTGATTCATTATTTTATTAAGTTATTACATCCATTTTCCCCCTTTTTCCTAAATTCCTATAAAATTGCCTTGTCGATCGTGCCTACCTGTACCAATTTATAATTCATGCATAAAACTTCCAGACTCAAATGCATTCATCGAAAATTCACCTAGTATCACTAGCATTTATATTTTATATTTATAGTCTTTTATTAGTGATGATTTATTTCTTTTTCCAAGTACCTAGCGTATGTGGTGATCAAGCGCGTGCGACTTCTTCTAAAACTACGTTTTAATCCTAATTAATGGATTTACTGGTTGCATTTTTCGTGTTCAACATTTAATTTGGCTAATTTTAACTAATTCATTTTCTTTTCAAAAGGTATTACGCCCATTTCATTATTTTTCCAAAGTGCATGAAAAGTCATAACCGGTTCCTGTAACAATTTAGGATTTACATATTTATCCAGGGGGAGAGGAAAGCCATAAGACGGCTTATCCATATGGAAAAACCACGGCCTCTCGTCCGGTTATCATTCCAAGTCGGTTGTGGGATAAGTTATTGGACACGTAGTGGACATAGCGATCGTTTCAATATTATGTTGTTGTTGTTGTTCTTGTTCTTGTTCTTTGACACGTTTTTAAAAAGTCGCTTTTCTCTGTGATGACTGGACCAATTGCTTTGAAATTTTCAGTGGTTGAAGATAAAAATTTTCTTCAGAAGGCTATTACTTTTTTTTACTGCAATGACGGCATCAGAATTATTGCCCTTAGGGGGCGCTACGTGTCCATATATTTGAGCATAGCTCTCTTGTATTGTTTGTTTTCGGAAACATGGACTTGGTGGTGGAGGAAGCCGTAACCGACCAGCGGTTACGTGAACCACCCAACGACGGCGAGGAGACTAGCAATCCTCTCGCACATAACCATCCCTGCATGGGATTCGAACCTGCGAACCCACGCAGAGTAATTAGAGGTGCGGTGGCGAGCGTATTCCTAACGCTTAGCCCGTTGAGCCACACCGCCGCGCCAGGACGGGTTTATTATTCTTCAATACCACTACTAGACTCAAGTGCATTCATCGGATATTCACTCAGGCTAATTAATGTGACTTATATTTTTATTTCTCGGTTTTTATTGTTATTGGTGATAATTTATTGTATTTATCGCGTTTTGTTAGACTTTCTCAACGGTGTCGCCGCTCGATAACCAGCTTTGGTTTTCGGCGTCTCCCTTCACCCTAAAATGCGATTTTTTTTATATATTTCTTTTAAATTGTGTATGTAGAATTCGTATTTTTCAGCATGATGAAAAAATAAATTACTGATTACTGACTGATTACATTCTTCATTTTTTTGAAGTGCCTAGCGTATTTGGTGAGAGAGCGCGTGCGACTTTTAGTACTACGTTTCAACTACAGTATCATTTTTGGGTTTACTTGTTGTACTTTGCGTGTTCAATGTTTAATTTGACTATTTTTACCTAATTCATTGTCTTTTTAAAAGATATTACGCCCATTTTACCCTTTTTCCGAAGTGCATAAATAGGTGCCTAATTTTTAGGTGCCTACTTTCAGTCCGTCCCCTGAAGGGTTACGGTACCGGTATCACTGGAATTTGCATACCGTACCGGTAGTTGTTAGGAATTTTGTCAGTTTGTTAAAGCGTAAATACGGTTAAAGTCTAAGCAGTCTTTCAGCTATTAGAATTTGACTAGATTAGCTTGAATAATTATGTGTGTTTAAAGTCAGATACTACAGTCAGACAGTACCGTACCGGTACCGGTACCGGTACCAGTAGCCTACGGTACTACAGGATAAATGGGAATTTAGATACAGTCTCTGTTGAGAGCCTCAATTTGCGTTGTTTTAGTTTTGTATGATGATTAAGAACTCGTACAGTCCAGCAGTCTGTAACTACCGGTACTGAACTACAGAACTAGATGTAAGATAAGATTATTTTGTTTTAATTTAGTCTATTAGAAATAGTGTAAAATTTTCATTTGCTAATTGTCATTTTTTATGTAACTATTGTTCATTTATGACATTAACAACATGAAAATTTGATACAACCAACTGGATAATACTGTACCGGTAATATGTACCGGTACCGGTATTTGAATAAATGAGACCAGTGGTTCCCAAACTGTGGATCGCGACCCCATCCGATTTTTTGGGGTCGCCTAACTTCTGCCGAACATACACACACAAGTGAATAGAATTTGAAAATTGTATAGTGAAATTTTTGCTGGCAAATACCGTAAAATTTCCAAACTTAGGATTTTTAGCAATATCTTGACCATTTGTTGTCCAAACAGTGCCAGAATGGCTCGATTCTTTTTATAGCTTTTTTGATCATCTTACATTCAAATAAATTGTAGACCCGCTGGTAAGCGAATTGGATTTAGACCATTGCCAGTCTGCGAGAAATTACGTTGGTTTTTTATTTTGTATCTGTGTAGCCCACCGTTTCTCAAATTGTATGCCGCGGCACGCTAGTGTGTCGCAAGAGCTTCTCAGGTGTGCAACGGAGCTTTTTGAAATTTTAGAAAATAAGCTATTCGTGTTACACATTCAGACATTGGAATGCATGCAACGGGCAAGCTTGTGAGACTTGAGTATCCGGTATTAGACTGGTAATATAATTACATTTGCCTTATCGATGTAGTACAGTAGTAAGAGTGATTTTCTACTATGACTGAAATTAAAAGCAAAAAAGGGAGCGACGGAACATCATTTCAATTGTTTCTCAAAACAGACCACACACATCTCATTAACATTTGCAGAATAATTTGTTTAAGGATAACTTTATTTTGTTACAAGTGTGCCGCAGGATATTTTTCATTTGCTTAGTGCCCCGTGAGCAAAAAAAGTTTGAGAACTACTGGTGTAGCCGCTTGGTTTGGAAGATACAAAGCAAAGTTGCTTTATTTGGCGAACGGTCCTTAGTTAGGTGTTTGACATGTTTGGTATTGATTACCAGGCGGTGTCTTGGCGGAGTATTGGCACTGTAGGTTTTGATCAGTTGCGAAAGCACTTTGTTAATTTGCGCACGTGTCCAAAATCTATGAGTCGGCTGCGTGTTTTGCCCACATTGACCCCACATAAAAGTGAACGTTTTCGTATTGCGATATTACGTATTCAGAAGTTTCATACATACTTTCAAAGCGTTCCGAGTAGTCAAACACAAAACCACAACAAGTTTTAGCATAATAGAAGGCACCTGAAAGATGTGATTTCGTTCACGTTTTCCCTATTTTACTCTCATGCTCCGTTTTAATTTAAAATTATTAATGGAGCAATCTGTATTATGTTAACATTGTAATCAAAATAATAAAGACACTGTTGGAATATACTAAATAAGATTTAAAATTTATGTATATTTAGAAGCATCTTACTATCTCCAAATCTCACTATTTCCGAAGTATCATAAGCTTCCTTACAGTTACAATCTACCACATTTTATCAAGTCCGTCTAGTACTGTAGGTTTCGCTAAAGAACCGTTAAAATCCTGATCTAAGAGATTTTTACACTGTGGTTTTCATATCATGCCATGTGTTATCAAATCTTCCGAAGTTCCCCCGTTTTCTGGCGCATTGACGGACTCGTTCATATATTTTTGGGCCAATGTTCATCGTCAACGTCCATTTACAGTAGATATACTGGTACATTGTTCCCATTGAGGTATTTAAAATGATACATAGTACTGATTTCTGAAGTTGCTCAACGTTTCTAGTTGTGGGTCGCGAGTATCTGTGGGCTTTGATTTTATGAAAATTGGGGTCGCGACAAAAAAAAGTTTGGGAGCCACTGAAATAGCAATACCGATGCTGAATTAATGGAACATACAATGGTGATGGGGATCTTATTGGATGGTAACATTTTATGTAATGTGATGAATATTGGAGTATTCCTGTTTTTACCACATAAAAAAAAAATCCTAACTCAGTAACTAGAGCCTCTATTATACTGTTATAGCAATACAGCACACTATCCAAATTCCAAGAATTTCCCTCCATTTGGCTCAATAAAAACAAACACTTTATGTGTCTCACAAAGGTGGGGCGTCTGGGATCACGTTAGATGCTTCATATCGCGCCATGCTTGTCTCAATAATATTCTAAATTAATCGCGGCCGCCACATGACCAAAATTGCTGTTTTTTGCTAAAAACTCTCAAATGCTACGGTAAAAATTTTTTCTTTCGATAAATCGGATTATTTTTTTCCGAGGAATTCAATGATGACGTTACTAAATTGCGCTTATTTGTAGTATTTGGCGCAACTTTATTATACTGTATTTTTACCGATATTGAGGGACAACAATGTCCAGACGTCTCCCTAAGGAGGGGTGTCTGATCATCTGTAAAATGGGTTTCTCTGAATTAGGACAATGTCACCCGACTTGTATAGTGTGCCGTACTGTATAGGTAAAATATTTATGTGAATTTGTCAAGTGGCTTCCTTGTCAGTTTGTCAATCGTAATCCTATTGGAAATCATTTTATTTGTCTGACTAAGGTGGTATGTATGTAATTCTGATTTTTGGATGCAGTCTTCATTTCATTACTAGCCTACTGTCTGACTGTACTATGTCTGTATGTCAGCATGCAGTAATAGTTTTTTTTTATTTTTTGTGCTTGACTGTCTGACTGTATGCAAAAATTTTTATTTTTCATTTTTTTGTTCACCAGATATTCTTTAATTCTGTTCCATCAAATTACACTATACAGCCATACATAATAATGAGCCTCTTGAGTTCAGCACACGACTTAATCAGGAAAAGAATGGCTGGGTTATCTACACCTCAAAATATTCGCAAGGATATGAATCAATATTTTCTAAACATAGAACAGTTATTAAAACGAACAGTTGAATTGGGAGAAAGCAATTCACTTCTTATTATTGGTCCAAGCGGATCTGGCAAGACAACATTACTGAAAAAGTCTTTAACAAACATTAAAAAAGATGTTAACATAGGGAAAAATTTGATGGAAGTACATTTAAATGGTTTAATTCAAACTGATGACAGAATTGCATTAGAAGAAATTACAAGACTATTACATCTTGAGAATACAGTTGGAGATCGCGTGTTTGGTTCTTTTTCGGAAAATTTAGCATTTTTATTGGAAGCTTTGCGGACAGGCAAATCGTCAACTTCTTGCCCTATTCTTTTCGTTTTGGACAATTTTGAGCTTTTTGCTATGCATAAAAATCAAACCCTGTTGTATAACCTTTTTGATATTACGCAGGCGGGTACTACACCTATGGCAGTAATAGGTCTCACTTGTAGACTTGATGTTATGGATTTGTTAGAAAAAAGAGTAAAATCGAGGTTTTCACATAGACAAATATATATTCATAATGGAAGTAATTTTGATCAATATGTAGCAACTTTCAAGGACTTACTCACTCTCAATGCGGATGATATTAAAACATTTGCTGGAAACAAGAATGAGAAAAATAAATTTCTGAAGCAGTGGAATAATTTTGTTGAAAAAATTACATCTGATTCATCAGTGCTTCGGTCACTTCAATTTCAGTTTGATATTTGCAAGGAAGTTTCTTCGTTGTACACTGCGCTTGCACTCGTATTGTTTAAATTAGATCCGTTTGCAAAGCCATCAGATACTGCAGGTGAAATAGTCGATGCAATAAATACATTACATTGTGATTTCAAAGCAAATGTACTACATGGACTTTCTGTCTTGGAACTTTGTCTGGTTATTGCAATGCACCACCTGAATAATATCTACGCAGAGCCTTTTAATTTTCAAATGGTTTATAATGAATATATTAAATTTGCGAAAAGAAGATCCCATATCTTGCAAAACTATTCTAAACAGGTTGTCATGAAAGCCTATGAGCATTTGATAGAATTGGAACTGATTAAACCTATGTATTCAAGTGCAACTGGTGTTCATGCTGGTGTTGGATCCAAACTTCAAAAGGAATACAGGCCGATGTCTCTATTAATCGAACAAAGCCAACTTCATGAAGCGATAAACAAATACAATGGTTGTCCTACTGATCTAAGGCAATGGGCTATGTCATCACTTGAATAATTTGTATGAACAAGCTATGAGGGCATAACAACACACACAGATAGTATTGAGAATTGTTCCTTCTTTGAGAAGTATTTTCTGGCAATATTAACATTATAGATTACGGCAGAGGTTCCCAAACTTTTTGGGCCACGGACCCCTATTTGTGGATATTATTTTTTACGGACCCTCATGTTATACCAATTTATGTGACTCCCATTGTTAAGGTCTCGTAACCATTACCATTTGTGATTGCGTTAACTTACAACTTTATCTCGTTTATGAATGTCTATGTAACAGTGGATATACGTTAAATGTACCGGTATATGTTTCAGACTCTCAATATCGCTGCGGACCCCATGTGTAGTCGTTACGGACCCCAGTTTGGGAAACCCTGGACTACGATAATAATGATTATGTGTTTTTGTTTTACAATACACACAATGAGGAACAAATAATGTACCGTACTTCATAAGGGCATGTTTGCTTTTTTATAAATTTGCATCGAAACCATACTTGACAAAAAAATAAAGATTTGGGAAATGAGATCATTAATTCATTATTTGTTATTTTCAGATAAAAAATGTTTTTTGAACATACATTTTCCAACAGATTGATGTTGTTGCCCCCAATGATCAGCGGTTATTGATTAATCCTGTCATCTTTTACCATATAACATCAAAATCCAATTAAACATACATGATAGAAGATTGTTCGAAGTTTTAGTACCTGTGTCTGCTATGTTCAAAAAAAAATTATTTTCTATATTCATTTTCAGATTCCTAATCAGTATATGGTTATTGTCTAGTAATAAATTTTCTTTCATTCAGAATCTTATTTTTCGACAAATAATAAATATTAATGTAATTCTGCTTCAACACTAGACTGGGCTACACTTCACATTTTACCCATAGTTGGGTTTTGGGATTATGAGCGATGTGAGTATAGTATTTTATTCACTATTCTGATACATAACGGTAATGTAAATCTCTGATATTGAATTGTTTACATTCGACTGATTCCAGGTCATGTTATACCAGAAAATTACTTGCATCAATAAATTCATGTAGGTACTTCTCGTGGAAATTAATTCAGTTTTTATAAATATTTCAATCATTACAAAACTTTGAACAAGCAGGCCCTGAATCCATGAAAGCATTGTGAAAACAAATTAAATGTACATACTGTTATCTAATAAACTATCTGCTAGTACTTATTGCTATAGAATTGGGGTATTCGGGTGTCTGTGTTTCACAGTTTATTAGTAATAAGTTGACAGAGGTGATAAATATTTATCGTAGATGCATTAATAGTTGATACTGATATTGAATAATACATTGGGTAGAAATAACATACTCTCGTAGTATGTGTGCCAGATTAGGTTTAGAGCATAATTAGGCTTCCCGCTGCTTGTCAGCAGGGAACCTATTGTATTCCTGTGTTTTATTATTATTTATTATTATTATTTATTTATTATTATTATTATTTTTTTTTCAAATTGGTCCTACAAACTTGAAATTCACCTCAAATGTGCAGAACTTCTCAGCTAGCAATGGAATGCAAATTTTATGCATGACTGACCACGCTTTCACGCTCCAGTGAACAAAACGCGTTTTCAGTTTTTTTGCGATTTCTCAAAATTAATACATGCTATTGGGTTGAAATTCATAACAATGATTAATGGACATGTTCCGGATACGATATGTCAAGGACACGCATGAGTGACCTCGGCGATACGCTCCAGTAAGCAATATAGGATTTTACATTTTCATCTTCTTCTTGAGAACGACACTACTTAGAGACTTGAAATTTACATCACATGCAGATAATAAGTCCCCCATCATAAATTGCGAATTTTATGCATGACTGACCACGCTTTCACGCTCCAGTGAGCAAAACGCGTCTTCAGTTTTTTTTTACGCGGGAAGCCTGTTAAAGCTGCACGCAGCTCTAGTTTTATTTTGATTTTCCTTATTTTAGTTCTGTTACGATAAAGAGTTCGGGGACTGTCTTTGTTAGCCAAGTAAATATGCCCATAGGCTCAGTGGCGCAACCAGCGGGGGGGTTACGGGGGTCGTGTCCCCCGTTTGAATTTCGTTTTTTTTTATTATTGTTCTATGTTAAAACAACGTCGTTCCACGGTCATAACAATCCGGTGAAAACTACTTTTTTCCAGTGCTTTATCACCTCGACGTAATTTAACACCGCCCGCCCGACTTCAATTATACCTTTTTGCTGATAGTTACGTAATAATCGCTAACCCCGCGTATATGTTTGTATTCGAAAATGAGATATGTTATCTCAAAAAAGTAGAAATCGCGCGCTGTCGATGCGAATTGAAAGCGACAATAGCATAATGCCATCTCTCTCTCTCTTGTGACGAATACTCTCGTGCTTCATCATCTTGACGCAATGTAACGCCGCCCGTCTTCATGTCGTCGAGGACGTCTTCATGTCGGCTGTTATGTATTTTTGTTTGTAAATGAATACCGCTAACTTTAACTGAACTGATGTTGTTATCAATGCCGGATGCCGACGAAATCCGCGATAGATATTAAATACTATTTAAGAGCTATTTTATACGCGCTAAATTAGAAGAAATGAAAAAATTTCCTGTTATGTTCGGTCACTATCGAAACTGAGGATGGAAACAACTAATTAAGACACAATTTGCCGAGGACGCCTAAACCATCTCGACTAAGTTAAAATACCCGATAAGAAAATATTTTCAATCAAAAACGTCCTCGAAGTCTTATAAGTTCTTCAAGTTGGCGTTTATCGAAATTCTTTCATGTCAGCTGTAATATATTGCCGAACCACACATGGACGACGACGCCTAGGATATGTGCGCCATATTTGGGATTATTATAAACACGAAAAAACAGTATTTGAAGTTTGCGATATTTGAATTTAAATTCGATTTGGACATCCCTGCATTAAATTAGTCAGTTTTTAGTTGTGTTTCCAAAAATTAGTTTTAAATCAATTATTTTAATTGTCATTATGTCTTCCGGTGAGCTTCAGTTTAGTTTAGAATTTTTCCGGGGTTAGGGTCGGGAAAAGGTCCATTCGCAAGAAGTGCATTTTGTTTTTAGTCTTGACGAATTCACCCAACGAGCAAGGCGCGGCACGAGGGAAACACTGGAATTTATTCAAGCCGTGTTTCACTATCCACGAGGCGCAAAGCGAGGAAAACGTTGAAAATAATTAACAGCTTTTCGTTAGCAATTCGCTGGAATGTAATGAACGGCGTTTTGCTACCCACGAGGTGCAAGACATAGCGAAGCGCCGTTAATGAACGAGTGCAAGGTAAGCGAAAGGCTGGGATTTAATCGATGGCGTTTCCCTTTTAACCATGAGCAATTTATCGTGGTCAGCGGGGCGACACCTAGTGGCGTTGCGACTTACGTCGTGGTTGCACTGTGTAAATTCCGGTCGGACCCCCCCCCCCCCCCGTTGAAAACGGCCTGGTTGCGCCACTGCATAGGCTTCCGTCCCTTTACATAACTTGATGTAAAGCAGGCGAACAAAATTAGTTACTTCCATATTGGTACATGCACTTCTGGAGCACTGAAATAACATAGACAAAGTTTTTATTTAAAAAATTCCTGAAAGAGGCAACTTTTCAACCTATTTCAGAATTAGATGTGGTTTTATCTGAAAATATTAAATATAAATACAAAATTTGATCGGTATTTCTGTCTCAGATTTTGTCATTATATCCATAGTGCACTCTATTTCATATACAAATAATATGATTTAGTTCAGAAAAA
Organism: Styela clava; assembly: GCF_964204865.1. Classification (NCBI taxonomy): domain Eukaryota; kingdom Metazoa; phylum Chordata; class Ascidiacea; order Stolidobranchia; family Styelidae; genus Styela; species Styela clava. Next base: position 23,109,315 of record NC_135254.1, read on the forward strand.
TTTCTGGAAGGTAAAAACTACAAATATCTTTAGAACAGGATATTTTGAGCATTCCTTTTTATATAGCACTCTAATTAGAAAAAAGTGTCCTCCATCACATTTCTATTATTCATCTACGTGGGTTGAATGGGATACACACCTGATGAGTCAATACTACTACAGGATGGTAATAAGAAAAAAACAAATATTAGTAAGCTATGTATATTGTCTTATATTGCACCAGATACTATAAAGAAAATTGTGTGTTCAATATTGTTATGGAGCAGCATAGTTGATTTCATTTATTAATATCAATAATAATAGAGTAAAGTAGGATATAAGCACAAAAGCTGTGTTATAAGCTGATCATAGTATTTGGATGGTTCACACTTGTTTTGAGAAAAGGTTGCTGATTGGGTCGTAATATATGAGCAAAAACACTTTATGTGGAACAAGGAAGCATATTCGATTTAATATCGTTTTTTATTGCAAATATGTTTACAATTACTTTAGGGCTTGGGTATATTGGCTTGCTTGGTTTTGGGTTCAAATTTTGCTTATTTTAAGTTATCTTTTTAATTTATTTTATTGCCTTTAATAAATATACTTCGCTTGATAAAATTAAAGTATTGATTTTGTCAGATCTAATGGTATTCAGAAACTAAATAATATATTAAATTTTCAAAATACTGGCATATTCTCGCTGAAAAGTTATTTTAATTTATACATAAATTCTCTATTATGATATAATATTTCATGGGATGTGAATTTTTTTTGCAATAATACCTAAACTTGAGTTTGGAATGATTTTGATGCCATAATATGTAAACATATTATAGATCCAATTAGGTAATGCTCATTTTATAGAATTAAAGGCGCTTGTGTTGACTAGTTGGATATGCACATTGCAGTTGATTTCTTTGATAAAATCATTATTGGTCAATCTATTGACTGTTGTATTGGTACTGACTGTAGAATGTGTCTGGTTTATTATTAAATATCATTTTGTTGGTTTGAACGCACAAGAATTCTAAGAACTTTTGTTGACATCATATTGATTTATTTAAAAAATGTCTGATTGCTTGGTTCTACTGATGATAAATTTGTCACAGACCAGTATATTGTTATATAATAAATCTTGACTTTAAAAATATCTCAATTCTCTTTCAGTAAATCTTAGTCTTGCTTGCATGTTGGTCATTCCTCATTATTCAATATAAGTTTGGATAGTCACTAAAGTTTCTTGTCACAACTCGATTATATCAAAGTATTTCGACTACATTCTGATTAAGATATGAACATTGGACAATTATTGTTCTTTGCTGAGTAGTAAACATATTGCAGGTTGACGTCATAGTTCTTTTATGACTAGCAATATCTGATTTCTTGTCTGCTGAAGTTATTGAATACCAAAATTTTAAATGTATTACGTCATTCAATGGGGGCGTCTTCAGTGTCACATGATATTTTATCTCTAGCCGGCAGTTCATGAAAGCCTAGGAAGTTATCTTGTGTAAAAGAATGAATCAAATTCAATTTGGGACATGATTGAAGATGATTATATAACAATGAAATTATATTTCTTTATGGCCCATGTTATTTTTGATGTACCGTAGATAAAATCAATATTCGGATAAGCTCTAACAGGCTGACCAGTTACCACTTATACATTGTTGACACTGTTAACGCTTGTTCGTTATTTTGTTCCCCTACGAATCTCAGTCTTTGTCTTCATCCTGATGTCCTTGTCAGAAGAGAGAAATCTGTCTGCATATCTCTGAACAGAATATATCCAGAGATACTTGTAGATAGATTTTCCTTTGTATGTTTGAAATGATTGTGATTTGTAATATTGTTTGTTTTTCGAAATGAAAAATTATTTGTGAGGCTCAATTATCTATAATATTTCAATAATACAATTTGCCACACCCATGTTTCATGAGAATATGACGCTGAATGAGCTTTATATATAGGCATATGTCTATTATCAAACTGCTGCAATGCTTACCTCTAGGTACAATTAGATTTCAATTATCAAATTGCATTATAGGTCAAACAAATTCAAAAATGAGTTTGGTATATCACTATACTTGAATACTTTATTCATTTTGATGGTGATGATTTTGATGCAATATATTCACCTAAGAAAAGCTTGGCTTGAACCCAAAATGAGAAATACTAGAGAAATAATAGAGCTATGTCATAGTTAGTGCCTCATCAAATAAGTGATAATATTCTGTATTATATTTATTTTAATATTAAGTCCTTTAAAAAGTTCATCTCTTTCAATGATTACCGGTAAACTCACAACACCTTGCAGCATGCAGAAATAATACTATCAATTGGTTTCTATTATAGGCTATAGGAATTTTTTAAATGTGGAACCGGAACAACTGTAGTTGACTACCGGTGTGTAGAATTTGCCAATGGTTGATGAAATACCAATAAACTATATATGGAAAGATGTTGGAACTAAATGTGTATGAACTAAAATGTTGGTGTGCCTTTTTTAAACATTTAAATATTGTTAATTTGTCAGACAAAACGTTGATCTTGTTATGTTTCTAATACAAATAATATATTTATTTTAATATTATTATTATACTTTAGCTAATGTAGCTGAAGCTAAATGTTTCTTGAATTGCCACCTGAGCAACTCTGCTAAATAAAGGCTGGAGAAACTTTTTTTTAACCAGGTAGAGGAATTTTGACATTTTTGGGAGGTAATTTTGCTCTGTATTCGCTGTAGTAGCCGATTACTAATATTCATTAGTTTTTTATTATTACTATTGTACTATACTATTCATAACCACATAATAAACTTTTCTTTTAACTGTACAAAAGTGGAAGTGCAACTAGCACAATGCGTAAACACTATTAATAACAATTGAACAAATAAAATACCGTAGTTTTATGCATAGTGGAGGAAGAATAGAGAATTCCAAAATAACCGAAAGAAGGAATTAAAAAAAAGTTTGGTAACCACTAGGATAAGGCAAAAATGGAACATGTTTGCAAGTAGTGTAAGCAAGTAGTATTTTGGATGATAAACTGGTTTAGCTCAAAAGAAGGTTGCTTTTCAATCTAAATCCCAGCCCACATAATCTTCCTAGTAGGGATGGGCAATATAGAATACCGAATCCGGAGGATTCGAATCCCAAAGTAGTCGAATCCAACATGATCCGATAACAGGATTCGGTTCCTGCCTCTCCGGCGCCATACGTCGATTTTTGCATTTCGGGTTTCTAAATATCAATTAAAGACGAGCGTTTTTCTCGCGTGGAAATCTCTCTCGTTTAAATAGACTTGCGTCTGCTCGGAAAGAACCCGTAAAATCGGTAAACTTCAATCACTGTAATCTCAATCGGCGTATTCTGGACTGGAAGTCGGTGAAGTACATCTCATGGCGAAGACTCGTTATTGCACCATTTTTGCGTTTTCGCCGTGCGTCAATTTTTGTATTTCGGGTTTCTAATTTATCCATTAAAGACGAGCGTTCTTTCTCGCGTGGAAATTTCTCTCGTTTAATAAAACTTGCCTAATCGCAAAGAACCCGTAAAATCGGTAAACATCAAACACTGTAATCTCAATCGGCATATTCTGGACAAGACGTCGTGAAGTACACCTTACGACAAAGACTCGTTATTGCACCGTTTTTTGCGTTTTCCTGCTTTGCTATCTAGCTAGGGTTTAGTAATAATAATTATTTGTGCGACTTACTGGCGATATTCCGATAGGCGATAATATATGATTGCAACAATCTTCAATTGTTCACAGGCGTGCCTTGCTTCATTGTACATTACTGTAAATGATTTTCCGCGACCGGCGAGTTTTCCCCAGAAAATGATGCATGTAAACCAAAAGCCAGGCGTGAAATGTTATGACATTACTTGCGATTAATTTAAATCAAATATTATTTAGGAATAATTTTATTACTTTTATTACACCAGTTTCCGAAATACAAAGTTATATCGCAAAACATGACGATCTGTCGCATTTAAATTTCACTCTCAAAAGATTACATATCTTTCGGTCCGTTTCTATCGTTCAAGATAGACGCACGTTTGATTGAGTGTCTGTAGTAATTTTATTCGCCGATAAATTTAAAAAAAGATGCCACATCTGGCGAAATCAGTTACGTATTGAGTTCGAGTAGTGCCAAGTCCGGGTAAGATAATGATATGTAACGATAATAATACTAAATGAATTCGTCTTCAGATGATATTTAGCGGCAATTTAAAATACTGAAAATAAAACCGTAAATATAAGTTTTATTGAGGCCCGCGAAAATTTGAAAAACGCTTTTCTAGGCAGTGAAATTCGCAGAATTTCGTGTGCCTCTGGCACACATTATGTTTGGTCGGCGTTTAGAAGCATATCGTCACGAATTGAGGGCGGGATTTGCCTGATTATCCATTACTTTGAATTGCCGTCGAATATTTTCAAAGTATATTTAATCAATTTTATTTTGATGAAATAAATTTCACTCCGAGATGTTACAGAAGATTTACGGATTTTTCGAACGGTTTTATCTAAAAATAATGGCAGAGTGGCAGCATTTCGATTGAGCGGAGACACTGTTAACAAGTACATCTAAATATTTGCCGAATTCGCAAAATACGGATCAAAACATTATTTAATCGGGCAGTTTACCACACGTTTTTATTTTTATGACCACGGATTGCAATGGTATATAAGAGTGGTGAGGATTTTATTTTGTCGACGCAACCGCAGGTTAAATTGAAGACAATTAAATTAATAATGAAGCAAGACATTTTAAATATGCCCGTATCGGTCACGAATTCATCACTTTGCACAACAGAAAAATATATTGTTATATTATTTGTTGTAAAAGTCGACTCTTAACAGGTGGCATAATCGCGGCGATGAATACGTATTTTCAATTTACTGCTAAACTTTATATTTATATTCATTGTATGAAATGAATTATACTCTACACTTAACAGGATTTTATATCATTATTTGAGATTTTTCTAACGGCAATAACGAGTTGGCAAGATTGCAAAAATTCGTATTAAAATTAAATACATCAGGCAGTTTATCTCGTACTTTTAGGTCACAGATCGCCGTGGACCGAATAGTAATGTTTTTTTTTTGACGTAAGAAGAAGCAACCGCGAGTACGTTGGACACATTAAATTAATATATAAAGATATTTTAGAAACTCGTAGTTGTCATGGATTGAATATTTTACGTAACCGGATGATCATTATACGCTGAAAAGACGGCTCTTTTAACGAGCGCGGAATCGCGGTGGGTGTTACCAAAGTCACTTTGGGTGTTACAGGCGGCAATGGGAATTTCCGATTTCCAAAATCCTGGCTGCGCGGCTGGCAGTGATGGTCATTTATCCTCTACTAATTTATTTCCAATTTCAAACACGACAGTATGTTACACATAATAACAATATGGTTCACATAAATTAATATACAAATATACTGGTAGTAGTAGAATACTCTATGCTTAAATATTAGAACTTTTAAAGGCATAATGGATTTCCGATTGTTGTTGCTTGTTTCAGTTGCCTGCATTGCCAATAAATTTTATTACTCTCAGAAAATATACACAATTATCTGAATACAAGTAGTATTTTTGTCAACAGACTTGACTATTATCATAATATCATGGTACCAATGATAGAAAGCGTCAGACAACTCCTTGGCTATCTTTTCATATGGTCATTTGTACAAAGTGAATAATTTTAATAAACTGACTGTGTCACAAGTTGCTATTATTTTTTATTAATAGCTATAAACTATCAAATATCTTGTGTACATATATTGTTGGTTTGTGGCTTTATTCTGATATTTTTATTGAAGCTTATTTCCTAATTTACTGGGTTTTAATAAACTAAACAAAAATGTGTTATTTTCGATTTTAGAATGTATTCGGAATAGTTTAGTATTCGGAAATGGCCATCCCTGTCTCCAACCTATAATGGTACAATACCGGTCTCGTAACTTGGTTAAAAAACATGACTGAATACGAAAGGGAGATTTATTTTGTCAACCAGAATACAAGCATTGAATCAATAAAAATCATTTACAAAACACACAGTTTTTCGGTATAGACTGGGGAGCGATACGACCATCACAGTCAGCTCCCCCCTGCCCCCCATGTTTGCTATCAAGATTAACAGTTAATTAAGATGTTTTAACAAAAACTCCTCGGAGGAAGGGTTGACTAAGTTACGGGATATTTTTGGATTCGGTTAAAAATGTAGTCCATTATTAAACACTGCCATTTTTGTAGATTTTCACTTAGTGGACACTCAGCAAGTACGACAGTTAATTTATAAAAAAAATTGTAAATTAATAACAAATCAGTAGAAGTCAGCTCGGGTATTCAAACATGTGATGATTGAAGTGAGAAAAAAATTTGAAGTCACGTTTAGGATATTACATTAAACAACAATGGAAAAGGTACATTGGAATCAGTCAAGCTTCAAATGCTAATGGCAGTAATGAAAAGAATATGCGAAATGAAGACTGAAGTTTCCATCTGAGACATTGGAAGACGCTAAAACCTTATAGACTTGATAGTGTGGAAAGCGTTCTCACAATGCAGTAATAATGGGACATATATTTATAATATCATTATACAGGCTTTAAGTTGAACTATATGTTTAATTAAAATATCTATCTTTGCTAATAAATGCTGAAAACCATTTATTTCAATCTGCTGAGTGATTAGGGCCAGAAATTTGCTGTAGGGACCATCACCAGAGCTGGATTTACCAATAGGCTAGGCAGGCTGAAACCTAGAGCCTCGAAATTCGGTTTCAAAGTTTGTAATTCTTTTGGAAACTTGACAAGTTTAAACCCAACGAAACGTATATATATATATCAAGCTTTTCAGAGTAGAAAATTCTGTACACAACTGGTTTCAACCACAGCATCATAATAAGGGAAATTATTATTATGCGCATTCTGCTGGAAGTTTCTATGTTAAAGTATGGCTGTAGCGGTTGTTTGATCAAAGAAATTGAAAGCAAAACTGCCTCAAGTAAATTATCATTCCTTTAATTAAAAATTCACACCCATGAATGGGGAGAATGAAAAGTTTAATGCTTTCATATTTTTAAATTTTAAGCAATTAAATGTGGTGTTGTTTAGAGAGAAATTCTGAGCTCAAAAATATGAAGGGGCCTCTCATGGTCTAAATCCAGCCCTGAACATCACCAATTTTGAGATAGGTACCGTACATGGTAGGTACCGTCAACATATGAACTGAGTTAGGCCATTGGATTTTGAAAGGTGTACCAGAAATGTACATGGAATTCATGAAATATATAACATCCAATTAAAACCAAAATAGGTCTTTCGTTGAACGCCAGTTTTGGCCCCGGTGCCGGTATTCCAGTATTCTGTTATCACAAGCAGTTGGAGCACATATCCCACAGAGCACGGCGCATTGGCAGAATCTCATGGTCTAGTGAGAATGACGTCATCGGAAACACCGCGCTCATTAAAATTTCAATGAACGATTATTAAAAATCTTGACCATGTTTATCATAATAAAAATATCAAAAAAGATGTAAAAAACATTCTATCCTCTAAACTGCTCACGTATACAATGAAAGATATCTAGAAAATTACATAAAATGCAAATTTCTGCTCTGGTGATCACATTCCCCATAAGAGCTAATGTTAAAAAAATATTTTTTTACATCACTTATTTTTTTGCGTGTAGGATGGGTTTTTAATGAATAAGGTCTATTCTGATATGATTTGATTTGTCCACTTGCTGAGTAGCACTATTAATTCGATCAGCTCGACTACATCTCAATTACTCTGCTCTTTTTAGCCTATTCCCAAAAGAAGAGCCTATTTCTTTTACAGCAAAAGTCCCAATGAATTGGGATTTTAAATTTATTTTATCTCTGGTCATTTATACAATAATTTATAAATCTTGTAGATCAAGAGTTGCCTGAGTTTGTTGTTTTCTCATCCAGCATGCAGACATTGTTTTCCCTTCGCAATGCACTCTGCTTGGGAGAAAATATCATTAGCGCTGACATTATTAATATTTGCTGATTAACAGAAAGGTACTTGCCCTTGCTTGATTTATTGCTCTGGTTTTTGATTGCACTTTGGAAAGATTTCGAAGCATCTGTTGATCTCTTTTGTGTCACAATTGCCAATGGTCTTTTCAAGTTCATTAGTGTGTGAAGCGATGTTCACATACTTACTAATGAAATTTTATCATGCGTACCACCTTACTTGCCTATGAAGAATGAAACTGCTACTAGGTTGTATACATTGCAAAATTGTTACCCTTTGCATCAGATACTAGTACTCTTGATAAAAATAACTTTTAGTTAGTTTACATATGGGTTATATCAACAAAAATAAGGACCTATGAAACTGAAATGTATAAAAATAATATGTGTTTATTTTAAAAAGCAAATGTATTCAATTAAATTTGTCATTACATATTGATTAGTTTTTTAAGTTTAGTCTTTTCATGGTTTGCTATTTCTGTGAATATCAGTTGTGTATAGAAGCTGTTTTGTCTAGTGGATTGTCTTGCACATGTAATATTAATAGGCTTATTAAAGTCTAGTCTGGTTAAATATCAAATACTTATTCTTCGACTAAATACTTCTGTTTTGGGAAAAATTTGCCAGTTTTTTTAGATTAAGATGCCAGGATAAAAAGTGTTTCATGACTCTTGTGTGAAAATGTACTAAGCATAAGTATGGATTGCTTGGAATAGCTCATTTCATGGAATAATGAGCATATTTGTAAGATTGCATTAGATCTTATAGTCTGCTTTTTAGACAAAAAATATAGCTTTATCAAAGACTAAAATAGGATGGAAATTTTCTAATTGATCCTAATACTATGATTATAGAATAACTGGGAGAAGACTGATAAAAGATTTAAGAATAAGTTAAATAAGATTTTTTTATGTTGTCTGGCAATCCATTGTGATGGAGTGGCTTGATGTTTTTATTGTATTATTAATAACGAATGTTTGAAAATCTAGTAACTAGTTGGTACAATATTATTGAATGCTCTTCTTTGTTGGATTTTTCCATTCACAATGCTTTCTATTTAAAATATTACACTTATATGAGGGTTTATTTTTTTTACGGTATTAATTAATATTTGCATATGTTATTCAGGATTCAGTGACTAAACCAGATTCAAAATAAGTATTGTTAAGCCTTTTTGATAACCTTCCTGTTTTGAGGTCTAACTTGATACTTGGTATTCAGCCCAGCTTCATAAACAAGCCAGAATGCCCTTCCTTTCTGTCATATATAATCATGTTGCTATCATCTACCGTGCACTATGACAACTCGTTGGTCATTCCGAATTCGTACATTGTCGCATGATGGAGGAACCCTGAAACGTACAAATGCTTTGAAGACATGGGTAATCATCTGAAGTTTTAAGTACTTTGTAATTATGGTCAAGTTTTTTCTCCATCATCTGCACCAGGCCTGCCCAACCTTTTTCGTCTCGCGGGCCACTTTCACATGACAAAATTCGTTGCGGGCCGCAAACGTTTGTACCAAACATTAATACCAGCTAAGTCCTGATTTTGGTGTAGGTAATTTACATAATACGTAAAAGGCAAGTTTACATAAAATCAATCAATTTATTAATTGCTCTCTGGTTACTGAGTAGGGCTGGCAAATTATTCGAATATCAAGTCGAATATTAGAATAGCAATTTACTATTCGAATATCTGGTAACGCGGGGCGTGGACATGACACTTGCGTTTTTGACGACCACACGAGAACATACACATCACGTCGAGATTGATTGTTATATTTGCGTTATAGTGTTTTTATTCATTCATTTTTCAGTAGCTATGATACTGACTCAATGTTTAAATGAGCATAATGTGCGTCAATGTCGTGGGAATATCAAGTTTAAGTGGGCCGTTTCGTAAAATTTGAAACATCTACCGTATACAAGTATTTAACGAAGTAACATTACAAAGATTTCTGCATGAATAGTCCATATATACTGATTTGTGACCAATATGCAGCAATGCCATTAAGTCAATTTCATCAGAATTATTGACGGATACGCAGTGACGACATTTCCGAAATCTTATTTAACCCAAAAATTAATTAAATAAAAACAAACAAACATAAAAGGACAACAAGTCTAGGGACCAGTACCAAAGATATTGTTGACTTCTAATTTTACGTTGTCGATAAATACGATCAAAGCAGACACGTAAGAAAATAATCAAAACGAAATTAATTTGCAAATTTAGACTCAAATTCATTCCTATAATTGCACTCAGCATTCGTCCTCAATGATCGCACAATATCTTTCGAGTTCGTCGAACAGAACGCTCAGTTTTGTAAGAAATAAAAACAACGTGGATGTCCACAGGGTGCAAGCCTTGAGACATACGTAATAACAAGAACCGGCATTTGAATGTAGATAGATGGCACGAGTATTTGCCCCAAAATCACGAAACATAATTTAGCCTATATATTTTATATTTAACATAGTAAAAACAGTCTGCTTACAAACTTCATAGGGCGGGCCGTGGGTTGGGCAGCCTTGATCTGCACCATTTGTATTGTTCTAACGTGAAGCCTAACTGTTACAGTTATGATGAACTGCATGAATTATTGTATGAATATCGTCAGAGATCAGGTTTTTGTGATTGTTGAAACAGTATTATGTTAAAAAATTACCATTGTTTAGTTTTATTACATACCTAAGTGGATAAATTGTAGACATTTGTCAGGTTGCCCAAAGAGGAGTGGCCTTACTTCATACCTTAGCCAGCCATTTATTCCCATTTTTTCATTATTAATTAACATGTTGTTAAAGGTCTATTATTCATATATGAAAAATATCCCTGTTTTACATTTAGCATAGAAACATGACAATCTTCTTGCAGTAACTTGCAACCTATATTTTTGATCCAATTAAAGAGTCCAGCTGCACACTAACACAAATGTATTTCTGTAACGTTTCGTCCGACCAGAGTCAGACTTCTTCAGACAAGCAGTTTACAACAATTGTTGATTGTTGTAAACTGCTTGTCTGAGGAAGTCTGACTCTGGTCGGACGAAACGTTACAGAAATACATTTGTGTTAGTGTGCAGCTGGACTCTTTAATTGAATAGAATAGTCATCTTTATTCCAGCTACAGTATCCTTGCAGTATACGCATACGGATCCACTAGCATAAAGGCATAGAGAAAAGTTAGGAAGTTAGTCTCGCGCAACCCAACTCAAATCTATATTTTTGAGTTGGCATTTATTTTCCTTATTAACGCCATCAGTGGGTGGAGTGAATTAATATCAACACATACCGGTAGTATAAATACTCTTCTGCTCGTCGTCGAGAGTTTTTAACAATATAATATCATATTTCCTATAGTGCAAGATGCTAATTTCCCACGCTGTCCTATTGTATCTATGTATTAATTACCGGTAAATCCAAAATTTCAATAGAGATTGTCATATGGTTGCTGGTACAAATTTCAGAACTTTTTCATGCACTATAAGTACTATACTATCAAGAAAGATACATTTTTACTCAATATGCAGGTGTTCTAATCGTGGTGTATAATATAAAATCAGGAAAATACTATGAGAACCCAACCTGGAATTATTAGTATCACAACTTTTCCTGGATGAAGTGGGTTTATATTTCGTCTGTCATATCAATATAATTATTTTCCAATATATCAAATGGATTGTGCAACCCAGCAATTATGATGCCATCTTCCAATAGATCTTTTTTTGATGACGTCTTCAAGGCAATAGATGAAATATACCAATTTAGAGTTTAGTATTCATAGGTGTTTACAATGTTTTAATGTTAGATTTTATCAAATATTAGCCTATTTAATAATGGCTAATTTCGATTAAAAATTATTGTATGTATGACCATAAACAAAGAGGAGCTTTAAAATTCGTTACATGTGATATAGTAGATTCTTATACGTATGCCAGCAATATTGGGGATCATTTCTATACTCATTATTAACATTCTTTCAAAATTTGTTTTCGATGTACGTTGGATAAGATATTTGATATTTAAAATAAATTAATGACGCCACTATTTAAATGTGAATGAATATATCGTAAGTGTACATAAAGATCTTTTCAATATTATGTTGTTATTAGAATTCATTTTCATGTTCTTGTTGTTACTGTATGAAAAATCGCTTTTCTCATCAATTACTGGACCAATTGCTTTGAAATTTTCAGTGGTTAAAGATTTCGTTTCTCACAGGAAGACTATTATTTTTTTATCATTTCAAAAATTTCTATTAAAATCATTTTTGTGTAGGTTGCCGTCATCAAAAATTGCGTACCTTGTGGCGGTTCCGCTTTTGCGTTAGCCGTGGAGGCTGTCGAACCGATAGTCTACTGTGACACATTCTTTGTTTTGGCCTTTGTGTTCATATATTTGGCCATCGCCATCTTGTCCTCTGGATAATTCATTCCCACATAAAATACTGCATATGAACATTTTGCTGGTAGTGTCGTTGAACTTTCACCTGGAGCATATCAAAATTATAATGAAGAAGCCTTGGGATTTATTATTAGTTGAATAAATGGTTGAATAACATAAGAATATTCAATTTCAGCTTGGTGAGCGTACTGCTACTCCTCGTAGATACAGTGCAAGTACGTTCGGAGATATGGCGGATGACAATGATGTAGATTTGTCGGATACTCGTTTCCAGAAAGGAATCGAAGAAGTGAAGGATGATATTCGAAAAGAAATTCGGAAAGAGTTAAAACTAAAAGAAGGGGCGGAAAACTTGAAAAAGGTGTGTTTTCAATATTCTGAATATTACTCGCATATATTTGAATTCAACAATGCACAAAGCAAATTTATTTACTGCAATATAGTTCTCTTTTTAAAAAAGTTGCTACTTTCGAGTATACTATTATTAATCATATTGGTACCATCATGGTACACCCACTACGGGAGTACCACCTAATTTTCATGCTAATGGTATGAATTCTTGAATTATAAAATGTTTAATTTTTAATTTTTTTTTGTATTTTTCTACATCTGCATTCAATCATTAATTATTGATGTTGAAGGTTAGCAGTGTTTCAAATGTTATTAGTTACAAAGTATTTTGTAGGATAGTTGTTTTATAAAGAATGTTATAGTTCTAATAAAATATGGAATCAAACTACAGTATTGGGCACCTTCCCTTCCATTGTTTTTAGTAATAAGGCATTCGATATTTATTTATTACGCAATAAAGTTAGTTTGTTCCTTTGAGGCTATTTCATCATTAGCGTGCACTCTGATATATTTGTAACTCTATCTTGTGCTCACAGAAGATTTTTCACTTTCCAAATGATTTCGATTCAAATGACTTTGTAATATAATATAGATGGCATTTTGGCCACCACTAGATGTGTTCAGTCCAATGATTAACTAATCAATCGTCCTGTTTGAACTGCAATTTCTAAAAATAGAAATTTTGTTGTGGAAACATGGAATAGGGAATGACATGTGTGTTCTGTCATTTGTATTGTTTGTTATTTGTGACATGGATGGCCCTTGTTAGATTTTTTAAGTTTTAATCGAATGACTGTGATATTGACTGATTCCTTTTTTGTGGAATGATAATTATATGTCTTTAACATAAATTATAAATTAATGGTATATGAAAACAATTCCAATTTTGTGTGCCATATCCTGAAAACATATATCACAATAGAGTGTAGGATCTTAAATATTTTTAAATTTAGTAATCTTGGCATTGGTTTGTGATGAATCCATGTTCAATATGCATGAAAATCATACGACATATGCCCTAATATTTACCTCATTTCTCATTTTTTTTAACCAGGGATGGGATTCTGGTTTGAAATGACAATCACAATATATTTAAGCTGTGGCCATCTTCGAACTTATGGTCAATGAGGTTTTTTAGTATGCCCACTAGCCACTATCATCAAACATCAGCCCAAATGCAGTTTCCAGAGGGCTCAAAACTGTGATATAATGGTTTTAAATTTCAAAATCAAACTTCAATCTTTGAAATACACAGATTTAACTTGGAACTTCTAAATTGATATTAGAAATTAAATTTTAATTTTGAAAAATTACACTGGAAACGGTGGAATACCAAACCATATGGATATTCAATTCTGGCAACTTTGGTTGGGCATTTTTGGCAATTTACTACAGCTATAATCAGCTTGGCAATATTTTTAATTTAATAATTTATCCAATAATTTTTCAATTTACTTTTACTGTTCACTCCCATTTATAAAATCGATCAATTCGGCAGTGGCAAACATAAATTTATTAATATGGTGTGGCAAGTAATTTTTATTTATTTATTTAGTTTTTTTAACTACCTGTATATAATTTTTCATGTTCTTCTTTCTTTAAAATTTCGGTATGGCTGTGTGCGTGTGAGCGTGTGTGAAATATTTCCATTATTTTAGGTGAGTGAACACGTACCACTTCTTCTTGGTAAAACCTCCCATCTTGTATACATTCTGTACGCTTTAAAATAAACCATGTCTAAGGTTTTGTTTGCTCTCCTGATTTCATAATCATTTTTTATTTATTTATTTTTACCAATCATTTTATTGTTATGCTGATCATGGAGTCGAAATAAACTTATACTTATATACTATACTTAATTTTCCATGATTAGGTTACAAACTTCAAATTGTTTGTCAAAGTTTTCATTAGTAATTCATTCTAGTAATCTAGGAATAAATATCACCACAGTGTTCACTATTAGCGCACTTTTTTAGGGACTGCGAAATAGCACTTTTTTCCGATTTTGAAAGGAAAAATTTCAAAATTGAAAAATATGTTCATGTGAGTCTTATTAAGTTGTCAAATAAGTAACATACCAGTACTTTTGTAACTCAATTCTGTATATCATAACGATATTTACCGGAATTCTAACCTATGAGATGCAGACATAGAAGATAAAGCTCTTGCATTAACCTCAAAATTCTTGTTAATAATATGATTATTATACAAGCACGCGTATTCCGCTTCTCCCGCAAAACGCTCCGACAGCGTAATCGCGGTGAGTTAATTTGAACGAGAGTGTGGTCATGTGACATCCACGAATTGCCACAAAATGAAACGATTTTCTGGTGCAAGTTTGACGGGCCTTTGTTCCCCTCTGGATTTAGAAAGTTCTGAAACCCGACACGACATTATTTAGTAATATAATGTACGCTTATGCAATTATTTTTTGAATTAGAAGAAACTTTGCAAAATCATCAAATTCACAAAACACATATCATATGCCTTATTAATAACAGCCATTGCATTGTAACCAGGAATGTTAAAATCACGTGGCATTTTTCGGAATTTTGCGACATTGCATCCATTTCTCATTGATATGCGAGGTTATGATATTAATGTCCAGAATATTTGTGACCGTAACACAATTAAAACCGACAGACTTTTGCCATTACGATATCTTATCTTTATTATTTAGCGCTGATAATGATAAATAAGAATGTGTAATTGTTGATTGCAATTCCGGAGGCGTATTTTCCTTTCTCTCCATGAAACAGACATGAAACGAATTTTACCGCCGTCGTGGGTGCATAAAAGGAGAGAAGGGTTATAAGTTAATTTAAGGACGTACTTTTCCCGACTCGATCACTTTTATGAATACGAATCACAGCGCATTGAAAAGACAAATAGAATTTAATAACATTAATTTACAATGATTTACGGGTAAGAACTAACCTAGGGTTATCGCTAACAGGTAGAAACGATAAATGTAAAAAAAGAAATTCCCTTGCTTTTTGTGTCCTAATTTTGCACAGAGCGTGTCAGCACCGTTTTTGTAAATTTAGAAACGTCGAACCATGCAAATAATGTATTTATGGAAATTTCTCGAGATATCGGGAAAACATCCTTTTATTTCAACCACCTAGAAATGCCATTATTGCCGATTCATTCACGAGTTTAATATCAGAGTTTTAACTCAAATCTGAGTTACGTGAATACTCGACACTGAGTATTCAAGAGATTACCAATTAGCGGAGTTTTAAAATATTATTTTTTTTACGAAAGTTACACGGACACGATCTAAAATGAAAAGCATAGAAATACCGCCTCACAAATAGAAACTATCCGCCTCACAAATATCGCATCCCGGGGACAGTAATGGTAATATTGTTCGCCTAAAAAATTGCTCATAAACTGTGATACAAATCCTACACAGAAGATAAAAATCAGAATAAAATTAAATTGTGTTGTGAATGCACTCCGTAATAGTGGTCTTTAACATCTTCGCCGATGTGAACTCACAATTCTGTCCGAAATATAATATATTTTTCTCGCAACTAATCACACCGTGCATGTAAATAATCATTAAATGGCAATAAAAAATCAACTTCATTAACAATAAATTCCAAGTAATAGTTCCACATTTCATGCATTTGATCGGCGCTACATGCGAGCGCGTTTTTGTACATACAAACCATTATGAGCAATGTTCCCTCTAATTTTTTGTAATATGTGTGCGCAGAAATTTTTGTGTGTGCGCACTTTTTTTGAAATGACTAATATTTGTGCAAAAACCAATGAAAAATTTTGGCGTTCTAACCGGGTGATAAGTGGGCCAACAACAAACTTTCTCAACCTGCCAACCGAGAACATTGTTACATTACATCGAAATACGCCTGTGCGCAGTAAATCAATGCGTGTGCGCAGCCTCTGAAAGCTGTGTGCGCGCGAACACGCGCACACCTTAGAGGGAACACTGATTATGAGGCTACTGATATCTGCATGTTATAGTTCTCTCTAAAATTAATTTTCGCGATTTTTAGTGTTTTATTTCTGAATGCGGATACCTGCTGACTACGGATAAATGGTCGATGTTTAAAATAGGACTTGCAAAATATTCACCAACACCGACAGGCAAAGAAAGGTGTGCTATATGTAACTGGAATTTCGCTGTGAACGACCATACCTTTTAGTTTATTAAACGCATTATGTCGTCGTGAAACACACTTTAGGTGCAATGTTTTAATTTCAATTTTCGAGAATCATCCTCGTTGTATTTCGTGTTCCCTCGCAAATTCTGCTGCCTATATATGATGTTTTCTACCCGATTTTAACTAACTCGCACGCAAATCAAGGCATGCCGACATTTTAAAAAATTGCTTGTCTTTGCGTAAACTCTGAAATAGTATAACATTAATGTAAACGAGAAATTAGGCTAAAAGCTAGTTTACGATCACGAAACGGGGAAAGATTTTAGAAGTGATCTTGTGTAATATTTAGTTGAAAAATTTTGAAGGGAAAGTACCGTAGGTTAACTTATCTCTTAAAACAGCGGGTGGTGTCTATCAAAATGATATTGCTTAATATATCGGAGAAGGAGTGAAAGTAGGTTAACCTATCTCGTAAAGCGGGAGATGACTTTCAAAGTAATATTGTGCAATATTTTGGAGAAAAAGGTTTGAAGGGAATGTAGGTTAACCCTTTTTTTTCAACAACACAACAATCGATAAAGAATGAAAAAGGGAGCCGGAGAAACATGACGTCAAACAATCTTATAAAACTGGAAGAGGAGGGACTACTTTCAAGCGTATTCTATCGGACGAGGAAGCGTGGTATACTAAAACAAGAATAATACCAACCTGATACCTTAACAATATTCAGTCCATATTTTTTAAATATCTATGGTATCCTGAATACCTAGAGAGTATCGCTCGGAAAACGTTGCTCCTTCCCGTGAGAAAGGGCGGAATAAGTATGATAGATATTAAACTAAAATCTCATGCATGTCTTTTCCAAAAACTGACCACAATACTTAGCATAAATGCCCCAACCGAATTCTGGCACTTCGAGGCGCTATATACTCTCGGCGCGATAATAAGAATCTTCGACAAGTCGCTATACAACAACTCGGCACCCCATGCACTCCAAATTGACCAGCACTGGCAGCATATCCTGAATATTGGTTATATTATGGACCTTGGCCAATCCGAAAGGGAAGGAGCAACCTTGCGCTTTCTTTACGATAGGTTGAAAGAAAAGTCTTATGAATTCGACCGAACAGAAATATGTGAATGGCCAAAAATACACTTAGCAGATGACCGACTAAAGCAACACTTTTCAAATGCCGAACGGCAAACGTCATATAGGATTAAGAGAGATGGGTACCTCTTTGGCCACAGGAAGTGGAGGTTTGGTATATTACGAAACAACGAAAACTCTCACTTACTGAAATTGAACTACAAATTCTGTAGAGAAAACCCGGATACCACTCCCCACATCTTTCTGAGGTGCCCTCAATATCTAAAGCTTCATAACTCAGTTAGCCAAACACTGGAAATTATAACAGGCCACAAATTACCATTAAGTCGGCAACAAATATTCGACAACACTTTTGAAGATAAATACCAACTTGTTGTACTCAAAATTTTCTCTGTACTAAAAAATCTGAAGTCATCCAACTAAAAATTGAATTAGACAGGCAAAATAGATATGGAACCGTCTGCGATATAGAAAGTGTATATCAAAGAGTAATATTAAAATTTACTCAATATATGGACAACATAATACTTACGCTTGGATCAGCCCAAATATTTAAACTCAGGTCAGACTGGAAAACTCTACTACTTCAGAACAGAGTAGCGACTTAGCCCCCCATAATAACTGCATCCCCGCCCCCCACAAACGGGAGCGTAAAACTGCTAATACCATCACAACCCCTACGGAAATGATGAAAAGGTAGCTTCACGGTGGATGTCATGCTGTGTGCGCGCTACACGTCTTCACACAGTATGTACGGAAGCCAGGGCAGCGGAAGTTGAGCTATGCATGGCATTAACGGAAGCCCTGGGCTAACGTCATGCTATCTGGCAAATAGCATGTACAGAAGCTCGGGGTCGAAGTTTTTACCGTGCAATGCATAGCATATACGGAAGCTCCCAGATATGTATGACGGTCGTGTACCCCGCGACATGACTACGAAGCGTTAGTACCGATGTGACTCGGATATGACGTGTCTTTGAGACACTGATCCGAGACCAGAAAACTCTGATCCGTAAAAAAGAAAAAAAAAAAAAAAAGCGTGGTATACTAAAGCGATAGCGCCCAGATTTGACCTACCTACGAGGATGGAAAAAGTTTTACATAGATTTATTATGATAAAATAGGCTTAGCTTAGAATATGAATCATCGCATGGTGCGTTAGTGCGCAATCAATTTGTGGTAGATTAATTACAATTCCACTTCCTAATATTACGTTAAGCCAATTTTACCCGTATTTATGAACGAGGCATTTACCACTTTACTTTCTTAGAAATTACCTTAGTAGGCATGGCAGAGAAAAAGAAACAACGACATGATATTTTAGAGCTTGACGTTGACGCTTGGCCGGAGAAATGGGAAAGAGAGTTTCCATATATTATACACGATAAGAAAACAGGAACCGCAATCTGCACGTATGTTACTTACATTTCTGAGTTCATTATAAGAAAATTAGACAATATGGACCTTTGATCGAAGAATTCACAAACAAGGAGGCAGTAGTGATGGAATGGCAGAATCTTCGTCATGATCTGCATATTCTCCAATTACCGGCTATGGAGAACGTAAGTTCTAATCGGTAGCTACCATTTGTATTTATTTGTCGTATGCTTCTGATCTCTCATCCAACACACACGCACTTGGCTTCGAAGCATATGAAACCTAATTTAATATATGCAAATAAATTACAGGTATGCAAGTACTTAGCGGCAGCGCCCGAGTACCCAGGCTTTCAAGTGCTGGACAAAGTCCTCGGGGGCCGAACGAGGGTTTTCTTCAATAAACATAATTAAGACGAAACACAGGTAAAAATTATTATAACAATTTTGAAAGTATGAGAATTTGAGAAAACTTCTTACTTACTTATTTAGAAAATAGGACTATATTTGATATTGATGAATACCACTTTTGTAGGAATAGGCTTAGCAGCAGACACCTAACAATGCTTCTGAGATGTGGCGGGGAGACATCCATAAAAGCAGACAAAGCGGAATCATTCTTCATGGATGTCTTGCAACATTGGAAAGATTCCAAGCTACGTCGCCACGAACGGGCTGCAGAAGCCACGCCATCCATTTTTATTCGTTCGCTTTTGTATTTTTATTTGTGAATAAAACAAATGTGTGAACTGTGCTATTTTGTTACTTGATATCGAAGCCTTGTAACTTTCTCTCGTTGAAAACAAGGGTTGACCCCCGAGATATTTGGTGCGCCACTCATGCAAAATGTATGTTATGATTTGAGAAAAATACCGTCGTTACTTTTTAAATAACAAATTGATAATTATCCGATTGGTTCTGGCTCCGCCTGCAAATCCTTTTATGCACAGACCTCATGTGGAAACACCATGTAACAGTTATCTGAAACAGCGAAACATTAATGTAATCCTAAGGCGAAGTTTGGTATCGATCTATGGCCAGCAGTAACACGAATGTGCAAGGCTTTGCTGGTCATTCGAGCAATTGACTCCGAGCAATTGACTCCGGTGGTTGATTGCAGGAAAGTTTCGTTCATGACAGGTGTGCTAAGCAGGTGTCCTTTCGTTAGTGATGAATTTGCTTCAAATCGCGACAGGTGTGCTTAGCAGGTGTCTTTCCTTGCCGATGAATTCTCTTGTTTTAATCAAGATTTAAAGGAACAGAGAAACTCTTTTTAATTCGTGAAATTCACAGAATGAGCGCTGTTTCCAGTATTTATGTCTGAAATGAGTTATAACAAAAGCTAGGGCACCTAACTTGTTAAAATCGAAAAAAGCACTTTGTTGTTAAAATCGAAAAAAAGCACTTTCGCACTTTTTTTTTCGACTGCGAAGCACTTTCGCACTCATACTTTCCTCAGAGTTAACACTGTATCACCATCCATATATTATGATAATTTAAAATATGCGAAATGTTTTTTCTTCTATCAGGCAACCACAGACAAGAAACAACTTGCCAATGTTGAAAACCTTTTGAAGAAATCCAACAGAAAATTAGAAGAACTTCAACAAGAAATGAATGAACTTGATGCTTATCAGATTGCTAAGTCGGGAGATGGAACAGATGAAGCCAGAGGTATATTTATATATACTATATTTTCATATAAATTTCCATTGTTCAAATAGTTTGATATTCTATAACAAGGGAGCAATGATCAAATATATGGATAATTAAGGTTGAGCATCGGTACTGGTGTGGTAATGTCTTAGCGCGCTGAAATTGAACAGATCGGCAGACAAGCTTTACTGAATAAATGTGTTCTCCTTTATTTAGAATGAAAAGCAAAATTTTTGGTGAAATAGCAGGTCGGTTGCATAGGACTCGAGGAAATTAAAAAAAAAATAAAAGCAATAAAAACCTCCATCTTCATTATTAAGAACTGAAAATTTGAAATCGAATCACCTCTGAAATCATCCATTTTTCAACTTTGTATTAACTGCTGCATATAAGACATTCTGAATACATTTTTCATTTGAAAAATCACTGTGCTGAGCAGAATACTATAATATTATAGGCTAGTATAGTGGAATTCACATAAATAAAGATCAGTACTTCTTATTGTTTAGGTTCCACTACCAGCGTTAAACTTATGTCACAAATTTTCAAATATTTTGAAATGACCAAATATACATTTATCATAATGTTATATAGTAGCTATATTATTACATCATGACAGATGCACTTGGGTAAAATTCAGTTCAGGAAAATGGAAGTTCTTTTTTATATGATCAATATTTGACTTCCTTCTCTCATTAAAATTTCGGGATAATTTTGTTAATCTTATTGATTTTTGGATAGGATAATGTAATGGCTGCCTGGAAGAACGTTAATATAATTTCCATTCAAATTTACTTGCATTGTCTTGAAAGTTAGCGTTCATTGATTATTCATTACAAAAGTTTTAAAAATGAATTTTGCTAAAACTACTGATCGTTTAGGAAATTGTGGATTATTTATAGTGTATATCTTGAGTATTATTGTCCATTATAGAAAAAACTTTGTTTTGAAAAACAGTATGGAAGACTTAAGTATTGGTTGTTGTTTAACACTGCTATAACACCTAAACGCCTTATTACGTTTCTATATTTTTAAGTCACAACTAATGCAGGAAATGTGCAATAGCATGACGTATATTCAATATTACTATCTAGATGACACAATATTGAATTGCAGAAATTATATATATCTGTCAAGTCATACATATATAATATTTGGTATTGGTGATTTTCCGCTGATGTTCTTTGTTTGCATTCATTGCAGTTTTAATTGCAATATATAAATAAGCGATATATATTGTCTGCAAACAAATTGTTATATTGCAGCATAATCTTATATTTTCAATATTGTTTTGTTACCGGGCAAGTTTAATTAAAGCTAAAGATTCAAGTATTGTTAAACCTTTTTTAAATGATAGTTCAGAATTCTCTATGAACTAAACAGTTTGGACATATATAGTTGCAAGAAATTCTTGGCTGGCTTACACTTTAATAAGAGTGTGATTAATTCGTTGGCCTCAAATTGCCATAAGAAACAGCAAATAAAATATTTTTAGCAGGAAAAACTGGAATTTTTAAAACAAATTTTCATAATGGATTACTATGATAATGAACTGTTCATTTTCCAACATTCTGAGAAGTTTAGATCTTATTATTAAAAATAAACATTCAGTTTGTCACTTTCTTTTGTGTGATTTCATTTTAATTGTATTTTATAGCAAACCCAAGAGTTGCAGCACTCGAAAAACAGCTCAGAATTGAGACGAAAGTGAAAGAAGGAGCAGAAAAACTTTTACAATCGTTTAATATGGGACATAGTAAAGTGAGAGTTATTTGTTATTCGTTATTATTTATTGGAGACCTATATAAAAATGAGTTGGATCCTAGATACATACTGGTATTCATCTGGTATTCTTTCTCTTTTCCATCAATGTTGTAAATCGATGAATACTAGCTGGTTTACATATAATTACCAGTATATTCATTCACTGGGAATGAATTAGAAATTTCATCTGGATTATTTTTCAAGATTCGTGGTGAAAAAAGTTTTTTCAATATTTAATTACTTCGACATAGACATCCCCTTTAAAAAAAATTCAACCTTCAAAGAAAACACACTGCCCTCTGTAACATTATTTGTTACTGTTATTGTCGTGGAATGGAGAATTGGTACCCAAAGAATTCTTCAAATATGTCTGAAGTACCAAATTTGCAGTGCATTCAACCCTAGAAAATGTGTAAATATAAAAAAAAAACTTAGATTTAAAGTCAAACTTCCTAAAACAGATTTTTTCATAATTACTTCTATTGCTAGATATTTTCGATTCATACTTTGGCATATCTAATATTTTCATTCATTTCACATAGTATTTTCATCAATTTTTATTTTTGTGAACCAGGATAGAAAGATGATTGCTACAGCCGAACAAATGCTAGCTGAGAGTAAAACCAAAATTGAAGTTATCAGAATGCAAATATTAAAAACAGCAGCTGCTCACGAAAACAATAAAAGAAAATCACTAATGCCTACTGAAGAAGAAGAACCTAAAGGTACAGTGGAACATTACTATTTAGTTGTAATAGTAAAAGTTTCTTTTCAATAAAAACATTTTTTAATTGGATATTGGATGGTTTAAGTAGACAGAGAACAAAGCATTTGTGTTTACAAAAGTGTTGTCAAACACTTGTGCTATCATCATGAATTTTGATCTTCCATGGTTCAACTTAAAATGCTTCTTTATTTACACAATTAGTGATGTCAAGCCACAGGTTTTAAACTTTCTAACTGTAGTTGATTTGATTAATCTGTGACTTACCGTTTTGATTCCATTCATGCCATGTGTTAATGGAGTGTGACAATATCATAGTGGAAATCGAAATTAATTAGCGTGAGACGAGACCAACTGCTACTACCTGTCTTTCTGTGCCGTTGCTCTTCTCTTTCCTATGCGTATTATGCATTGATGCTGTAGCTAGAATATAGATGACTATTCTAATTCTAACTGATTCAAAAGTCTTGTCGCACACTAACATGAATGTATTTCTTTGACACTTAATAATAATCGTAATGAAATATATCTGAGGAAGTTTGACTTCGGTAAGACATAACCTTTGAAAAGTCATGTTACTATGTGGCAAAATATTTGATCACATACAATAATAAAATTGCTCGTAAGTAAATATGACCCACTATAACCTTTTTGTTCTCTACTTTTTAATTGGAAAAACCACTTTCAAGCTTGATAGATTATATGCTAGAATTCTACTAATAGAATTTAGAGTTTTAATAATAAAAAAATATAATGATGAATTTTATATTACAGAACGCAAATCAAAACGCGAACTTGAACCGAACTTGCCTAGTACGCCAATCAGTGATCCATTGTCTCTACGTATTGCTATGTTGAGGCATCATATCAAAATTGAAACAGCAATCATGGAAGGCTCAAGAAACGTTCTACGAATAATGAGTAGCCAGTCACAGAAAAACGTAGATAAACATGCACTTTTTGAAGTAAGTTGAAGCAGACATGTTTTTATACAAGTAGTTTGTGGTTTCTGCTAACCACGGGTGTTCAAATTCATATAATTTACTATTCTGAATACATTTTAAAGTAATGTTCCCTAATACGGAATATTCAATATCTTTTAAATTGCGCCACGCTCGACAGAGAAATTAACAGAAAAATATTAAATTTAGTAATGCTGCAGGGTAGTTAAAATAAACAATTTTTTATTGATTATCAAGTTCTAAGTGAAGTGAAATTCATTTATTGTCCGGCCATCAGATCAAATGCTAAAAATTATAAATTCTTAATGAATGAAATCTCCAAAATCAATTTTAAAATCAGGAATTACCCTATCGAATATAACCAATTTTGTATGTTTCTGAATTTATGATCGACATAATTGCAGATTGAAATCAATCCAATCGATGGTTGCTTAATTTTCCATGTTACAAAATTAATTGTTTCTGAATAATATATTGCTTTATTTGTTATAAAATAACCAGGGCTTTTTTAATCATTTGTCAACAAATAAAAGATAATCCTATTTCTTTTATTTTTATATGATCATTTAAATATAAATATTCATATATTGATAGTAATATCATATTCAAAGGCACAAATCAAACTTCAAGAATCGTCGCAAAAGCTTGACTTGCTTAAATTGTCACTCGAGCAGAGGACGGCTGAACTTCCTCCCGAGAGTAAACAAAGGAAAGAACTGGAGCAGGAGATCAACTCAATTTCTCCTGTTCATCATCATTCACATACATCAAAATCTTCTTCAAGGGATAGTGCCAATGGGAGTCTCGTTAATACTTATTCTACAATGCCCAAACCAGTTGCTCTTACAGGTATATATCCTACACTTTTTTGTTTTGGATTTGAAAAATGACATACTGTTGGTGTTACATCCATGGCCAATTTGTTGGCACAAACACTGCATTGTACTGTGGTCAAGGTTCCCTTTAAGGTGCCCAACAGCGCCATTGTGCAGTACCAGACAATCTGTGCAATAAAATCTCATTCTTGCGCACCTGTAATATTAAGTTTTCAAAGCGTGCCTCCCCATACTTTCTAACACCTGTCTAGAATGTCTATATATATCTGTTTTTCGCGAGTATTTTCGTTACCACTATTCATTGTGATGTCACACACGTGTCTGTTACGTCGAGGTACCTGGATTTCTCATGAATCATCTGGAGCTCTTGAGAGCTCTTTTAAGCCAAGCTTACAATGCCAGCGAGAGGCCGGTGCCCGCGGTCCAGCAATAAACATGAACAAAGTGTATAAACATTAGAAAATCATGAAAACAAGAAAAGGCTTTTCGAGTTAAATGTGTAGGCCTACGTACTTTGTTCGCATTCTGATAACATATTATTGTTGGTACAGTACTTTGCTCAGCCTTGATATATACATGCTCACTAAAACAAACAATTGTGCATTTTAATATTTTCTGACTGCGGTGCAGTCATATTTGATGTTTATGCCAACTGTAAACAAGTATAAGAGTCACGAATTTACATACATGAAATTGAAAATCAATAATCATCCGAAATTGTGATCAAATTGTTAAAGTTAAAAAAATTTAAAAAAAAAAGGATTTGTTTATTATCGTTTTAAAATTCTTAGCTTAGCCAGTATCATCTGGTCAAAATGAGGTAAATGATGGAGTATTAAAACATATGACTTGATGAAATAAAGCATCAGCTCCATCCCACCATAATACAAAGAAACTCACTAGGTCAAAAAAGTAAAAAAAAGGCTCAACCTGTTAGAAAGAGGTATTTGAGGCCCTGCTATTTTCAAATAGGCTGTGTTTCTTTATACTAGCTTCTTGGAGATATCTCATTGTATTATCCAAAATTTGGTTAGTCACGGTTTGTTTTTAGACTATGAAGCCAAAGCAACATCCCATGGGCTGCATTTATTTTTTTTACTTTAACATTCTTCGAAAGTTATCCAGGCTTTTTTTACAGGAAAATTGGAAGTGCGAATTGTCGGTTGTCAAGATCTTTTAGAAAACGTACCTGGTAGATCCAGAACAACATCAGTTCAACTTCCTGGTGGAAATCCAGATAATAAGGGAACATTTTTGAGAGGTGCAAGTAAAAGTTTCCATGGAAGATCTAGCAGTAATAAATATACAATCAAACCTGACGATATTTCAAGTAAGTGACTACAATTGAATAAATTGGTTCAGTCTGGAGAAAAGCCAAACCTGAGAGGAAGTGTGATGAGACAAAATAATAATAATATTGCTTGGTGAAACTTTCAGTTAGAGTAATTTCCTAGTGGTTACTACTTTGGTTCTAGCTATTTTTCGTCTTAGGCTTCAGGATCAAACCCATCCTTCCGACCACGTTAGTTTTTTGTATCTGATATTTCAGAGGCGTATACCCAATGGGAATTTCCCTGTTATCGTATTCAATATGGATATTTTGAAATGTTTTGCTGGAAAATAGTATTTGATTATTGAATTCTTCCTGGCAAAATACTAAATCTTACAAATTGTAATCTTGACATCTCTAACTTTGTAAGTAAATTTAAATTTTCACTTCACTTCAAACTTCATCTACAGGTGAAATAATTGCTGTTTTGAAACTGGATAATCAAATGTTCTGTGAAACTACATGGAAACCAATTAGTCAACAATGTTGGGACGGCAGATTCGTAACAGATTTAGACAGAGTGAGATGTGTTTCTGAGCTTATTTCTTTTTTTCCATAGTTTTTTCAATGAGAAATCCATTCAATGCACTGTTTTCCTGTCAGAATTATAGATAGTATATCTCTGACTGACGAAGTGGAGACCACATGTCAAAAAGCGCGCTGAAACTTGGGCTAGGAGTGATTTTCATCTCCTGTAACATGTCATGTGAGTGGTTGTATCTTTGCAGGGCTGGAAAGCTGGTTTGAAAGCACAATGGCTTCAGCTCCTGTTCCAGAGTGTCATTTTTTTAAAGTGGATCTGGGGCCTCGGCTACATAGCCATTGAACTTTTTAGGTGTGACCACTACCATAAATATCAGCCCAAATGCAGTTCATGGAAGCAGGACTCAAACTGTGAGGATTTAAGGATTTCAAATGTTAAAATCAAAATTTTGAACTTGGTAATTTAGAAAAAAAAATTTGAACTGAAAAGGATAATTTTTTTTATTTGTATTAGTAAATTAAAAGTGTGAAAATATAATTAGGAGTTGAAGCCACTAAAATTTTAGTTAGCAGTACCTCCGCCTCGTATGGTAAGCTTGGGTCCAGCCCCATCAAAGTGGCAGTTCCCCAGCCAAGATCCGTGTATCTGCCTCTGGACTCGTATCCGTACCCATGTACTAGGTTGGATCTTAGCGTTTACAATAGTCAGCCATATCTCCTTTGTGTTTTCTATTTGTAAATTCATGTATAGAATGATTGTCTATTTTGACTTTAACATTTTGTTCAGGCTAGAGAAATGGAAATTTCTGTATATTGGAAAGACTGGAGAGCCATGGCCGCAATTAAATTTTTAAGATTGGAAGACTTTTTGGATAACGAACGACATGGGATGGCACTTCATTTAGAACCTCAAGGAATCCTGTTTGCTGAGGTATTTTACTTGTCAATTATTGGTTTATTCTTTATAAAGTATCGGAATTTGCAATTATTTGTTCATGCAGTAAAATCTTACAATATGTTATGGTAATTCTCAGAATTTGGCATTTTTGCCTGCCTGAGTTCTGTTGGAATTAATCCTATGATGAATAGAATCTCTCTGTGTTACGTTCTAGGTTTCAAGTTTTCATATGTGGACACATCCCAAGTAATATCAATAATTTAATATCAATAATTGAATTTATATAAATTGCTTCCACCCACCTTAAAATTGCATGCAGGCACAAGGTCTAACATAGTGCAACATTTGCTGTTGGTTCAATAATGAACCTTGAATATCTTCAAAAACTTGATCTGCTCTAGTCATAGAAACCTAAATACTTGAACTCGGACTGAGCATCAAAGAGATTGAAGTTGGGACTCTAATAACAACATCTTGGACATTTCTATCCACTATTTAGTGAATTTTTAATAATAAAACTTTGAAAATCATGATGTTTCATTTTGAAAAATTTATTTTTTATTGACAGGTAACATTCAGCAATCCTAAGATAGAAAGGAAACCAAAACTGCAAAGACAGAAAATATTCAGGAATAAAGGTATATTCTTATGTGATCGAAACTTTATATTATACTAAATATTTCTTTTCAATATATAGGTACTAGAATTGAGTACAGTACTCATTATAAGTTTGATAATCTTTTCACTCATGAATTGTGTATTTTCGGTCATCTGTGATGGCGCATTAATAACTAAAATACGTTCTTGCATACAACTTTATTGAATGCATTTACATAAACGATTTATTTATGATCACCAAAATAAATTCATGATCACATAAGATATTTTTATCTGTAAAACTTCTATATTAATAAGCCACTGAAATTGTTATTGTATCGAAATGGAGCTTCATTTATTTATGATGATTGCAGAAAATAAAATGTTCTTCAAATTGTTATGGATTTATCTAGATTTCTTAGTTGAGTATGTCCTAAATAATATAAAAAGAAAAAAATTTCAAGATAAATTCTTAACAGTTGCCTGTTTTTGGTTTCACCATCATGTTTACTCATAGTAAGCATTGATGAAAAAATTCTGCTTTATTTGCTTTACATTCTAAAATAATAGTTTTGATTTCCAAATACTGAATTCATTCTAAACTGTTCTAGTATCAAAAAAGGTTCAGAAATTATTGGTAGAGCTCGACCGATATCACTTTTTGAAGCCGATATCGATATATCGGCCAACTGGTGGCCGATAACCGATATCGCTATGCTGATATTAATATAAATCATATTTTGAGCCACGCTTTTATGATGCACCTTGTGAGTCTGTAGTTTCATTTTGATATTTATTAGGATGGCAGTAAGACTTTGATTTAACTAACACCAGTTAATGCTTGAACAAATGTTATTCTGTTACTTTTCCTGCTACTTCAATATCAGTCTAGCTATTTCCAGGAAAAAGAATTGTTAATCTGACGTTTTTTATATAACTATGGGCATATGTTAAGGGTTTTAAAAAATTATAAATTGATATATTTTAAAGTGAATCGTGATAATGATAAATTCCTTCGATAGTGTGATAGCACATGTGCAGGTACATGTGAAATTTTTAATAACTTTGTTTCCAGAGACTCTCAATACCTTATTTAGTCAATAATAATGAATTAAGTTTTTATTTTGTAATTTTCAGCAAAATGATAAACAACCAGCAATATAGACAAAACTGTTACCCCAGAAATTCAAAATTGAATTTGGGGAGGTCACAAATTCGGAACTGACATTATTGCTTCGAGCTACCTGTACCATGTTTCTATGATTACTAACTCACCAGCTTCCAATCGATTCTATTTATAGAACCATCCTTTAATGCCATTACTAAATTTGCCTTTTTCTCATTGTGTACTCTCTCAAAAACGTCACTTATTAAAACGTCATTGTTACTCTAGATAATAACTTTTCAGTTATGATCATGCATGAAATGGCTAATCATAAGACACCGGGAATTTGGAGAGACACCTTTATAACGCAAAATGAAAGCGAGAGAAATATTGGGAAGCCGCAGCCCGGCGCTTGCCGAGTATGGCCGATATGATATATCGGCAAACACGCAATATCGGTCGAGCTCTAACTATTGGATTCACTTACATATTTCTTTCAGCAACAATCTCATGTCTCAAAGTGGTTAAGTTTAGTGTAAAAGTATTTGTGAAAAAAATTTTTGATAAAATTGGTTTTCTGAACAGAATGTTTGATATAACTTAATATGGAATGAATGCTTTGTTAATTATCAAATTTGGAATAAATGAAATAAAATGAAAATGTCATGAAAATAATCAATGTAAACAAATATTAGAATAGTAGTAGTTTTAAATATCAATTTTTCTATACAAACATTAATTTTCAGTCTCGATATTGTGACTCTTTGCCTATGGTACTTGTTTGCGTACTCTTGTAGTGCGTGTACCAGGTTAGGGTTGGGCCATACTTTTATTCCGAAAGCCCTTTTTTGAGTGCTTAAAGAGTCTTTCTACACACCTATACAAAGTTATTCCTGTAATGTTTCATTTGGCTGAGTTTGACAATTGACATCATCACTATCAATAGGTTTACCTTGCTCAATCTTTCTTACCACTTATTCCTATATAGGTAAAAGCTTTTTACGTGCTAAACAAATGAATATAAATATTGCAACATGGGGAAGATTGATGAAGCGAGCTATACCTCAAGCATGTAACACACCAAGTACATTCAGTCCACAAGAAGGTTCCCAGGTTCGGGGTCGTCCTGTGTTGGTTGATGTCGATCGATTTGGGCAAACAGATACACCAGGGAAAAGGTAGAATTCTTGTATGTCTAAAACACCGATTTACAAAATACTAAACATTTGAAATTGGAATATTCGTAAAGCTTTTATTAAATGTGGAAAAACCTATCAAGTTTCATGATTTTGTTGTCTTCGTTTTAACAAGACATTTGAGGGATCTATTAAATCGCTTTGACTACTGTAATTGTTGCTTCGACATGGCAATAGAAGCTAGTGCCCTATTTTCCAAATTCCCAGGGTCCTGAAATGAGGTCAAAGTTCGGAATTCGAACGCTAAGAGTATCAGTTAAATTTAAAGCTGAAACGGAAATTAGCTTTGCAAACTCTTCATATCCTATTTTATCATACTGGAGAAGTCTTTTAGGTCTATAATTGCTTACCCTATTCGCTTTAACACATTGGTCTGGGTTAGATTATACTAGTTTAAGACTTCTGATCACTGGATCAGAATATTAAGGTTCATTCTGTTAATAAGACATTACAAATTCACTGTTTACTGATATTCTGTGAGTAGTTTGAATAGAATTACTTGAAAAGATTGTCTTGCATTGAATCATGTTTTAATTTTATATTATTTTGTCTCAAAATATTTTGTTCCCAGACCGCTTAGCGAAAGTGGTATTGCACACAAATTGGAATTTCAAGTTACTCCCTCTGAGTATGCACAAGTTAGGAAATCAAAAGAACCTCTCTCTCCGCCACCCACACCAACCATTGCACCTATATCGGAACAAAAAATTGAAAATGGTGCACAAAAAGCTGCCACAAATGCACAAAGAACTCCATCGATGATTTGGCATGTACCTGGAACATTACCAAAACAGCCTGATAGCGGGGAACCTGAGAAGTGAGCATTTTTTTACTAGTTTACTATAATTCGCGAAATACAAAATTTTGTTTTGGAAATGTTCTAATTTTAATACTTTTATCAGTTTTAATGCTACTAATGTCTTAGAAAAAAAGTTAGTGTAGGCCCCTAGCCCCCTAACATAGTTGGCAAGTTGGTTATCTCATGTTCGTACCCTGTGCAAAATGTTTATCATGCAGTATCAAAGCAATTCCCTTCCCCAATCATAAAAATTGTTTTAGATACAACAACTTATGCTTGTCAAGATGCCTTTTTTCAAATAGGAGGTATGAAATATAACATGAATATAGCATAAATGCAGTTCTAGACTTCTGCTATTCTATACGATGTTGTATTCAGTTCTCTATTAAAGGAGTAATTCTGGTATAAAGGTTTGAGGATAAATAGATAACACTCTTACTTTTCTATATAAAATGACTGCATTTCAACTGAAGCAGGAACTCTGCAGATAGGTGGATTGTGGTTTATTTTCTTGCTTTGTGAAAACCCTGTTTATTAAGTTCTTAGACCTTGATTCGCCTCTTAGACTTCTGACGTAGATTTGGCCTACATTGGAGATGATTTTTGTGAGCAGAAAACGTACATGGCCAATGTAGCTGTTCACCACATAACAGATTGAAACACCCTTTGTTGCACAATTAATGTTAATTATACTCTCACTGTGGTCTGTGGACAGACTGTCTAGCCTAGCGCATTTTTTCATATTTCACTTACAGCACAGTCGAGGGGTAAATTTTATGATCGAATCTTGCCAAACTGAAGTACTGTAGTTGTTGTAGGTTTGTGTGGAAAAAAATATTATTCATTTCATGTTGAATGTTTGTTTTTGCAACTGTTGGAACATTATTTTAAGTTGTTTATCATTATTACCAATATTTGTTAAGGAAATCAAATTGGTGAAATAATATTATTAAACAAGAGATAATGAATATGGATTAAGATAATAATGGATAATTGTTATTTTACTGTCATTTTTAAAACCGAAGCCCAGAAAATATTTGAATGGCAATAATAAAATAGCCTTGTATGAGACATAGTTGCAGAAACACAATCATTTGTCCAAACAACAATATAACAAAACGACCTATGGGTCACAGTACATTCATACTTTGTTTTGTTGAATATGGCTATACAGAATTGATGATAAGCAAAAATGTTATGGCGCAGATTTCAAATTTGTAAAGAATGTATGGTAGTTTGAAAATAATTCTGAAATAATCCAATGCTCTCAAAATGTTTTTTTTTTAAAACCAATTTCACCTTAATTACATGTATATAGATATCTCTTGTTATAATTGAAATACATTATCCTTGATAACACAACTACAACTAGCATACCAATTTCTCTGACACAGGAATATTATGTTCTCTAATTATACTTCACACAATATACAGTCAGCTGATAGCAATATCGCATATTCAGGCCACTCTTGATGAGAATTGATCATACAGAATGTTTTGATTGATAAAAAATTTCGAAAGCGTAGGTTGCACACTCAATCATAACAAACAATTGCATCACACAGTATTCTCATGATTCATGACAGCGTAGGTTTATATCATGTTTGTCCTTAGATTCATACCTACCTGTCATTGCACAAAACAGATGCTGATACTCACCGAATCATGATGTGTGTATTAAAGTTAGGTTCAGGACAATATATAGAAATGTATATTCAATTTACTAATGCATTGTGTATTGAACCTCAAGCGTTTTCTCCTAGCTTTCTTCTTACTTCAGATCTGTATGTAGCAGGTAGTAGCAGATTGATAAACAAGGGGCAGCATATTTCTCTCACCAAGAAATTGTGAATAAATATATGAGCTTTTGTAATTTTTTCAGACGAAACGAGATATAACTTAATTATCATTATAATTATTTCCTTATTAAGTTATATCTTTTTTTGTCCGAAGAAATTGGACTATACTTGTTGTTTCATGGAAAGATATTATGTTATTTATTTGTATATTGGTTATTTGAATGAGTGAAACAGTTCGTCTACTTCAAGTCAGCTCCTGAGCAACTGGCTTGTATTTTGAATGCAATAATTTGTTTAAATTGAAAAATGTATTTGACAAATTGGTTGAATATGATTAGAATCTTGGAATGCTTGTTATCATGCTTAATCATGTTTTAAAAATAGTTATTTTCATTGTGCAAGTATTCATGTGTTTGAAATTTTCTATCCTCTGCACTTAAATATCATTTTAATACATGCTTGTAGCAAATAAACCGGGTATGAGATGGAAAATGAAATCATAATAACACCAACATATTTAAAAAAAAAAAAAATTTTGCGGTAGGCTACTTTCCTATATGATTTTCATACAATAATCTCTTTATAAAAAACAATACAACAATGTACTCTTGAGTGCTATTGTCGAAGTTTAATTTTATGGTTTGGCTTGTTTATATTTGCACTGTATTGATTAGTATCTTTAGATTTTCAAAGCCATGCACCATATGCATTCTATATAGCAGTCATTTTGCGGAATCGAAATTCTTCCAGAGTTTAATTTTAATGCAAATCCTTAGTTAGGATTTACAGATGACTAAAATATTAGGATAGTAAGATAATCATAATTGCACATTTGTCAGACTTTGTGTGATAAATCTATTCTTGTATTTAAATTTGACAAATTGGGCATATATTAGTACTAAATTTTTATTATACAATTCTGTAAATGGATTCGGAAAATTCAAAAAAAGGTTTGAAAGGCCTAGTGTATATTGTATGAAACTAAATATAAATATAATTTAGAGTGTTTAAAATTTCTTCAGATTTAGTTATGTTATAATCTGTTATGGTCATACAAGATTTTTCTTATTAATAATTAGGATGGTTTAAATGGTAATTAAGCGAGGGTCAGGCTGTACTTCACTGTGTGTGTATGTGCTACAACATAGATCCGAAATGCTGTTATTCCAACCTTCCAGAATGCCAGACTGTTTCGGCAATGTAGAAATAGTAGAGGTTGCCCATAAAAGACGTAAAAAACATCTATTACATCGAAGGTATATGAATACTTGTGGTTACTTTGTTATTAAATTACCAGTCTTCATTTATCCAATTTAAACAAGGCACAGATATAATAAAATTCTGAAAAAGTCAGATTATGCTGTCATAAACATTTACAACAATAATACAATACATTGCTTGGGATCATGGTATATGTGCTAACTTTTCTGAGTAAAAATGTACATTTGAAAATTGAAATGTTTTTTATAGTTGTAAAATGCTTGTCTGAAGAAGTCTGACCTCGGTCAGACGAAACGTTACAGAAATATATTTGTGTTCGTGTGCAGAAAGACTCTTGAATTGAATAGAATAGCCATTTACACTCTTGCTACAGCATCCTTGCGTAATATGCATACGGATCCACCTGCGCAAAGGCATAGAGAGCAAGGAAAGGTAGTTAGTTTCACGTAACCTCAACTGTTATAAAAAGTTATAAAAATTTTGCATTAGCGATATTATCCTTCTTTTGGCTTTTATTTATGCATACACAAGTCTTATATTGCTAATTTATTCACTGCAGACCAGCATTCACAGCTTCACGACCTTCTTACAAGAAAGCAGTTCATCCGGAATCTCCCTCTATGACCGGAGAAATAGGGGTTAGTCATTTTGCCCTTTTTATTACCCCTAACCTAGTCAATTCCCTCCAAAAAAATTTGAATAGTGCTAATTTTCTCCATTTTTTATTTCTTTTTTTTTTTACTATAATATTGTGTCAACCATATCTCTTGTAGGACCAATTTGTCAAATTCAAGCTGGTTGACGATGGCAAAGCATCACCTGTTCCTGCTCCGAGACAGCCTGGTCGTGTTGAAGATATCACAAAATCACCTCCGAAACCAAGTCGTCGATCTGCAGCTCCAACTAAATCTTCTAAGTTTGCGTAAGATGTGTTTGTTAATGTATCACTATTGTGTTTCCTTTTAAAGGTGCAGAATATCTGTAATATGAAGATTACAAAAACTGAATACTTGGAACTTATTAGATAATTACAGTTTATGAATTGAAAAGAAATGTAGCTAAAAGGCTGATACATTTAGTTCTTATCTAGATACTTCATAAAATAGTTGAACTAATGACTTTTTTCAATAGGGATGCTTGAATCATGGTATAATTTAGTTTAGTACATACAGTATACATCCGATTATCGAAAAGTTTTTTAGAATACAATACCTCTGGCATAGTAATTATTTGGTTTTGGTCATTTCTGTCTATTCATATCTTCATATTTCAAATTGTGAAGTCAAGTATCTAATGTTGTTGATGTTATTAATTGAATAAGCCTACACATC
This sequence comes from Styela clava, assembly GCF_964204865.1. Classification (NCBI taxonomy): domain Eukaryota; kingdom Metazoa; phylum Chordata; class Ascidiacea; order Stolidobranchia; family Styelidae; genus Styela; species Styela clava. The sequence continues at coordinate 23,145,393 of NC_135254.1, forward strand.
AGAATTAGTTTAAAATCCAAAATTATTCAATTCGCTATTTTCCAATTTTTACTTCCCTCAATCTTGTCTCAATTATTACTAGGAGAGCATTATTTAACAAAAATATTTATTTTTATATAATTTTTTTATTATTATTCAGGTGAACTATTAAGATACTTTTCCATTCGCATAAAATTCAAAATAATTAATATCATAGGCAGGTTTAAGAAAATACGTAGGATGTGAGAGTACAGTGTTTCACCTGTTACCTATTGACCTAAGATTTTGAATAACAATATATTTTCACAGGATGTACAGTCAGATATTTCGAAGTTTCATATGAAAAATGTGTTAAAATAATAGTAAAATATTCACAATTTTACAGTCATTGGTTACTGGTTTCTTTGTCAAATATTGTGTGCTGACAAATTGAAACCATCTATAAATGGATATTACAAACTTTTTAGTTACAAATAGTCCTTGATCAGTAATCTATTTTTTCATCATACAAAAAGTACGCATTGCACAGAATCTAGAATGAACTAAAAATGTCATTTCAGCATAAGTAGAGATACCAAGAAATGATTACTTTGAAAAAGTTTAACATTAAATCATACTCTACTATTGTCATGTTGTTTTTCAAAAGTTACTGTTATTTTCAAGTTTTCCAAATTAAATCATATGTTAATTTCAATTCTTGTTGTATTAAAAATATATGATATATATATCATAATTTTGCTGCAACATACGTTTTGAATATTTAAAATCTGAAATAAATATAAACCTGAATTTTACTTACCAAATTATTTGCATGCATTATTTTCTGTAGACCTTCATTTTTAATGGTATTATAGATGCTATTTTTTCATGAGCTCTTGAGAAATCTCCTGATTCTTTATTCTATATTTTATTGTAGTTCTATAATATATATTTTTTTTTTTTTCAGAGATGGTCAGATTTCAATGAAAGACTTCAAGTCTGTTGCTGTATTAGGTAGAGGACATTTTGGTAAAGTTTTACTTGCCCAGCATAGACGCACCAGTGATATATACGCCATAAAAGCATTGAAAAAAGGAGACATCATAGCTCGAGATGAAATAGACAGGTAGGTATACATTAGGATCAAATTTTGGCGCTCCAGAAGTATGTGTACCAATATGGAGGTAACTAATTTTGTTCGCCTACTTTACATCGAGTTGTGTAAAGGGACTGAAACCTATGGGCATGGGCGGACACCCGGGAGGGGGGGCGAAGGGGGCCGTCGCCCCCCCCCCCCCCCCCAATAATTTTGCAAAAAATTTTAATACATGTTGTTTCCGCCTTACAAAATTATCATTTCTGAAAAGTGCGGTAGTCAAGCACAATTAAACGGTTAATAGTTACCGATATTATAACTGTTTTCTTACAATAATGTGGACCAGAGCGCCTTCGGAGCACCTCACATTTTTTCGTGAAACATGCGTGCCCGCACGGGTAATACTCCGTCTTCAAACGCACCGCCGATCACGCGCCACAGTTTGGCACAACTAATTCATTTTTGTACAATTTAATATGGTTTTTTCATTGTCAAAATCTTTCAATAGTGTTATTGTTGGCACTTGCGAGAGAATGAGAGAGGCAAACAACAATTAATTATTATCGCTAAAAAATTAACTAGATCTAAAGTTGTTATAAACAATTTTCACCGCTGGACGTATCTTTTCACGTTATGAATTTCGTGCAAGGACCAGCATAAATTGCGGGCAAAGATCAAAGCATTTACTATGTCGAAACGCCTATTCGACTTTTCAGACCACAGAAACTATCTAAAAAAGATACCCCCCACCCCTTCTGAATTTTTTTGAAAACTGAAAAAGTCGCCAATAACGCGTGCAATAGAAACCCATCCTACGCGCAAAAAGAAAAGTGATGTAAAAAAAATTTTTTTAACAATAGCTTTTATGGGGAATGTGATCACCAGAGCAGAAATTTGCATTTTATGTCGTTTTCTAGATATCTTTCATTGTATACGTGAGCAGTTTTGAGGATAGAATATTTTTTACATCTTTTTTGATATTATTATTATGATAAACATGGTCAAGATTTTTAATAATCGTTCATTGAAATTTTAATGAGCGCGGTGCACTAGACCATGAGATTCTGCCAACGCGCGCCGTGCTCTGTGGGATATGCGCTCCAACTGATTGTGATAACAGAATACTGGTACCGGGACCACAACTGGCGTTCAACGAAAGACCTATTTTGGTTTTAATTGGATGTTATATATTTCATAAATTCCATGTACATTTCTGGTACACCTTTCAAAATCCAATGGCCTAACTCAGTTCATATGTTGACGGTACCTACCATGTACGGTACCTATCCCAAAATTGGTGATGTTCAGGGCTGGATTTAGACCATGAGAGGCCCCTTCATATTTTTGAGCTCAGAATTTCTCTCTAAACAACACCACATTTAATTGTTTAAAATTTAAAAATATGAAAGCATTAAAGTTTTCAATCTCCCCTTTCATGGGTGTGAATTTTTAATTAAAAGAATATAAATTTACTTGAGGCAGTTTTGCTTTTAATTTCTTTGATCAAACAACCGCTACAGCCATACTTTAACATAGAAACTTCCAGCAGAATGCGCATAATAATAATTTCCCTTATTATGATGCAAACGACGCAATAATGGCTGTTTACAATGTGGTTGAAATTAGTTGTGTACATAATTTTCTACTCTGAAAAGCTTGATATATATATATACTTTTTGTAGGGTTTAAACTTGTCAAGTTTTCAAAAGAATTACAAACTTCGAAACCGAATTTCGAGGCTCTAGGTTTCAGCCTGCATAGCCTATTGGTAAATCCAGCCCTGGTGATGGTCCCTACAGCAAATTTCTGGCCCTAATCACTCAGCAGATTGAAATAAATGGTTTTCAGAATTTATTAGCAAAGATAGATATTTTAATTAAACATATTTATAGTTCAACTTAAAGCCTGTATAATGATATTATAAATATATGTCCCATTATTACTGCATTGTGAGAAGGCTTTCCACACTATCAAGTCTATAAGGTTTTAGCGTCTTCTAATGTCTCAGATGGAAACTTCAGTCTTCATTTCGCATATTCTTTTCATTAATGTTTAATGTAATATCCTAAACGTGACTTCAAATTTTTGAAAATGTTTGAATACCCGAGCTGACTCCTACTGATTTGTTATTAATTTACCTTTTTTTTTATAAATTAACTGTCGTACTTGCTAAGTGTTCACTAAGTGAAAATCTACAGAAAAAAGCAGTGGTTTAATAATGGACTACATTTATAACCGAATCCAAAAATATTCCGTAACTTAGTCAACCCTTCCTCCAAGGAGTTTTTGTTAAATTGTTCAAACATCTTAATTGACTGTTAATCTTGATAGCAAACATGGGGGGCAAGGGGGAGCTGACTGTGATGGTCGTATCGCTCCCCAGTCTATTCGGAATACCAGTAACTGTGTGTTTTGTATATAATTCTTATTGGTTCGATGCTTGTATTCTGGTTGACAAAATAAATCTCCCTCTCGTATTCAGTCATGTTTTTTAACCTAATTACGAGACCGGTATTGTACCATTATAGGTTGGAGATATTCATCTTTTTTGTATACCGGTACCATACAACTATTGGCAGAATGGCCAACATTTTTGTTCGTAGGCCTATTTCAGTATTTACTAAATAATTTAGTTTTCACCTCTTGCAGCCTTGGTATGGTACCGGTAGTTTAAATAACACGACAGCATGCCTTCAGTAAATGATTGCTAGCTGTACAGGTATAAATGCGTAAAACCAGTAAACAAACGTGATAGAAATGGTATGGGTTATAGATTGTCAATGTTAAACGCTTCCAGTACGGGACCCACAGCGTTATTAGCGCCGCATTTGCAACGCATATCCCACAGCGCGTTGGCAGAATCTCATGGTCTAGTGAGAATGACGTCATCGGAAACATCGCGCTCATTAAAATTTTAATGAACGATTATCAAAAATCTTGACCATGTTTATCATGTTTTTTTGCATCATTTTTCTTTTTGCGCGTAGGATGGGTTTTTAATGAATAAGGTCTATTGCCTTTTGCTAAAATCGCCGATTGTTTTCATCATTGTGACCTATTATTTAGGTCGTAAACGCCTTGGCGTTGGCGTTTATCCTCTCTAAATCACAAATTTTCCACAAATTTGTGACACGATGACTATGATAATTATTTTATTTTCGTACAAGCACTGACTTATGAACCCGGCGAGAATTTTAATAAGTATCCATAAGTTGAAAAGCGGCAATATAAAATACTAAAAATAAAACTGTAAACAATATAAGTTTTGTTGAGGCCCGCGACAGTCTAAAAACGCTTTTCTAGGCATCTGAAATCGCAAAATTTCGTGTGCCTACGGCACAAATTACCATATGTTTGCTTGACCTTTAAAAACATTTCGTCACTAAAATCGAAACACGGTCAATTGTGAGCGGGATTTGCCTTTTTATCCATTACTTTTGAATTGACGTCGAAAATTTCCGTGTTAACATTAAACAAAGCTGAGAACGCGACTTTTTCCCGGTTTGTGGTGATATATAAGATAATTAAAGTATATTCGATCAATTTCTGTATTTATTTATGTATTTTCATTGTACTGGAATAACTTTTACTACGTGAGAATTGACAGAAAATTTACGGATTTTTCGAAAGGTTTTATCTTTAAAAATAATCGGAGTGACAACATTGCGATTGAGCGGAGCCAGTAGCCATTGAGAGTACATCTCAAATTTATCGAATTCGCAAAATAGCAAAAATAGGGATCAAAACAATATTTGAACGGGCAGTTTACCACACATTTTTATGTCCGCGGATTGTCGTGGTGTTTTAGAGTTTCTCTTGTTTTGTCGACTCAACCGCAGTTTAAATTGAAGACAATTAAATTAATAAATCAAGACATTTTGAATATGCCCGTATCGGTCTTTGATTGATTACTTTGCACAAGTAAAAAATCATTTTTCGTTGAAAAAGTCGGCTCTTTTAACAAGTGGCGTAATCGCGGCAACTGTTTCGCGTGGATTTCGAGGCGGTGAATTTGTATTTTTGATTTTCTAGTATACTTTATAATTATTTTCATTGTATGAAGTAAAATTGTACTATTTATATGTGGGATTTTATATCAGATATCGAGAATTTTGTAACGGCGATAACGAGTTCGGAAGATTGCAAAAATATGTATCAAAATTAAATACATCAGGCAGCTTATCTCATATTTTTATGTCCACATATCGCCGTGGTACTTTAGTTTAGTAATATTTTTATTTTGTCGTAAGAAGTCGCAACCGCGAGTTACGTTGCACACAATTAAATTAATATATGAGGACATTTTTGAATCTCGTGGCTGTCATGGATTGAATATTTTACGCGACAGAAAAATCATTATACGCTAAAATAGGCGGCTTTTTTAACAGATAATTCAAGAAATTGGTTCAGTGACGCGCAAGTACCGTGTCTAAGCGAAGCATCCTAGGTACTCGATATATGAGTAGCAAAATGACATTCTAATACTTCGAGAATGACATCGACAGGTTATTGTTACGTGGCGATACACGGCGCGATGTTTTTCGGTAGGCGATCCAAGTTCGCCCCCCAAAATTATGGAAAGTGTCCGCCCCTGGGCATGGGGTATATTCACTTGGCAAACAAAGACAGTTCTCGAATTTGTAATAGAACTAAAATAAGAAAATAAGTGATTTAATATGTTTGTTTCAACAAAGAATAAGATAAGTAAGATAAGCCACTGATAAGTGAAGAACTCACATTTTTCTGGGAAGGAGGACTGGAATCTATTTGTTTATCATTTACCGTAGTTGGTACACTCTGACTAATATGTGGAATATGAATTCGGTTGTATCCATATAGATAATTCTTGTATAAGTATTTAGAATATTATTTGTAGATTAATTTATGCTGAATTCATATCATACGTTATTTATTTTATTTTTGTAGTTTGATGTGCGAAAGACGAATTTTTGAATGTGCAACAAAAGTTCGACATCCGTTTCTCGTAAATTTATTCGCCTGCTTTCAAACTGTGGATCATGTTTGTTTTGTTATGGAATATGCTAGCGGAGGAGATCTCATGTTACATATTCACACTGATGTATTCTCGGAATATAGGACTGTGTATGTTGAGTTGTATATTATACTTTTAGTGTTGATCTATTTTATCTAAAGGTGTTCTATATAGTACAAAATTTGGAATATTTGACATACTTTATTTGAACATTGAAATTGACCATTAAATCTATTTTGAAAAATTCCCCACCATAGGATGGATATCTGAGCAAATCCATATTATGCTTGGATGAGTCGTATTACTATAAAATCAGCAGAAGAACAAAAACCAGTCCACAAATTTATTAGGTGGAAGTTTCTAAAAACGATGCGATTTTTTGAACTAGTATGTTTATTGAACAGAAACAGTTACTATTAATCACTTTATCAATATTGTATAAAAATGAAAGTTTCCACAGCCTGTCTGAGCCAAACTTTGTGTGCTACAATTTGATTTGTTTTATATTTTCTAGGTTTTACACTGGCTGTGTTGTGCTTGGACTTCAATATCTTCATGAAAATAAAATAGTTTACAGAGATTTGAAACTGGATAATTTACTTCTTGATAAAGAAGGATTTGTTAAAATTGCTGATTTCGGACTTTGTAAAGAAGGTTGGTAAATCGTGAGGCTTCAAAGATGTTTCGTTCTTTTTCTGTTAACATTTGTGACAAGACACAAATTCTTTGAAAAGGTGTCTTTTTAAACGGAGCAAAAATGTGTGAAGAAGCAAAATTGAGTTACCGACATTACATTGATTTAAAAACCAATAACAGAGACAGAAATGCTGAATTAGTATAGAAAAACAGTTGGAAAGTTTCCGACATTTATTTATGTAAGATGTACTCCAATACAATTTTTTATGTACTCTCGTATTGTGTGTACCTGGTTAGGGTTAGTCCATAATTTTATTCCGATTTTTCCTCATTTTAGTTCTATTACGAGTTCCTGTACTGTCTGTGTTAGCCAAGTGAATATACCCTCAGCCCATAGGTTTCAGTCCCTTTACACAGCTTGATGTAAAATAGGCAAACAAAATTAGTTACCTCCATATTGGTACACAAACTTCTGGAGTACCATTTTTCATTTATATAATGTTCACCTTGATAAGTCCAGTTAGTTTTGTTTGATCCGTTAATAGAGCAATATGCAAATCATTCATCCTTTTCTAGGTATGGGTCATGGTGACAGAACTGGAACCTTCTGTGGAACACCCGAGTTCTTGGCACCAGAAGTATTAACTGATACATCGTATACGCGTGCTGTTGATTGGTGGGGATTAGGTGTCTTGATATTTGAAATGCTTGTTGGTGAGGTGGGTAGACTTGGATAAGTTAGGTTTTTCTTCGATTTTAATTAATGATCTGAAAGCTGGGTGTTTTCTGATATTGAATGCTGAAACTTCATAATGTTCTACGATTCTTCATCTTATAGGAAATGCAGAGATTGCCTGTTGGAAATATGCTCTTGTATAAAATTACTTTATTGCCGAGCGAATTGTCTTTATACCATATTGTCCTTGGTTTTAAGTACCGGTATGTATTGTGTCTTCCTATTTATTGTTTCCATACATTTATTCTGAAAAAGATTCGCCATTGTTTACTCAATTAATTGCCTCTGAGGTGGCGAACATTGTTTGAACCAGACAACATTATTATCTACAATGCTGTGACCACTCAATTATTTGCCTTTTTCAAAGTTGTAGATTCAATCTTCCTTTTTTAATTCAAATTATTTATATTTATATTCATTTTTTTCCAATGGTAAAGCTTGAAATAGTTTTCTAAATGAAAGTTAAATTTTACTGTTTAGTCTCCATTCCCTGGAGATGACGAGGAAGAAGTTTTTGATTCCATCGTTAACGATGATGTCAGATATCCAAGATTTTTATCTAACGAAGCCATCGGTATTATGAGAAGATTACTCAGACGTAATCCTGAACGAAGACTCGGCGCTAGTGAGAGAGATGCTGAAGACGTGAAAAAGCAGCCATTTTTTAGAGTGAGTTCAGCTGTTTGTTACCAAAGTACAGCGTAACCCAAAAACAAAACCCAGTTCATTTGGAACATATTCTAGAGAGAACATAACTTTAGTGCAAAGCATCTGAATTACTGAAACATTCTGGGTACAATTATACACAAATAGTGGCGCTCCAGAATTGTGCGTACCAATATGGTGGTAGTTAATTTTGTTCGCCCACTTTACATCAAGTTGTGTAAAGGGATTGAAACCTATGGGCAGGGGGTATATTCACTTGGCTAACACAGACAGTCCCCGAACTCATAATAGAACTAAACTAAGGAAAATTGGAATAGAATTATGGCCCAACCCTAACCTGGTACACATATTACGGAAGTACCCAAATAGTAGTGCTCTTTATTTACGAATTCCATAGCAACCAGCATCTACCGAGATTTGTCATAACACAAAGTCGATATGTATCTCCTATCATGACAGAAATTCTTCTAAAACTAGCATTTTTTTGCTCTGCAAGTCAGTGTTCATATGACCTTGTCCAACCTGACATGAAGAAAAAAATATTTCAAAGTCTGTCGAATCATTTTCCTACTTGAAATCCTATCTTATAAATTGGCTTTAAGTTAACAATATCCTGACCTTATATTTTATTTCAGAAACTCGATTGGACCACACTTTTTCAGAGGAAATTGAAACCTCCTTTTGTACCGACTATTGTGAGTATATGACAAAGTCATATTAAAGTATTAATAGTTGTTATGGCAAGATTCTGTCAACTGGTATAATCGTATTAATGACCTGGCGATGGGTTCAAACTTCGTACTCGCCCAGTTCAAACTGAAAAGACTCCTGTCCTTTGAAAAATATTGTAACCCAGTGGTGAGCAACTTCTCCAGTCGGCCGGATGTGGGAAAATGAAGTCCTCGGCGAGCCGGATTATTACAAAAAATACTTCGGTATTCAATCTTTGTTAAATGCTCGATACTCTCTGTCAACTTTACGTTTCTTGGGATATTCCATGGTTAATAAAACTTGATATAAAATCTAATTTCTAAAATCTATTTATATTTAGAATATAAATATAACTAATAACAGAATAACAGCAGTGGGGAATGTTTACAACGCTCCTCTCTGCTTTGACCTCATATTGTTTGTTTAACAAGTGTGCTAACGCAATTGTTTGTTCACTAAGGCAATTGTTTATTTCACCAGCTCGCACTGACAGTGCAGTGAGAGTAGAGCGATCGGCAACTTTCAGGAATGATGCGTCGGACCACATCACAGAGTGTGGTTGAATACAGTCAGCGGGCCGGTCAAAATCTCGTTGGCCGTATGTTGCCCACCCCAGTTGTAACCCCTTGGCTGCTTGTTCATAGCCTTGCTGCCAGTGAAAGGTGTAAAAAATGTCATAGAAAAAAACTTTGTGAAATTTGCAAATTCATTTTCATCATCAAATTATTAATTTTACATTTATATTATGGCTTAATTGTATAATGAAAATTTGGCAAATAATTCCATAATTACTTGTTGTGAATTGATTTATGAAATTAAAAGCACAGTCGTTTTAAATTTCTGAATGAAAGTAATTTGAAATTTCGTTCAAACCTTATTATAGGGATTATGAATTTTGTGAAGACACTGCGGCCTGCAACTTTAGAAAACATTTTAGACATCAAATTTTTTGTATCCTTTTTTAGCGTTCTGCTACTGATGTCAGCAACTTTGACGAAGAGTTTACAAATGAGGATCCGGTTCTTACACCACCACATGAAAATAAAAGGACACTAAGCAGAGGAGAACAAGCACAATTTTCTGATTTTGACTATACTGCGGACTGGTAAAATCCGCTATTGCCACTGGATATAGAATGACTGTTGAATAGTCTAAGACAACACTGCCGTTTCCCTTCGCCTATGTTTGCAGTGCAGTATATCTTATAATAATGTATTGATAACTGACTTAGAAGTTGCATAAATCTGTGATACACTGACACGTAAGGCATTCTGAAATGTTTTCCACATGCTCTTTTCAAACTTTGACTGAGAACTTCATGAAACAATAAATAGTTTAGACGAAAACTAGTTTTGATAATAATCGGTAATTTGGTGGGTTATAAATTATCCCTGATCCCTTTAGGTTTAAAAGTGTTTAATACTGAGTCATGAATTGTGGGCTTGGTACATCTATTAGCTACTTTACATTACATTTCTATGTGTTTGGGTATCTTAGGTCAAACTTATCGGAAATCGGCCAAGCACTTAGTAATAAACATATTTTCTTTATTTTGTGTAAAAATTAAATCAAATTGGTAACATACCGTATGTTCCAAATTTTCATAATCCCTCAATCAACTTGAAGGCAAATGATTTAAGTTCAACTTTCTTTCTTTACAATTTTTGTTTATATGGGTTATGTTGATTGTTCCGTGGGATATAGCATACATTAGTCAATTTTGTAGAATTGTAGTATATCTTCTTAACTGGAACAATAGATTATGTAAATTTCATGTGGCGGATATATTGTAATGCTTGAAAAGGTTTGGCACGATAACTTCAATTCAGTATCCATTTTTTTTTTAAATTTTTATGGAATTAATTCTTAAATTTCTAATCCGGTGTTGCTAAAATAATACATAGGTATATTGCAGTAGTTTCCAATCTATTGGCCGCCTCTTATTATTTCTTTTTTTTATGTGAATTGACCTAATGTTCTGTTACAAATTTTCGTTTCAACATTCAAACTCACAAGTTCAATTCATTAGATTTAGGTAAAATATTATGATATTGAATCGCAGTTCCAGCAGAAGCTATCTAATATTAATCAGTGTTTTTACAAGTATATTACACCGAGTTTGACTAAGATATAATGAGAAAAAGCATTTATCTTTGACCAATACTGGAAAAAATAGCCCAATCGTGTCCTTCCGACAAATTGTCAAGCATATATAATTTAATAAAGGTGCAGTGGTACATTTGCTATATCTGTCTCACTATATATAAATAAATATATATTTAAATTATCATTCTTAAACATGTATGTATTCAGCCAAATATCAATTCAACTTTATACTTTATGAAAATAATTCTGTGTAGAATAACTTGGAATATTACGATAATTTAGAGCAGGGGTGTGCAACATTTTTTTTTGTCGGTGAGCCACACAGCCAATTTTAGACATCTAGCTGGACCACACAAAAAATTTAGTTTTTTCATGTACACAGTAATTAAAATATTCTCACAATGCAAAATTTTGTTTAATTCACTTGGGCACTTTGACACGTGTGACAGAAGTTGTAGCATAAACTGTCGGATTAGGATTTTATGCCTGATGGGAAAAAATCTGATTGTTAACAAGGACCACACTAAATGGCTTGGTGGCCCGAATTGTGGCCCGCGGGCCGCCTGTTGCACACCCCTGATTTAGTGCTTTCATTGAGAATGCTTTCTATATGGATTGTGATACAATTTACAAAACGTTATTCTAGAATTGTATCTTATAGAGCTTGACTTTCCTCTCACGCCCAGATTTTTATTGCACAACAATCATGGGCCAGACGTATAATGATTTTTCATTTTATTTCTATTAATATTTACTCTTAGATATTTACCTTATATTAGGTCAAGATTCTGATTGTTTTGCTGCAATGTTCATTGAAGAATTTTATCGAACGCTGCAATGTTCATTGAAGAATTTTATCGAACGCCACTTTAGGGTTGTATGTGATTCAGTCACCAGAAATCACTCTATTACTAAAAAAAAGTTTTTTTACCAACCAATTATATGTTTCCTGTTTCGTTTAATATGAATCTGTTGTTAGTATTAGTATGATACTGGCAAATCTGGTTCTTTATTGTGAATTATTCTGCATGAAAAATATATGGAAAAGTGTCTTTTATATGTAAATGCACAAGTATATTTTTAATAATTTTGTGCAAAAATAAACTGATCTTTCTATATATTTTTTCAAGATATTTTTGTGAACACATCTACCGATCATTGTGTTGTTGATATATCAAAATGTGGCTTATCAATACCCTGCTGTGCCAAAATTCTACATTTTAGAATAGAATAACATCTTCGATATCTTGCAAGACGTATAAAATGAGTGACTAGCAATATGTTGATGCAAACAGTATTGCTGCAAACCGATTTGTAAATTTTTGATGATTTTGAGAAAATTCACAAAATTGTCAAGCAAAGTTTGCTACTTTTGCTTTTTAAAAAATATTTCTCTGGTAATTAGTTCAAAATTAAAAGTAGCATCGCTCTAGTAGCATCACTCTAAAATAACCTGTGATGAATAACGACTTATATGATGTGTGTGACTACTCAGAATAAGTAAGAATAGTTTTTTATAGCTCATGTGCTATTTGGGTAGATAATTCCAATTATAACTCAGCGAAATAATCATTCTTAGCTATTGTTAAATACTGAAATAACATGAGGTAATGATAGAGCTATTATTCCATTGCCCAGTTTCGATCTAAAACCTGGTTTCAAATGTTTCTAAACTGTTTTTTTTTGCTAATGATATTGATTGCTCGTATCTTTTCTTTTTTGTTTATTGCCGTATGTTATGTGTGATTCGATTTAACTGTCGTTTCTATATTAACGCACACATCGAATATTAACACCAACTATTTGAAATTGAACCATTTTGTGACTTTATTGCAGGTAGTGGTGGGGTGTTAAAGTTTAAACTATACTTACATGAAGACATAATGGAAGTATTGGCCGCCCACGTTTTGCGCCATGTTATATGTGGGTTAGGCTCTGTTGTTTGGGCGCCAGCCAAAAACCAAAAAGTTTGAAACTTCTGTTGGAAAGTAAAGAGAATAAACACAATCGGAACGCATATTTGGAGGTAAAACGGTTATAATATAAAATTGCGATAATGTTCAAATAAATTTTCGACGTACTTGTTGTATTCCCATTTCATCAATACAAATTTATTTGTCGCCAAATTAAATGCTATAGTTAGTACCATTGTATCAAACTAGAATCACCCGAAGCATAAATATGATTTTTCTCCCTCTTCAAACGCACTTGCCGGAATATCTCCAGCCTGTGCTCATACTGAATGAAGTCGATAATCGCATAATATCTATGTTGCCAAAAATTCATGTACCGCAATATTGAACGAGCAAATCATTCCAGTTAGAAATTGATGTACACAATTGAAGTATATGGGGATGATACCAAATTAGTAATAATACAGATTGAGCATTTCTAGAGCGAGGGCTGCGACCTTGTTCCACTCAAATAACATGCGCTATTAACACATGAGTTGTTAAGAGTATTGGAATCCACGGTAACCATCAATCCATGCTCTCGTTGAACTACAATAAGAGTAAATATGTAAGTCTATTCCGTGACATCAGAACAAAGAAGTAATACAGACAAAACAAACATAAAGCAGGCAAAATCTAGAAAGATTTAAAAAGTGCTTATACTTACCTTAAGCAGCGAACAACGTATTATAGAAAATTAAAAAGAAATACTAGTTCACAAAACAAACAGATAATTCGAGCGTAAAAACATGGTTGTGGATGTGGAGTTTGGACACACAATTTCTACTATATTGTATACAAAAAATACCGAGAGTGCAGCAAGCGGTGCACAATATGTGACAAGAACAATATCAAAAGCAGCCTAACTTCATATCAACAACAAATGGAGTAAAATAGAACAAGAACATTCCATGCCCTGTCGTTCCAACTTCAGAGCGATTAGTATTAATAAAAATCTATGTGCTTTGTAAAACTTGCGCTGTGCAAGCAGTCTTTTATGGGAAATCCATTATCAAATTTCACATCCAACCACAGTCAAGTTCTGAAATATTAGCCTTCTGTTTCTGTATTCACTGTCTATAAGATTAAACGCATGCAAAATGGTCGAATGCGACCAAGCTCATGTTAATTAAGCAAGTGAGAGCGCAAACCAAATTGTATTTCGAATTTCTTCAATGTCAAATGAAATTGTTTTTACACGCGATGAGAATAACATAACGCTTGACTACTACACATCGCTGATTGCAAGCTAAATTTGCACAACATATATGCAACAAGGCAATGAAAACTATAATTCCATGCTTTGGTCTCTGCGGTAGGGGTAGCAAATTACTTTGGATCGTGGGCCATACCATGGCAACAATTTTCGCTAATGAATAAACGTGGTTTTAATCAATCTAAAAAAAAAAGAAACATTCGATTTCAATTCTATTCATGAGAAAGATTAACTTATCATTCTCTTCTGCAAAACTTTAAGGTCATGAGTTGTATTGATTGTTGATATTCTCATAAGAGCATGCCGAAGTCATCGCGAAACTGCGACCATCAAGCGAATAACCAGGATTAAAAAAAACATAGTTTCGAAACAATTAAATCGCAATATAAAAATACTTGTATATCTTCGATGATGTTTTAGGCAAAATATTTTAACTTTTGTCGCCAGTACATTTGAATTTAGCTAATATTGAAATATTTTACGTTATTTGAGTGTGGTTAGCTAGGACATGAAATAACTTAATTTGTGACGTCACAATTATTTTATTTATTAGCCAACAATCGTACTTAGAGCAATGTTAATTTTGCAAATTTACAAAAATGGCAAATTTATCATTTACGCGACTTCGACTTGTATCAACAGGTCAAAAGGTCACCCATTATCGTGTTTTTACACGCGATTTTGCGCAACCGAATCAAGCACTTCATCAGTGCGTTACAAGTTTTGCTGGCATTAGTAAATTTTTTGTCTGAAGTATTAATCTTCACCGAAGTTGACTATCAGAGAAAAGAAGACAATCTGTATCATGGAGCGGGATTATTTTTGACATGCATCGACATTCCTCATGACGCTTACATACTGGACAATCCTGTGCATGGTAAGGACATTGGTGGAATTCTGCATAATTTGTTCATGGAGCCCATGAATTGGCTATTTCGGCTATTGGCTATTGGCTGATCATAACATTTCCTGTAACTGAAAAGATGGCGAGGCTTCTAACCGCAGTACTTCGCCATGATAAATGCTCGATCTCTTTTATTGTCAAATTGCTGGGACAAACTGTTGTGGCCACACAGAGTCTCAAAATTAGAAAAGGACTTATTAAAACTTTAAAAATGCTTTTGGTAATATGTAGAGAGCCCGAAAATTTCTTCAGAAAACATCAAAAAACCTGGCGAATAAAAAAATCAGCTAGAAAATTTATTCGTCAGGCAATTAGACGTCATGACAACATTGCTTCAAAGGGACTAAGACTACGAGCAAATGAACATGTGAAAATACGAACATCGAATATACGAAGTTTGGATCGCTCTGAAAAAAATCGTAATGACCCGAATAATGAATCTAAGAACAATAGCATCAAATCCAGGCTCGATGATGGACCCCCGAACCACAACGTAGAATCTACCGAATCTGCAGGAAACAATTCGCCCGCACAGCAACAAGACGAGGAAAATATTCATCCACCCACTAAAAGCGAAACATATTCGTCACCATTCGTTTCTGCATCAGAATACGATTTGCTTCCTGGCAATACAGGATCAACGTCAGCGCCTTTTGACAAGGTGGTCGATGAAGTTCATTTTAACATTGTAGATGTACCGACAATGATTGACCCAACTTTGTCTTATAAAAACTCTACCGAGCATTCTCAACGACTCTCTACAGTTGGAGGTATCTTTAGTCCTACAGAAGAAGAAAAAGCTCCTGATGAGATTGATATGTATACACTCTAAGAAATATTTACCGGCAATCGCCTGGCATTACATATTACTGGAATGTAGTTGTGAAATTTTAATGCGATTTTAAGGTAAATATCACAAGAATTTTCGGTAAAATCGCTGTTGAACACCTGTGAATTTTACAGGATTTTCCTAGTAATCCTTACAATTATTTTCTAGTAATTTTCACCGGCAATGCGTAGTAATATTTACCGACGCTAGCCTGTGAATTTACATTACAAATTCGGTGAATTTACATTCAGAACCCGGTAAAAAGTACCGTAAATCTCCTGGCATTACATTTTACAGGATATGATCAGTAAAAATCACAGACTATTCTATGAAACAAGGTTTATTCAAAAAATAAAAGTGAACGTGAAATGAATGATTGAAAACTTGGAAAAATGAGAAATTGTATAGTGAAAAGTTAGAAATGCGAGGTAAACAGAAACTTCTCGTTGAAGAAGTTTATGCTCGCAGGGTATCCGTTCACATAGTCACTTTAAACAAGTCTCTATAGACAGCCTCTAAGAGAGAATAGTCTATGGCAGAGGGGGAGTCTTTCCGGGTTAGTGTTGCCCATGCTGATTGTATTGCATTATCCATTTGCTTTGAGGAACTCATGGTATTTTCTTCTCCATAACTTCAAGTTATCTGAAATGGAATGTACAAAGAGTTTTACCCAAACAACTCCAAAATTTAAAAATATTACTTAATTTTCGAATAAGATTTAACATTTTGTAGTATTCAATCAATCAATCTAATTCTTTTGCAAGTTGGAAATATCTGAAATTATTCAATTGCATATACTAGCATTCATTACAATATCCCACCTTTCTATAAATTTTCTTTCCCTCTTGGAGTTCAAGGACAAAAATCTGTGGGCAATCAATCGATACAGACTTTTCCAGTATTACCAAACTTTGTAGATGAGATGGAAGAGGTAGGCTACCTGAAATAGTATTGAAATGGAATAAATTATTCAGAAGTCCCTAAATAATAAAAATTACACTCCTAATACTTTATTGTCAGAGCAGATGACAAAGTTTCTCTTTTAACAATTTAAAATTAACATTATAACTAACCTCAAATTCTTCTTCCTTGAAATAACATGTTAGTAAGAATCTCAAATATTATGAAGCCTTAGACATTGACATTTTCATAGTTCAGAGTTGGGGCAGACAATTTGTTCATGCCTGCATAATCAAATTCTTCAGTTTCTAAAAAGAAAACACTGTTAAAAAGGATTGTATTCATTCCCCACCATCATTATATGTAATATGTTCAAATTCGGTCTTATTCAAAAGAGAAATTCAACAAAATTTATAGAATTGGTTTTGGTAAATATGCAGAATATGGTGGATAAATGTTGTTTTGATTAATTTTCTATTTATAGTGTCATAAGTTAAAAGAAAATCTAGTGTTTTTATGACAGTTAAATGTGAATTGCCTAAAATTGCTCTTTTTCAAATGAAACTGTTCTGAATTAGTCCTAGAATCAATAACTTAAAATATCATAATCAAATACAAATCTGTCTGTCTGTAGATGATTTTCAGTCACTGAATCAGTATATAATTATATGAGTAGGCCTATATAATTAATTGATACCTGTTTCTTTTAATGCCACATTCTTCAAGTCACGGTTTCTGGGTGTAGAGCAACGTCACCCCCTCCCCTGTCTGCCTGTTCATGTGTTTCTTGTAGTCCAGCCTGCCAGTAGTCTGAGTTTGCGATCATCATAAAGCTGTTGATCATTTTGACGGTTTACAGGTTTATCTTGATTCAGTAATTAGATGCTAACATTTCATAGTCTAGAGCTGTAAAATGGGCATATTCAGATATTGTATTGCCGTTTCGGCATTTTAACATTTGCCAGTCTACTGACAAAAAAATTCAGATTTGGAAATACGAATCAAGCTCTGGCTGTGGCGGATGTACTGATGTAAGCTAGTCCAATCAACCTTATACCAGTACCGTATACTGCTGTACTGTTATAGCCAGTATGTATTCATATTATCATATATATATATTAATTCAGTAATTGAAACGATAGATCTTACTCTACTTCCCGACTGCCCCATACTGCCATAATCCCACTGAACAATACATTAATACCCAGCACTAAACAACACAACACCTACACTGACATTATTGAATCCAAGATGG
Organism: Styela clava; assembly: GCF_964204865.1. NCBI lineage: Eukaryota > Metazoa > Chordata > Ascidiacea > Stolidobranchia > Styelidae > Styela > Styela clava. The sequence goes on from NC_135254.1 coordinate 23,163,351, forward strand.
CTTACAGAAATACTGCCAACGCAATACTGCAGTAATTACAAAAGCGACCAAGATATGACTGTCGGCCAACCAAATATCAAAATCCAAAAGTCTGGAATTCGTCAAATCAAACGGACAAATTAAGGAGTAAAGCAACAAAAAAACGCGCGTGATTAATTACGCGTTTGAAATATAGCGTCTGATTGGCTGCTCTCCTTAACCAGTGTGCGCGCGCAACATTGACTAATGCCACGCCTCCCATGTCGGTGATTATTACCGACATTTGTCGGTGAATCATTTTACCGACCTCATTTTTTAATTTTTTACCCCTAAAATGACGGTAAAATTTACCGAACATTTCTTAGAGTGTACCATCAACCAGGATGATTTGAAAGGTGCTCAAGTAAGCCATAAAATTAATGGTAAATCTGCGAGTATTGTCGGCGAAAGTGGTGATTTTGCTGATGAAAACCAGTCATGCAAAAATTATCTGTTGGTAAACGAAGATGTAACGAAGTCTATGCTGCTGGTGATTCAAATACCACTAGCCAAAAGGGAAACGGGACACCTCAACATCTCTATAAACCATCGGGGAGGGATAAAGGAGACTGTGTGCCTCACCCATCACCCATCAAACTGACCAGATCATCCGATCATAAACAACCAGGAAAAAACCTTCTTGAGAAACAAATACAAAGTACAAATAATGTACATGCGAATGATCCTGTTTCAGAAGTTGAAATTTCAACTATTCCAGAATATCTGGCAAAATCAAACGCAATTAAAGATGAAGGTAATGCTGATTCTGCTCTGACCAACCACGGAAATTCATCAATCAATGCTTTAGACGAATGTAACGATCCTACGCCAGATGATAAAATATATGATACTGCTTCTTGCTCAGTCAGTCACACTGATTTAAAAAATGATTCCAACAATCACAAGAAAAATCATGTCGTGTCTGCAAAATATGGAAAAAATATCATAAAGGTGAGTTCTGAGATTTTATTCCTTCCAAAAAAATAATTTCTGCTATCGTTTGCAGTTTTTTGAACTTAGGTTTGAAAATATAAGATTGAATCAGCTTAAGACGTATTAGCGGTATTTCTGAACAAATCTAATTTGTCGGAAACTTTTTTCCTGCTAATCTTCCCAACCGTTATTTTTCTCTTTAATTTTTCCAGAATAATATAAAGAAGTCCAGAAAAGAGGCACGTGATCAATTTTGTACTCAAATATGCGCCAAAACTGTGGAAACAAACAAAGACTTTGATGCATCTGTTATTGTTGAGGTTTGTAATCAATGAAAACGGATTGTTACGAGATCGATTAAATGCTGTAAACGTTCTTAATTGCCTTGTCTCCAATTCATGATATAAAATAGCAAATTTTATATCTGAAAGCTTGCTTAGTGAGAATTAATGATAAAAAATCGACTTGGGAAATTGTTGCTCACTTGGGAATTTGCCAATATTTATCATACGCCCATGCAGTTAACGTTTCTAAATATATAAAAAAAAGTAGCAGACCAAGCTCGGAATAAAAACTAGCCTCGCATCAAATGTTAAATGGATTGATAGACCTCACACTGAAATGCATCTTTTTATTTTTTTTAATTCTGTATGTACCATGTGTATTTTCGGCATGTGAAAAAATAAACTGCTGATTGGCTGACAAAATAGACTATTATAATTGAATTTTGTATTTTTGTTTAGGGGAACGATATCTTCTCAAATAGAAAAGATATTTACGAATTTAACTATGAATTGTCAAAGATGAGTCAAAAAGAGAAAAGGGAGTTTTTATTCAAAAGTGAAGTCGACTCATACGATGTTAGCAAAGTATTGTACTACAGACCAGAAGTAAAAATGTACCGAAATAGGAGTTATTTTGCCAAAATGATAGTTCAGATCAATACAATTACAGAAAAATCATTTATTTTATTTTTCATCAGAATTTGATAAAACTAGAAGAAGAAAGAAATAGAATTTCCGAAGAAATTGTTTCATTCAAAAAATATCGTGGCAAATCAAAAAATTCATTTCGATGGATTCGGAAAGCCATTCGAGCTAAATTTAGACCTGGTTTGAAAAAGGAGGACAACTTTAAACTGGAGTCATTGTTGGCCAAAATTCAAACGAAAATACAAATAGAACGTGAACGAAATAATGAATTTCGAAGATTTCTACTTCTGTTGGAGGACAAAGAAGAAGGAGATATTCGGAATGTTCGTAACTCTATAAGAGGGCTAAAAAGCCGTATAGCTAAGAATTTGCACAAAGTGACACAGATTCGAAAACGGTTGGGGAACAATCAGAGCAATTCAGATGTAAATATCGAGCCATTTCAATGTGCTTCTGGATTCCTTGGTACAGATATTCGCAAAGAATATTTACTCCAAATTGAAAATCCAGTCTCGACTTCAACAGATGGATTTCTTCCAAACTATTCTAAAAGTCTTACTCACAAAATGGACAATTCATCTTGTAATCATTCAGCAGCTGGTGTTCAACTTACATATTTTGCATAGCATGCAATTTTCTACATATATATATATGTCAACTCTATATTATATTATTTTATAGTTCCATTCTATCAATAAAAATTTATTTGTATTCGATATTTAGAAATAAATTTTATTGATAGACACATAAAGTTTGATATGTTAGTCTGCTTCTGTCGCATATATTCATTGGACGGTGCTCCAGAAGTATGCACACCAAGATGTCGCACAACCTGAATCCCAACCGGTACAGACATAATATGTTCAGGTTGTGCGCCATCTTGGTGCGCATACTTCTGGAGGTCCCATTGGACAAACAAATCAAAGAGACGTACAAAAGTAAAGAGCCATTTAAGAAGTTTCCCAAAATAAAAAAGTCCTATTTCCAGTGTCACTTATGCCACCGTGCACCATAAGTATGCCAATTGGCGATATAATGTAACTAGAGGGCTATATTGGAGCCTTTCCTCGAAGAAACATCAATTACCGTAAGGAAGAGTATTTAAAATTAGGGCGAATATTACCATATTTATGAAACCTTACATGCTCAGCATTATTTCAAAAATAAATAGACTAGCAATGAAAAATGAAAAAGATTTCACGTTTTTAACTAAAATTTCAGAATGGGTTTGAATAAAAGTATTTTTTGAGCGCTACTTGCATAATTTTGTACAGAATTTCCACTATTTGTAAACTTCAGGGAGACTCCTTTCCAGTATTAACCAAGTTATGCGCAGTGTAATCTGCTTTTAGGCTTATTTAATTGAACAATTTATGCAATATTAGTTTTCAGTCTATACAAAACGTAACTTTAAACCAGAATTGACGTCCAGCTACAGAAGCATAATTATGCTAATTTAGATTCAGTGGATAATCCTTTAGTTGATCTGCTTTCGTGTACGTCGATGTAGATTTCATTGTCCAATTTTGTTAGAGTTGCCAAAATCAACAAATTTTAATAACGCTGTGACGCATCCCTAAGCTTTAACAATAGCTTTAGAATTTACTGATATATTGATTTCATTTTTATGTTTTAAAGAATTTTTAATGATGCTGCTCAGAAAAATAATGTGCTTTTCATTGGTATCGGGGATGAGGAACATTTTCAAATATCTGGGTCGAAATTGTGTTTTTATCACGGCAAAAAAATATTGTGCTTTTCAATGGTATCGGGGATGGGGAACATTTTCAAATGTCTGGGTCGAAATTGCGTTTTTATCACGGAAAAAAAAGTGGATCAAAGATAATTAATCCAAATCTCCATCAATGGGGAGCTTGCTTTTGCGACTAGTCCTATAATCCTTGGTTTGTATTGTGTAGTTTTGAGCTTTGAACATGAAGTCCTTGTATCGGGGCTGAGATTGATTTCCTGTTTTTCCTTGTAATCGATTTTATGAAATTCTTGTGCGAAAACACGGATGCTCATGAATATAAACACCATAAAACGTTATAATAATACGGCAAATCTTGCCATAGTTTCAAAAGAGTTTGGAAGAAAATTCTATTCTGAACAAATTATATTTTCGAACGACTTACAACCATTCCCATACAACCAAGTCCCATTCCTCTACATTGTTATTTTAAATTTCTGTAATCGTTAATTTCCTATTAAAGTTCCTTTTCCAAATGACAGCTGAACGTTATTAAATAAAGGCAGTTCTTATGAATAGATACAATGCAGAACGTGCGTGCCGGGGCAATCTTCAAAAGACAAGGATCGGTAGCGCTATAAACGCTCTTCAGCGAATATAAAAGTTAATTGTTGCAGTAATTCAAAGCTGCTTGCGCACCACTAGTGGTGCGCGTACCTCAGGTTGAGAACAACTGCTCTAAAGCATGCCATAGATTGATGACTTGTTGGAACAAAATTTCGGAAGAAACCATACGTGCCTTGTGCAGTCAAGTTCCAAACAGACCGAGGCGTGTAGTGGAGGCAAAAGAAGGATATATCGAAAAATAACAATGAATTCTATTATTCATCTTTATAATGCTATTTTCCGCAGAATATTTTTTTTTTCTCTTACATTCATATTGTAGATATTTCAATAAACATTTGTCTACACTTGGTCTGATCACCATGTAATATCACCATGTAATATTCTCGGGAATTAACCTTAAAATAACAGAAGACTTTTAATATCTTCTTTAAAAGAACGCCACCCATGCACATAATAACAGTCTGATTAGAACGGTAAACTCTCGATGTTTATTAAATTTAAAGTAAGTAAACTCGCGATATTTCAATCACTTTTGGGTTTTCTCCGACTTGCGGCCCGCGAGACCTCCTCGAAAGTTTTTGCGGTTCTTCAACCTAGCAACCTTGAACCACCCTGAGGTAGACTACTAGGTACCGGTAAAATTTCAAACTACAGTTGTGACTTGTATCCTTTGGTATTTCAATTCACGTTGAGACTGGAGGCATGAATCTTTATTGTCACACTTCCTCAGAATTAGAGCTCAACCGATATATCGGCCCGATATTGCGTGTTTGCCGATATATTATATCGGCAGTAAACGGCTGATATATATATATATATCGGCTATATATAACAGTTAAAAAAAACTAAAAATGTTCGTAAAAGTTGTTTTATTTACTGTTGGTTGTGGTTATTTTTAATGGAGAATACACTTATGTGGTTTATTGTTTTTATATTTAAATTACACATGAGGGGGCACCAAAGTCTTCAGTGCTTAGGGCACCAAATGGGCTTAATCCGCCCCTGGTAGGCGGTATTGCAGCTTGATTGCGGTTAGTTAGTCTAAGTTACTGTGCGATATGTCATCAAATAAGCAACGAAAGTACGAAGATAAAAACAGAGTTGTCAAGTCAGAATGGGAAGAAGAATACGCATTTACCAGTCAGGAGAATAAACCTTTGTGCTCAATCTGCCATAAGCTACTAAGTCAGAATAAAGTCAGCAATGTTAAACGGCACCATGAAACAAGAATCATGAAAACTTCTTACGAGACTACCCTCGTAAATCAGCTCAAAGGAAACACAAATTAATTGAGCTCAAATTGTGCATATATTTGAGCATAGCAGATTTGTTTATCTATTTATCGTTATTAGACTCTTGTGTGAATTTCTTTTCTGTTCATGGTATTTTAATAATAATGAATTCACAAATTCTGCGGCTCTTTTGCAGCATGCGGCTCTTATACTAAAAAATTGTTCCCACCCCTGCTATATACTATAGCCTACATAAATAAAGACATAATGAAACTATTGGACGCCTCCGTTTTGCGGTATGTTAGATGTGGGTTAGACTCTGTTGTTTGGGCGCCAGCCAAAATCCAAAAGTTTCAAACTTTTGTTGGAAATAAAGAGACGGAACAAAATCGGATCGTATATTTAAAAGTGAAACAATACTGATATAAAACTATTTGGCGCCAAATTGAATACATCTCCGTCCTCGAATCCGATAACAACTGTAATATATATCCCAACTGTACTTGAAGATGTTCAAAAGACTATATTTGAAACTATAATAAGCATCATTGTATCAAACTAGAATTACCTCAAGCATAAATATGATTTTCCACCCTCTTCAAACGCACTTGGCGGAATATCTCCAGTCTGTGGTCTTTCTGGAGTCTTTGATAATATTTATATAGGGTGATCAAACCCAAAGTAGACAAATGTTTTTTAAAATATCTACAATATAAATGTAAGAGAGAAAAAAATATTTTGCAGAAAATTCAAAATAGCATTATAAAGATAAACACTAGAATTCATTGTTATTTTTTGATATATCCTCCCTTTGCCTTCACTACACGCCTCGATCTGATTGAAACTTGACTGAAAGACGCACGTATGGTTTGTTCTGAAATTTTGTTTCAACAAGTCATCAGTCTATGCCTTAGACTTAGAATAGTTGTTCTCAGTCAGAGTTACGCGCACCACTAGTTTCATGGAAGTATTTCAAGTGGTAAGAAAGCATCTTTGAATTATTGCAACAATTAACTTTTGTATTCGCTAAACGGCGATTATAGCGCTACCAATCCTTGTCTTTAGAGATCGCCCTCGCCCATTACTGTCCACCTGAATCGAAACGGGCATGTTTTTGCCAATTTGCGCGTTACGTTACAGTACATCTCATCATATTCACCAAATTATCCGAAACCTCGTACGAATACACTTTGAACAGTGCTAGCTGCTATCGCGAACGCTCCCTTATATGCCGATTTATTAATTAATACAGACGCACTGTGATGTAACATGCGAAACGGCGAAAACAAGCCTGTTCCGTTTTTAATGGACGGTAACGGGCGAGGGCGATCTTCAAAAGACAAGGATCGGTAGCGCTATAAACGCTCATCAGCGAATACAAAGGTTAATTGTTCAATAATACAAAGCTGCTTGCGCACCACTAGTGGTGCGCGTACCTCAGGCTGAGAACAACTGCTCTAAAGCTTGTTCAACGCAAATAGCATGCGCTATTAACACTAAGTTGTTAAAAAGTATTGGAATCCACAGTAACCATCAATCTGTGCTCTCGTTAAACTACAATAAGAGCAAATAGGTAAATCTATTCTGTAACATCAGAACAATGAAGCAATACAGGGCAAAACAAACAAAAATCAGTAAAGTAGGAAAAATCTAGAAAGATTTAAGAAGTGCTGATACTCACCCCAAGCAGCGAACAACATATTATTGTAAATTGAAAAAAAAAAAGTTTACAAAACAAATAGATAATTCGAACATAAATACTTGAGTGTGGAGATTGAACACACAATTTATACTATATTGTATACAAAAAATAACGAAAGTGCAACAAACAAACAAGCGGTGCACAATACGTGACTCTCAACACTCGTTACTTACTTTCCACTGTACGCTAAATACCAATATCAAAAGCAGCCCAAAAATTATCAACAAAAAACAGAGTAAAATAGAAGAAGAACATTCCACGCCCCGGCGTTCCAACTTCAGTGCGAATAGTATTAATAAAAATCCATGTGCTTTGTGAAACTTGCGCTGTCCATTGTCCAAGCAGTCTTTAATAGAAAATTCATTATCAAATTTCACATCCAATTCCAACCACAGTCAAGTTTAGAAATATTAGCCTTCTTTTTCTGTCTTCACTTTCTGTAAGAGTAAACGCACTCCAAAGCTCAGGGTGCACCATTCTGGAATGTGATTAAGATCATGTTAATTAAGCAAGTGAGAGCGCATACCAAATTGTATCTCGAATTTCTGTCAAATGAAATTGTTTTACACGCGATGAGAATAACATAACGTTTGACTACTACACAGCGCTGATTGCAAGCTAAATTTGCACAACATTTATGCAACAAGGCAATGAAAACTATAATTCCATGCTTTGGTCTCTGCGGTAGGGGTAGCAAATTACTTTGGATCGTGGGCCATACCATGGCAACAATTTTCGCTAATGAATTAACGTAGTTTCAATCAATCTAAAAAAGGAACATTTGAGATTTCAAACTCTATTCATGAGAAAGATTCACTTCTCATTCTCTTCTGCAAAACTAAAGGTCATGAGTTGTATTGGTTGTTGAGATCCCCATAAGATCATGCCGAAGTCATCGCGATATTGCCACCAGTGCTCCGCAACCCTTTTTCACTCACGGCACACTTCACAACCTTCATAAACTCGGCGGCACACCAGGGGTGAAAATGTTAAATACAAAGAGAAAAATTAAATGCAAAAGAACAACATCAATAAATTTAATGCGATATTTGCGCCTGCTTTGATGAACACAGTCGTTGAATATTAGGTTCAAATTTCGAAAGAGCAACTCGAAGCTCTCTATCAATATCTCTTAAGCAGGAACGTTTGTCATTTTTGATCAATACGAGAGAAGAAAAGCTTTGTTCGCAAAATAAGTCGTGGAAAATTGGAGAATTTCGATAGCTGCCTTGGAAATTAGTTTGTATTCTTCTCTAATAGAAACCCAAAATTCTCCAAGTGACATCTCGCTGAATTTCAATCCGAGAAATTCACTACAAATTGTCTGTCAACATCCCTTATATCATTATTGCTACTTGGAAACATTTCCAGCGATCCCCGCCCCAACTCGGTTTTCCATAGTGCTACTTTCTGTTTAAATCCAGTCAACTTGTCAGAACACGATAGTATATTTTCTTCCCTGCCTTGCAATTTGATGTTGAGTTCATTTAAGTGTTCACATATGTCCGCCATGTATGCAAGTTTTGCAACCAAATAATTGTCTTCAAGGTGCTTACGCAAATCGTGGTTGTTCTGACTTAATAAAAACTGGCTCACTTCATGCCGAAGTTCAAAGAGTCTTGCGAGAACTTTTTCCCGAGAAAGCCAACGTACATGCGTATAGTACAATAATGACTGATACTCTGAACCCATTTTTTCGCATAATGACGAAAAAATACGTGAATTCAAAGCTCTCCCTTTAATGAAGTTCACAATGTCAATGCAGTGTTTTATCGCTTCGGACAGTTCCTCTGGCAGCACTTTGGTCATCAAAGCTTCTCTATGTATGCAGCAATGCGTAACTTGAATGGCAGGATTTTGCTGTTTCGCCAACGTAGCAAAACCTTTACCTTTGCCCAACATTGCTGAAGCACCATCTGTGCAAAGGTTGATGCAATCACTCTAGTCTAGTAGATACCGTGGGCAGTAAAAAAACTCGTTTGTCACGCGAAAAATGTCCTGCCCAGTTGTTCGCTCTGGAAGTTCTTTGCAAAACAAATACTCGTCTGCAATAGCATTGCCGTCGACAAATCGTACAACAGCCAATAGCTGTGCTTGCTTTTTGATGTCCGTTGTTTCGTATATTTGAAGGGAAAATTTTCCAGATGTTTTTAGTTTATTAAGTAGCGTTTCAAGTAGATCTTCAGACATATCGCCAATGCGCCTTTTAATAGTCTCGGCGGACAACGACACTTTCCTGACTTCTTCAGCTTCCTTCTGTCCAAGCATTAATCCGACAACTTCTAGGCAGGCTGGTTTTATGAGTTCTTCTCCGATATTATGCGGCTTTTTCTGTCGAGCAATTAATTTGGCAACGTGATAGCTAGCTTCTACTGCTTTTTCCGAGACTGTGAAAGTTGACTTCATAAAGTGCTTTTGCTTTTTATTTCGACTCAATATTCGTTGAAAGAAATCCTTATTCTTGCCAGAATAAGTGGAATGTTTTGTTTTTAAATGCCTAATAAGTTTGCTTGGAACCATTGCTTGATTAGCAAGTTGTTCTCCACAAAGTACGCATTTAGAGCCTCTTCACTACCGCACCAAGTATATCCATATTGAATGTAGTCTTCACTGTATTTTCTCTTCTTTTGTGCTTTTGCAGTATCACTTGCTGAAGTAGGTAAACTATCTGGTGGTTGCACTGCTCTCTTTAAAAATTTATCCATTCTGTTAGGGTTCGGGTTTTGCTAAACGCAGAAATATGTATTGGGCGCTAATTTACTATAATGGACCCTCGTAAAAAAATCACATGTCAATTTTCGGATGCTCCTAATCAGTGGCGGCGCGTCAATAGGGCCAACCGGGGCAATGCCCCGGTTGTTTTTTCGGTATAATAAAAAATATTCGAAAAATACCTCAATATCGGTTGCACAGACTGTCTACACTAGCCATATTCTCCCGACATGGTTCATTTTTCGCTCGCAAAGCCTTCGCCGAACGTCGACGGGGCGACGCCGATTTTGCCCCGGTTGCTCATTGTATATCGTATTCTCTCTTTTATCTTCCACTCGCCGCGTTTGTCTCGTTTGTTTTCTGTTTCTTTTACTAGATCATCGGGGCCGATCGGGGCTAGCCCCGAAATTATGACGACACAATGCCGACGTTTCTTACAACAACGTGTTGACATATTCACGCATTCCTTCTCGTTCGTTGGTTGCTTGAAGAGTTGATAGTTTCCTCGCCTTCGTTTTTGTCGCTTGTTTCGCTATTTGAATCAGTTAGAGACCTTTAGTCCATTTGCTTTCGATTTTCCACATTCCTTTTGAGCTCCTCACCTCTTTCCGGCTTCGCATTATTCTAGCCTTAGACCTCATAATGAATAAGGTTGATGCACTACTTCGCACTCCGTTTTCGCAGCTGCCGCTGGAACAAAAATTAGAGGTACAACGTCTTGGGCCTTATCAACCAAAAAATTGTTCACTGGAACAATCCCATGACGGAGGAAAGCGTCGGCGTACATTCTGCGCAGAAACTTGGTATAAAAAACACGAATGGTTGTGTTACAGCGAGGACAAAAATGCACTTTTTTGTTTTTATTGCCTACTTTTTGCTACCGCCCGTGACTCACGTTGGTGTAAATTTGGTTTTAGAGATCTTAAACATCTTTCCGAGCGTGCCAGGGATCATCAATCTTCTATGGAGCATCTGGACAATGCAGTAAAATACCGAACATTCGGAAATGTTAATATTGCAGCACAGTTGGATGAAGGACGCGCGGTTTCTATTCGTCGGCACAACCAAAACGTCGAAAAAAACCGCCATGTTCTCGGTCGATTGATAGATGTTTTGAAGTTCATTGGTTGTCACGAGCTGTCCCTCCGTGGGCACGATGAACCCTTCTAATAGAGGGGTATTTTTGGATATGGTGGAATACACCGCATCCCTAGATACAGTATTGAGAGATCATCTTGATGCCGCAACTATTTCGAAAGGGACATCTAAGGATATCCAAAATGATTTGCTCGACTCAATGTATAAAATTTATTTACAACCTTTGGCGCGGCAGTCATGAGTGGGTCGAAACATGGTGTTCAAGTTTATATAAAAGAAGATTTTCCTCATGCGCATTTTTTACATTGTTATGCACACCAATTTAACCTCGTTATTAAAAATATGTGTCTTGATACCCCTCTCGTCCGTATATTTTTTGCAAATGTTTCGGGGTTTTCTTCATTTTTTTTTCGTTTCGCTGAAGCGCTCTAACCTCCTTCGCCAGATATGTAGCCGCCGTCTCCCAGCTTGTGCACCAACACGTTGGAACTTCCAATCACGCGTGGTGCAGGGCGTGTCCGAAATTAGGTCTGAGCTCAACCGCGGCGCGGCGTGTTGCATATATGTTCAAGCAGTAGAAGTCTAGCAGCATATATATCTATGAGTGAGCGACGCATGTCCTTATCTTTGCATTAACTTTCCTTTCTTCATAGTAACGATTTAAACCTTATTTTAGGTTTTGTCTGCTTTCCCGAAGTTTCTGTTAATATGTCATTGTATTTATCTGGGTAAATATTGCCTTTCCTTTTGAAAGAGGTTTCAAAATAAACTATGTCTATATTTATTAATCCCTTGACTTGGACCGGTTTTAAAGACACTTTCTTATCGTTAAAAATTGTCGCTTTTGCCGATTGGTTGTTACCGATGGAATGGTTTTTATACTCATAAAATGATGGGAGAACTTACAGCGCTCATCCTGTCCCCGTAGATGGGGGTGACTTGGTCCCGCAGTAGCTTGCCCCGGTTGTCAAAATGACCACGCGCCGCCACTGCTCCTAATAATTATAGGGAGCATTTCGAAATTTTTAAGTGTGTTTTTTACAAGGGTCCATTATAGTAAATTAGCGCCATGTATAGTGACGTTAGATACACAACAATACCGGTATTATAAAAATTGCGCAACTGAACTGGGAGGCTAATACTTCGATTGATAAAATTTATTGGTGTGAAGAGACATAAAAGCTCAAAATTCTCAAACAATAAAAAGTGTCTTACATTTCCAAAAAATACCGCGGCACCCTTAACGCAGCTTCGCGGCACACCGGGGTGCCGCGGCACCCCGGTTGCGGAGCACTGATTGCGACCATCAAGCGAATATCCAGAATAAAAAAACAGAGTTTCGAAACAATTAAATCTCAATATAAAAATACTTGTATATCTTCGATAATGTTTTAGGCAAAATATTTTAACCTAAAGTCACCAGTACATTCGAATTTAGCCAATATTGAAATAACTTACGCTATTTGAGTGCGGTTAGCTACGACATGAAATAACTTAATTTGTGACGTCACAATTATTTTATTTATTAGCCAACAATCGTACTTACGGAATTTTAATTTTGCAAATTTACAAAAATGGCAAATTTATCATTTACGCGACTTTGACTTGTATCAACAGGTCAAAATGTCACCCATTATCGTGTTTTTACACGCGATCTTGCGCAAGCGAATCAAGCACTTCATCAGTGCGTTACAAGTTTTGCTGGCGTTAGTAAATTTTTTGTCTGGAGTATTAATCTTCACCGAAGTTGACTATCAGAGAAAAGAAGACAATCTGTATCATGGAGCGGGATTATTTTTGAGATGCATCGACATTCGTCATGACGCTTACATACCGAACAATCCTGTGCATGGTATGGACATCGGTGGATTTCTGCATTATTTGTTCAAGGAGCCCATGAATTGGCTATTTTGGCTGATCATAACATTTCCTGTAACTGAAAAGATGGCGAGGTTTTAAACCGCAGTACTTCGCCATGATAAATGCTCGATCTCTTTTATTGTCAAATTGCTGGGACAAACTGTTGAGGCCACACAGAGTCTCAAAATTAGAAAAGGACTTATTAAAACTTTAAAAATGCTTTTGGCAATATGTAGAGAGCCCGAAAAATTCTTCAGAAAACATCAAAAAACCTGGCGAATAAAAAAATCAGCTAGAAAATTTATTCGTCAGGCAATTAGACGTCATGACAACATTGCTTCAAAGGGACTAAGACTACGAGCAAATGAACATGTGAAAATACGAACATCGAATATACGAAGTTTGGATCGCTCTGAAAAAAATCGTAATGACCCGAATAATGAATCTAAGAACAATAGCATCAAATCCAGGCTCGATGATGGACCCCCGAACCACAACGTAGAATCTACCAAATCTGCAGGAAACAATTCGCCCGCACAGCATCAAGACGAGAAAAATATTCATCCACCCACTAAAAGCGAAACATTTTGGTCACCAGAAACTCATGATATGGATACGATACAGCCAACTACCAATGACATTCTGGTTAGAGGAGAGAATCATTCTCTACCACAAATAGATGAAACAAACTCGAGTCCGGTAATCTATAAAAATGACGCTGAAAGTGAACTTTCTGCATCAGAATACGATTTGCTTCCTGGCAATACAGGATCAACGTCAGCGCCTTTTGAAAAGGTGGTCGATGAAGTTCATTTTAACATTGTAGATGTACCGACAATGATTGACCCAACTTTGTCTTACAAAAACTCTACCGAGCATTCTCAACGACTCTCTACAGTTGGAGGTATCTTTAGTCCTACAGAAGAAGAAAAAGCTCCTGATGAGATTGATATGTATACCATCAACCAGGATGATTTGAAAGGTGCTCAAGTAAGCCATAAAATTAATGGTAAATCTGCGAGTATTGTCGGCGAAAGTGGTGATTTTGCTGATGAAAACCAGTCATGCAAAAATTATCTGTTGGTAAACGAAGATGAAGTCTATGCTACTGGTGATTCAAATACCACTAGCCAAAAGGGAAACGGGACACCTCAACATCTCTATAAACCATCGGGGAGGGATAATGGAGACTGTGTGCCCCACCCATCAAACTGACCAGATCATCCGATCATAAACAACCAGGAAAGAAAACCTTCTTGAGAAACAAATACAAAGTACAAATAATGTACATGCGAATAATCCTGTTTCAGAAGTTGAAATTTCAACTATTCCAGAATATCTGGCAAAATCAAACGCAATTAAAGATGAAGGTAATGCTGATTCTGCTCTGACCAACCACGGAAATTCATCAATCAATGCTTTGGACGAATGTAACGATCCTACGCCACATGATAAAATATATGATACTGATTCTTGCTCAGTCAGTCACACTGATTTAAAAAATGATTCCAACAATCACAAGAAAAATCATGTCGTGTCTGCAAAATATGGAAAAAAATATCATAAAGGTGAGTTCTGAGATTTTATTCCTTCCATTCAAAATAAAATTAATGAAAAATAAGACATACAATTCGTTGAATCAAAGACCGAAAGCAGTTCCAAAATAAAAATTTTGCTATCGTTTGCAGTTTTTTGAACTTAGGTTTGAAATTATAAGATTGAATCAGCTTAGGACGTATTAGCGGTATTTCTGAACAAATCTAATTTGTCGGAAACTTTTTTCCTTCTAATCTTCCCGACCGTTATTTTTCTCTTTACTTTTTCAGAATAATATCAAAAAGTCCGGAAAAGAGGCACGTAATCAATTTTGTACTCAAATATGCGCCAAAACTGTGGAAACAAACAAAGACTTTGATGCATCTGCTATTGTTGAGGTTTGTAATCAAAGAAAAGAGATTGTTACGAGATCGATTATATGCTGAAAACGTTCTTAATTGCCCCGTCTCCAATTCATGATATAAAATAGCAAATTTTATATCTGAGAGCTTGCTTAATGAGAATTAATGATGAAAAATTGACTTGGGAAATTGTTGCTCACTTGAGAATTTGCCAATATATATCATTCGCCCATGCAGTTAACGTTTCCAAATAAAATTGAAAAAAAAGCAGACCAAGCTCGGGATAAAAACTAGCCTCGCATTAAATGTTAAATGGATTGATAGACTCCATACTGAAATGCATCTTTTTATTTTTATTAATTCTGTATGTACCATGTGTATTTTCGGCATGTGAAAAATAAACTGCTGATTGACTGAAAAATAGACTATTATAATTGAATTTTGTATTTTTGTTTAGGGCAACGATTTCTTCTCGAATAGAAAAGATATTTACGAATTTAACTATGAATTGTCAAAGATGAGTCAAAAAGAGAAAAGGGAGTTTTTATTCAAAAGTGAAGTCGACTCATACGAGGTTAGCAAAATATTGTATTACAGACCAGAAGTAAAAATGTACAGAAATAAGAGTTATTTTGCCAAAATGATGGTTCAGATCAATACAATTGCAGGAAAATTATTTATTTTATTTTTCATCAGAATTTGATTAAACTAGAAGAAGAAAGAAAAAAAATTTCCGAAGAAATTGTTTCATTCAAAAAATATCGTGGCAAATCAAAAAATTCATTTCGATGGATTCGGAAAGCCATTCAAGCTAAATTTAGACCTGGTTTGAAAAAGGAGTACAACTTATTGAAATTTAAACTGGAATCATTGTTGGCAAACATTCAAACGAAAATACAAATAGAACGTGAACGAAATAATGAATTTCGAAGATTTCTACTTCTGTTGGAGGACACAGAAGAAGGAGATATTCGGAATGTTCGTAACTCTATACTAGGGCTAAAAAGCCGTATAGCTAGGAATTTGAAAAAAGTGACACAGGTTCGAAAACGGTTGGGCAACAATTCAGATGTAAACATCGAGCCATTTCAATGTGCTTCTGGATTCCATGGCACAGATATTCGCAAAGAATATTCACTCCAAATTAAAAACCCAGTCTCGACTTCAGCAGATGGATTTCTTCCAAACTATTCTAAGAATGAATCTTACTTACAAAATGGACAATTCATTTTGTAATCATTCAACAGCTGGTGTTCTACTTACAAATTTTGCATAGCATGAAATTTTCCACATATATATGTCAACTCTTTTTTATATTATTTGATAGTTCCATTCTGTCAATAAAAAATTTATAAATTTTATTGATGGACAACATAAAGTTTGATATGTTAGTCTGCTTCTGTCGCATATATTCATTGGACAAACAAATTAATGAGTCGTACAAAATAAAGAGTCATTTGAGAAATTTCCTAAAATAACAAAAAGGTCCTATTTCCAGTGTCACTTATGCCTTCGTGCACCATAATTATGTCAATTGGCCCCCACGTAAGAGGTAACTAGAGGGCTATATCGTAGCCTTTCCTAAAGAAATCTCAATTAAAGAAGAGTATTCAAAATTAGGGCAAATAATAACATATTTACGAAACCCATGCTAAGCATTGATTGTAAATAGACTAACAATAAAAGATAAAATAAAATTTACGTTTTTAACTAGAATTTCAGAGTGGGTTTAAATAAAAGTTTTTTTTGAGCGCTACTTGTATCATTTTGTTTAGAATTTCCAGTATTTGTAAACTTCAGGGAGACTTTGTTTCATTACTGACCAAGTTATGCGCAGTGTAATCTACTTTTAGGCTTATTTAATTGAACAATGTATGCAATATTAGTTTTCAATCTACACAAAACGTAACTTTAAACCAGAATTGACGTCCAGTTCCAGAAGCATAGTTATGCTAACTTAGATTCAGTGGGCAATCCCATAGCTGATGTGCCTTCGTGCACGTCGATGTAGTTTTCATTGTCCAATTTGGTTAGAGTTGCCAACATCAACAAATTTCAAGAACACAGTGACACACATCTTTAAGTTTCAACAATAGCTTCATAATTTACTGATATATTGATTCACTTTTATGTTTTAAAGAACTTTTCATGATGCTACTCAGAAAATTGATGTGCTTTACAATGGTATCGGGGATGGGGAACATTTTCAAATGTCTAGGTCGAAATTGTGTTTTACCACGGCAAAAAAAACTACGGATCACAGATAATTAATCAACGTTTTCATCAATGCGAAGCTTGCTTTTGCGACTAGTCTTATAATCCTTGGTTTGCATTGTGTAGTTTTGAACATGAAGCCCTTGTATCGGGGCTGGGATCGATTTCCTGTTTGTCATTGTAATCGATTTTTTGAAGATTTGTGCGAAAACACGAATGCTAATGCGTATAAAACGTTATAATTATACAGCAAATCTTGCCATGGTTTCAAAAGAGTTTGGAAAAAAATTTCACTCGAATTATATTTTCGAACGACTTTCAACCGAATTATATCATATTACCATCCATCTACATTCTCATTTCAGTAGTCGGTGTTGGCGCAGAGCCTTGATTAAATCTTAATTGGGGAGCGCAGACTCTGCCCACATAGGGTGTACTGATGGCCAATACCAATACTCTCGACGACCAGGTTGCACTCCCAAAAAGACGCGTACTATCGCTGTATCAGCATAAGATGTTTTATTTTCTTGTGATGTGTTGCAAACAATGTAAAACAATACGAACAAACAACGTAGTACGAACAACAATACAGCAGTACGAACAACAATACAGCAGTACCGTTTTCTGAAATAACATAAAAACAATAAATACACAAATAATAACAAGATCGGGGCAGTAACGTAATGTACCAGTAACGTATCAGTAGGCCTATACTATTGTAAACAAACCCTAAATATCTTTGTTACGTCACACAATCACCTAATGACCAACTATGGCATCACTAACGGTTATAATAAATAAACACACAAATTACCTCTGCCGGCACTTTCAAGGCCTGACAGGAAAACAAATACAAACCATGTAAAACTTGAATACAAAACTATATGTATAAACTTACTTGACGTTGTGTCCTCAAGAGTCGTTAAGCATTTTACTAACACTACAAGCCTAAGTCGTTCACTAATTAATCAATTATAAACCCTAAAATAACACCCTCAGACCGACGTCAAAACAGCCATCAGCCAGAAACTTCCAGAATCCTGCAGCGCGCGCGGTCCCCTGACGTCACTTCCACAAAGTCATTGTGGTGCAATAACCAAGCATTCGATAAGCTGGTCCATGGCGCCAACTTGCGGGAGAAATGATTTTACTTCAAGATATTGGCGGTAACAGTCGGTAATTTTCTATTAAATTTCGCTTTTCAACTGACAACTGAACGTTATCAAATAGGCTAACGCTTAGCACGATGCGCCACACCGCCGAGCCTAGGCGGGCAGTTCAGGTGAATAGGTGCAACGCAAAACGTACCAACGTGCCAATTCAAGTGATATACATTAATTCTATATTTTAAATTGTTTCCCATTGTCAATCTAAATGTAGCTGTGCCAACATAAAGTTGAAGTTTACAAATCTGTCTACCGAGCGAAAACGTTCGTTATATGAATATCCCAATTGTTTGCACTTGCATAATCCACCCACCGCGTGCGTAATGCTTTCAACACCAGAAAAGGCTTTGCGTTTTGCGCCTTTCCTTTACTGGCGCCACCCTGAATAGCTGATTGCTTTGTATAGCCTATAACATTTGTTTCTTTTTCAGTTTTAGCACTCCTCAACTTCTTCTTGGGAAACATTGCAACCAAATCTTTGTTAGATGTTATATTGTCGGTTCTGACTTGCACTGAACCCAGGAGTTCCCAAACGTGGGTATATATATGAGAATAAGAATACGGTACTTTTAACTAGATTAGTACTCCATGTGACTTATTTTGCCCAATCACAGCAAAGACAAAACCTCCGATCTATTGCTACGAGAACCGTAGTCACAAGGACCATTAAATACGGTGCCCCCACTTACTAAACAACATCCATGTCTTGTCGTCATTTTGAAAATGAAATCTACAGCACCGATTGTCTTGCAAATCGATGACGGATTTCCAAAGGAATGTTACTAAACGCGTTTGCTGCATAAGCTTCATGAAGAATTGCTGAAATTTTTCCAACAAATGTGAAAATTTTGTCATAGTGATATTTGGTTTGCGATATCAAATGATTGCGGAACCCGCTATTCCGTCATTGTCTTTGTTTGCATTATTATGGTCAGTGCTGATTGGAATCAATTCAAAATAACAATAACACCCCAGAACATGATTTCCTTTGAGCTGTTGATATATTTCACCTCGTATCAATAAGCTTGTTGGTCAAAGGCAGGCTCATCCATCACATTGGATAAAATCTCTGGGCTCACTCAGCCGATAAAGAGTGCGTTATAAGCTTAGATTACATTATCAGGAAAGGAATAACTCTTGTGTGCTTTGATTGGTGCTAATCGGGAGGATTTTCAAACTGAACTGAACTAGGGTAATTAATTTTAAAGAAAACAATATAATGATTCACCCAAAGGAGGAAAATAAGATGTGAATCCGATCAAGTTGAGCAGTCAAAAATCTGAGAAATTTGGGGGCACACGAGTGATCTATAAATTGTCATAAAGGAACCAATGAACAGAAAATTTGGGACACTTTGCTCTAGTCTAGATTATTATCAGAGGAATGAGAAATAAAAATGTTTGTAGATAGCAAAACCATTTAATTACTGATTGATTGGGATCTACAATCAGTTTGAGTTTTGAAAATTTTTTATGTCATCGTTCGATGAATAATAAAATTTAACAATAAATATTACAAAAACTGCTTTTGCTTCACTTTTATTCAATAACCATGATATTCTCCGAGACTTATTTCACAATAAGAAGTGTAGAGCCTGATTTTGATTGCCCATTCCTGATTAACAAAAAACCCTTGTCAAAGAAATCGAAAGTTGGCGATTCTTATGCTGTTTCAATTAAAAATTCTAATTAGGTAATACTTGACTCTAGCTCCAATACCACACTCTTAAACAGGTTTGGTTGAATCTGAAGTAAATTTATACTAACCCTTTTCATGATATAAAAAACAAAGCTGCACTAAATATAATCTTTTCAATAAGAATAGCTTCGTTTCGGCGAGGTATTATGTTTGCTTTAGACAATAATGAAACAGCCAGCCCTTTTGTTCACTCATTCCCAAATTTGTGCATCTGCCACAAGTTGTAAGGCTTTGACAGCCAATTGGATATCTTCTGTGACGCCAATCCATGTAAAACGCTCCTCATTTCATTTTCCGCTTTGGTGTATCTTGAGAACATGATGTTCCTACCTTCAGCCTAAGTGTAATTCTGGAGGGCTTGTCCCAAAACAATGTTTTCTGCTTGAATCTCTGTATGTGTTTTCATGTTGAACACTGGATGAAGATGTTCTGCATTTTGACAAGCATAATTCAAACTGATCTTTAACACTTGTAAATATCATCTGAGAATATAAAAGTCAGTCTTCAAATTCTGAGCAGAAAAGGAATAGTACGGTAGTTATGAACACAATAAAAATTGAAAAATGTAACATGTTTTGAGGGTATGTTTCATTTAAACTCGAGTTACATTTGGTCAATTAGGATCAATCAGGACAAAAACTGTTTAACGCACATAGTTCAGTGATCTAGTTACCCTCTATATTTCTTTCGATGTATTCAAAATGGTTCCATTATGCAAGAGGGATGTATATAAATGAACTACTTCTGGGCATTCTGTGGATTCTAAGAATCTGTCCGAAAAAGTCTGGAAAGATCAATCCATTATTTAGAAAAATTCAATTTCAAGTACCTCCGACTATTTTGCATGGTGTGGTTACCTATTGGTCAGCATGCTTGCACTAATTCATTGGAGCAGAAGGTTCATTATTTCAAGTTCTAACTTGATGGCCACCATCTTGCTCTCACTATGTTTCATTTCAAATTTTGCTGTGACATATAATTCACAAACACACTTTCAAATTGAATTCACACCAATCAAATATTGCTGGTGTTTAAACAAGAAATCGCTGATTTCAAGCAAGAGATATTCAAAGACTTTATGTTGGTGTGACTGCCTATTCTATATCACCTTCTGTAAAGAACCCACAGCTGATCTGATGGTTTTCTCCAGAAGTTGCTTCTTGTCTGGTTGTAGACAGCATGACACACAATGTTCAAATATCATGCAGCAGTTGGATTTGACACAAGTGTCGCATGCATATCTAAAAAGAAGTGGAAAAACAATATTCAATGTCTCATTCAGTGGAAGCCAGACCTTGGGGCTAAAGCTATGGACTTTGCTATGTTGATTAAACGTTGTCTACAACCTCATAAATCTGAAAGAATTCTGTCTTCCCGAAAATATTAGCTCCTTACATATATCAGTGGATCCCTATTCAGGCAATATAAAATATGTATCAACAAATATTTTTATCATAATATCATTAGCCAATTCTCATTCTGAAAATTCCCTTAAAACGATCACTGTATATCATACTTTCAAGATCTCATTATAAATATTAATTTGTGCTATCGATTGGATTTCTACAAGACTAATTACTTAATAACCGTCTTCTAGGCTTTTGTGCTGGTGGATCCGTACGCATATAATGCAAGGATGCTGAAGAGTGAAGATGACTATCCTAAGTGATTCAAGAGTCTTACTGCACAGTCAGACAGACACAAATAATTCTATGATAATTCTAAACCAAATTCTATGATAGAGATATGTCACCAACCATACCTATTTGTAAAAATAGCGTCAATATCACAACATCCACGTGATTCAACATCATCTCTTCTGCAAACAAAACCTCTGTCATCTGCTATCAATTCTCGACCCTGCAACAACAAACTTTGAATTTGACCAAGATTGGATAACAGTAAAACTATGAAGCACATGAAAGTATGCAGTGTCTACAAATCCAAGTTTTGTCCCTATTTACTTTGAATGGGATTCAAACCTGTGAACCCACATAGGGTAATCAGAGGTGCAGTGGCAAGTGTATTCCTAACAAGCACAATGCGCCACACTGCCAGGAGTTATTTAATTACTCACATTATAAAATTTTCAACTTATTTAACTATGAAATTGTGCATAAACATAATTTATAATATCACACAGAATACACACACCTGCACAGAGTTTCTGCATTTTTGATAAACTTTTTCTCCAGTATCATCATATCTACTGCTGTTACCCCAGTTTTTGTTAGATGAATGCCACTTCAACATTCTGATGATCGATTCAGCATCTAACTTTCTCTCGTCTGAAGATACCTTAATATAGAAATATTCATACGTACTGGTCTAGAAGATCCATAAAATTTGAGGATTAACCCTAAATTGTGGCATAAAATTGATTGTTGTATTGCGTGTATAAAAATGCTGAAATATGCTTGGGAACAAAAATTTAAATCTATGTATAAAAAGTTATGACAGTATGACAAAAACTTATTTATACAGTAGTGTAATAAGTATAAGTTTATTTCGACTCCATAATCAGCATAACAATAAAATGATTGGTAAAAATATATAAATAAAAACTGATTACAGGATTATGAAATCGTCAGTAACTGGAGTCAATTGTCAGTAATAGTGAATTATGGCAGAAAAATATGGCTCTCAGTTAAAAAATAAAATATCAGACAATTGGTATGTTATATTGCTATGACCCGAAAGATGTAAAACGTAGGTAGAGGTAACTTAAATCACAGTATTACGGTATAAAGAAAATGAAAAAATTACTTCATAAACAAATAAATCTCAGATCCCATTAATGCAACCAATTGCGGTCAGAATCAATAAAAATCGAAGTGCATGGAAAGCCCTCTTTGCCCGAATTCAGAAATCAGAGAATTTTTCAAGACAGAAAGAAACCCAGTCTGCCAGTTCAGCAGTTACAGAGTTAGAGAGCTGGAGGGTTCTCACCTACCTGCAACAAGTTTCGGTTCCTATCTTTTATAAATATGTCTCGAGGTCTGTACGCCATATTATAAGTAAAATATATAATCGAAGAACCAAGTATCGCAGCCAATACCCATCGCTGTCTAATAAATCTTCTGGGACAAAACATGGCCAGAACCTCGGCAACCTCCCCAGTCCAGTCTGTCAGTCAGTCGCCAGCTGATCAGGACCAAAGTTACCCTAGCAGACATCTCTCAGCAGACATCTCTCTCGTTTTTGAACGCGCCGATCACTGTTGCCAGAACTCAGATTTCAATTGAGCGATGCGAGAGTTTACGAAAAAGGCATCGATGCAAAATCAGCTGATGCTTTATGTGTTGCCAGATTAACCATAAAAACTGTGAATAATTGCCGAAAAATCACAGTTCTCCCCCAAATATAAGTGTCTCACAAATATATCCGCTTAGTATAAGAAATATAAGTATAAGTGCTTATAATGGGAAGTAAACACAACGAGTTTGACAAAGATTGGATAGGTGGAAGAGTTACTTATTATCGTTTAAACCTGTCCCAGTCGTCAATTTTTGATAAAATTGGTAAAAAGACCTACTTTGCCCCAAAAAGATGTGTCTTACAATCATGACCCTTTCCATTTATACATAAACAGTAGTAGTACATTTAATAAAGTGTTTATACAACGAGTTTCAAAAAGTTTGTATGGGGGGAAGATATTTTTATTCTCGTTTAAACATGACCCGCTTGACAATTTATGATAGAAATGGCAAAAAGACCTCTTTTGCTCCGAAAAATGAGTGTCTTGCAATTACGGGCCCCACATTTACAAAAGACCAGTAGTAGTACATATAATATACTGTTAATAAAGCGAGTTTGAAAAAGTTTGTATGGGGGGAAAATATTTTTATAATGGCTTTAACATGGCCCGATAATCACTTTTTGATAGAAATGGCAAAATGACCTATTTTGCCCCAAAAAATGAGTGTCTTGCAGTTATGGGCCCCTCATTTACACAAGACCAGTAGTAGTACATATAATAAAGTGTTAATACAGCGAGTTTGAAAAAGTTTGTATGGGGGGATAATATTTTTATAATCGTATAAACATGGCCCGATAGTAAATTTTTGATAAAAAAAATGGCAAAAAGACCTACTTTGCCCCAAAAAATGAGTGTCTTGCAGTTATGGGCCCCACATTTACAAAACACCAGTAGTAGTACATATATTAAAGTGTCAATACAGCGAGTTTGAAGAAGTTTGTATGGGGGGAAGATATTTTTATTATCGCATAAATATGGTCCGATAGTCAATTTATAAGAAAAATGGCAAAAAGATCTCTTTTGCCCCAAAAAATGAGTGTCTTGCAGTTATGGGCCCCTCATTTACACAAGACCAGTAGTAGTACATATAATAAAGTGCTAATACAGCGAGTTTGAAAAAGTTTGTATGGGGGGAAGATATTTTTATAATCGCTTAAACATGGCCCGATAGTCAATTTTTGATAAAAAATGGCAAAAAGACCTAGTTTCCCCATAAAATGAGTGTCTTGCAATTACGGGCCCCTCATTTACACAAGACCAGTAGTAGTACATATAATAAAGTGCTAATACAGCGAGTTTGAAAAAGTTTGTATGGGGGGAAGATATTTTTATAATCGCTTAAACATGGCCCGATAGTCAATTTTTGATAGAAATAGCAAAAAGACCTATTTTGCCCCAAAAAAATGAGTGTCTTGCAGTTATGGGCCCCTCATTTACACAAGACCAGTAGTAGTACATATAATAAAGTGCTAATACAGCGAGTTTGAAAAAGTTTGTATGGGGGGATAATATTTTTATAATGGCCCAAACATGGCCCGATAATCAATTTTTGATAGAAATGGCAAAAAGACCTACTTTGCCCCAAAAAATGAGTGTCTTGCAATTACGGGCCCCTCATTTACACAAGACCAGTAGTAGTACATATAATAAAGTGTTAATACAGCGTGTTTGAAAAAGTTTGTATGGGGGGAAGATATTTTTATAATCGCTTAAACATGGCCCGATAGTCAATTTTTGATATAAATGGCAAAAAGACCTATTTTGCCCCAAAAAATGAGTGTCTTGCAGTTATGGGCCCCTCATTTACACAAGACCAGTAGTAGTACATATAATAAAGTGCTAATACAGCGAGTTTGAAAAAGTTTGTATGGGGGGAAGATATTTTTATAATCGCTTAAACATGGCCCGATAGTCAATTTTTGATAAAAAATGGCAAAAAGACCTAGTTTCTCCATAAAATGAGTGTCTTGCAATTACGGGCCCCTCATTTACACAAGACCAGTAGTAGTACATATAATAAAGTGCTAATACAGCGAGTTTGAAAAAGTTTGTATGGGGGGAAGATATTTTTATAATCGCTTAAACATGGCCCGATAGTCAATTTTTGATAGAAATAGCAAAAAGACCTATTTTGCCCCAAAAAATGAGTGTCTTGTATTACGGGCCCCACATTTACAAAACACCAGTAGTAGTACATATAATAAAGTGTTAATACAGCGAGTTTGAAAAAGTTTGTATGGGGGGAAGATATTTTTATAATCGTATAAACATGGCCCGATAGTCAATTTTTTTTAAAAAAATGGCAAAAAGACCTACTTTGCCCCAAAAAATGAGTGTCTTGCAATTACGGGCCTCTAATTTACACCAGACCAGTAGTAGTACATATAATAAAGTGTTAATACAGCAAGTTTGAAAAAGTTTGTATGGGGGAAGATATTTTTATTCTCGTTTAAACATGACCCGCTTGACAATTTATGATAGAAATGGCAAAAAGACCTCTTTTGCTCCGAAAAATGAGTGTCTTGCAATTACGGGCCCCACATTTACAAAAGACCAGTAGTAGTACATATAATATAATGTTAATAAAGCGAGTTTGAAAAAGTTTGTATGGGGGGGGAAAATATTTTTATAATGGCTTAAACATGGCCCGATAATCACTTTTTGATAGAAATGGCAAAATGACCTATTTTGCCCCAAAAAATGAGTGTCTTGCAGTTATGGGCCCCTCATTTACACAAGACTAGTAGTAGTACATATAATAAAGTGTTAATACAGCGAGTTTGAAAAAGTTTGTATGGGGGGATAATATTTTTATAATCGTATAAACATGGCCCGATAGTAAATTTTTGATAAAAAAAATGGCAAAAAGACCTACTTTGCCCCAAAAAATGAGTGTCTTGCAGTTATGGGCCCCACATTTACAAAACACCAGTAGTAGTACATATATTAAAGTGTTAATACAGCGAGTTTGAAGAAGTTTGTATGGGGGAAGATATTTTTATTATCGCATAAATATGGTCCGATAGTCAATTTATAAGAAAAATGGCAAAAAGATCTCTTTTGCCCCAAAAAATGAGTGCCTTGCAGTTATAGGCCCCACATTTACAAAACACCAGTAGTAGTACATATAATAAAGTGTTAATACAGCGAGTTTGAAAAAGTTTGTATGGGGGGAAGATATTTTTATAATCGCTTAAACATGGCCCGATAGTCAATTTTTGATAAAAAATGGCAAAAAGACCTAGTTTCCCCATAAAATGAGTGTCTTGCAATTACGGGCCCCTCATTTACACAAGACCAGTAGTAGTACATATAATAAAGTGCTAATACAGCGAGTTTGAAAAAGTTTGTATGGGGGGATAATATTTTTATAATGGCCCAAACATGGCCCGATAGTCAATTTTTGATAGAAATGGCAAAAAGACCTCTTTTGCCCCAAAAAATGAGTGTCTTGCAGTTATGGGCCCCTCATTTACACAAGACCAGTAATAGTACATATAATAAAGTGCTAATACAGCGAGTTTGAAAAAGTATGTATGGGGGGAAGATATTTTTATAATCGCTTAAACATGGCCCGATAGTCAATTTTTGATAAAAAATGGCAAAAAGACCTAGTTTCCCCATAAAATGAGTGTCTTGCAATTACGGGCCCCTCATTTACACAAGACCAGTAGTAGTACATATAATAAAGTGCTAATACAGCGAGTTTGAAAAAGTTTGTATGGGGGGAAGATATTTTTATAATCGCTTAAACATGGCCCGATAGTCAATTTTTGATAGAAATAGCAAAAAGACCTATTTTGCCCCAAAAAATGAGTGTCTTGCAGTTATGGGCCCCTCATTTACACAAGACCAGTAGTAGTACATATAATAAAGTGCTAATACAGCGAGTTTGAAAAAGTTTGTATGGGGGGATAATATTTTTATAATGGCCCAAACATGGCCCGATAATCAATTTTTGATAGAAATGGCGAAAAGACCTACTTTGCCCCAAAAAATGAGTGTCTTGCAATTACGGGCCCCTCATTTACACAAGACCAGTAGTAGTACATATAATAAAGTGTTAATACAGCGTGTTTGAAAAAGTTTGTATGGGGGGAAGATATTTTTATAATCGCTTAAACATGGCCCGATAGTCAATTTTTGATATAAATGGCAAAAAGACCTATTTTGCCCCAAAAAATGAGTGTCTTGCAGTTATGGGCCCCTCATTTACACAAGACCAGTAGTAGTACATATAATAAAGTGTTAATACAGCGTGTTTGAAAAAGTTTGTATGGGGGGAAGATATTTTTATAATCGCTTAAACATGGCCCGATAGTCAATTTTTGATATAAATGGCAAAAAGACCTATTTTGCCCCAAAAAATGAGTGTCTTGCAGTTATGGGCCCCTCATTTACACAAGACCAGTAGTAGTACATATAATAAAGTGCTAATACAGCGAGTTTGAAAAAGTTTGTATGGGGGGAAGATATTTTTATAATCGCTTAAACATGGCCCGATAGTCAATTTTTGATAAAAAATGGCAAAAAGACCTAGTTTCCCCATAAAATGAGTGTCTTGCAATTACGGGCCCCTCATTTACACAAGACCAGTAGTAGTACATATAATAAAGTGCTAATACAGCGAGTTTGAAAAAGTTTGTATGGGGGGAAGATATTTTTATAATCGCTTAAACATGGCCCGATAGTCAATTTTTGATAGAAATAGCAAAAAGACCTATTTTGCCCCAAAAAATGAGTGTCTTGTATTACGGGCCCCACATTTACAAAACACCAGTAGTAGTACATATAATAAAGTGTTAATACAGCGAGTTTGAAAAAGTTTGTATGGGGGGAAGATATTTTTATAATCGTATAAACATGGCCCGATAGTCAATTTTTTTAAAAAAAATGGCAAAAAGACCTACTTTGCCCCAAAAAATGAGTGTCTTGCAATTACGGGCCTCTAATTTACACCAGACCAGTAGTAGTACATATAATAAAGTGTTAATACAGCGAGTTTGAAAAAGTTTGTATGGGAGGAAGATACTTTAATTATCGTTTAAACATGGCCCGCTAGTCAATTATTGATAGAAATATACTGCTATCAGATACAAATATACGCAAAAATTGTTCGGATGGCCGCACGGAATGTATCAGCATGGCGGCTTTGGACCACCCTGGTCTACCTCATTGAAAAACTCCCGACTTCGCTGACCACTGGATCGTTGAAATGCGATCGCGGAATTGTTCATTAGTCCAATACTTGAAAAGGGGCAAAAAGCGATAGAAAAAGGGTTTGAATCTCGGGATCCCAACCCCATTTGTAATAGCTAAAAAAAACTCAAGAAAGTTCCTCCATTAGATACAAATATACGCTAAAATTGTTGTGTGAGCCGCACAGAATGTATCAGCATGACAGAGTTTGGACCACTCTGGTGTATCTTATTAAAAAACTCCCGACTTCACTGACCACTTGATCGCCGCGTCACATAGTGTAAATAGTTCATTGGTCCAATTGTTGAAGGGCAAAATTTTTTTTTAAAACAAATATGCAGCAACAAGGAGAATACTAGAAAGAAAAAACAACAACAATTTAAGAAAACGACTCATTGGCCCATTTCGTGTCCAGTAAATAAGTTTCAGTGTTTCTTTTTAATTTAGAAGGTTAATATGATACTTGAAGAGAAGACGAAAAATAAGCAAACATTTTGAAGTTTGAATCGTCTGGTGAACTCGTAATATTTTAATAAACACCGATAAACTATATTAAATACTGTTGCCCCTCTTTGCTTAGTGCCCTAAGCACGTGCTTATATTGTTTATATTGTTTACCCTAACTCAGTTAGTCCACTTTAGGCCGACGGTGACGCGATTTTGGGCAACAACTTAATGAACGCGGAACACAGTTTGGGAAACGCTTTTATATTAGGAGCATTAATCATGCTGAGTTAAGTGACTTGCGGGCCGCACTAACAATAAACTTTATTACCAAGTCGGGGGCTACAAACTATCCTCCCGCGGGCCGCAATTGGCCCGCGAGTTTGAGACCCCTGATTTAATGGGTAATCCAGCGCTGAGGTGTGTGAGGCCATGCCATCTTTCCACGTCATATTTTTTGGAGTTATCATATGTTCCACTTATCAGGCCACGTCATCTTTCTGATTTGGTTACGTAATAAATAATGCATTGCCATAAGAAACCCATGACATTTTACCACATGGTGTTGTAATGTGCCACGTACACGCCACGTCATCTTTCTTGAAGGTATTGTTGCGTAATAATCCATATTACCAGGGTGTTGCATGTGTGAACGTGAGCTCGACCACTTCCAGACAAAGTGACTATCCAGACGGGTGAGTATCGTTTATTCGTTTTACATTTACCGTAACTCCTTGATCTATCATTTCAGTCAACATGCGAGGTTATAGGACAAGACCAGTGGCCTATCCAAAAGGTGCTGCGACTGCAAGCGGCAAACAAACCGCATACCTCCATGGTAGCAAAGAACTCGGCCGCCCTCATCTTCTCGTGGTGTCCGACAGTAATGCCCGCAATTATACATACCCTAAGGTAAGTTTATTGATTATAGCAATTTACCAACCTATATCATTCACTTTAAAAATTCCAAGAAATATAATTTGAAATTTTTCGCGTCATTCACAAATAAATAGCCTATGTCTACTCAATGAAGAAAATATACCGTAATCTAATTCTTTATAGGACTGGATTACGAGCTTTGGGAGGCGACCTAAACACATGATATGAATATTTTGTCTCACATTGCATATTTGTTACAAGTACTGCAATTAAATAGTTTGTGTTATTTGTTTACATTACAGATTGTCTCCCCATCGCGATCATCTCCGTTTTCTCTTTCTTCTATATGCCTACCTGGCGGCCAGTTTCGTCATGGCGTGAAGGAGATTTCGGAGACTGATCCATTCGCCAATGTGGACTACGTTTTGTTAGCACTTGGCACCAATGACATCGCAAGATTCAATGGCTGGAGCAAGGATTCCCGTGTATATGCCGAGCAACTCATTCGAGTGACTCAGCAGGCATATCCGGGAGCGAAGGTTTGTTTCTTTGAACTAACTTAAAATATTTCCAAGTGAAGTAAATTGTTTTTCTGTGTTGTCAAATTTTCCATTCGAACAATGGGAATTGCTTTAGCATAATTTGAACTCTCACATTAATAAAATATGTGTTACGCTCTTTTCGCTACATAGTTAATGATCTTCAAAATTATCGAACCCACATTTTTGTTTTTTATAGAGATAGAAGTAAGTTTATTTTTATCGTTGGTGTGATTACAGTTAAAGTTTAAAAGCAAGTCTTTTTTAGCCCTTGTCGTTCCTAAGAATGGGCCATGAATGCTGCTATTCTCATGAACTATTGTTCTCGTTTAGATAATATTATCCCAGATCCTTCCTCAACAAAACTGCTGCGTTGCTGAAGCTAACAAAGATATGGAAAGGATCACCAAGTCTTTTGGCGTTCGTCTCGTGGACTTGGATGTCGGCAGGATACCTCGTTTATGGAGTGATGGGCTTCACTTATCCGACAGAGGATTGCATCGCTACATGGAGATCCTTGAATCAGTTATGTCAAAGATTGTAGTAGAAGGTAATTGCATTATTTTCACGCTAAAAATTCCAAACTATATTGCATAAGTTCAAGTGTCACTTTTTATGCTACGTTGTATATGCCCTGCATAGCGTAAATGTACTATACTGTACAAGTAAGTACAAGCAAAGCAAAGTGCTGTAGCATAGTTGTTTCCATGATGTTAGAAATATTAGTGTTTTTAAACAGTTTTTCTCGAGAACCATACATTTATTATTTTTATCACAAACGACTCTCACTACCGTTTTAATATTCTCAATCTCGGAATGTTTCAGATGCGCCGCACAAGTCCTCAAGACCAGCAACTACATCATATAACCGTAAGGACGATTTTCATACTTTTATAGCTCCCATCGCTCATCGTCCATCTTATGCTGATGTGCTTTCGCATGGACGTAAAGCGCGTGCACCAGGACCAGATACAGTTGTCAGGTCTCTATCGAATGTCCCTTCCCCCACCTCCATCCTTCAGAATTCTTGCCTTACATCTCTAAAGACTTCACCCCCATCCGCACAGACTTTTAGTTCATCTTATGCTGATGTGCTTCTGCGTGGACTGAAAGGGCGTGCTACAGACACGATTGCGAGATCATTGTCGTCTGTTTCTATTCCCATTCTCCAGAGCCCTTGCCTTACTGCTAATCCTTCGCCTCCACCCGCACATACTTTAAGTCCATCTTATGCTGATGTGCTTCTGCGTGGACTAAAAGGGCGTGCTACAGACACGATTGCGAGATCATTGTCTCCTGTTTCTTTACCCGCACATACTTTGAGTCCATGCAATGGTGATGTGCCTTCGCGTGGGCTTGAAGACAGTGTGCCACATAAAGTCTTGGTACCTGTGCAGTCTCACAATAGTGTGTCACATGCAACTCGTACCGACGCTAACTCTTCACAGAACATTGCAATGTCATCCTTTCGCCGTCGATCTTTTCGACAAAATACTGAGTTTCCGACTTCTGCCCTCTCTAGTTACCCGATTTGCACTGTTCTTCCCAAATCTATTTCTGACAAAGTATCATTGCATAGTGATAAACCAACCAATATTGAATGTCTTAATTTTAATCGGCCAAGTCAGGCCATTACAGATTTTAGCCGTCTTGAATACTCACTCTTAGAATGCAAGCAGTCGGGAGGTGTGTTCTGTTGCTTTGAAATTTCGATTGAGTCATTTATTTCGGGAATTGACGGACTGGGTTCATTCAAACGGAAATAATATGTGAGGGGTCTTCTCAGTCAATGGCATTGCGATTTAGGTCACCCAAAA
This sequence comes from Styela clava, assembly GCF_964204865.1. Classification (NCBI taxonomy): domain Eukaryota; kingdom Metazoa; phylum Chordata; class Ascidiacea; order Stolidobranchia; family Styelidae; genus Styela; species Styela clava. The sequence goes on from NC_135254.1 coordinate 23,195,268, forward strand.
TTGATTTTCGAAACTTGGTACATATGTCCAACGTTGACTTTGAAATATTGAGCTCCAATACCAATTTCCGAAGGGATTGGTTCACATCGGACATTATAAATACCGCATCGCTGATTTTGTCATCGCAGTACCCGAATGCTGACGGCCTTCAAAGCACGACACTTTATACCACAATATCTGGCCCAAAGGTCTACGCTCCTTTCAAAAAGTTTATTCAAATTTTGTTCGTGCATGATAATCACTGGGTAGCTGCGTCAAACATATTTTCTTTCAATCAGAATACCATTCAAATCTATGATAGTTCGTACTTGAAATACACAGAAAATGACCAATATGCTATTTCGCTTCTCATGCGGCCAACATTAGGAACAAACAAACTACAGATTGAATTTCCTCCCGTCCAGCAACAAACGTTAGGTGCATCTTGCGGACCATTTGCAATAAGTTTTTGCATAGCTTTATGCGAAAGAATTAGACCAGAGGATATAGTTTTCGATGAGATGAATCTGCGAAAAAATATTTATGATGGCATAAGTTCTAAACGATTCTCACCAAATTTTAATATCGGCCGAAACCACAATAAAACCAATACGAAATTTATGGATATTCAGATATTTTGTAACTGCCGACTGCCCTACATACAAAATCAGACTATGATAGAATGCACTTCATGTTTGGAATGGTACCACCCGGAATGTTGCAATACTCCTGTGCCAACTGAGGCACTGGAAGATTGCAAAATTGAATGGCATTGCGAGAAGTGCAATCGATGCTAAATTTTTTCGTTATATATTCACCATATGCCTAACTCCAATTATTTTTCAGATCCATCGGCTTCATGGACACACAAATGATCAGTCTATTTTACCTTTTGCAATATATGCCAAAGTTAAGGGTTTTCTCTCTCGATCGTCGCCAGTTTTGAGATGAAAACCATCACGATAGTTGGCACCTTGACGTGGTGTGGTGGCTTACTACTAAGACCAACTAATTATCCAATGCAATAAGTGTGTCTACTACCCAAAGTGTAAATGGGGGACCCTGATTATAAGACATTTTTTTTAAGGGCGAACTATGTCATTTTGCCATTTCTATCGTAAATTGACTAGCGGACTATGTTTAAGCGATTATAAAAATATTTTCCCCCCCCATACAAATTTTTCAAACTAGCTGTATTAACACTTTATTATATGTACTACTGCTGGTCTTGTGTAAATGAGGGGCTCGTAATTGTAAGATACTCATTTTTTGAGACAAATTAGTTTTTTTTACCATTTCTATCATTAATTGACTATCGGGCCATGTTTATGCGATAATAAAAATATCTTCCCCCCATACAAACTTTTTCAAACTTGCTGTATTAACACTTTATTATATGTAATAATACTGGTCTTGTGTAAATGAGGGGCCCGTAATTGCAAGACACTCATTTTTTGGGGCAAAAGAGGTCTTTTTGCCATTTTTTTCATAGATTGACTATCGGGCCTTGTTTATGCGATAATAAAAATATCTTCCCCCCATACAAACTTTTTCAAACTCGCTGTATAAACACTTTGTTATATGTACTACTGCTGGTCCTGTGTAAATGTGGGGCCCATAACTGCAAGACACTCATTCTTTAGGGAAAACTAGGTCTTTTTGCCATTTTTTATCAAAAATTGACTACCGGGCCATGTTTGGGCGATTATAAAAATATCTTCCCCTCATACAAACTTTTTCAAATTTGCTGTATTAACACTTTATTATATGTACTACTACTGGTGTTTTGTAAATGTGGGGCCCATAACTGCAAGACACTCATTTTTTGGGGCAAAAGAGGTCTTTTTGCCATTTTTCTCATAAATTGACTATCGGGCCATGTTTATGCGATAATAAAAATATCTTCCCCCCATACAAACTTTTTCAAACTCGCTGTATTAACACTTTATAATATGTACTACTACTGGTCTTGTGTAAATGAGGGGCCCGTAATTGCAAGACACTCATTTTTTGGGGAAAACCAGTTCTTTTTGCCATTTTTTTTCAAAAATTGACTATCGGGCCATGTTTAAGCGATAATAAAAATATCTTCCCCCCATACAAACTTTTTCAAACTCGCTGTATTAACACTTTATTATATGTACTACTACTGGTCTTGTGTAAATGAGGGGCCCGTAATTGCAAGACACTCATTTTTTGGGGCAAAAGAGGTCTTTTTGCCATTTTTTTCATAAATTGACTATCGGGCCATGTTTCGGCGATTATAAAAATATCTTCCCCCCATACAAACTTGCTGTATTAACACTTTATTATATGTACTACTACTGGTGTTTTGTAAATGTGGGGCCCATAACTGCAAGACACTCATTTTTTGGGGCAAAAGAGGTCTTTTTGCCATTTTTCTCATAAATTGACTATCGGGCCATGTTTATGCGATAATAAAAATATCTTCCCCCCATACAAACTTTTTCAAACTCGCTGTATTAACACTTTATTATATGTACTACTACTGGTGTTTTGTAAATGTGGGGCCCATAACTGCAAGACACTCATTTTTTGGGGCAAAAGAGGTCTTTTTGCCATTTTTCTCATAAATTGACTATCGGGCCATGTTTATGCGATAATAAAAATATCTTCCCCCCATACAAACTTTTTCAAACTCGCTGTATTAACACTTTATAATATGTACTACTACTGGTCTTGTGTAAATGAGGGGCCCGTAATTGCAAGACACTCATTTTTTGGGGAAAACTAGTTCTTTTTGCCATTTTTTTTCAAAAATTGACTATCGGGCCATGTTTAAGCGATAATAAAAATATCTTCCCCCCATACAAACTTTTTCAAACTCGCAGTATTAACACTTTATTATATGTACTACTACTGGTCTTTTGTAAATGTGGGGCCCATAACTGCAAGACACTCAGTTTTTGGGGCAAAAGAGGTCTTTTTGCCATTTTTCTCATAAATTGACTATCGGGCCATGTTTATGCGATAATAAAAATATCTTCCCCCCATACAAACTTTTTCAAACTCGCTGTATTAACACTTTATAATATGTACTACTACTGGTCTTGTGTAAATGAGGGGCCCGTAATTGCAAGACACTCATTTTTTGGGGAAAACTAGTTCTTTTTGCCATTTTTTTTCAAAAATTGACTATCGGGCCATGTTTAAGCGATAATAAATATATCTTCCCCCCATACAAACTTTTTCAAACTCGCAGTATTAACACTTTATTATATGTACTACTACTGGTCTTTTGTAAATGTGGGGCCCATAACTGCAAGACACTCAGTTTTTGGGGCAAAAGAGGTCTTTTTGCCATTTTTCTCATAAATTGACTATCGGGCCATGTTTATGCGATAATAAAAATATCTTCCCCCCATACAAACTTTTTCAAACTCGCTGTATTAACACTTTATAATATGTACTACTACTGGTCTTGTGTAAATGAGGGGCCCGTAATTGCAAGACACTCATTTTTTGGGGAAAACTAGTTCTTTTTGCCATTTTTTTTCAAAAATTGACTATCGGGTCATGTTTAAACGAGAATAGAAATATCTTCCCCCCATACAAACTTTTTGAAACTCGTTGTATAAACACTTTATTAAATGTACTACTGTTGTTTATGTATAAATGGAGAGTTATGATTGTAAGACACATCTTTTTGGAGGCAAAGTAGGTCTTTTTACTAATTTTATTAAAAATTGACGACTGGGACAGGTTTAAACGATAGTAAGTATCTCTTCCACCTATCCAATATTTGTCAAACTCGTTGTGTTTACTTCCCATTATAAACACTTATACTTGTCTTTCTTATACTAAGCGGATATATTTGTGAGACACTTATATTTTGGGGAGAACTGTGATTTTTTGGCAATTATTCACAGTTTTTATGATTAATCTGGCAACGCATAAAGCATCAGCTGATTTTGCATCGATGCCTTTTTCGTAAACTCTCGCATCGCTCAATTGAAATCTGAGTTCTGGCAACGGTGATCGTGGCGTTCAAAAACGAGAGAGATGTCTGCTGAGAGATGTCTGCTAGGGTAACTTTGGTCTGATCAGGGTTGTTGTTTTGATCACGTGACGATGTGTTAAACAAGCTGACCGAGAATGTCACGTGAAAATAGGAATTTGAACCATTGACCCTCCTAAAGACACGTTCGTGCAGAACAGTGACCGGCAAACTATGGCCTCCATATGCGGTCCACGAACTAAGATTTTGGGGCCCTCGAACGACCTCACTTTCAATGCATAAAACAAAAAATTTGATTAAGACTGACGTCTGGGTCGGACGTGTTTTTGTTGCTCCGTTAGAATATGAAAGATCCAGTGGCGGCGCGTGGTCATTTTGACAACCGGGGCAAGCTACTGCGGGACCAAGTCACCCCCATCTACGGGGACAGGATGAGCGCTGTAAGTTCTCCCATCATTTTATGAGTATAAAAACCATTCCATCGGTAACAACCAATCGGCAAAAGCGACAATTTTTAACGATAAGAAAGTGTCTTTAAAACCGGTCCAAGTCAAGGGATTAATAAATATAGACATAGTTTATTTTGAAACCTCTTTCAAAAGGAAAGGCAATATTTACCCAGATAAATACAATGACAATGACATATTAACAGAAACTTCGGGAAAGCAGACAAAACCTAAAATAAGGTTTAAAACGTTACTATGAAGAAAGGAAAGTTAATGCAAAGATAAGGACATGCGTCGCTCACTCATAGATATATATGCTGCTAGACTTCTACTGCTTGAACATATATGCAACACGCCGCGGTTTCTTGGAAGCAAAATGCTCAATAACGCGCTGATTAAAGTCATGCATCCCAGAAATAACGTCTCTGTGAATGGATAAAACAGCCAAGGAATTTAATCTATCTTGCTTCATTGTGTTTCTGAGATACGTTTTAATACGCTTCAGCGAGCTGAATGTTCGCTCTGCGTCGGCGGAAGAAATCGGCGTCATGAAAATGATGTCCAGAAATTTTGCAGACGCCGCAAAGGTAGTTACTAGAGTGTTATCTATGAGGAACCCATAGAGCGCGCAAGTTGATGTGATGTTCAAAAAAGTTTGATTGGTGTATATACATCGCAATTCATTTTCCAATTTACCCACGTTTATCATGGGGTAAAATTTGCAGACAGTAGCCAACAAATGGATGGGAAATTGACGTGCAAATTTTGAAAAATTTTTGGGGTTCATCAAAGAGAACGCGGCAAGGTGTTCAGTGCGCAGACGATCGCCTATTTGATTCACCAGAATGTCACAGCATTCCTTTGCAGACAAAATCAAACGCTGCGTTGTTTGCCCGCGGCGTAAAGAAGCACTTCATGTGTCGTCGTATTTTATTGTTTCTCGGATACGAGATACAGCATCGCAGAAGTCTGAAATACACGACTGCACAGACGCTCCATCCATTAGCCTTGACTGCAATGCGCCGTATAATACATCCACGTGATAGAATATTGTGGAGAAAAAAGCGAGAAAAAAAGAAAACTCACCATCTTCTAGCAGACGCTTCAGACCTGCCGCCTCCCTCACAGAGCGTTCGTCCCAAACCGGAGAGCTCTGAATGCCATTGAAACACTCAATGAGCTCAGACCTAATTTCGGACACGCCCTGCACCACGCGTGATTGGAAGTTCCAACGTGTTGGTGCACAAGCTGGGAGACGGCGGCTACATATCTGGCGAAGGAGGTTAGAGCGCTTCAGCGAAACGAAAAAAAAATGAAGAAAACCCCGAAACATTTGCAAAAAATATACGGACGAGAGTGGTATCAAGACACATATTTTTAGTAACGAGGTTAAATTGGTGTGCATAACAATGTAAAAAATGCGCATGAGGAAAATCTTCTTTTATATAAACTTGAACACCATGTTTCGACCCACTCATGATTGCCGCGCCAAAGGTTGTAAATAAATTTTATACATTGAGTCGAGAAAATCATTTTGGATATCCTCAGATGTCCCTTTCGAAATAGTTGCGGCATCAAGATGATCTCTCAATACTGTATCTAGGGATGCGGTGTATTCCACCATATCCAAAAATACCCCTCTATTAGAAGGGTTCATCGTGCCCACGGAGGGACAGCTCGTGACAACCAATGAACTTCAAAACATCTATCAATCGACCGAGAACATGGCGTTTTTTTCGACGTTTTGGTTGTGCCGACGAATAGAAACCGCGCGTCCTTCATCCAACTGTGCTGCAATATTAACATTTCCGAATGTTCGGTATTTTACTGCATTGTCCAGATGCTCCATAGAAGATTGATGACCCCTGGCACGCTCGGAAAGATGTTTAAGATCTCTAAAACCAAATTTACACCAACGTGAGTCACGGGCGGTAGCAAAAAGTAGGCAATAAAAACAAAAAAGTGCATTTTTGTCCTCGCTGTAACACAACCATTCGTGTTTTTTATACCAAGTTTCTGCACAGAATGTACGCCGACGCTTTCCTCCGTCATGGGATTGTTCCAGTGAACAATTTTTTGGTTGATAATGCCCAAGACGTTGTACCTCTAATTTTTGTTCCAGCGGCAGCTGCGAAAACGGAGTGCGAAGTAGTGCATCAACCTTATTCATTATGAGGTCTAAGGCTAAGAAATGCGAAGCCGGAAAGAAGTGAGGAGCTCAAAAGGAATGTGGAAAATCGAAAGAAAATGGACTAAAGGTCTCTAACTGATTCAAATAGCGAAACAAGCGACAAAAACGAAGGCGAGCAAACTATCAACTCTTCAAGCAACCAACGAACGAGAAGGAATGCGTGAATAAGTCAACACGTTGTTGTAAGAAACGTCGGCATTGTGTCGTCATAATATCGGGGCTAGCCCCGATCGGCCCTGATGCTTTAGTAAAAGAAACAGAAAACAAACGAGACAAACGCGGCGAGTGGAAGATAAAAGAGAGAATACGATATACAATGAGCAACCGGGGCAAAATCGGCGTCGCCCCGTCGACGTTCGGCGAAGGCTTTGCGAGCGAAAAAAGAACCATGTCGAGAGAACATGGCTAGTGTAGACAGTCTGTGCAACCAATGACTCTAAACAACGTCATTTAATGTCATTGGTGCAACCGATATTGAGGTATTTTTCCAATATTTTTTATTATACCGAAAAAACAACCGGGGCATTGCCCCGGTTGGCCCTATTGACGCGCCGCCACTGGAAAGATCAATCAATGCTGTTGGACTGAAAATGCTACGCGCTGTGTGTTTCGGTATTTACTGTTGGATTGAATTTAAAGTTCGCGTTTGGCAGTCGTCGGGTGCGGTCGCATTTTTGAACGGCGCAGAAAGATTAGATTGACCAGCACTGAAGGAATATCAACAATTAAAGACAGAAATATGAAATTACATGGCAGCATAAAGGCAACGTACGGACATCATAACAGATTCAAAAGATGAATAGACCAGGGATTGATTCCGATATATACTTTATTTTGTGACAAAGAGTATGATATTGAATTCAGACTGTCAGCAGATAGGCTACTGCTATTTCTAGAAATTCCACTTGAATACTAAATGAGTATTCAACTATATATGTGTAAATAGTTTGTAGTGGAACTTATGACCATATCAATGCGCAACATTTTTAAACATTCATTTAATGGCATATTTTTGATTTGTTCAGTCTGTGTGTATACCGGTACTGTTTTAACAATGTTGGCCACGTCAATGTATCAATTAGGTTACAGACCTGCTCACGTGTGATTAGTGTTTTCCCTGATAATTGCTTTTATGAGTGTCCGCACACCGAATTTGCCGCCATGGTTTTGCGTTTGTTTGTATATATATTAAACCTCTTATCACATTTTCCGCAATGCCCAATCTAGTAATCAGTGTAGTTTTTCGTGGCTTGTTTTTTCTTAAAGCTTTCATGGCCTCATGAGTGTGACTATCGTCGCAAATTTGTTACATTCCACTCCCCACATAATCTTTGCATGAGGTTGTAGGTATTGGTTATTATCAACGTAATTGTTGAAAGTACAACAGCCCGAAAGTTCAATACTATCGTGTATTTAGTTTGTCAAGTTTGGCCCAAGCCTCATTTAACTGGGCTTGTGTTTTTGTGTGCGTGCTGGTGGGCAGTGATCATGCTTTAAACTTTTTTAGAGGTTTTGCTTGCCCTCCAAAATTCTCCATTTTTAATTTATGTTTGTTATGAAGTTTTCGAAATAAATTATCTATCTAAAATTGATCCTAAATTTATTTTTGCCCCCACACGGATTTATGTCGTAACAAGTGCCGCTGTATCGCGCTGGTTTTGTTTTGTAGTAAGTAGCGTCGGTAGCATGTCGTTGCTTGCTGGACATGCTTAAAGTTTTAACTATCAGTTTATTTTATTCGAATTTTCATTTGGCATTGAAATGTCTGGGGAACGTTGTAAAGTTTGCGACGAGTGTCGAACATTTCAAGGTGCCCGGACGGAAAAATATTTCTTTCTCGAGAATTTTAGAACCTGTTTGCCTGAAAGCTCAAGCCTGCATCGCGGTTATTGAGGAATTCAATGATAAACGTCATCGCAAAACCTGCTCATCTGTATGAAAATGCGAAACGTGTAATGTAAATGGAAGAATAATCTTTGTACTCACTTGTCATATCGTCATTTGAATGACGTACTGCAGGACAACGAAGTTGCCACTTTATTTTAACGCTTTGGCCAATACAGAAAAACAACGCCATTCTGAACAATATGGATCTTTCCCCGACCTTTGACCCCCGGAAAATTCTTCCTATACTTTACCATTGCAAAATTTTCGGGGCTATTTTAAGAGTGCTTTTGCGAGTTGGCGCCTGTAAAATGGGGTATGTATTTCAAACCATCATTATGATTCATCGCATACAACAATCTGTTTTTTAAAAGTACCGGTAAAGAATTTCAGGCTAGTCTATAACAGCTATTTCTACATTAATTTTTATTACTGCAATTAAATTAAAACTTCTAGGAAGATAGAGTGATCATTGAATTATCTGATTTTTATTTAAGTTCCCGAAACACGACTGAAAACTAACGAATAGAGTTCAAAAACGCGAAAACGAGGTTATGTTTACAACCACGCTTGAAAATCTGTCCAGTGAGAAAAGTGTCTGAGCGGATGCGAAAAGGGGGCATTGTTACGTCACTTTTTGCATCTTACTGATTGACCAATGTCACAAAGTAAACAAGGAAGTCGATGCTCGGGGAAAGGTCCATAGGCTATTGTGTTTAACAATGATAAACAAGATATCAATGCTCAAATATATGGACACAAAAGCCAGGAAAGTCTCCACAGACTTACCTCGCTGTCGAAGATTTACAAGCGCCCACTTTCATCTATCTTGGTAGTTTGAATTACTTAAAAGGAAGGATTAGTAATTCAAAAAAACGTAGGTTTATCGCTCACGAACAGAGAAAACGAGTGTTGAGCGACGAGTTTTTGTCGACTGCAAATGCCGCAAAATCGATTTCGAGTGTTAAACATCACATCGTAAATGGAATACTTAGTTTTATATGGTTATACTATAGGGTTCTTGCTATTGCCCAGACTCCGCGTGCCGAGACAAGGCTTCCTGATTCCTGTCCGCTTTCAAATCTCTGATTAAAACGAGTAAGTTCCTTGTTGTATATCGTATTATAAAAACGATGGTAAAAGCACGAAACGGGTATTTAAAACACTAAAGTTACTCAACTTAGCTGGAGGGTTTAAAGTTGTAGTTAAGCGCCAGAAGTCGAGTGTGCAAAGATCCAGTGTCAGGAAGCGAGTGTCGAATTTGGTATTCCAAAAAGCCAAAACGTGGCAGCGCGTCACAGGTCATGTGACCTGAGCCTAGATGTCGCTATAATACCACATTTGTATTGTTGTATACATATATATATACATAATTATCAGCTTGAAAATGATTTGCTCAAATTGTTACAAACGAAGAGGCTGGTTTGGCAGGGTTATCTTCACTAGTTTCCTCGTCAGGCCCGCAGGTATTTAAATATTGAGTAGACAAATATCACAAATAAGTACAAATAGACGAAGATCACAAATAAGTTCAGATTTTTGAAGGTATGTGTTTGTTCAGTAGTTTTCATTAATTAAGTGATAGGTTTATGTTTTTATTCAGCAATTTATGACACGAACCATTTAGCTAAATTATGAGTAGAAAATTAAAATTGATGGTTAAAAAGCAGTGTAAATAAAATGTCAACTGCTTTGGGTTTTCTTCCGCATGATCCCAACAAGTTCAAAAGTTATGAAGCTGTCTCTTGATATCCCCACGTATCCCAGCAGAAACGAATGATGATTTGACATGCATACGTGACAAGAGTGTGTATGATAGCATCCGAAGCTTCAGGTGAAGCCCATAAGATATCAATTCATTACAAATATGCTGAAAGAGATGGACACACGCAAAACTTTTGTTTCATACGGGTAGCCTACTTTCGTATATGACCAAGGATGAGCGCCTGATTTTTGTTGTGGCTTAAGCTCTCCACCCAGTTCTTTATTAAGGACCTCAAAATCTGGAAGCTGTACATCCAACCGTAGGCTTACCATACGTCCCGCTTTAGGCAGGACAGTCCCACTTTTTAGCGTGTTGTCCCGCCGTCCCGACAAGTCAGCCAAAAGTCCCGCTTTGGCGTTCAACCATCCACTATAATACACGAACATTACCAATTAACATGTTTTCATTACTGTTGTTGCTGTGCATCCCAGCGCTAGCCCACTTGCTGGAGGTAAATGCGTTATTTTGTTTGTTTCGTTGTTTTCCGTAACGTATCACATGTAAAATCAATACTAATTGGTCCTGTTCTGACGTTTACGTGAATGTAACATTGAACAACGTCTTTTTGACGAAGGCGTTATCTACAAAAAAGCATGCTTGGGCGAATAAGAAAATTCTCAATGCTTGAAAACGGCAGGCTATCTTTCTTCCTTTTGCTGTACATAAAAAAAATTTGAATTCAAATTATTTGTATCATTAACGTCAATTCCTTTCTCTTTTTTGAACTGAACCCGATATTTGGACAGAGAATATGCGCATGAACTCTCGATAGCAATATGGTCAATGAAGACAGCCGGGATGGCTTTAAATGTAGGCCTATGTAGTAAAATCGGAAAATGTAAAGTCACAAAATCACAGCTAAGGGGTCGTTGCCTTTGGAGGCGTCCCGCGTTGAAGTCACAAAAATATGGTAACCCTATCCAACCGTAAACATTTCATCTAAACATGTACAGATTCAATTGTGCCTGGTGTCAAATATTCACTAATATCCGTTCATGCTGGTGTTCATTGTAAACAGAACTGGTAGACAAAGAAAATGAACATAGCAAATTCTAAATTAGAAGAAATATATCGATTAATCGTTTGTTTTGTTTTCTCAGCCTCAATCATGATCATGCAAAACACAGAATTAGATGTGATCATCGTATTACATCATAAAGTCTATTCAAATATTCCGATTAATTTAATTGTGCATACAATTTTCCGCATCGGCTGTAGAACACATTTCGTGATACTTATCGGACACGTGAGTGGACCTATAGATCGTTTTGATATTATGTTGTTGTTCTTGGAGATATTCTTCTCCTTCGTCACGATAAAATCGCTTTTCTTTTCGAATACTGGACCAATTGCTTTGAAATTGGTTTTCAGTGGTTAAGGATGATTTTTTTGCCAGAAGGCTATTACTTTTATTTTTTCCTAAATTTTCTATGAATCTTTTGAGATCTAATATTTCATCCAAAATTGCGCTGTATTACTTGTTAATTATGAGAACACGGTTTTTAATCCGCCAAGCCTGACGGCTGACTGTGACAATTCTTGCGACTGGAAACTCGGATGTTTTTTGAGGGTACGGTACCGGTAACTTCAAAGGTACTTTATTATAATACCGGATATTACAACCCTCTAACAATGGCTCTGCTCCAACGACTAACATACCTGCTGCAGCTCTGCTCTAACTGCAGAACTGCAATTACCCTGACAATGCTCCACTAACTTCCTGGTGCGGACGCAGTCATGGCGCCATGTCACTCTGTTATATTTCAAAATAAATCCGTAAGTTTGGTCAGGATTATGTGAGTATTCAGAACATCTTTATAGTTGTTTCTGTTTATAAAATTCCTCAAAAACTACAATTAAATAACTGAAGACGATTCACTAAGCTTCAAGATATAGCAAACTGATGACGAATGCAGTATCACTCAAGCGTGGCGAAACAGACGTGACCTAACTATAATTTAAGTACAACCATTGTTCTCAGCACGGCCCGCGGTACCTATTTACGTGGCCCGCTACAGACTTAATACTTCGTAGCCTATTAATTTAAAAACTTTTTCGGAATTGTAACGGCATTATTGTCATTTTTGACTACAGTATAAACCTATAAGACTACAACACACTGCAGTTTAATTCCGTCTACTGCAGTGGTTCTCAACCTGTGGTACGCGTACCACTAGTGGTACGCGGAAGATGATCGAGTGGTACGGGAGCAGCTTTGAATTATTGCAACAATTAACTTTTGAGTTGGCCAAAATATGCCGACAACGCTTTATCTTCCATACTGTATGTATTCGCTTAACGGTCTTTATGAATGTTTCCCCGTGCATCAATTTCCTTGTTTATTTCCATAAACAGCAACAATCAGTAAATCAGTTTTTGTAGTTTTGCGTGTTATTTGTCAGTTTTCAGTTGGGTTTCAAAAAACAGTTGTGAATTAAATATCTTAATTGTCATTATGTATTCAAAGGAGCATTAATTTTGTTGCTGTAATCAAAAATGAGTCTCGCAAATGATGCGATAGATTAATCTGAACAAAGCTATCAGTGCCTGTAAGCGGCACATGATTGAATAATTTTAATAAAAATGAAGGTTTTCAAACACATAAACCAGCTTATAGGCTCCAACGCATCCAAACACTCTCGAAAAAGTATAAACAATTTTGCAATAGTAAAGTATAGGAAAAATTAGGGTCAAGGGTCGGAGAAACGTCTTATGGACCAGTCCAGCCTTTAGAGATCGCCCTCGTCGGCTATAGTCCACGAACAAATCGAGATGGGCATGTTTTAGTCCGTCCTGCAAATTAGGTCACAAAGGATGTCACATTATAAAATACTCCCATAGCGCGTGTTATGTGCCATTGTTCCCCACGCCAAAAAGTTTTTTTTTTCGGTGGTACGCAGCCAGAGTAAAAACAGCGAAGTGGTACGCGGTCGGTAAAAGGTTGAGAAGTGAGAACCACTGGTCTACTGTGACGGCCCCCCATTGTTGCAGCATGATGTGCATTGTATGAAAATTGCCTTGTTCTGGCAGTGGTAGGCCTACGTGATCTTACTTTATGGTTGCAGGTTATTATACGAAAAAGCTTAACAAAGTTCAAATGTCTACCAGTAAGAAAAGGAAATTTGATTATGAAAGGCGCAAATTCAACAATGAGTTGTGTGTAAAATACCTCATTGTGCGACACAATCAAGATGTAGTTTGCCTGATTTGCCAAAGCGCTATAGCAGTAATGAAGGAGTACAATATCAAGCGACACTTTTGTACGAAACACTCTGCTGGCTACGATAGCATTGTGGGTCAATCGCGGGTTGACAAAATGCAGCAATTGAAAAAGTCTTTGAGCAAACAGCAAGAGGTATTGCTGGTTGGTATTGCATGGTTACAAGAAGGTTACTGAGATAGTTACAAAACTGAGCTTTAAGATAGCTGGAGCGATTTCGGAAAAAAGAAAGCCGTACAACGATGGTAATTTATTAGGAATTGTGGTATTCATCAAAAATGTATCCCCGGAGAAGAAAAATTAAGTGGAGCAAATAAGTCTGCCTCGTTTTACAGTGGCTCGCCGAATAGACGATTTATCGGTAAAAATCAAGTTTCTCTAAAATACAGGATAAGCAAATGCTCCGCTTTTAGTATCGCTCTGGAACGTTGAATGAGTTGTTCGATGGTCTGGTCCCCGGTATCACCATACTTGTAGTTTGTGGCCCATTGCTCTAAACAGTTGCGCGCCCCTGTTCTAAAACTTGAGAGACAATGACACCCCTAATGTGTTGAGAGAGCGTGTACGGGCAAGTCATCCGATAACTATGGCGTTTCGTAGGGTATATTAGCGATAGGAATCAATTAGGCACATTTTCACATCTATTTTCCTGTTGAAAGCTATTTAATACAAAAGAAACAAATAAAATAACAATTTCAAACGAACAGGTACACACTTTATTCCTATAAAATATAGCATTTATTTTTAATATTTGAAATATTTACTTTCTACCTCTCATTATTGTTGAAATAACTGCACTCAATATTTATTTTTAGTAGATTCTTTGTGACTATCTGCTTAGGTAATACTCCAATTCAATAATCGGTTTCAAATATTATCATTTGCATATTTGTGGCTATATCCATAGTTTACAGTTGTTCATCGGCTAATTCCAGTCGGGCTGGCTATTGTCCCAGCTCGACTGTCTTCTGCGGTTGTTAGCTAATAAGACCCACGATTGTGTTTTGGTTATTTTTTTTTTAAACAGCAACTCGACACTTGAAATAGAAAAGGCAACATACAAAAAAACATGAAAAAGGTAAGTGATTTTCAAACATAGTGACGAACATGAGAGATTAATATATATATTTCATCTATTCGTAACTCGTGAGTGATCGAATTCTTATAATGCAAATTGGCATCAGACCCGACTTAAAAATATCTTCTGGCAGTGGTTCCAGACTGGAGGCCCGTGACCTTTGAGCAGTCGAAGAGGCCAATATGATTTTAATACGATTTAGTTTGCATACTTTTCCTTTCATAAGAAAATTTCAAGGTCTCCATAGTTTAATCATCTGAATGGATATTTCCAGTCGCAGGATCTTCTTCCTACTTACATGTGCATGAATTGTTTTATTATATTGGTATTTGGAATCTAATAAACAAAAATGAGCCTAAGGCCAGTCTAGAACTGAACGAATCTACTTATACTTTAGCCAATAAAGAACATTGTAGCATTTTAGAACATGTTGTTGAACGTTGTTGAAGTAGTTTATTATTGTAGATATACACGGAATACAGACGATGGTTAAGACATGACGACATCGAGAAACGGGACGACACTTATCAAGACGATTCGACTCCTAATACAAGATCTTTCAATACCTCCCCCCCCCCCCCCCCCCCAAATATCCAATTGAAATCCTATATATATGTATGCGCGTATGGTGATATCGATTCCATTAGGGTTATCGATTCGGGTTGGAATACTAATTAGCATCTGGTGTCATCGACCCAATTATATTTTTGGTTGTCATCTGTTTGTCTAATTACAACGGGCCCTATATCGATCCAATTCATGAATTTGGAGAAATTCGAAATTAGCAATTTCCAGTCTTTTTAATGTATTTTACCTGAAATAACGAATTTATCCCTAAAATACCACACTGGAAAGCCACTTGTTTTCTTTCGCCGCTACGAAAAGGTTGGGAAAATGAAGAAGGAGTTTATTTTTGCTAGAGCATGCTAAGCACCATTTCACACTACTGCATTAAATGTAAAAACTATTGTAAAATATCTTTAAAAGCTATTTAACTTGGTTGGTGCAAATTCAAATGCATCTATGCACAGAAGATGCCTCAGCGAATGGTTGGGTCAGGGGAGGCTCTGCCACGCTTGTGAAGATAGAAAAGTCTCACGGAACCTTTTTCTACTGCTCGGTACGCTCTTGCAATAGAAACTCTACTTCCCCGTTTGCTAGTCACGGACATCGCGGTTGATTAATTTCATACGCGCAAGAGCCTAAAATTGGAGCTTCTTTTTACGTCTGACTAACGAAATTAAAACTGAACATGTTGGTCTTCTATTTTATACAATGTTAACTTTCGATAAGGATAATATACATATGCCTCTCTCGGCTGTATAAACTGCGAGTTGAGATGAAAATCTTTGTACACAAGAATGGAAACAATTTCATCCCTTCTTTCACAAGAAGAGATTGTCATATCACTTGCGTATCTTGCAGATGTATTTGGGTGCTGGAATGAACCTGTGCTGGATGTTATAGTCAGTGACATCAAAGATAAGGTCGCCGGATTATGTGCTTGAACGGGAGTTTGGCAGGAGAGAATCAAGTTGAGATCAACTGCCCCGTTTCCCCTGTTAGCCGAGAATGTGCAGTCTAAAACGGTAGAGTTCCCCAAAACATCAAAACTGTTATCACTGAGAATCTCAAAGTTGTTTTTGTTGAGTTAGAATTGTATTTTCCAGACAAACCTGTACAGGTCATGCGGTACACAGAACCATTCCGCACTGAAATCTGTCCTATGGGGAAGCAAGTGAGGAACTAGCAAAACTGAAAGCTTCGAATGCGACGAACTTTCATTTTAGAAATAAGAAGGGCTTTCCGAGGATCTAGTTGTCTCTTTGCGATTCTTACCCATTCCATAAAGCGTCTTTACTATTCGCTCAATTTATCACAACCTATTTTTGCAAATATGTTTTTCTGATCCTAATACTATTTAAATTACTGTCGAAAACATAAAGAAGAGAAATATGCATTGCAACGTAAACTCGGACAATTAAACTATGTGAATATGACTTTTTCATCCTGATAGAAATTAAGGGCAAAAAAAAACGAAAAAGTGTTTTCGAATTGACAACAAAACCACTGGTGTAGAAAGTGGGGTTAGATTCCGAAATAGGACAATTCTCCACTCTCGATAGATTTTCATTTATGATTTCGTTTCCTATTTATTTCATCGTACCTTGCGTTCAACCTCATTACCACTATAACCCCGTTGGCGGCTACGTCACTTTCATAATTTCTCAAACTATTTTCCACAGCAAAAGCACTTACACTTGAGTTCATTCATTCAGTTGAAGTGATGAATACCCCGTCTCATGGTTTTATGAATCTGATGAATCTTGACTCTCTTAACACAGTCGGAGGATGCCAAATAGAGTCGTGGTAGAGAAAACGCAAAATACAATAGTTTGATAGAGAATACAAAATAGATAGAATCAGATAGAATTGAATAACGCCAATTTTATAATAATAAATAGTGAACATTTATCCACTTAGGTAGCTAGCGAGATAAAGATCACTTCAATTGTCCCGTTGGAGGGCATTAGGAGCCCAAAGGGACATTTTGTCCAATAAAAATATATCTAAATGATATCACGCTGGTATAATTCGCTCCGACGACGGAAAATCCCGCCGAAAGCATTTCATGTGAACATCATGGTTCACAGGTAGCCCCTGTACTTTTGGTCATTTTGTAGCACCCGGGACAAAATCCTACGGAGTCACTCAAATTACATTTCTAAAATCCTTTAGAATTTTAGATTTGGCATCTAAGATGGAGTACGTAGGCGAATCTTTTTCATATCGATAGAAAGTAATTTTTCCTCTCCGAAATCAGCATAAAAGACCAGATAAATTAGAAAACTTGTTCAAAGCACTCGTGCGTGCATTTTGGATCTTGTCTATCTTGCAGTCCTCACACTGATACCTCCGGCTTGTACGTCGACGTACAAAGAAGTAACTGTGCCCAATTTTCAGTTGATGTGTTTTCTTTTTCCAAATTTTCCAATCTCAAAATATCAGCGGTTGTAGAGTGGAAAATCCGATTACGACATTTCGAATTCAGTCCCGATTCAATCTCGGCTGTAGTGACTAGGTTGGAGCGGCAGGATTTTATTCAAGCTACAAGCCTGTATCGCGTCAGAATTTTTTGCAAATTAATACAGGTCCTTCGAGCTATGCTGGACACTCTTGTTGATCAAGCTCGCAGGCACCAAGCGCGTGTTTCAGCGGCAATTGGTCTAGCCATATTTTTTGTAGTGTACTCGTCACTTGAGCAGAAGTTGCTTGTTCACCAACTAACTAGACAGCAAAGTGATAACGTTTTAGAAATACTTTAGCAAAATGAAGTATTTGCGCAGTTACTGGCGGTATTGCAAATGCTACGAAGTAATACGTTTCCATAACTCCTGTTAGTAATATATACTTATATATTGTTGTAAATGGATAAGGCAGTGAAGAAACAAATTACTCAGACACTAAAATGAATTTGCTACAAACACGATGAAACATTCGTTTGAGTAACTTCACAAGTCTAAAAATGTTATCTAAGAACTCACTTTTATTTAGCACTAAATACTAATCACTTCCACCTAGAGTTTTTTAAAATTATAAAAAAAATTGTGTTTTGAATAAGCTAGTAATATATATATATATAACAGTTAAATATGAATTTGAGGTCATGTCAACGGTGGAGTAATCATAAGGTATTATGTTGAAAATCGAACGTTTCATTTCGGAACGCATATTTCATGTTTTGAACAGTTAGTCACCGCGGTTTGAAGCGATTGTTCGACAGTAGTTTTTTCATTATAGATAGGCTGTGACTAATCAGCCATTTCATCGTACAGTCATGATTTGTGATGATATGAGAGTGCTTGCTCGTGTCCGCCTGGCTTGTTTGAAGGAAGTCGTTAGAAGCTATTCTTCGCGAGTTTATATACACATATATATGTAGGTAGAAAGTCTTCATATATGAAAGGAAATTGCTCATTAAAGTCGCCACTGTTTTAACACCAACTTTGACATGAATATGAGAACTGAGGTTGGGTTGTAACTATTTTATTTGTTGAAACTATTGTGTGAAATTATTCAGCAAATACAGTGAATGATATAACAGATGATATGAAGCAGTATGACATAGATCCTCCGACACATATTCGACTGTGAACAAAATTGATTCATAAATTGGTATTTAAAAATTATTACGTAATAGTAGCAGCACTAAATCACCAATCATTGTTTTTAGTATAATATAGTCTGGAAAAAAGTGTTATATATATAAAATCTCGAAATTAAAATGTTTTTCTCCAAATCTCGTGATGAATTTCTTATCAAAAGAAATGTAGAAATTGGATCTTCTAAATGGGTAAGTTTTTTTCAATATAATATGTTAATATTATGCTTATTAACAAAAGGTGGTTCGGGAAATAACCGCCATCCTCATTCTGTTTTGCTTTAATTCTTCTAACGAGATTACAACCATTTTGTAATGTGTTGTTTTGGTGTTACAGTTTTGATGCCCACTCTGTGACAGCTAATGCTTGCAGTATTCTATTTTTCCTGGGAACCACTCTTTTGGTCCTCTATGTATAATTTATGTTACAATTTGTCCGGAATTAATGAAATCTTTAGGAATTCGCTTATGAAATTTTGGAATTAAGCACTATTTCCATCATATTGTGAATTACTCCGTTATGTAAATTATTTTTATTTCAGCAAAATCATAAAACAAATACATAACACTGTCATCTGAAGCCTATTTCCCACATTTAAAAAATGCGATTTCCATTTGCCTCGCTTGGACCGACTTTAAATATAGTGGCGCTTCATATATATAAAAAATTTTAATATAATAGAGTTATGTATATAGATCCTTTGCGACTGATGAAATTGCCGGTTGATAGATCAAACGCACCTATTATACTCGTTATTATAATTTCACCCAATCATCTTTTCTCAGCTTCGGTCGCCCGAATTCCCATTTTTGACAATATAATATTACTTGTTACTGGGCTGTCTATACGAACGATTCGTTGATATCATTTTTGACTCACAACACGAATAAACATTCCAGATCTTCTTTCGTCTACTTTTTAGACGGAAGCAAACCAGTATTATAAATTGGCAGCCCAATAACAAAAGCTATTATAAGTTGAACGAATCTTTAATGAATTTTTGCTAGGTATCGTGATTTTTTGGCAATATTCACGTAATAGTGTCACTGCAAACTTTGAAAATATTTTCAACATTCTAAACATAAACAACATATGGCGTGGCAATAGCGGTCATATAAATACATATGGTAAATTCTACCAGGAAATAAGATGAGATAATATATTGGCTGCGTCACGATGACTTGTAAATTTACACAATGCAATCATCGACGCTCTTTAGGTTTATGAAGGGACAAATATATGAGAAAACTTTTTCTTACAAGTTAGATTCAATCGGGATTTCTTATATATATGGACATATGCTGCAACTAAATAATCATAAGATATATACCAGCATTATAACTCGAGAATGACGAGTTTGACCGGATCGTGGGTATTCTGAATCACAAAAAAGGTTTTTCTTGAATAGTAGTCATTTCAAATTTTGTTATCCACAAAAAAGAGACATTTCGATTCAGAAATTAGCGTGACGACATCAATTATTTATCTTTTGAAAAAACATATACATCCAAATTTCAGAAAATCAAATTATTTTCTGGGAAGATCATCTACGTATTATTGTTGATTTTCTACATTCCGTTTTTCATACTAAGTGTCAGTACGTGGGTTAAACTCATTTTATCAAACAAAATCAAGATATTCGTGAATCGCGATAAACAAAATGGAAGAGGAAAACTGGGCATAGCCAGCAGGCGACATAAGGTTAGAATATTGTTTGGGACATAAGATCTGAAAATGTGAATAATGAACTGCAATATTTTTCTATTTGTAGATATATATTGGATTGAAATCTTTTTTGTTCTGAAATTATTTCAGTAAGAAGACGAAAACATTTATCTTTACATTTCAAATTATCACATATTTTCTATCATTGGATTTGAATTTTAGTCAAATTAGTTTGTTTAAAAAATAAAATTCCATTATATCATGGCTCAAATTGAACCGAAATCTCGAATATAATTTGTATATTACAGGCAGTACACATCCTGTGTAGCTATCAATTCTTTTTTTTAAAGCGTTGACCGTATGGCTTGTTTTAGAGGAAGTCCTTCAAATCTTCATCCTCTTTCTTAATTGCATTCGTCGTTTCCTCTTAGGTTTATATTATTTGCGTATTAATCTATACGTGCCACAACGCAACTAGTATCGATAACATCTTCTTTGCTAGTCATACAGCCTATTCATTTTCAATTTGTATTTTCGTGCTTTTCGCTTATATTTTATTTCTGCAGATCACAGATATGACAGCAGTAGATCCAAAAGATGAGCTCGATTTTCTTGTAAATAGAAGCTTTGCATATATTTGGAGGATGTGTTTCTGGACTCCCCAGGAACTAACTCTTTTTTTACTCAAGTAATAAAGTACTATTTGTTCTTCAGTATACTATAAGACAAAAATATTTTGTTTATTATTTTCTCATCTAAAGAAAATTTAAACGATTATTGAAAACACTTAAAAGAATTCAATCGTTAAAAAAATCAAAATATTGATTTTTGACAAATTATTTGTAATTTCAACACAAAATTGTTAATTTATTTCTGTCCAAAGAGAACAAAAAATCAAGCTTATATCAGATGGTCAACTGGCTTACGTCGTTTTATGCACTGTTTTCGGACATTCAGTACGATGGGATGAAGAAAGGAATATGTTCAGACTGAGAATGGATGGATTAGAAGACATACAACTGTTTGAGGTAAATACTTCTGAATTAGTATCTCGTATTCTGACACAATCAAAGTTTTTACAATTTCAAGCTGTTGTATTCTTTTTTAAAATAGTTACAAATAATTTTCGCTTGCATGGCAATTTATGTGATGTTATCTTTGCTCACAAAGGCGAACAGTTCATCAAAACGAAACAGTCGCCTAATAAATTATGGGAGTATTTTATTTGCACAGGGCTTCTGCTGGGATGCAAGAGAGATTTTTGTGAGCGAAGACTGCAAGAAGATCATCATAAAGATGAACGAAGAGGACGAGTATCATTCCGATTGTCATCCTGACGAGCGACATAACTTTGATCTTGCGAAATTGCATGCTCAGGTACATGTTTGAAATGATTATATGTTATGTATCCAAACAATTATGCCAAGCATTTGTTTTTCTGTTACTCGCCAATGGAATGTTTGGAAAGGCAAACAAATCGAAGGAATATACATCAAAAACTCATTTACCAAATGTTAATCATTTTCTTTTAGGTTTGCTTATCCTTCATGGGCCCAGGACTTTCTCACAATGATGTACATTTCATTTTCCCAAGCACAATGGCAGTTATGTCGAAACAACATCTAGATCATAATGGAGTTCTGTTCAAACTTTTGTCTCCGCATTTTCGATTTACTGAGAGAATTAATTTTCAGGTATCCGTCGTAAAATTTTTAATTTAAAATCGCCACATAATGAATTTTCATTTGGGCAATTTTTTTGGTCACTAAGTATGAAATTAGAAAACAATTGGCCGATTTATTCAATATTCAGCTACAGTTTTTCTTTGAAAAGTATTCCCTTTTCTCGCTTTAAAATAGAATTATAAACAGAGATTTGAGAATGTTTTCTCTACGATTAGATCATAGCCTACCAAGATAATTACACAATGAATAGGTTTATGTCAATGAGTTAACGAGATCTTGAAACAAAGGATCTAACATGTAAGGTTAACATAATTTTGCCAAAATATGAGAAAGTTAAACCTAATCACTTCATCTGGTGGAATTTTAAAGGCTCTCCGAGTACAAAAAGCGACGAATAATAAAAGATCATTAGATCGACTCTTCTTTCATTGGCAACCATTTCCAGTGACCAAGGAGATATTCCGTGACGCTATTGCGAAGAAATGCAAAGAATACTACTTAGTCGAAGGAGCGAAAGAATGCGAAGCTACAGAAGAAATCATATCTTCTGACGAAAATGATGCGAGATATGAAAATGGAGATTCCGATAATACAACAGAGGTAATTGATGTGAAGCACCAAATGTTCGGGTGAATGTATTATATCGTTCGATTATATTTCCAATGTTTTCTTTTCTAGTCGTTGAACCGTGAGAAAGGGAAAAAATCTAGCAAAAGAACACACATGATTTTTCCTCCTGATTTTGTCACGGATAAGAGCCGTCGAAAGGTAAGACATCGATTTTTTGCATTTTTCAAAATCATTCCACAGACCCCGGTATGAATACAACCCACGTGGAATACGAAAATTCATTGTATGATAACTATTCAAACTGGCCTACTTAATACCGACCGAGCCAAAATAGCCGATATTGCTAATGTTAATAACCGACAAAATGTTGCCCTGACAATTTCCATCGATATTTAGAGTTCATTATTTTACACCCACGTTTTTGTTAGTACAGAACATCTTCGAAAAGTACGCAAACATAAATTAAGGCTGTTATCAATTAAATACTTCCATAATTATCATCTAAACTTATTGCAAAAAACGGGATGCAAAAATAAGATGGATTCTTATATTAAAACATTCAACACTTCATACTAGAATACAAGTACCTATGTGTATTTTTATTAATTTATATGATTAATATTTCAGGTGCCATACCTCAATTTTCTTTACCAATACTACAAAGTCATCCGACGTTATGTTCAAGACTTGTCACCTTTTATTGACAGGTAAAGTTACATAGAATATAGAATAAAAGTATTTATTAGTAATAATAATGAATTCGTGAAAAAATATTTATTCCATAATCAGGGAGGAATGGAAAAAATTCAGCTCAGAAGTTGCAAACTATGTTCCGAGATTTGACAAAGTTGAAATGGTAGAGGCAATTACTTCGTTCATTTTAAAGGTAATGTAGGTATCGTTTATGACCCCACAAATAAATGTTGCAAATATTAACAATGCACGTCAGGAACAAATATTTTATTTGCTTGCTAGTTGCTGCGAATCCAACCCATGTGAAATATCCAGAAGACCTATATCACGTATACGTGGATCACATCATTTAACAAAAGGAGTATTGCGATGTTCGATAAGCGATTTGTGACAAACGACATTAACCTCGGTTTAAAAACACTACGACGATAATTGTTGGTGTGGTCATTACACAAAGTTCTACCCTGTAGACAAAACAATTAAAGTCCTGACAACGATAACCCATGATAATGTTCTTTTCTGTAAACATATTTACAAGTAACATCGACAGTAGGTGTAAAGTTCCCCGTGTTTCCCCGTCATCCTATTTTAAATCCTATGAATGGAATTCGCTTATTATAAATTATACGTCTCCAAGCGAATTCCAATCTTCTTTGCTTAATCATTTTTACCTTTTACAAAATTGTTGGATAAATTTGCCGAACCTTCATTCGTGCTATATATGCTTCAACTTGCAAAGTATCTACTACTTTCACTGAACAATGATAGCATTAAAGTACTGATTTTGCAAAATTTATTTTTATACAGGTTGGAGTAGTGCATTACTGTGATCATGGCAGCTACACTCGTTATTTTGCCTACCCATACGCTTGCATGTCTATGAGAGCTCCGTTTGGAACCCTAGAAAACGAAGAAACTTGGAGTGAAATTGAAACTGATCTGAAAATCACTCGGGATGCTGTAAAATTGAGTCCATTGGCTCTTATACAATCACAGGATGTCTTGCGAACAAGGTAAAGTAATAGTTGGTATATATATTGATAGTTGGACCATCTTGTGGTCACGACTAACGACAGCGAAACAGTCGGACTTATAGAAGCAAACATGCCATCTGACCTTGCCGAGTAAATTTCAGCAGTGGCGGAATCATCTTGGGAATTGTGATAATACCCTTCTTAACTAACTACAAACAGTCCAAAATAAAGCTATTCGGGCAATCTGTGAGGGTGTCCCGCTGGGCTAATCTTAGTAGTTACTACAAAATCCTTGGTACTCTTGAAATAAAAAATCTATATTTTTATGAAATGGGAAGGCTCTTGTATCAAGCGGTAAATGACACTGTCCGTTCGACCTCCTATCAATTTCGTTGTTAGTCGTTTATTTTACTTAATGAGGGTTATTATTTGTGTTTTTTCTTTGATTTGTTGCTAATGACTGGATGATAAATAAACTTCTATCTATCCATCTATCTATCTTGTATAAAACTGTTACTATGAACTTGATAACGTGTTTATAATAAAATCATCTAAATATTAATTCACTAAAAAATTTATTTTTCTAACCTAAAAATTAACTTGATAAAAATCGGTAAAAACCGGTATCTTCCCAGCGTTCAGCCTAATACACCAGCCAACTGACAATTTTAGTTCATATTCAATCCATAATATTCTTCTATGTACTTCAATTCTTAAGGAGCTTTCTCAACATATTTGTGGACTTTGTTGGAAATCCAGATTGTGATTTATTCCTACCTGGCACTGATTATAGATTCCAGAAACCTGGACCGCGAATGGCGGAAAAAGTTTTTAAAAAAAGATTGAGAGAATTGGACAACAAATTACGGGTTTGTTCCATTGATTTATGTGTATAGCTTTACATGAGTATGGTGGCCCATCGTTGTCACTCGTAAAATTGAAAAAAAATTTCTCAAAATAAAAACGCGTGACAACGATGGGCCACGAGGCGGACCATCGTTGTCAACCTTTTTGTTTTATTTTTATTCAAATTTTTTTTTTTTTTTACTTTTTTTTTCGTTTTTATTTTATTTTCGTTTTTATTTTTAATTTTTTTTTTACATTTTTTTTCGTTTTTATTTTATTTTCGTTTTTATTTTTAATTTTTTTTTTACATTTTTTTTATTTTACTTTTATTTTCATTTTAGTTTTAAATTTTTTTTAAATTTTACGCGTGACAACGATGGGCCACCATACATGAGTATCGTTCCATTACATTTGAATCCACGTACATTTGAACCCATACTAATCCTAATCCATGGGTTTCAGCACCCGCATATAAATTGAACCCGCGGATATACACATGGGTTCAAATGTACTGTCACCCATGAGTATATGCAAGTGTGCACTACTTAATACATGAAGAAATTTTGGGGTTCATTATTGTAATATTATGTTATACTGAAGTTAGAATACTTCTTGGTATGGGTCAAATCATAAACAACAACAAACTTGAAGTTGAATTTATACATTTGCAGGCGCAATCGAATATCGTGCCTTTTCTGGAGCCTGAATTTGGTGAAGTACGAGCTACAGGAATGCAGATCGAACCTTTGGATGAAATTGTCAGATCTGTCTGCTTTTAAGCCTGTATAAATCGTGATTCATTGAAGACTTTTGTATATATAAAAACATTATCGTATAGTCAATTAGTGTGTTTTCTTTTTCTGGATATATTTTGAGTAATAGCAAATAGGAGAGACTTTACTTGGATTTCGAAGTAAATTTGAGGACAAAAAAATGGGGTAAAAGTGACATTAACTTTTTTAACATCCAATGTTATTAATTACGCGCGTAAAATATTTTAGTCATTAATATTATTTACTCATATTGTTTTTATTGAATATTATTACTCATAGTTATTTTTCAATTCCAATGAACTATGTTCCAATGAACTATTTTTCAATTCCAATGAACAATTATTCGACAATGAAACAATTATTTCACTTTTTCACATCATTCCTGTTTATTTATCACTTAAAATATATGAAAGTAATGATTTATGTCCGAGGAAATGAACTGGAACAAGGTGGTAAAGGCATCATGAAATATTAGCATTGAAATTTTTGTCACACAAATATATCTTTACGTGCGCTATGTCATACGCAACGGCTGAAATTTACCAAGTTGGCATTCTGAGTAAAAGATCTCACTTTTAAACCCCATATCCACCGCTTAACTTGAAATGAAAACATGCGTTATAGGTCCTACAGACATTGATTGTGTGGACTCTTATGTGGAACGAATCTATGAAATACTGTGGCACCTTATTTAATTCTATTTTGCCAAACTATATTTTGGGTGGTGTTAGATAGATGGAAGCATAATTTTCGGAAACATTATCTGGTACTATTTGTTAGTTTCAGTTTATCTGATTTTTTTTGCTAGTGTATAGCTGATGGAATAAAGTAATGTCTCGCGCATAAACTAACAACAAAAAACACATGCTCCCCCCTGCCGCCGACATCATTGTGACGGAACAATAGCTATTTCTACCCATGTATTGGTATCTTTGGTTACATCACAAGGATTCTTTCTATAATCTTGCGCAGAATTAACTTCCTCTTTATGAATTCTTTTTTGCGCTTCTGGTTTCAACCGTTCAATACGATGGGGTTCGACGGAGCTTGGAGAATAGCGCAGGAGTTCGGAAAGCTCTCAAAGATTAAGAACCACTGTGCTAAGAGATTCCCAAAGCTGCTGAACAACTATGCAATCATAGAAAATTTGGTTTCAACATTAGATTTACGGAAATCACATACCTCTGATGAAACAAGTTTGAATTTATGTAATCTATCGTTTAGTATTATGGCACCATGGAACATCTTCGCATGAAAAGCTCGCAACTTAGTTTTAATAGTGTAATAAAAAATATCCATATATATTTTATTTCAAAAAAAATCATTCTCTACAAAAATTAGATCGGCTCATTTTTTTCTTGGTATATCAGGGCCTTTTTAATGTTGACAATGATCTATATTTCATTATGCGGAACAAGGAAGTAATTACAAAAGCCATTATGATTTCATTTATCGTGAAATGCAATACAATTTATATTAGGTTCAGGTTTGCAAACCTGTCTGATTTTTATAATAGAGAAGAGCGCGATAACAACATTTCCCCTCAACTAAATTCCAAGCAGATATTTTACTCACACCCTAATTCGTTCACAAAACCTTTGAACCAGTGTCGGCCAATAATCGAAAAACCGTTTGCTTGTCTATAAACAAACGGTAGATATATATATGTATATATTTTTTCGAAATATATATATATATATATATATATAAATAATTCGAGAACATTATTATTGTGGTTCAAATGAATGTATTTAATTTCACAAATGAATCTGATTAAATCGCGCTAATACTTTGCACACTCGATTTCTATTTTCAGAAATATAAAAAGATAATTAATTAACACTGTGTGGTTATTTCCGCAAAGCTTTTCATATTACGCACTGAAAAAATTAATCAAGGTTATTGAAATTAGTTGCGGGTAGTTAGAATTATTGGAGGTATTGAGAGCGCATGATATTTTTTTTTAATGCTAATGGTATCGTTGAAAATAAAAATAACCTTGCTTTATGAAAAAAACGCATAGATTTGTTAACATTTTAACGACAGGCATTACGCATTCCAATAGAAGATTATGTTGCGTGCCATTTAACGAGTTTGCGCTATAGATATATGAGGTTCGTCTACGAACTAGATGATTACGGTTGACGGGATACCAATTTCCGAAAAATGATCCGTCTCTAAACCCTATTATCTCAATGTCTAAATAATGGCATAACCAAAATCCCAGAAAGCTTTTGAGAGAATTACCTTGCTAGAAACTAAGGCTATTCATTGAAAATAGCCAAAGAATGATATAAGTGAATAAAAGGTAGATTTAACGGGGATTGGTCGCTGCCCTTGAAAGTTACTTCAGTGGTAGTCAGATAATAGAAGAAAGTACCCATTTGAGTACTTTTGATTAAAAAGTTTGATTGAAAGTTTTGATTGAAAAATCACTATCAAAGTTCTAAATTGAGCTGTGACCTCCCACGAAGTGTTTGTATAAGAGTGTACAAACAGCAATCTTCAAATCGTAGAATTTATGTCTGATTCTCATTTTAAATTACATACAATTTTAGATCTAAATTTTCATAGTTTTGGTGAAATACACTTTATTTAACTTTTTAGCGGTCATAGATTTAGTTCTAAGATAGGTTATTTTCAATAATTGCCATCTCAGATAGCATTACTCCGAGATTATGCAAAATGGTCTAAATTCATGCCCATCAATATTTGATAATTTGTTATTTCAAATTTATAACCTTTCTAGTATATACAAGTGCACTACTTACGTATAATCTTCGAAAGTGAATCTTTAGAATCTAGATGAAAATACCGATAATGTTGTTTACAAACAATGTTGATCAGCAGAGTACTTTTAAATTTCAGTTGAGAGTTAATTTACAGCAAACCTTATCATTTACATATTCACGATTTAAATATTGATGGCGGAAGAATTTCTTTTTCCATCTTCGTCAGCGGATCCTGATAATGATGAAAATAATTCATTTATTGATGAAGGGCAGGGTGAAATAGATGGAGAAGTGTCCAGTGAAGAAAAACGAGATGAGAATACTTTTAAAGCAGGAAGATTAAGTGATATTCCAGAAGCATACGGGGAATCCATACAACTTGTGAGTATATTCAGCTTATCTTTTGTTATTGATCAGCTTTTAAATGACTTGTAAAATGGATAACTATATTATCCATCTAACTATATTTTGGGCGCAGTGTTTTCCAGTAATTTTATTAAAAATCTTCACAAATTGAACGGGTACTTGGACACTAGGACACTGTCTAGGTTTGTTGTTCGTTGGAGATAAAGTCAAAAAATTTTGTTTTTGTGGGATATCAATGAAATTGAAACAGCTATTACATGATAGTAAATTTGAGACAACATTGATGTTTGAATTTAGCTGACTGTAATAAATAGAAAGTATTTTAGTTGTCAGATTCTTGATGAGGTTGTTTGATTGTTTGAGAGATAATATCTAAATCTAGCCCGTCTGATTTCATGAGTTCACATCACCTTTTCATGACTTAAGTAATATGTAATGTATCACGTATGGGCATACAGCTAAAGTTGCTATTAGCATGACTTTCTTTCTAGCGTGTTGTTGGGTTGCACTATAGACATAGCATATTTTCATTAGGCATTATTATATTTTAGGCATGGAAATCGAAACTTAGTTTCATTACTTTCGGTTATCAATAATTAGGATATGACTCTTCTAAAGACTTACTGCGAATAAATAACATATTGCATTCGAAAAGGATACAATTAAAGATCGGTGCCAATTGATCAGTGGCGGAGGTCTGGCAAATTAATATTGTTAATAATTAATAATTGTTGTCGTTGCCGATAGTAAAATGCCAATACCGCACGTTCTCTCCAAAACCAGTCGAACATGAGCTATAGCATACCTAATGGCTTCAAATGACAATATTTTACTAACTGAGATTGAGGTTGTAACGTTTAAACTAGCAACTTCAACTGATGTACAACTATGGTAATGTGTGAGTGCAGTGGCCTAATGGATAAAACATTATATTCGTCTATGATGACACTTCAGGTTAAAAATCCCGGCGGCAAATACCGTGCCCACAACCTAATCCGGATACACCTAGCTGGTGAAGCCGAACCAGAATTTTTTTTTTGGCTACAGTGCTCAAGTGAAAAGAGTATAAGCGTCTATTCAAGTGTTATTTTGGCATGTGAACAATTGAATAACATAGCACATTATAGGTATAATAAACTCGGGTTTCCATATAAACGTGTATTTTATATTTATCATTATCATTAATTAAGATAGTCGAAACATTGTGAAGTATTGTGAAACGCGTAAAAAAACGTAAAAAAGTTTGTTTAATATCCTTTTGACACTATTTACCAATGAGACAACACAATGATAAAATTCAGAAATGCGTTATATATGCATTGAAGCGCGACTTGTTTCATGTGTGGCGCTTATAAAATAGTAACCCGGTAATCATCGACAGTTGAAGTGTCTACACTTAAATGCAAATATTTTGCGGAGTTTTTTCTTAACATGACTCAGTTCCTAACTTCCAACATCGTGATTTTAGGTCGAACAATAAAATGACGTCATGAAAAAAAGACTTCTGCCGCTAACATTATACGATATAAGCAAGTATCGTCAATCATGTTATGCATAAATTACTAGAATGTGGTCAGGAGTTATTCACCATACACGAGAAGTTGGTTTAAAATTGACAGCTACAATTAGATACTTTTAAGAAGATTTTCTATTTTGCTCGTCTTATTTTATCCTGTGTACCATGAAAAATATAGTAAGCCAATTGATAATGAATTTGTAATCAGCATAAAAGAAGCCAGTTGTCACACGCGATGTTGACATTTTTATACAAGATACCTGATTTCGCTCATTAAAATTATTGGCGCTACCATAGTATGTGAACCAAGATGGCGGACACCGGAACATAGTATGTGTACCAGGTAAGAGTTACGACATAATTTTATTCCATTTTTTCTCATTTTAGTTCTATTACGAGTTCGGGGGCTAGCCAAGTGACTTCCGTAGTATTTGCAGATGAAACTATGGCCGAACCCTAACTTGGTACACATACTATGTTCCGGTGTCCGACATCTTGGTTCACATTCTACATTAGCACCAAATTATGAGTCTCAGAGGAAAGAAGGCAATAGGTTAGATAATTGTGTTTATTGTTTTGTGTTCAAGTTTGCCCAATAGAAGATCCCATGCCTCAAGGGAAATTTGAAACAGTTGAAGTAAAAGAGTAATAAGCGAATACATACGAATCAATATTTAAATTTATAAGATTCACCTCGCGGCAAATATCGAAAATTACGTCGCTCTAGTTTGCCAGATTACCGGTACGTTGTGACTATATTTGTGTTTTTTGTTATTGTTTATAAGATTGGATCGATCGACTTTTTGATTATGGCAATAAGGAAATACGTTCAAATGGCGTAGGAATGCGATTTAGATCAATCACCAAATTAATTTTTCACGATCGCACACCTTGTTTAAAATTTCATGGCGCTTCGTGACATATATAAACCTTAATCGAACTCTGCTGGCTGGTACAATGCTTACAAATTCATTGAAAAGTGACCTGTAATATCGACAATTCGGCTTCATGCGGTGTTCCACATAGAGAAGTTAAAACTACCAGGATTGGATAATGTTCTTATACAGTTATATATGTAATATGTTAACTTTCAACCAACTAATGAGGTCATAGGTGACTGTTTCATACACACTCATGCACATATCATCACTTCAATCATAGATAAGAAATATAGGTACACGAAATAAAAAAAATAATTGCTTTTACCTTGTTCGCAAATTCAGATCATATCATCTTGCACTATATATGAAATTCCGAAATAAATATTTTATATGTGTAGAGCAATAAAAGGCAAATTATGAACTTTCACAAATATTATATTTTGGGTATCGATTCGGTTTGTCGGTGTATATATTTGTCAGAATTATGACTGCAAGATTTTTCGGCGAAATTCAAAAGTCCTTCTGTTTATAGATTTATGTTCGTGAGATTTTCAAAATTAATACATAACAAATTCAAATACACAACTGAGAAACTAAAAAGGAAAGATATTTGTCGCAAACTACCCTGTATACTTTCAGTCGCAGAAGAATGGATAGTAATTTGCGTGGCCGTTTTTGAGCAGAGGGATTACGGTTTTTGCCCGTTTTCGCAAGGTTTTTGGTGACTTTTCACTGTTTTGGCACGTTTTACAAGGTGTTTGGTGGTTTTTGACGATTTTTCACTGTTTTTGCGAGGTTTTAGATATTTTTTGACTATTTTTTACGGTGTTTGCCCGTTTTCGCAAGATTTTTCACTGTTTTTGCACGTTTTACAAGGGTTTTGTGTTTTTTGATCTTACTGTCTTGCACGTTTTACAAGGTTTTTGACGGGTTTTCACTGTTTTTGCGAGGTTTTTGACAATTTTTGACACAGTACACAAAAATGTGTAGATATTCGAAATATGTAGTGGAATTTTAATTATTATATTTTCTAGATATATTTTCTTTGTTATCAAGATGTTTTACACATACGCGTTAGTTTTAAATGCATGTTATGGAAATACGAGAGGGTTGATATCAGATTATTAGAATTATTGCATAAGATAAACAACAACAATTTTTGTTTTGATATTTTAACTATATTACTCCTTACTGCAAGCATGAATATGA
The DNA here is from genome assembly GCF_964204865.1 of Styela clava. NCBI lineage: Eukaryota > Metazoa > Chordata > Ascidiacea > Stolidobranchia > Styelidae > Styela > Styela clava. The sequence goes on from NC_135254.1 coordinate 23,227,883, forward strand.
AGAATATTGAATATTGTAAGGATATTTTTCGTTCACACCGCAAAAGTTCAATAAAGGTTTATAAACTTTATATGCTTCATGAAATTCACGAAGTGTGTCAGACGTTCGTTAATTGTTGACTTTGGTAAATATGATTTGACTAATTTCCTTCCTTCAAAGCCGTTGCATAATGATGATGACCAATGCAATCATGCTTTTGGCAAATCTTGCAATCCCGATGATTATGACACATAGATGAAGTTTTTATTAGTCATGAATCACTTGAAATACTCTTGAAATACCTGAATCTAATATGTTTTATTTGTTCTTCTATCTGGGCTAGGCTGATACGTGGCCTCGCGTATTATTTGAAATTTCTTGTAGTGTAAGTTAAAGTTATAAAATGGTGAGAAGACACCAAGACATGGATGATGACGCTAAAAGAAGTTGCGGTTGCGTCCTGCGTCACGTTTCTCCAATACGACATTACATGAAAAGCCCACTTTGTTTATTAAACTCAACGGTAAGTATATATCATCATGATCAAATTTTCATCTAAATATTACAGGTTCTACACAGATTTTTTTTTTTTTTTGACTCTTGAAATAAGTTTGCGAAGTGCTTGTGAAATTTGACCTTCACTTCATTAGTTGTATCCCAGCTAATTGCAATTGTTAGAAAAATTAAAAGCGCGAGTCCAATGTAAAGTTAAGAGTACTTCATATTTGTGTGCCAATATGTTCATAAAACGTGGTTTAATATTCATTGCATATAATGCACGTAAAACCTCATTTTGACTCGCAGTAATCGCTTGGAATCATTGAATTCCTATACCGACTGAGTCGACCGAACGAGGTCGCGCAGTCGAACGCCAAAGGAATACAACTGACTTGTCACTGAATGCAACATTTAGTCTCCAACCCAATGGTTTCAAACCTTTTTCGATATATACCCCCCATTGCCTCTGAGATATTTTTATTTCTATTACACTATGCAAAACCATGTTTCCGTTATTCATTCAAGATCATTAGATAGTGTTACACAGCGCCGCCCGCACTCTGGCTTCTGCGCTGATGGAATATTTTATTTTATGTGCGGAATTATGCATTACAATATTACTAATATAGCCTAACACTAAAAGTTCCTGGTGAAAAATGTCCTCCGGGGTGGGAAACGTTGCTCTAATCATTCCTATTTTACAATTTTTATGGTACAATCAAGGATGGACGGTAGCAAGCGTGAAAAAATATGGGTAATCAAAAATAGGATGTGATAACGAACGCACACAAAACATACGGCGGATGCGTTAACTTAATGCCTAATGGGATGCAAGTTCATTATTGTTTCTATAGAATTCTATTTTATGATTGAATTTCATTGTTTTCTTGAATACCGTCAACCAGTCGTTTAGATAATTTCCTTTCCCGCTGTCTACAAAATGAGCGGGAATCAGGATCATAGATGATCATAAATGAGTCAAAACAGCCACAAACATAACAACAATCAAACGATGCTGATAAGCATATTCAAATCCTGAGGTTCCCCACTGAACTAGGTGTTTTACTGAATTTATCGATTATCTACATGCAAATTGTAGTAATTAGTGATATTTGTAAAAACTATGTTTTGTTTTACCGAGTAGTTCACAATAAACATCTGCAGAACTTCAATATTTTAGATATGAACACAGCCCAAATTCTGATGTATGATAGTACTTATTAAATCAAGCAGAAGATTTCACAATAAGTCTTATACTTCTATACTACGACAACTAAACACTTATCGTCTTCCCGTAAGAGTAAAAATTCATAATCACGCTTTTCATCGTTTGTTTAACTTCAGTATATTTTGTGCAGAACTTTTCAAAGACAAATTTACTGTCAATACCTTAAATAGAAAACATAGCCTGGCTTTGCTGACTGTTTATGAGGCGTCCGCAAAGCACTACTGTCAATAAATTTAGTTGGCAATCGGTCGACAACGGTTGTGGATCAGATATTTAGTACTAAAACACAAACGAATTCTTATCATTGAAAATTTTTTTTAGGCAAAGAAAATCATTGGATTCACCATATATTGCTTGCTAATGTTGATTTATGTTCCCTTCTACATTTTTGGAATGTTATTGATACAAAAAGGAATAGCAATGCTAAAACTAAGAAAAAGGCTTGGACTTTTTCATCGCAAAGAAGGCAGGCTGGGTCTTGTTAGTAGACGAAGCAGGGTTAGTGTCTCATAAAATTCTGAAATGTCCTATTGGAGTTGGTTGAATTGGTGGTTGATTTTCATTTGCAGTTTCATTTATCAAATGCATACATGTATGAACAAGACCACAACCCAGGCTCAGTGTATGAATCTTCTATTGGCGCTAATGCACCTATCGGTAGGATGCAGTATCTTATAACCGAAAATATAAACTACTCCGATAATAAATTAAGGTTTTTGTGAAAGATATGAAGTATTGGAAATATCATAAAGTTGCGAAAGATTATTTAATGCAATGATCTCTAATGCTATAATATTAATAACAATTCCAATGACCCAGAACACAAGCATGGTAATTGTTGATCTTCTTGTTTCGTATATCTCAGGTTACTGACATCGCTTGCGTTTCAATGGAAAATGAGCTGGACTTTTTATATAATCGAAGTCCAGCTTATATATGGAGAATGTGTTTTTCTATGCCCTGGGAGCTTGTAAAGACTATCCTAAGGTAATTTTCAACGTATTCAATAACAACAAATTCCATAGAATTAGATTATAATTTCGTTTCAAATAATCATTTTCAATTCAGACAAGAAAAAATTCAACTTATATCCGATGACCAACTTGCCTATGTAATTCTAAACACTGTATTTGCGCATTCTGTTTGCTGGGATGATGATCGAAAAATGTACAGACTTGTGATGGAAGGATTCGAAGACTTATTTCTCTTCCAGGTAAGGCCCAAACAAAGTGTGTAACTACAAAACATATACTCGCATATCTTCACTCAGAATAGGCTTCAGATAAACATCCTTTCACAAACGAGTTATACAGAGAATGAAAAGAAGGTAATATTTCGGTATCCAACCACCATGTAATGTATATGAAGTATAACTAATTTGTAAAAATTTTCTATTCTTTTTACAATTTATATATATATAGAGTATATGGTGGTGAATTATGCATTTAAAGTTGATAAACATACTCAGGGCTTCTACTGGGATGCCAGACATGTTCTTGTTAGTCCCGACGCAAAGAAAATCATCATTCAAATGAGCGATGGACAAGAATACAACTCCGATTGCGAGCAAAGACTTCGACCTACCTTCGATTTGGCTAAATTGCATGTACAGGTATTCCATTTACAAGGTTTCACTGTAACATTATTCTTCAAACAGTCTTGCTGAATTTTATGTTGTGTTCATTTCAGGTCTGTTTGTCGTATTTTGCTCCCGGTCTCTCGCACAATCACGTACATTTTGTTCTCCCCAGTGCAGTTGCAGTTTTGTCGCAGAAGTTACTGAACAGAAATGGAATTCTGTATAAATTACTATATCAACATTTCCGCTTTACCGAACGCATCAATTATCAGGTATTGAGTTTTTTGAATGTACAATCTTCAAAAATAATAAATCAGATGTAGTAATATTCACGGTAACGTGAACCTAATGCAGTACCTGAAAATATAGTATTACCTAGTAGAGATTTTGCGTTGACGAATTTAAATTTTAAATATACACTAGTCAAATATCGGCGTTTGAAAATAACTAAGTGTGTTAATACTAATTCAGAATTCGTTTGTTAATATGCAATGGCCCGACAGAAAAGTTTGCAAAAATGTTTGATTATTGAATATCATAAAACTAAAACACTATTGTCCTTCTCAGTTTAATTGTAGATGTTAACATGTTAGTAAACAAGAAGAGGAACTATGGATCGTTTTGTTTAATTGTTGTTGTTGTTGGTATGCTTATGCTGAATTATCAATATATACTTCAGAATCGAGGAGATGCTAGCCGAGACTATGGATCAGTCTGTGCATTTCAATAAAAAAACTTGGCTTATTTTAGGCATTACGAGTGCAGAAGGCCACCAACAACAAAAGATCAGCTTTGGACAGGCTGTTCTTCTTCTGGCAGCCATTCCCACTCACTAAGGAGCAATTCTTGGAAGGCGTTGCGAGAAAATGTAAAAAGCATTATTTTGACAAAGGAATGCAAGAATGTAAGGAAAATGAAGAAGAAAAGGGGGAAATATCAAACATCATGTCTCAACTGAACACGTCGCCATGTAGAAGCGGGAAGGTTAGATAAAAGCTTAGTGATGGTAAATCTTCCAAATCTCTGTGATTCGTCGCATTCTATTTTAATTGCTGTTGGTAATATAATAATATATAATAATAATATATAAGCTATAAATGCATTGTATGGTCGTACATTTTTTGCTAGACGTGACTCCTTTACATCAGGCAAACCATGATTCATAGCCCCATACTCAATGAGGAAATGTGCGTTTGTGACTGTATTATGATATTGGTAAAGGCCATTAATTTTTATTCATCTATACAGTTTGGTTCGATGATAGAATGATTGAGTTCATCATTTGATTTGAGCTGAGTAATGATGATTCCGGTGCATTACAGTTTAAAACTTTTGTAATAAAACATCGAAGTTGCTCAATTGTTTCTACCTTAGTCTTTTGACGAAAACTATCCAATAAAGTCAAAACAATTCTATACTATAAAAATACGCCTAGTTCACAAGCCTGCAAATCATAGGTAAACGTTACGGAGTGACTATTTAGACCAAGCAGAAAAAGAGTTCGCCTTTTTAAACTTAGTAGCTTCCCATGCACAGATGGCTCTGTTTAGAGCAGACGTTCTAAGCCGGGGGCAATATCACTCTATTTAGATAATTTAGATGTGATCATAGCAGATTGAAACGTTGTTGAGACGTCCTCTGCTGTGTGATGAATCTGGTCACCGTACATTTGAACCCACGGACATTTGCATCAGTATATCCGCGAGTTCAATCTATATGAGGGTGCTAAAATCCATGGGTTAGTATGAGTTCAAATATCCGTAAAAAAAATTCATAGGTGCAATAGTATGCAGATGCAACTGTCGTGGGTTCAAATTACGGGTTCAAATGTAATGAAACCGATGAATCTTAATATGACCTCACTGCAGAGATGGCTGTCTAAAAAAATATTTTACTTGATAGCTTGACAGCATTCCAGAATTTCCACAAGTCGATGAATTAGAACCAAGAATACATCATCTGTTTCCTCCAGATTTTACAACCGATAGAAGACTCCAGAAGGTAATTTTTGATTAAAAGGTCATAAGAAATACATCAATCCGTATACATTTTCCTTTTTTTGACGTTTAGACGTTTTTGACGTTTAGCTTGAATGCACTCCAAAACACACGATATTTGCCTGTCAGAGTGTATTGTCTACTCACAGCATATTATGGGAATAGGCTTGACTCTATTTAGTATTTATTAGTTAAATCTCAGGTCATCAATTTCTTTGTTGCCAAATATTTTAGGTTGCAATAAAGCAATTGGTGGTTCTGAACGGAGAATTTTTTCAATTCGAGCAATTTGCTGTCTACTTACAAACAATATTTCCGCAATTTACGCTGTCACAGTGCAGAACTAAATTATCATAACTTCTAATACAATCACATTGCTTTACTATTAGATCCCGTACCTGAATTTTCTGGCTCAATATTATTTCGTGATTCGAGATTTCGTCAAATCGATGATTCCTTTCATTGACGGGTGAGTAAATTTGATTAAAATTGTTCCTGTTGCAACTTTTTAAACTTACGATCCGAAAAGTTTCAATGTTGGCCTTCATTCAGCAAAACGATTGTCGGTCACAGGCCATATCGTCATAGTAAGTTCTAGGCAAAATTATCACAACTGTTGATGTCAATGATTTTATATGGCCCAATGGAAGCTATGAATGAATTTGATGAAACATTTCTCCATTTATTTTTAGGGATGAATGGAAACTTCTCAGTACTGAAGTTGCAAAGCACGTTCCCCGTTTTGATAAATGCTCTATGGTTGATGCTATTGCCACATACATTCATCAGGTTAATTAAAAGTATTTCACTGATAATTATGTTTGAATGAAACAATGTCATCAATGCCGTGGATTTTGATATTCAACCAGCAATTTAGTAGCAAGTCAAATACGGTACTTCATCAAACTTCCATTTTGAATTAGTGCTTTCGCATACCCCTGAAACATTGCATTTGAAACAATGAAATGAAGATAAAATCTTTGCAGAGCATGCATCAAATATGCCAATATGCGTCGTCAATAGGACTAGGATAATATAAACTTTACGAGGTGATCTGAAAGACTATTAGAGATTGAAATCATGGTTTCCAGTGGCAAATCAAACTAAACTAGCTACCAGCTATCTCTCTGTGCCTATTAAGAGTATGAAATTTAGCCAGGTTCTCGAGCGTTCGTATACTTAAATATACTTGAATAAAGCTTTCGAATAATTCCAATCTCGCTTGGGGAAACCAGGACAGTGGACCTGTTCAGTTACGTTAAATAGCTTTTTATCGTTTAAAATTGTAACATTTTTTTATGTGCTACAAATGATAATAATATCCATTAACATTAAATTTTCTTCCGACTAGGTCGGTGTCATTCACTTCTGCGATCACAACAGCTACCTACGATATTTTGCTTTCAGGTAAGCAATCTAGCAAAAATAAAAACAAGCGTGAAAATATATTATTCTCAAACCAAAACATTTTTATAGATACGGATCAATGGCGATCAGGGTTCCATTTGAGCCATTTGAAAATTTAGAAGATTGGGAAGAGTTTGCTTTGGAGCATAATTTTGATTTGAATGAAGTCAGAGGAAATCCACTTCTACTGATGAGACAGAGAGATGTGTTGCGAACAAGGTGTGTTGCATATATGTAACCTCCTTTACTCCTACCTTTCATGATCCAGAAAATAGATGTTACATTCCATACTCTATTCGATTACAAAATTAATAAAAATAAAATTAAATAGTCATTAATTTTCATTATCATCGTATTTTTGCGAATCAATTCTTCTACAACATTGTAATTCCGTCCGGACTTCTATCCTCGTCCATAGTGTAATGGTGCGGAATCAGTATATATGGCCACAGTTAACAATTTGGAAGCTTTAATATATATATTACAGCTCTTACTATTTTGTTCGCAGATCATTCTTGCTTATTTTCGTTGATTTCATCCCAAGTGCGAAACTGAACTTACATCTGATAAATACTGATTATGAGTTTAGTGATACTGGACCGGAAATGGCTGCAGAAAACTTCCGACTGAAATTACGAGCACTAGATGGAAATTTGAAGGTGCGCAACAAACCTATTCTTGACATATTCTATTAATAAATAAAGAATAGAATAATATTCTATAAGCAAACTGTGTCAAAGTTTACTAACCGTTAGTAACAAACAGGCAGCATTCCCTAAAGTCAAAAACTCGTACCAATCATCATGTCAAATGATGCGACTTCATTTGAGAGTTTGAATATTTTATTTAAAATTTCCGGATTTTGTTTGGTTAATCCAACTATTTTAAAAATATATGCCACAGAATGCCTTATTCGTATAAAAATAGCTCATATGCATATATATATGATATATTCTACTCACACAAACACATACAGCACTCCTCAAAATAAAAGCAGGTCTTTGGCTTCAATGGATTGCAATTCATTATAATCTAATGTCTTGTTGTTTCCAAATTCCACATTAAACTGGCTGATAAGTTTTTCAACTCCAATACCAGCTTGATAATATCCCAACGTAATATTTATTTCAGTTACAAAGATCGGTACTGCCTATACTATCGTCACCAGGTGAACAAAGGGCAGAAGGCATGCGACTCGTACCCCTTGATGACATTGTAAGAACAGTGTGTTACTGAATCAACAGCACATAAATAAAATCATAATTCTGTTCGTTCAAAAAAAAAGAGTTATTTCAATGGCTGAAGATATTTGTTTTAAAGCTGTATTTTTATTGATATTTATTTTTTTTTCTCGTGAACAATCCTAGTTTTAGGTAAAAATTGATGTAATCAATCAGAATGATGAAATTATCATTCTCTAACATCTTGGTTTTATGTTATCCATGGAAAATATTCGAATGCACTGTATGCTTGTTTTAAAACAATTGTAACCATGTAATTATTTTATAACGATTATAAAGGATCACACCATATTGCAAATTTTTTGCATGTAATGAAAAGAAAAATATTTCCTTTAAAGACCGTCGTTGTCGCCATAAGCACTGTTTTATTACATTTAGCAAAGATTTTATTTGGCTCGGTAGAACTGAATGCATTTCGATACTGCCCCAAATGGATTGATTTACTTACGGGCCAGCTTCGATTATCATTGTCGAGCTTGTATGCCAATGCCAATAGACATTTTTCATTTGATGATTTATATCAAAGTCTCAAAATGTATAGAGAAATTATGTGATCATCTTAGCGCAAGTTGTTGTTATGGTTCGTGTGCTCAAATTGTCTTACCGATGCATCAATCACGTGTAACTTACTTGGTATCTACAATAAGGGCTTTTACTGAACTTTCTATCGAAAAATTCTACGTAGATTGCAGTTAACTGAAGGATTCTGAATGCAATCGACTTTGTTATTATATAAAAAAATAAAATTGAATGGAGATTTAAACATTTTATAATACTCAAGAAACTATTTTTTTCTTCTTTGAATATATGTTACAACAGGAACTAACCATTCTTTGTATTTATTTGGTGGTGTGGTTTATCAGAATCATTTCATCGTTGCATCACAGAGGGTAATCGGCTGTAGGCATCTTTTCAACAAGATGTGATGCAGATTGCTGAATAAATATTAATGAATAGATGATATATTTAAACTTCCAGTTGTGGGAATAAATAAATATTGAAATACTAAAACAAGATCACACACAGTCACAACAGTGTTAGAAATTTCATAATTACCATTAATTGATTAAATATCAACATCAGAAAAAATGTTTTCCAATTTCAACATAGACTTGGACCAACCTAACTCTATCGAACAGCCCTACCTCAGTTGTGATGTTACTCACATTTGTAACTAACTACTCAGCATAAGAACCTCATTATATTTTCTCCAGCATTCACTGATTCAGCATTTGTTGTCTTCTTCTCCCTGAATTCGAGACTGAAAAAAAAACATAGATGACAGTAAGAAAAATATATAAAATAAAAATTATAAAACAATCTCAAATATTCAATACAATATTAAAACAGCGGTTCGAATTACTGTTATACTTATTTGTTGACAACAAGTAACATTCATATAAATTTTAAACAACCAAATCACTACGTTGGCAAAAAATAACTACATTTTCAAAAATGTTCTAATGGTTCGTGTTGTACCAATACAGGCATCAAACCAACAAGCATATCAGATAATAGCGTTTCGGGTAATTTCATAACTGAATGAAGATAATCATGCATTGTAGACTCGACATCATTAGGTCAAATAACGAAATTTCTTTTCCATCATTATCCATCGAAAGTATCCATCATTCAAAAATTAGATCATTGAATTAAACTGATTTATTACATAAATTATTCTTTATGCAGTAAAATGAGAAATTTAGGTGAGAAGTGAAGTGTTATCTTCAAACCGCTATTTAAAAACATATAAACTACATAAGGCTGTAGATAGTAACAGCTGGTACGCATCCAGTTACAACATTGTAGTATGATTGTAATCGAGCAAGTAAATCTGCTTAGAATGTCTCTGATTCGCTTTCATCATCACCGTTCTCGACAAAGATGTTCAAAAAGAATCTGGAAATAGTATTTTAAAATAAGAAAAATATGCTAGATAGTACCGTCAGAATCTAGAAGAGCAATGCTCAACTATATATACTCTATAGCAGGGGTCGGCAACCTACGGCCCGCGGGCCGGATCCGGCCCGCAGAGCAATATAATCCGGCCCGCGAAGCTTCACTAAATTATAGTAACAAATTATAGCTGTTTTGTCGATTATATTCTTTACGCAAAAGAATTCACGTGTAGACTACTTTATATTATAAAGTAACAAGTATATAATTCACAATTACTCGTTTAATGAGCCTATAATTAATTATAATTCCGTTAACTAATCATCCAAATAGGATCACATCTGTCAATCTGTACCGGTAAGGTCGTTACTGAGCAGTGATGACATATGTACTTAAATTTCTCGTTCATTTAGTTTAGGATGAGAATGGCATTGAAAACAAAATACATTCTGATCTAAGAGATGTAGTATTGACTATTTTACAGTATTGATTTACTTTTTTATGCTAAATATATTAAGCCTGTTCCAATTCAGTGACATGTCAATCGCTAGAACAGGTATAAATTATCCTCACAATTTTGCCAACTGGTAACGTGTAAGAACGATAATGCAGTTTAGTTTCATTGGGTGTTTCACAATCTCTGTACAGTTGCAGATAAGCATGACAGCATGTAATATTCAAACTTTAATGTCGGGAAACGTTCTTGTAAAGCAGGCATCTATATATTTAATAATATGTCTTTCATCCTTAACTTTCATCCAACTAATGATTTAATATGTGACTGCTTCTTACACATTCAGTTCATACTGAATATACATATGATGGCTTAAATTAAATAGTAGTAAATAATAAATATAAGGAGAATGCGAAGTTTGCAAAATACAAGACCTAATTTTTTTATCTTGTTTGCAAGTGAAGACTATCTTCCACCGTACATGCATTTATAAAATAAATAGTTTATAGTTGTATAGTGAAGCGAGAAATTTATTAACTTTAGCAAGCATTATATTATGTGTATATATTTGGTTATTAGAATATATGTTTTTCAGAATTGTAAATGAAAGATTCTTTCATTTTTCAAAGATATATTATTCAGATTTTTTTCCAGGTTACTACGTAATTTATAAAGTACACCACGGAGAAGTCAAAAAGTGAAGATAGTTATCACGAACTAGCCTACATATATGCATTTTATTCTAGAAACACGCGAATGGATAACATGTTACTCTGGCCATTTTTGAGCATAACATGCGCATACATGCGCTTAAGGTCAGTTATAAACATGTTATCAATAAACAAAATATATATATTTTGATTCGGTCAAGTTCGGTAATGTCAAAGTAAAGTTTCGTCATGTTATACAAAATGGTCTCAATTCAAATTTATTTTTCAGTAGTTTTGAGTGGAAGACTTCAATTATATAAGAAGTGCGAAACGTTAAAAATACGGGAGTGTAGAAATCAGATAAATATGATCTGACCACATGCTTTAGATTCATAGTATTTTAAACATAGTGAACGATAAGGAACACTAAACATGCTAGTTTTGATTTAATTTCACTTTTATATTATTTCGTATTATTTGCATGAATATATTAAAAACAACTTCTGGTTTATAAACATGTTTTCAGTCATATCAAGTGTTTATCAAAAGTTATAACCAGTGATGGGATTCAGCCGGTTCGCACCGGTTCTATAGAATCGTTTCACGGAATTTTATGAGATCAGCGAACCGGTTAGCATTACTGGTCACTGCAATGTTCTGTTTGTAACAAAACCGGTTGAAAAATATGACTTTTGTGAAGGAACCGGCTGACAAAATATTTGATCCCACCACTTGTCATAACCTATTGCAGGGGTGGCCAACTCGCGGCTCGCGAGCCGCATGCGGCTCTTGCTCCGATTTCATGCGGCTCTTTTTTAAATCTGGTTATTCTAGGGGGAAAATACCTCAAAACTACGATTCATCATGTTTCGAATATACATTTTATGATTCGTAGTGCATTCTTCTTTTACGTCGAAGATACATGAACGCCTTCATTCACTTTACAAATGCAATGGTCCATTATTATGTCGCAATCAAATTTTTCGTTTTGAGGCGCGTTTATTTCACTACAACGGCTGTCGACTTTCGTGATCATATCGAATCCGACGTTCGGCGGTAAACGCGCAGTTTACCATTTGATTGAAGTGCATATAAAACGTTGCAGATTACGTCGAATACTCGTTTGATGTTTGAAATTCCCCCTTGCCTCAGTTTCTGGAATGAGGCTGCAAGTCCTGCAACTGAGTTGAAAATGATCGATCCTCATGAGGAAGACTATATCCCAATTTCAAACGAGCTGCGCTTAGGATATTGTCAATATTTGGGTCAACATACGTCTGCGAATCTGTGTTTTCTACCCTGAAAACATGTGAAATCAAAGCATTGATCTGTTCTGACTGACACACATGTGAAGAATTGCTTCGGTCAGCTACAACGACATACAAGCCAAATTTAGAAAGAATTGTTCAAACCAAGGAATGTCAGAAGTCCCACTAAGTAGCATGCATAACGATAAATGGCTTGTAAATTTCTGTCATAATCATGTTGGTTAGTGACATTTACAATAAACTAGCAATAAAACAGAGCTGAATAAAGGTACATCTGATGTCCATGTGTGTTCTTGTTTATAATGTGGCTCTTCGCGAGAATGAAGTACGAAATGCGGCCCTTGGTCCCTGACCGGTTGGCCACCCCTGGCCTAATGTGTGTGCCAGGTGGAGTTTGTTTCCTAGCGCTTAGCATCCATGATTGATTAATTTCCTTCCTGAAGCGCAGCTACATATTCATGGAATACGAAACGATCATGCTACTAGGCTTTTGTCAAGCCATACGACCACGATCATTTTAGTAGATAGATGGAACTTGCACCAACTATGGGTCATACTCAAAATCATATTTTTTGTTTATTCCGTTATCGGGCTTGTTGACTGAGGCGTTGCTTGTACAATTTATGACTTCGATTTATCTTAAGTTTATTATATCGTAAGTTGAATTAAGAATTTGCAAATGACAATAAGAAGGCATCAAGACATGGATGATGACGCTAAAAGAGGTTACGGCTGCGTCCTCCGCTACGTTTCTCCAATACGACATTACATGAAAAGCCCACTTTGTTTATTAAACTCAACGGTGAGTATATATTTCTTCTAGATCAAGTTTTCATCTGAATATTACAAATTTTATATAGATATTGAGCTCTTTTACTTTAGGAATAACTTACGCCTACGCAATTCGGCTTTTATTAAAACCGTTTTATCTCGGTCATTTGATATTGGAAAACTAGCACAATTTGAGTGCAAAGTTAAGATTATTTCATGTATGTGTCCGAATATGTTCGTTATAACTTTGTTTAATGATTCTTATATAATGGCCGAAAGTCCTCATGTAGACTGGTAGTAATCGTTTATTATACCGGAGTCACGAAATTCAGTCAATATTGAAATTTTCACAGTGACCCGGGGGCCCAGTCGAAAGATAGAGATCGCTGCAATCAAACTTTGCAAGATTGCAGCAACTTACTTACGACAATCCTTAGCTTTCAATTCTTCCTATTTTGTTGTTTTTGAGAATCAAGAATCTACCGTAGCAAATTTTTTTAACGTACGGCAACGAAACATATATATGTCGGATGCACGTTAACTCAATTTGATATTAGCCCATTCAAAGTTTCTACTACATTCCATTAGCTGATCTAAAGCAGGATATCACTGTCGTGGTCATAACGTCAAAAGTCATTATATTTTGGATTACCATTTTCCTGTCGTTTTAAAAACTTCCTCTCCTGCCCTCTAAAAACGGACGGAAAATGATGATCATGAATGAGTCAGAACCATTAGAAGCACGGAAAAAAACTTTTCAATATCCTCGAGCAAAAGCCAAAAAATAAATAAACGTTGCTGATAATGATATCTAAATACTTAGGCTCACCACTGTAAAAGTGAACAAAATAGGTATATATTCCACCACAAAATATTAAACATTGATTTATTGTGCCGAGTATTACACAGTAAGGCATTTGAGAAATCAAAATGTTTTGTAAAAGATATAACTCAAACTTTTTCAATTCCAGTAGTTTTTATTCAGGCGTCACAAATATCCTTGTTCATCAACATTCAACCATTTATATTGAGTTGAACTTCGTTACTTGAAGTATCTCAATTTTACAGCCACGTCCTCTGTGTGATAATGTTAATGTAAATCGTCTTGAAGGGTCAAACAAAACACTTTACCATATAAAATCATATACTTACTATATTTTACGGGAATTTAATTCTCATTGTTCAATACTTAATATTAAAATATACATTTATTTCAGGCAAAGAAAGTAATTGGGCTCACCATTTATTGCTTCCTAATGTTGATATATATTCCATTTCACATTTTCGGAATATTATTGATACAAAAAGGAATTGCTATGCTAAACCTAAGAAAACGGCTTAGATTGTTTTACCACAAAGAAGGGAAGCTAGGACTTGCTAGCAGACGAAACAGGGTTGGTATCTCATGAAAATGTCAAAATGTACTAATTAATTAAACTAACTTGGCGAGGGTTTTGATATTACAGTTTGTTTATGAAATGTTTGAATGATTTCGATATTGACGCAAACAAACTTGCTACAACAAGATCATAATCCGGCCTCAAGTTTTAACTCTATTCGATAGGACACAGCTTCCCATTGCAGAAAAGGCGCTCCAGAAGATTGTGTACCAATATGGAGGTAACTAATTTTGTTTGCCTTATTTACATCAAGTTGTGTAAAGAGACTGAAATCTATGGGCAGGGGGATATTCACTCTGCTAAGACAAACAGTCCCCGAATTCATAATATGCTAAAATAAGAAAAATCGGAATAAAATCATAGCCTAACCCTAACTTGGTACACATACTTCGGGAGTACCGCAGAAAGCAATAGAATATTCATAGATACAAGCAAGATCCCCAGGTATTTACGAATTTGCACGCAAACGAAGAACGTTTAAGTTCAGGTTTTTAGAATGTAGAAAGTATTAGAAATTTCAAACGGTTTTGAAAGATTATTGAAAGCATTGGCCTACAAAGACTATCATATTGACTAATCCAATTACTCAAAACAATCTAGCATGGAAGTTGATGATTTTCTTGTTTCCTATATATCTCAGATTACTGACATTGCTTGCGTTTCAATGGAAAACGAGCTGGACTTTTTATATAATCGAACCATGTAATTATTTTATAACGATTATAAAGGATCACACCATATTGCAAATTTTTTGCATGTAATGAAAAGAAAAATATTTCCTTTAAAGACCGTCGTTGTCGCCATAAGCACTGTTTTATTACATTTAGCAAAGATTTTATTTGGCTCGGTAGAACTGAATGCATTTCGATACTGCCCCAAATGGATTGATTTACTTACGGGCCAGCTTCGATTATCATTGTCGAAGCTTGTATGCCAATGCCAATAGACATTTTTCATTTGATGATTTATATCAAAGTCTCAAAATGTATAGAGAAATTATGTGATCATCTTAGCGCAAGTTGTTGTTATGGTTCGTGTGCTCAAATTGTCTTACCGATGCATCAATCACGTGTAACTTACTTGGTATCTACAATAAGGGCTTTTACTGAACTTTCTATCGAAAAAGTCTACGTAGATTGCAGTTAACTGGAAGGATTCTGAATGCAATCGACTTTGTTATTATATAAAAAAATAAAATTGCGAATGGAGATTTAAACATTTTATAATACTCAAGAAACTATTTTTTTCTTCTTTGAATATATGTTACAACAGGAACTAACCATTCTTTGTATTTATTTGGTGGTGTGGTTTATCAGAATCATTTCATCGTTGCATCACAGAGGGTAATCGGCGGTAGGCATCTTTTCAACTAGATGTGATGCAGATTGCTGAATAAATATTAATGAATAGATGATATATTTAAACTTCCAGTTGTGGGAATAAATAAATATTGAAATACTAAAACAACATCACACACAGTCACAACAGTGTTAGAAATTTCATAATTACCATTAATTGATTAAAATATCAACATCAGAAAAAAATGTTTTCCAATTTCAACATAGACTTGGACCAACCTAACTCTATCGAACAGCCCTACCTCAGTTGTGATGTTACTCACATTTGTAACTAACTACTCAGCATAAGAACCTCATTATATTTTCTCCAGCATTCACTGATTCAGCATTTGTTGTCTTCTTCTCCCTGAATTCGAGACTGAAAAAAAAACATAGATGACACATGACAGTAAGAAAAATATATAAAATAAAAATTATAAAACAATCTCAAATATTCAATACAATATTAAAATAGCGGTTCGAATTACTGTTATACTTATTTGTTGACAACAAGTAACATTCATATAAATTTTAAACAACCAAATCACTACGTTGGCAAAAAATAACTACATTTTTAAAAATGTTGTAATGGTTCGTGTTGTACCAATACAGGCATCAAACCAACAAGCATATCAGATGATAGCGTTTCGGGTAATTTCATAACTGAATGAAGATAATCATGCATTGTAGACTCGACATCATTAGGTCAAATAACGAAATTTCTTTTCCATCATTATCCATCGAAAGTATCCATCATTCAAAAATTAGATCATTGAATTAAACTGATTTATTACATAAATTATTCTTTATGCAGTAAAATGAGAAATTTAGGTGAGGAGTGAAATGTTAGCTTCAAGCCGCTATTTAAAAACATATAAACTACATAAGGCTGTAGATAGTAACAGCTGGTACGCATCCAATTACAACATTGTAGTATGATTGTAATCGAGCAAGTAAATCTGCTTAGAATGTCTCTGATTCGCTTTCATCATCACCGTTCTCGACAAAGATGTTCAAAAAGAATCTGGAAATAGTATTTTAAAATAAGAAAAATATGCTAGATAGTACCGTCAGAATCTAGAAAAGCAATGCTCAACTATATATACTCTATAGCAGGGGTCGGCAACCTACGGCCCGCGGGCCGGATCCGGCCCGCAGAGCAATATAATCCGGCCCGCGAAGCTTCACTAAATTATAGTAACAAATTATAGCTGTTTTGTCGATTATATTCTTTACGCAAAAGAATTTACGTGTAGACTACTTTATATTATAAAGTAACAAGTATATAATTCACAATTACTCGTTTAATGAGCCTATAATTAATTATAATTCCGTTAACTAATCATCCAAATAGGATCACATCTGTCAATCTGTACCGGTAAGGTCGTTACTGAGCAGTGATGACATATGTACTTAAATTTCTCGTTCATTTAGTTTAGGATGAGAATGGCATTGAAAACAAAATACATTCTGATCTAAGAGATGTAGTATTGACTATTTTACAGTATTGATTTACTTTTTTATGCTAAATATATTAAGCCTGTTCCAATTCAGTGACATGTCAATCGCTAGAACAGGTATAAATTATCCTCACAATTTTGCCAACTGGTAACGTGTAAGAACGATAATGCAGATTAGTTTCATTGGGTGTTTCACAATCTCTGTACAGTTGCAGATAAGCATGACAGCATGTAATATTCAAACTTTAATGTCGGGAAACGTTCTTGTAAAGCAGGCATCTATATATTTAATAATATGTCTTTCATCCTTAACTTCCATCCAACTAAAGATTTAATATGTGACTGCTTCTTAAACATTCAGTTCATACAGAATATACATATGATGGCTTAAATTAAATAGTAGTAAATAATAAATATAAGGAGAATGCGAAGTTTGCAAAATACAAGACCTAATTTTTTTACCTTGTTTGCAAGTGAAGACTATCTTCCACCGTACATGCATTTATAAAATAAATAGTTTATAGTTGTATAGTGAAGCGAGAAATTTATTAACTTTAGCAAGCATTATATTATGTGTATATATTTGGTTATTAGAATATATGTTTTTCAGAATTGTAAATGAAAGATTCTTTCATTTTTCAAAGATATATTATTCAGATTTTTTTCCAGGTTACTACGTAATTTATAAAGTACACCACGGGGAAGTCAAAAAGTGAAGATAGTTATCACGAACTAGCCTACATATATGCATTTTATTCTAGAAACACGCGAATGGATAACATGTTACTCTGGCCATTTTTGAGCATAACATGCGCATACATGCGCTTAAGGTCAGTTATAAACATGTTATCAATAAACAAAATATATATATTTTGATTCGGTCAAGTTCGGTAATGTCAAAGTAAAGTTTCGTCATGTTATACAAAATGGTCTCAATTCAAATTTATTTTTCAGTAGTTTTGAGTGGAAGACTTCAATTATATAAGAAGTGCGAAACGTTAAAAATACGGGAGTGTAGAAATCAGATAAATATGATCTGACCACATGCTTTAGATTCATAGTATTTTAAACATAGTGAACGATAAGGAACACTAAACATGCTAGTTTTGATTTAATTTCACTTTTATATTATTTCGTATTATTTGCATGAATATATTAAAAACAACTTCTGGTTTATAAACATGTTTTCAGTCATATCAAGTGTTTATCAAAAGTTATAACCAGTGATGGGATTCAGCCGGTTCGCACCGGTTCTATAGAATCGTTTCACGGAATTTTATGAGATCAGCGAACCGGTTAGCATTACTGGTCACTGCAATGTTCTGTTTGTAACAAAACCGGTTGAAAAATATGACTTTTGTGAAGGAACCGGCTGACAAAATATTTGATCCCACCACTTGTCATAACCTATCGCAGGGGTGGCCAACTCGCGGCTCGCGAGCCGCATGCGGCTCTTGCTCCGATTTCATGCGGCTCTTTTTTAAATCTGGTTATTCTAGGGGGAAAATACCTCAAAACTACGATTCATCATGTTTCGAATATACATTTTATGATTCGTAGTGCATTCTTCTTTTACGTCGAAGATACATGAACGCCTTCATTCACTTTACAAATGCAATGGTCCATTATTATGTCGCAATCGAATTTTTCGTTTTGAGGCGCGTTTATTTCACTACAACGGCTGTCGCCTTTCGTGATCATATCGAATCCGACGTTCGGCGGTAAACGCGCAGTTTACCATTTGATTGAAGTGCATATAAAACGTTGCAGATTACGTCGAATACTCGTTTGATGTTTGAAATTCCCCCTTGCCTCAGTTTCTGGAATGAGGCTGCAAGTCCTGCAACTGAGTTGAAAATGATCGATCCTCATGAGGAAGACTATATCCCAATTTCAAACGAGCTGCGCTTAGGATATTGTCAATATTTGGGTCAACATACGTCTGCGAATCTGTGTTTTCTACCCTGAAACCATGTGAAATCAAAGCATTGATCTGTTCTGACTGACACACATGTGAAGAATTGCTTCGGTCAGCTACAACGACATACAAGCCAAATTTAGAAAGAATTGTTCAAACCAAGGAATGTCAGAAGTCCCACTAAGTAGCATGCATAACGATAAATGGCTTGTAAATTTCTGTCATAATCATGTTGGTTAGTGACATTTACAATAAACTAGCAATAAAACAGAGCTGAATAAAGGTATATCTGATGTCCATGTGTGTTCTTGTTTATAATGTGGCTCTTCGCGAGAATGAAGTACGAAATGCGGCCCTTGGTCCCTGACCGGTTGGCCACCCCTGGCCTAATGTGTGTGCCAGGTGGAGTTTGTTTCCTAGCGCTTAGCATCCATGATTGATTAATTTCCTTCCTGAAGCGCAGCTACATATTCATGGAATACGAAACGATCATGCTACTAGGCTTTTGTCAAGCCATACGACCACGATCATTTTAGTAGATAGATGGAACTTGCACCAACTATGGGTCATACTCAAAATCATATTTTTTGTTTATTCCGTTATCGGGCTTGTTGACTGAGGCGTTGCTTGTACAATTTATGACTTCGATTTATCTTAAGTTTATTATATCGTAAGTTGAATTAAGAATTTGCAAAATGACAATAAGAAGGCATCAAGACATGGATGATGACGCTAAAAGAGGTTACGGCTGCGTCCTCCGCTACGTTTCTCCAATACGACATTACATGAAAAGCCCACTTTGTTTATTAAACTCAACGGTGAGTATATATTTCTTCTAGATCAAGTTTTCATCTGAATATTACAAATTTTATATAGATATTGAGCTCTTTTACTTTAGGAATAACTTACGCCTACGCAATTCGGCTTTTATCAAAACCGTTTTATCTCGGTCATTTGATATTGGAAAACTAGCACAATTTGAGTGCAAAGTTAAGATTATTTCATGTATGTGTCCGAATATGTTCGTTATAACTTTGTTTAATGATTCTTATATAATGGCCGAAAGTCCTCATGTAGACTGGTAGTAATCGTTTATTATACCGGAGTCACGAAATTCAGTCAATATTGAAATTTTCACAGTGACCCGGGGGCCCAGTCGAAAGATAGAGATCGCTGCAATCAAACTTTGCAAGATTGCAGCAACTTACTTACGACAATCCTTAGCTTTCAATTCTTCCTATTTTGTTGTTTTTGAAAATCAAGAATCTACCGTAGCAAATTTTTTTAACGTACGGCAACGAAACATATATATGTCGGATGCACGTTAACTCAATTTGATATTAGCCCATTCAAAGTTTCTACTACATTCCATTAGCTGATCTAAAGCAGGATATCACTGTCGTGGTCATAACGTCAAAAGTCATTATATTTTGGATTACCATTTTCCTGTCGTTTTAAAAACTTCCTCTCCTGCCCTCTAAAAACGGACGGAAAATGATGATCATGAATGAGTCAGAACCATTAGAAGCACGGAAAAAAACTTTTCAATATCCTCGAGCAAAAGCCAAAAAATAAATAAACGTTGCTGATAATGATATCTAAATACTTAGGCTCACCATTGTAAAAGTGAACAAAATAGGTATATATTCCACCACAAAATATTAAACATTGATTTATTGTGCCGAGTATTACACAGTAAGGCATTTGAGAAATCAAAATGTTTTGTAAAAGATATAACTCAAACTTTTTCAATTCCAGTAGTTTTTATTCAGGCGTCACAAATATCCTTGTTCATCAACATTCAACCATTTATATTGAGTTGAACTTCGTTACTTGAAGTATCTCAATTTTACAGCCACGTCCTCTGTGTGATAATGTTAATGTAAATCGTCTTGAAGGGTCAAACAAAACACTTTACCATATAAAATCATATACTTACTATATTTTACGGGAATTTAATTCTCATTGTTCAATACTTAATATTAAAATATACATTTATTTCAGGCAAAGAAAGTAATTGGGCTCACCATTTATTGCTTCCTAATGTTGATATATATTCCATTTCACATTTTCGGAATATTATTGATACAAAAAGGAATTGCTATGCTAAACCTAAGAAAACGGCTTAGATTGTTTTACCACAAAGAAGGGAAGCTAGGACTTGCTAGCAGACGAAACAGGGTTGGTATCTCATGAAAATGTCAAAATGTACTAATTAATTAAACTAACTTGGTGAGGGTTTTGATATTACAGTTTGTTTATGAAATGTTTGAATGATTTCGATATTGACGCAAACAAACTTGCTACAACAAGATCATAATCCGGCCTCAAGTTTTAACTCTATTCGATAGGACACAGCTTCCCATTGCAGAAAAGGCGCTCCAGAAGATTGTGTACCAATATGGAGGTAACTAATTTTGTTTGCCTTATTTACATCAAGTTGTGTAAAGAGACTGAAATCTATGGGCAGGGGGATATTCACTCTGCTAAGACAAACAGTCCCCGAATTCATAATATGCTAAAATAAGAAAAATCGGAATAAAATCATAGCCTAACCCTAACTTGGTACACATACTTCGGGAGTACCGCAGAAAGCAATAGAATATTCATAGATACAAGCAAGATCCCCAGGTATTTACGAATTTGCACGCAAACGAAGAACGTTTAAGTTCAGGATTTTAGAATGTAGAAAGTATTAGAAATGTCAAACGGTTTTGAAAGATTATTGAAAGCATTGGCCTACAAAGACTATCATATTGACTAATCCAATTACTCAAAACAATCTAGCATGGAAGTTGATGATTTTCTTGTTTCCTATATATCTCAGATTACTGACATCGCTTGCGTTTCAATGGAAAACGAGCTGGACTTTTTATATAATCGAAGTCCAGCTTATTTGTGGAGAATGTGTTTTCCTATGCCCTGGGAGCTTGTGAAGACTATTTTAAGGTAATTTTTCAGGGAATTATTTAATGAAAGTAAAATCCAATAAATGCTATATTATGGATCTTTTGTACAAAGCTCCCACTAATAAAGCAAAAATGTAAGGTTTGAGAAAAACAACCCCATCACGTTTTAAACAACAAATCAGTAATTATCCAGTTGAGGTTAAGGTTAGGGTTAAAAATGAAAGAATATATAAAATTTCCAGCGCCATCTGCATTCGTAACCCAAACCCTAACTGAATAGTTACTAGTTTGCTTATTTTGATCGTTGGCGGGGATATATTTTTTTTTGTCGGGGGCTATGTACATAATACCCCATATTATATTCGTTTTAACTAATCTTGTTTAATTCAGACAAGAAAAAACTGATATCCGACGACCAACTCGCCTATGTAATTCTAAACAGCGTCTTTGCGCATTCTGTTCACTGGGACAACGATCGAAAAATGTACAGACTCGTGATGGAAGAATTCGGAGACTTTTTTCTTTTCCAGGCACCCTAAAGTCAAAACAAAATAGCCTGTTACAAAGCTTATTTTCGCACTTCTCTCAGATTTGGTTATCGAGAACATCTTTTTAAAGACGCGCTGTTACTGTCGATGAAAAGAAGGCTATGTTTCGGTTCCCCACAGCCACGTACTATATATGCACCATGCATCACAATTCACAAGTATATGGTCATAAAGCAAAATCCTTTATGTCGCAAATAAATGGATGCTATACTTTTGCAAAATAGACTATACTGTGGCGAAGAATACATTTCAATTTGAAGTATGTATTCAGGGCTTCTACTGGGATGTCAGACATGTTCTTGCTAGTCCCGACACAAAGAAAATCATCATTCAAATGAGCGATGGACAAGAATACACCTCCGATTGCGAGCAAAGACTTCGACCTACCTTCGATTTGGCTAAATTGCATGTACAGGTATTCCATTTACAAGGTTTCACTATAACATTATTCTTCAAACAGTCTTGCTGAATTTCATGTTGTGTTCATTTCAGGTCTGTTTGTCGTATTTTGCTCCCGGTCTCTCGCACAATCACGTACATTTTGTTCTTCCAAGTGCAGTTGCAGTTTTGTCGCAGAAGTAACTGAACAGAAATGGAATTCTGTATAAATTACTATATCAACATTTCCGCTTCACTGAACGCATCAATTATCAGATATTTTATTTTTTCAATATAGAATCTTTGAAAGTGTTAAATCAAATCTACAGATCCTCACTGTAGAGATCTTGCTTACGAGAGTATACTAGTCATCTATCGCCGTTTGATGTTTCGAAACTAATACATACATTTTTTAACATGCAAGGGCATAAAAGAAATTCTTCCAAAAATGTTCGATTTTTGAAATTTATGAAAACCCTATTGTTCTCTTCAGTTTTTAACTGTGTCACAAATGTATCGGAGTATTAGCATCAGTTCCGGTCTTTATACAATGACCAATACTGTAAAATACGGTTGATGTTTTCTGCTTCAGTTTTGGGAGATTTTATTAATAAATATTTTGTAATACCGTGCCGATCATGGTGTTTACTGAACTAATAATCTCTTTGAACCCTGAAAGCCGCTTTAGTGGCTTTCCCGAGAACGTCTTCTGACGCTGAAAGCCGGCTTTGACATCCCGTCTGAAGTATGCAACTTTGAAACCCTCATATCTCGCGAACCATATATTATATTAGACAAGCTTTACATCGCGTGAAAAATAATTTACCGGACTAATTATCATTTCAAAATTAAGATAAAATATAGTGAGCACCTATGAAAATTGGCAAAATTGAAAAGTATAAAAAATTTCTGAAAAACTCTTAAATCAAATTAAAAAAAACTTGGATTTGTTCTCGATTTAATCTAGTACATTATCGACAACATTTGTAGAAGTTGAAGATAGCTTTCCAATGATGTCATTAGATTGAAATTATGTTGCACCATTCAAATTTTAGAAGCATTTTTATTCATGATTTTATTTGTCGCAATATCGAGGCTACCTTAAGGTGACGTAAATGACGACCTTGCGCAATTACGTCGTCACGTAGCACGTTTACGTACCATACGAAAAACACTCTCCCCCCGCAAGCTCGTCACGTCATTTACGTAAGTTCGTACTCATGAAGCGACCAACGACTTGTAATATAAACGATACACGGGGAATTTACGCATTACATTACATCCAGCTTCAAAATCTGTTCGACTAAAACACACAATATGCAGTGTTATTGCCGTTTAATTGGATAAAAATATGAAAAACAGTAATGGAAAAAAATACCAAAATTTTTCTGACTAACAACATACAATCTGCAGTGTTATTGCCGCTTGATTGCATAAAGATATGAAAAATAGGAATAGCAAAAATACAGAATTATAAAAACGGAATGATGAAACATATTGCTGGATGCATTGTTTGGCGCCTATACTGGACTTTATCGTGCCAGTCAAACCAATGATTTTTCTCTTCAATTCCTATACACAGGAAGACGTCGCAATGAGTGCATTTAAACACCGTTTTGCTCTGCTTCGGAATATTGTTGGCCGGTTCATAAGACCGGACGTTCACATACGTTAACGTAAAAACATAATCTTCCATCAGATCATCATCAAATTCCGATTCGAAATCGTCACTGACAGGCAGGAAAGTTCAGATTTTCTTTATCCGATAGATGAATACCCTCTAATATTTCCCCGGGGAAAAGCTTTCGTTTGAAATCCATTGTGAATATAGCGATATCATGAATGTAGTGTATATGCAGTAATTTGAAAATCGAATGAGGCCGCAAAATGTAAAACACTGACCAGGTGAGCTACCGGTGCCAACATGTCTTCCACGTTCCCATTATCATTTTTTTTTTAAATTTTCATGATATCCAACGGTGAATGATTAGCCTTGATGTTTCCGGCGGAACCTCATAAACACATGAGAATCAAATTTTTCACTTTGGCCCTTCATTTGCGTCCCATATTCAGATATTAAACGTATATAAAAGGGCCTTTATATTTCTAGCAATTTTATCTATTTCGATCAAGATTCGTCTGAATATAGAGGATTTATCTGTGGCCGAGGATAAGATACTGATGCAATGATGGCACAATCTGACCTCAAGCTGTGAACGACCAGATGTGCAATTGCTCAATCTACCTTACGCAAAGCGTTACGCACGAAACGTCGCGTGAACGTCATCACGACAATGTCGTCGTCAGGCTTTGCGTCGTTACGCAAACTTGGCGTCAAAACAGCTGATCAATTTTGTTCACAAATTATTGTAATCGATAGCACAAATTCTGCAATAAAATGAGTTATGCGCAAGTTTAGAAAGTCATTTTATATACAAGTCAAGGTAATTTCATATACTTTTCAAAATTTTACATAATTATATTGATGACACATTTCTAAAAAAGGTATCAAATCTTACCAAAATACAAAAAATTAGTAGATTGGAATAAAAAATAGGCTTACACAACTCATCAAAACATCTCGTAAAAGATGATGTCAGTTATAAATAAAAGACTAGATAAGCTATTATATGACATATTACAGACCATCAGATATCTAATGATTTAAAAGATACATTGATTTAAAATTAGGGATATTACAAATTTTTAACGCGTCGAATTGATGCCAGGGTGAGAGAGTAGTGTCGTTCTGGGGATTCAGAGTTCAAAGAGTTTGCGTTTTGAGTTTGTTTATTTCAGGCATTACGAGTGCAGAAGGCCACCAACAACAAAAGATCAGCTTTGGACAGGTTGTTCTTCTTTTGGCAGCCATTCCCGCTCACAAGAGAGCAGTTCTTAGAAAGTGTTGCAAAAAAATGTAAAAATCATTATTTTGACAAAGGCATGCAAGAATGCGCAGAAGAACAGGAAGAGATAATGGATATCATGTCTCAAATGAACACCCCGCCATGTAGAAACGGAAAGGTGAGATCCAAGTTATGTGAATTAAGTTTCAAATACTGTACGTTGATTCACTGTCTCATAACAAATGAACAAATATGACCGTCATTCCTGGACTGGTATTATGATACTGCTAAACGATTTATCTTTATCAGTTCAATTGTTGTTATTCATCTATCGTTTGGATGGGTGGGATGGGTTTTGAGCTATATTGAGATGTTTAAGAAAAGGTAACAAGAGTCCATACCATGCAGGGGTGTGGAACCTGCGCACACAAGGAAAAATTGTGAGACCCTTGGAGAGGTGCCAATTTTGAATGATGTGCGGCCCGCGAAACGAGTTTTAATTTCGGTTGTGTGCGAGTAATTCCAATCCCTCTCCATTGCTAAGCCTACACTTGAGTTCAATTTATTTCATTTGCCGATGACGTTACAATGCCCTAACAGCTAGTTTGTGCGAAACGAACAACCAAACTTTTTGTGAAAGCCTATGTTAAATAAAGGTGCGGCCCGCGGTTTTACCCAGTTATTTGTATATGACCCTCTTGTATTAGAGGTTGCACACCTCTGATCTATACTATTAACAACACGCCTAACTCAAGAAACCTGCAAATAATAAGCAAGCAGTACTGTGTGTCGTGTGATCATTTGAACAAAACAGAGAAAGATTCCACTCTTTCTAATCCCATTAGCTCCTCACGCTAGTGTGAAGGCTAGAGTGAAGGCTTTGTCACTCTGAAAAGTATGTTAATCAGGAAATTTATTTTACTCAATAGCTTGAAAGCATGCCAGAATTTCCACAAGTCGATGAGTTGGAACCAAGAATACATAATTTGTTTCCTCCCGCCTTTGCAGCCGATAAAGTACTCCAGACGGTAATTTATTTATTTTATGGCTATACAGTAGCAACGAAGCCGTATCCATTTACTTATTTTTTTTATTTTCCGTAAGTTTGGATATCTAGTTGAAAGTTATAGATCCAAAACACGTGATTTTTGAATGACATGGCATAGGCTTTACTATTATTTGCTCATAGTTAATTCTGGGATCACCAATTTTTGAGTCTTTGAGCCGAATATTTTAAGTGAAATTGGAAATTTTTTTTCATTTTTTATTAATTTTCTTTATATATAGATACAAGCAATAATGCCATAGTTTACTTTGTTCTAATGCATAATCACAAATGCATCGAATTATTCGCGTCACGATGAAGACCGATACTTCTCTAAATTACAATAAATTGAAATTATATTGCTTCACTATTAGATTCCGTATCTGAATTTCCTGGCACAATATTACTTCGTGGTTCGAGATTTCGTCAAATCGATGATTCCTTTCATTGACGAGTGAGTAATTTTATTTAACCACAGAAATACATGGAATATAAAATTAAAATCGTTTCTGATGCAAAATCATTATATATATCTTGAAATATATTAATATTGTTTACATTTATTAATCATGATTTAATATAGTTTCTACTAAACTGACGAAACATTCCATCATTTACTTTTTAGTAACGAATGGAAACTTCTCAGTACTGAAGTTGCAAAGCACGTTCCCCGATTTGATAAATGTTCCATGGTTGATGCTATCGCCACATACATTCATCAAGTATGTTATAAGGTTATTTACAATCATAATCAAACATTTGTGAATCGAAAAAAATAAATACACGCCTAGAACTTCCCATTGTTATTACAGGAGATCTGTACTAATTTTCAAGGTTTAGCATGTAATTTATTTGCAATTCAGATACTTTATCGAAAGTTTAATCCTAAATTAGTCTTTTCGCAAGTGTGATTATAGTAACGTCACTTGTTTTTATCTTTTTTCTTCCCAATCTGTCCCTGAGGAAATGTTCAAGTTTTTAAAGAGCATGAGCCAAAGACGCTAACTTATGTAACATAGGCTTCAAACAAACAAGGGCGGTGGTTTCTTCAGTCATCTGAACTAGGCATTTCAAGCCTTGTTTACAGCCAGATTTGTAACAGTTCATTTATGAACCTCAACTAGCAATTTTACTGAAAACACATTTCTCTTTTACTCTAGGTGGCTGCCATTCACTTTTGCGATCACAGCAGCTATCTACGATATTTTGCATTCAAGTACGATCTCCACAATACGAATAAAAAAGGTAAAGATAAAAATATATTATTCTCATACGAAATTTAAAACTTCCTCACAGATACGGGTCAATGGCAATCAGGGTTCCATTCGAGCCATTTGAATATTTGGAAGCTTGGGAAGAGTTTGCTTCAGAGCATAATTTGGATTTGGAAGACGTCAGAAAAAATCCACTTTTATTGATGAGACAAAGAGATGTATTGCTAACAAGGTACGTTGCGAAATTTCAACTCGTACCTTTCATTAACCGGAAATAAGGCGTTACGGTTTATGAATTTTATGCCGTTGCGGGTTGAATTTCCAATCGTTTTTTTTATTCCATCCTGGCTTCTACACAGTCTAATGTGATAATGGGGTACCACGACGCTTTTCTTGCGAGCAAAATAACAAAAAAAATAATTGAAATCAGTATAAATTGGCACTATTGAGAAAGGTTTCAACTATTTTTTTTTAACTCTGACTGTTACAGACAAAGTTTCACTGTTTTAATTCTTTATATTTGACCCGGGGTTATTTCCAGACAGATGCTAAAGTTGACTTGCATAATTCAACCGACAATGCACCTCGGTCTGACAAGTATGAGGACAGTAAACATCTATCTTTGAAGGAGGCCGGGTCTTAACTCTTTGAACTCTGACGGCTCTGAGCGAAGTTACTCGCTCACCCTGAAGGTTCGCGGCGCCGTTTTGGTAGAACAATAAAATAAGTCTAAATACTGGCTATTTGGCACGCTTATAACTTTTTATCTATTATAGGTAGCACGTTGTGTGACATTTCAATCGAAAGGAAATTTTATCGTGCATTCAGAATGTATTTTCCATTCCGAAATACATTTTGTCAAAATTAATAAAATTGACCCTAATCTATCAGTGATTTTTCTGCATGTATGTGAGTTTTGGCTCGAAATTTTGTTAGTTTGGTACAAAATATACTGCCAATATTTGATGTTCATAAAGAGTTTTTTATAAGCTTTTTGTTGATATTCGAATTACTATTGTGGCTGCCACATAACCAATTTTATATTTAAATATTTAATTGTGTATCATTGTGTCGGGTGAACAACTTCGATAAGCGGCCATGACGCACTGATTACGCAGCTACGCAAAAGCCGATCACGTGACTACCGTCATGAAGATGTTGATAAGTACGTTCGAAACGTATTGCGTGGCAAAATGCGCAAGATAACTTTCACGACGACGTTCTCAGCGGGACATCGGTCGCCGAGTTTCGATACGATATTAACCCTGTATGGATTGAAGTACCGTCGTCGAGTAATGCGTGCAGTGATAGCGAAGTGAAGGGAAGTTAATATCGTCATATAAAATTTCACGTTGAAAATGTTTTTTTCGCCCATCAGTATTTGTTCAAATATCAACCAAAATAAGTACTTGCCTGCTCTGCAGATCAAAATATCTGATTGTACGAATGTTAGGCGAAGCAAATGGATGGATCAATATCTGAGAGTACTAATAATGCAGAAAGAGCAACTCGTATTCCATCAAGATCATATGCGTCGCCAGAACTAGATACCCCACCGCAAAACGCCAGTTCTAATGATAGATGCGTCGTATGCAGCAAAATTTACATTATTGCCAAAAAACCAATCCAGCTGCTAAAGATAAAGCATTGCTGAAACGATGCGAGACAGTATATAACTACAAATACTGTAATGAGTACCTATGTATAGGTAACGAAACCAACAACCATTGGTATAACTGGCACATCAAAGTGCAATATTGGATTTAGAATGTGTCTTTTATCATAATATTTTCATGTTCTTCATTGTTCGGGGCACAACAAAGTGCAATATTAATTTAAAAATTTTAGCAAGCAGTTTTTTATGTACATACATTTTTCATGGGCTTTATTGTTCCGTTATTTGCTAATAAAATCACAATCTTGTTCATATTGCGAATACGTAACCACCACTTAATGGGGCTTGAGCGGGCAGTCAAAGTCAAAGCGTAGTGCGAATTTTGAATGCGTAACATCGGGTTAATTAATTACTTCCTGCGGACATTTAAATAATAACATCTCGACGTAACGTTATTGCGGATATCGTCACGTTTAGTTGCATTTGCGTAATATACGTAAAGTTGTGCGTGACGAGACGTTGCCTCTCTTCAATGAGAACATCATTTTGACGCAGCGTCGCTGTTAAATCTACAGATAATCCAATATATTTGGCCATAAAATTTGAATGGCTCATCGTAAAATCGTTTTGGATACGTATATAAAAAGCTATTCAAATTCTCCACATATATTGCCGATTGAATATGTGGCTATTTAGGCAAGAAGTCGAAATTCTTTATATTAAATATTTGTTATCATACAATAATTTCATACGCACTTTCAAATTGCCAATTTTACTGAAACATCGTATATTAGAGCACCGATATAATTAGTCCCAATAACAAGCTTTCATGCAATATAAAATTTATTTAAATACTCATTGTGGTTCTTGAGATACGAGATCATAAAGTTGATTCCCTCCGACACGAAAAACAAGCCGGTAAACCGGCTTGCCGGGGCACAGAGCGTACTCAAACAAGCCGGTAAACCGGCTTGCCGGGTTCAAGCGGTTAACCAGTTGAAAAGGTCGGGGCTCATGTTTCGTCTTCATTTTGTTCATCGAGAGAATCAGCATCACATATTCGTAAAAAGGTAGTACCAGATCGATGTCGGATGGCCGATGGAATATGAATTTATATGGCAAATACCATCCATAAAGTGGATGGTCAATATCAAGTGAGCTTCTCTGGGAAAGACCTGGAATTGACAAATAATAAAGAAATTGCTCAGTCACGTCTTGCCAATTTGAAGAAAAGGTTAGTTCATGATCCCGAATTGCATGACAATTATAAGGAAAAATGGGAGAATATATATCGAATGGTCATACAAGCAAAATATCAGATGACAAGTTGAAACACACCAACAAGATGTGGTATCTTTCTCATCACTGCAATTTAATTTCGAATTGTTTCGATGATTCAGCAAGATGTCAACACACATCTCTCGATGACAATATTCTATTTGGAAGTTCTCAAAATAATACGCTTTTTGGTATCTTATCAAGATTTCTAGAAGAGAAGATTGCTGGGGTTGATGTATCAAAAGTATGTATCACCAGCGTAGGCTTGCACGTAATTTACAGATTTACGGAATTACGGAATTATATCGAGTTACGGAAGGGAAGTTGCGAATTACGTAAAGTCATAATTATTGGTCGAGCACTTTCGCGATTGAAACGAGCTCTTTTCAAAGCAGCCAATTCCGTCGATTGTAAAAAGTGAAAGTTTAAAAAGTAGAAGAAGTTAGAGCTTCGGTATTTGCAGCCGTTTTTCTCACTTTTCTCTCTCTTGCAAATACGTCACCGTGATAATTAATGTCGCGCTTATCAAACAGCAATATGACGACGGAAGAGAAATTGCGTAATGAGCCAACGCAACTTCGTCTTTTCGGCATCGGTAAAGCGATTGAGACGGCAGAGAAACAACAATATGACGGGATTTCCCGCGATCCGGTAAAAATCAGCAATATGACGACGGAAGAGAAATTGCGTAATGAACCAACGCAACTTCGTCTTTTCGGCATCGGTAAAGGGATTGAGACGGCAGAGAAACAACAATATGACGGGATTTCCCGCGATCCGGTAAAAATCCTTTGCGGACCGTTGACGGTCCGCGGACCGGCGGTTGGGAACCACTGTTTTAGAATACTTAAATCAAATCCAGAATCCTATTCTATTTTTATAGTTACCCGTATTTAAATAGTGGGATTTCTCCACCACAATGCATGATTGAAATTTAAAAAAAAAAGTTAAATTGTAGCCTAAATGTTTAATGTATAACTATCTTTGTGCAGTATTTAATTGAAAATGTCCTAATCATTGGATTATATTTAACCAAGGCAACGAGATTTAAGAATTTCGACGATCGTTTTTTTGTTTTTAACAGTTCAATATTCTCAATTTAACTACTATCAAATATCAAGTATGAGCCAGTGTGTTTATTCTGTGCGAGAACCATTTTCAATTACAAAACCTTGGTGTTTTGTTACCGGTTTTATCGTTTTATATCAGTCCGGACTTGTCCTTGCTCAATATATTTTCCACAATGCCTCGCAATATTTCGACCAAATATGATTAACTGTCTTTACCAAATGCGCCAATTTATTTTGATTCTTGAAAACAACCGACACTCGACCAAATTTGTGTCAATCTTGGCCGATAGGATCGTCGACTTGAGTTAGAAAAATAAGTTAATTTTTTCGTGAGTGCAAAATAAATGTCACAATATGCATTTTTTTACGATATAACTTTGTATTTTCGGAAAAGCCATATCATATAAGTACGGTATTTAAATTATGCGCAAATAATTATTATTTGATCTAAATTTGTTGCAAATAATGTTACAACATTTAGGCTGCGAAATGATTTAATGTAAACTGAAGCATGGTAATTGGAATAACGTCAAAAAGTCGGCATCAATAATTATTATAAAAAGCTGACTAGGTAGTAGGTAACTTTTTATCTATTATAGGTAGCACGTTGTGTGACATTTCAATCGAAAGGAAATTTTATCGTGCATTCAGAATGTATTTTCCATTCCGAAATACATTTTGTCAAAATTAATAAAATTGACCCTAATCTATCAGTGATTTTTCTGCATGTATGTGAGTTTTGGCTCGAAATTTTGTTAGTTTGGTACAAAATATACTGCCAATATTTGATGTTCATAAAGAGTTTTTTATAAGCTTTTTGTTGATATTCGAATTACTATTGTGGCTGCCACATAACCAATTTTATATTTAAATATTTAATTGTGTATCATTGTGTCGGGTGAACAACTTCGATAAGCGGCCATGACGCACTGATTACGCAGCTACGCAAAAGCCGATCACGTGACTACCGTCATGAAGATGTTGATAAGTACGTTCGAAACGTATTGCGTGGCAAAATGCGCAAGATAACTTTCACGACGACGTTCTCAGCGGGACATCGGTCGCCGAGTTTCGATACGATATTAACCCTGTATGGATTGAAGTACCGTCGTCGAGTAATGCGTGCAGTGATAGCGAAGTGAAGGGAAGTTAATATCGTCATATAAAATTTCACGTTGAAAATGTTTTTTTCGCCCATCAGTATTTGTTCAAATATCAACCAAAATAAGTACTTGCCTGCTCTGCAGATCAAAATATCTGATTGTACGAATGTTAGGCGAAGCAAATGGATGGATCAATATCTGAGAGTACTAATAATGCAGAAAGAGCAACTCGTATTCCATCAAGATCATATGCGTCGCCAGAACTAGATACCCCACCGCAAAACGCCAGTTCTAATGATAGATGCGTCGTATGCAGCAAAATTTACATTATTGCCAAAAAACCAATCCAGCTGCTAAAGATAAAGCATTGCTGAAACGATGCGAGACAGTATATAACTACAAATACTGTAATGAGTACCTATGTATAGGTAACGAAACC
The DNA here is from genome assembly GCF_964204865.1 of Styela clava. Taxonomy (NCBI): domain Eukaryota; kingdom Metazoa; phylum Chordata; class Ascidiacea; order Stolidobranchia; family Styelidae; genus Styela; species Styela clava. The sequence goes on from NC_135254.1 coordinate 23,261,411, forward strand.
AACAACCATTGGTATAACTGGCACATCAAAGTGCAATATTGGATTTAGAATGTGTCTTTTATCATAATATTTTCATGTTCTTCATTGTTCGGGGCACAACAAAGTGCAATATTAATTTAAAAATTTTAGCAAGCAGTTTTTTATGTACATACATTTTTCATGGGCTTTATTGTTCCGTTATTTGCTAATAAAATCACAATCTTGTTCATATTGCGAATACGTAACCACCACTTAATGGGGCTTGAGCGGGCAGTCAAAGTCAAAGCGTAGTGCGAATTTTGAATGCGTAACATCGGGTTAATTAATTACTTCCTGCGGACATTTAAATAATAACATCTCGACGTAACGTTATTGCGGATATCGTCACGTTTAGTTGCATTTGCGTAATATACGTAAAGTTGTGCGTGACGAGACGTTGCCTCTCTTCAATGAGAACATCATTTTGACGCAGCGTCGCTGTTAAATCTACAGATAATCCAATATATTTGGCCATAAAATTTGAATGGCTCATCGTAAAATCGTTTTGGATACGTATATAAAAAGCTATTCAAATTCTCCACATATATTGCCGATTGAATATGTGGCTATTTAGGCAAGAAGTCGAAATTCTTTATATTAAATATTTGTTATCATACAATAATTTCATACGCACTTTCAAATTGCCAATTTTACTGAAACATCGTATATTAGAGCACCGATATAATTAGTCCCAATAACAAGCTTTCATGCAATATAAAATTTATTTAAATACTCATTGTGGTTCTTGAGATACGAGATCATAAAGTTGATTCCCTCCGACACGAAAAACAAGCCGGTAAACCGGCTTGCCGGGGCACAGAGCGTACTCAAACAAGCCGGTAAACCGGCTTGCCGGGTTCAAGCGGTTAACCAGTTGAAAAGGTCGGGGCTCATGTTTCGTCTTCATTTTGTTCATCGAGAGAATCAGCATCACATATTCGTAGAAAGGTAGTACCAGATCGATGTCGGATGGCCGATGGAATATGAATATATATGGCAAATACCATCCATAAAGTGGATGGTCAATATCAAGTGAGCTTCTCTGGGAAAGACCTGGAATTGACAAATAATAAAGAAATTGCTCAGTCACGTCTTGCCAATTTGAAGAAAAGGTTAGTTCATGATCCCGAATTGCATGACAATTATAAGGAAAAATGGGAGAATATATATCGAATGGTCATACAAGCAAAATATCAGATGACAAGTTGAAACACACCAACAAGATGTGGTATCTTTCTCATCACTGCAATTTAATTTCGAATTGTTTCGATGATTCAGAAAGATGTCAACACACATCTCTCGATGACAATATTCTATTTGGAAGTTCTCAAAATAATACGCTTTTTGGTATCTTATCAAGATTTCTAGAAGAGAAGATTGCTGGGGTTGATGTATCAAAAGTATGTATCACCAGCGTAGGCTTGCACGTAATTTACAGATTTACGGAATTACGGAATTATATCGAGTTACGGAAGGGAAGTTGCGAATTACGTAAAGTCATAATTATTGGTCGAGCACTTTCGCGATTGAAACGAGCTCTTTTCAAAGCAGCCAATTCCGTCGATTGTAAAAAGTGAAAGTTTAAAAAGTAGAAGAAGTCAGAGCTTCGGTATTTGCAGCCGTTTTTCTCACTTTTCTCTCTCTTGCAAATACGTCACCGTGATAATTAATGTCGCGCTTATCAAACAGCAATATGACGACGGAAGAGAAATTGCGTAATGAGCCAACGCAACTTCGTCTTTTCGGCATCGGTAAAGCGATTGAGACGGCAGAGAAACAACAATATGACGGGATTTCCCGCGATCCGGTAAAAATCAGCAATATGACGACGGAAGAGAAATTGCGTAATGAACCAACGCAACTTCGTCTTTTCGGCATCGGTAAAGGGATTGAGACGGCAGAGAAACAACAATATGACGGGATTTCCCGCGATCCGGTAAAAATCCTTTGCGGACCGTTGACGGTCCGCGGACCGGCGGTTGGGAACCACTGTTTTAGAATACTTAAATCAAATCCAGAATCCTATTCTATTTTTATAGTTACCCGTATTTAAATAGTGGGATTTCTCCACCACAATGCATGATTGAAATTTAAAAAAAAAAGTTAAATTGTAGCCTAAATGTTTAATGTATAACTATCTTTGTGCAGTATTTAATTGAAAATGTCCTAATCATTGGATTATATTTAACCAAGGCAACGAGATTTAAGAATTTCGACGATCGTTTTTTTGTTTTTAACAGTTCAATATTCTCAATTTAACTACTATCAAATATCAAGTATGAGCCAGTGTGTTTATTCTGTGCGAGAACCATTTTCAATTACAAAACCTTGGTGTTTTGTTACCGGTTTTATCGTTTTATATCAGTCCGGACCTTGCTCAATATATTTTCCACAATGCCTCGCAATATTTCGACCAAATATGATTAACTGTCTTTACCAAATGCGCCAATTTATTTTGATTCTTGAAAACAACCGACACTCGACCAAATTTGTGTCAATCTTGGCCGATAGGATCGTCGACTTGAGTTAGAAAAATAAGTTAATTTTTTCGTGAGTGCAAAATAAATGTCACAATATGCATTTTTTTACGATATAACTTTGTATTTTCGGAAAAGCCATATCATATAAGTACGGTATTTAAATTATGCGCAAATAATTATTATTTGATCTAAATTTGTTGCAAATAATGTTACAACATTTAGGCTGCGAAATGATTTAATGTAAACTGAAGCATGGTAATTGGAATAACGTCAAAAAGTCGGCATCAATAATTATTATAAAAAGCTGACTAGGTAGTAAAGTCGAATAATGTTAAAAACGGTGCTATAACAAGTCTTCGTCGCGAGGCAAGCGCAAGTATAATCAAACGAGAGAATACGCTCGTAGTGGCAAGCGCAAGTATAATCAAACGAGAGAATACGCTCGTCGTGGCATTGATAAATTGGAAACCCGACATTTTTTTTAATACGATTTTAAAAAAGTCAACTATCGTTTCATAAATATCCGTATACCAGTGTCGGTAATGATAAAATTGATCGCATAAAATTGGGACGGTTAATTTGCGAAGGTGATAAAGGAAATCAAAGCTAGCACAAAAGATAAAAATCAGAATAAAATTAATTTGAGTTCACTCTTGTCTTAACATCTGTCGCCGGCGTGTAGTACTGCCGGGAATATGAAAACCCAAACTCGATGTCCCAATCGAAAATGAAGTTGATTCAATTGGTTGTTATGATAGGTTTAAATGTGTGAAAAAATATCGCAATTACGGGGTCATTACGTAATCGATTTGGCCATAATTACGGAATTGATTTTTGTCAATTCCCTGCAAGCCTATGACACCAGGTTCTGGTTACGCCTGAAGATCGTGGAGCTTTGGGATTTTTATGCTGGCTAGATGGCGAGCTCAAACAACCAGTAGCTAAGGATCAAAAGAACGTTCATCCTTTTTGGTGGAAATTGATCACCAATTGGTACATGCTATACAGTGGCGTAGCAAGACTCTCGTGCCCCCCCCACCCCGCAAAAATATTTCGTGGGAATGACCCTAAAAACTCTCGGACATAGGCTAAAACAACGCTTTTTTTATTTCGTCAAAAAGCATAACATGTCGCTATAAAAAGGCAACGGTAACCTAAAATTTGCCGTTTATCCTGGTTACTTTAATTATTTCTTTTAAACGTTTTCCCTTCGTAATTTTGCCGGTGCGATCAAACCACAAGACGTCGAAAATCGACGACTCCTTGGCATTGTTACGCAACAAAACGATTTGAGCAGAACTAACGTCAACGTTATAAGATGTGCATTACTGGTTTTGCAATGCAGCTTTTGGTTTTGCGGCTTAAATTACTAAATTCTAACCGCTTGGGCCCCTTTGCGCTGTGGGCCCTCCCGCGACCGCGGGGGTTGCGGGGGTGGATGCTACGCCACTGATGCTATAGGATTTAAGACAAGTAGCAGGTGATGGTTCTAGGAAAATTCGCCGCAGGAAATTACGCCGTAGAAAATTTCGCCTCATAGGACAAATCGGCGCATGAAAAATCGCCGCAAGAGCATTTTGCCGTGAAACAGGTATTTGTGATAAAAACAGTTAGGTTTTTGAAGTACCTTTTTATTTATTTTGAATTGGAATATTGAATTTTCCTCGGCGAATTTTCCGGACACGGCAGATGACAATGCAGACCATGAGGATGAGAAAATACTATAAGGAGGAGTTTTTATGTGGATGACTTGGAACGATCTGAACCGACTGTTCCTTTTTACGTAAAAACGAATTAAAGATGTTTGATGTGTGTTGGAAAGTGGAGATTTTCATCTCTGGAAGTTTTCTAGTAACAGCATTGTAGGTTTGAATACTATAAGTAAGTTGATAAATCCGTCTCGCCGGGGAATTTGGGTCTTGATGAAGTGTTGTCACAAAAAGTACTCGGACTGTCGTGGAATATTCCACTGATTTGTTTGCATTTTAATTTGACATTCAACAAACACAGAATTTTGCTGTTGGTATCTTGGTGCTTGTCCTGTATGAAAATTCTTCACGTGGATCTTGGCCTTAGGCTCTTGTGGAGGAAATTTAACCTTATCAATATGGAAATGTTAGTCGAGTTCGCTTTAGAATTGCAAAGTCGACTTACATTCGGGACATAAGGAAGCTATGTTATTTAGAATCACCTTGATATTGTGCATGCTTACATACATTTACACATTTCGTTTCAGATTGCACCTAGTATTAACTAGTTTGGGGATTAATAATAACTTATGTTCATTGCGTTATTTTGAGGCCGGGAATGTTACAGACAAAGTTTCATTGTTTTTAATTCTTTATATTTAACCCGAGGGTCAAATATTTCACCGACCGCAATGGCCTTCAATTAAAATCAAAGTTGTGGAGTTGTTGAAATCGATAAACCTGACAGGTATAACCCTCATCATAAGTGACTAAGTTACTTATGATCTACTGACTATTTTGTTCACAGATCATTCTTGCTCATTTTTGTCGATTTCATCCCAAGCGCAAACCTGAACTTACAACTTATAGATACTGAATATGAGTTTATTGATAATGGACCAATTATGGCTGCAGAAAAATTTCGACAGAGACTACGAGCACTAGATGGAAATTTAAGGTGCGCAACAAACCTATTTCAAACATGTCCTAACATACGATATAAAAAATGATGCGTCTTCATTTGAAAATTTTATAGAAATTCCCGGATTGTATTTGGTGGATCCAGTCACCTTGAAGTAAATATAACAGCATGTTATTTATGTAAAAAATAGCTTATATTGCTTATATGATTTATTCTAGGCTAGGCACACAGGCACCCTCAACATAACCAAAATAAATTTGATGTTAGGCTCCCAACAGTATATAGATTGCAGTTCATACGAATTTAAAGGTGTCTAGTTTTCCAATTCCACTTCAAAATTGGCTGATTCCTTTTCCAATCTCTGCACCAGCTTAATTAATAATAATCGATCTGGCCTTTCATATTTTAGCTGCAAAAATCTGTTCTGCCTGTTCCATCGTCACCAGGTGAGCAAAGGGCAGAAGACATGCGACTCGTACCACTTGATGACATTGTAAGAACAGTATGTTATTGAATGAACAGTTCATAATCGTTGTGATAAAAAAAAAGTTATTTTAATGACTAATGATGTCTGTCTGTGGAATTGATTTAACACAATTGTAAGTGGTCACAGAGTAATGAAAGAGAAAATTTTTTATGTCCATCATTGTATTATAACTAGTTAAGAATGATCACCTGATGGCAGTCTGTGTATTGCATCGTATTGACGCAGGGTAAACTCTACTGAACCCAGTAGAATCTGTCGAAAAGTTTCTCTTTTGATAAATTATAGTGTATAAATATATTTTTTTCACCCAAACTGCTAATCAAATATAAATTAAGCGCGCATAACTTGGCTGAATGCAATTCAAAGTTGTGTGTTTCCAGTTGCGACTGTTTAAATAAATAATGATTAACAAGAATAGTCTTTTCTTCAATAAAGTAGTTTATTCATGCACGCTGCAGCTTCGATTGAGCATCTATGGATGTGTAGGTGGGCAGTACCATTGTTGAATCTAATATGTCATTGCCAACCAACATTTTTTCCATTCATGATATTTTCAAAATGTTTACCGTCCCACCGTGTTTACCGTTATGTTGTTTTATGACATTCCTGCTTCCAACAAGGCCTCAGATAAGCAGTTACTTCAGAAGCAGAAGCACTGCGCGTTTGGAATGATTGAAGTGTTCCTAGCCCAGAATGCCGGCTGTCAATAAATTATTACAATCTGGTTGCAGACTTGAAGCTGAGTGTTATGACGCGCGTTATTTTGCTATGGCTAATCTATCGAAATTGTCTGGCCCGATATGTCAGCCACGTGAAACATGGTTGGTATCCACAATAAGGTCTTCCAATGAAATTTTAATTGAAAATATCCATTGGTATTTCACTGATCTGACAGGGGCTGGAATGTAACCAACTTTTCAAATATAAAGCATGTGGTATATATACAGTTCGAATTGTGATTTATACATTTTATGATACTCGAGAATTTATTACTTTCTTCTCTTCTTTAAATATACAGTATGTTTTTGTTTGATATATCTTGTATATTAATATATCTTGTAACTAGAACCAATAATTCTTTTTATTCATTTTGTTGATGAGGTTGTTATCGGAAGCCTTATTTTCGTCTGCCTCACAAATATTTAAAACGCTTCTTTCAAAATAAATGTAATGCAGATCATTGAACAATTTCGAACAAATATGCTATTGATGTAAAAGTGAAACGAAATCGTTTAGGATTTTAGAAAACTGTTAGACTATAATTGTTTATGTTCACTTCGAAGAAAAGTGAAGCTGGCGAGACGGGATTTTGATCTTGAAAAAGCCAAATATTTCAGGTAGGCAGGTCGTCTGAAAAAATGTTTAAGCAAAAGATGTATTCAAAAACCCTAATCGACATTGGTAAAGCAATGAAACTTTCAAAATCTCACTTGTCTGTGATGGAAGGAAACACTGAAACCATACTAGAAAATGCGGACGAGCAGGAAAAACAATGAATTGGTGCAATAATTACGATTATTTTGCAAAGTCTTTTAGAAAGTCAAAACTAAAGGTGTTTCCATCTCCTGATAATAATTTAAAAACAAATTCAAACAGTACAAATAAAGTTAGATCTTAAAGTTGTAAAGATTCAGAGTATTCAATGAAGGTTGAACAATCTCAAATTTCCCCTAAGCTTCCAATAGATCCGGAAAGAGGCAATTAAAGAGCTATATGGAAATGATATATATATATGTGAAGATGTGGATAGTACCCCCCCCCCCTAAAATTTCGAACACCCCCCCCCCCCCCCCCCAATTTTGAGGTGCGATTCCACACTGTATTTCCTAAATCAAGTATAATTGTATTCAAATATAACGACTATGGCATATTTATCAGTGTAGATGAGGGGTTCTAAACCGCAGTCTGCGGGCCGATTACGGCCGGCGTGACGATTTAAAATGGCCCGCCGAACTTGAGTGAAATAGTTTAACCCCTCGTGTGGTACCTTTTGAGTTTTAGATACCGTCTATTGTTACATCATTATCACAGTTTAAGCACGTTTATTTCGTAACAATTGAATTATACCGGTATCTTATGTATACGTATGGGTATTAGGATTACACACTGCAGTATTTTAGATATCAGCCGTATATTAGGAAAGCATCAAAGATGTCACAAAACGAAAACTAGGCACTGAAAAGAAAATAGACGTTTTTTATATGAATGACAGTGTTTTTATTTCTTTATTGAAAAGAATCAAACTTCAGCGATTTGTCTTCTTACCAAAAAATATTTCAGTTCTGAAGGAATACAACATTATGATCAGTTGACGCGCGTATTTCAAAATTTAATTCATTGCTTAATTCATACAAAAGTCAAACAAACATGTTCCAAAAAAATGTAAAAAATGTGTAACAAAACAAGCCATAAGTAGCCATTCATACAATGCCAGACGAGCAAGTAACTTCATTAGTCACTATCAGTTGCAAATTACTTGTTGAAACGTAGTAGTATATATTTACGGTTGAAAGCCGTGCTTGTTTTCTATGATTCTATCAGCTAAATATTATAATTATTGATTTCATTACATAACAAACTGCGATGCTAGGTGTATCTAAAATCAAGCTTAGAGCCTATTTTGGTGCCTATTTCTCAAAATTTTCTCAGGGCGCATGAGCGCGCCCTGAACCGCAGCCGTGACGTCCCGTACTTTTTCTCGTTCCCCTTTTATGGCCCTACAATTTTATTCTGCTGTGGATTTTGGCTTGCCGTCAATCAACTTGGGGGACCCTCATGTACATCGTTTCTTAAATACATACCATTTTTTTTAAGAATACAAATAGCCTAGCTTTATCTCCAATAGCAAATTATTCACCACCCCCTAAATTTCGAAACACCCCGCCTAAAAAGAAAAGCTGGGGAACATACTGTACCTAAGTCCAATGATCCTGATAATATTAGATGCTTGTGCTCAAATATGAGAGCTGCGATAAAGCGGGGTCTCAAAAATGTCGTGTCCTGCGTGTCCCACATGTTTCACCTGTCCCACTCATTCTACGTGTCCCACTTGTGCCCCGTGTCCCACTCGTACAACGTATCTCACTTGTCCTACCTGTCCCACGTGTCTAACCTGTCCCACTTATTCTACGTGTCCCACTTGTCCCCCGTATCCCACTCTTTCTTCGTGTCTCACTTGTCCCAAGGTCGTGAAAATTGGCGAATATATCAATATAGTAACGTCGTCGGAAATAGAATTTTTAATCTCAAACCAACGAGAGTTACTACAAAGATACATACACTAGTGCAATTTGAAGCGTTTTATTCTACTTAATTAATAATTTACATCTTGTCAGGAATGTAAACCTCACTTTTCAAGAACCATGAGTGAGAACGATACCAAATGATTCACTCTTTTAATTACTTCTAAATCACTCTTTTATGCTTTCTGGAGACAATCGGAGTCACAGGACAATTTGCATAAATTTAGTATTAAATGCTCAACAATAAAACGAATTCCTGATCCTAAACTACAATCTTAGATTCAACCTGGCGTCAATTTAGAATCTGAAAATAGTTTGCTTGAAGCCCGAAAATGATGACAAACATGATGTGCAATATATAAACCTGTCATCATATGAGACGCTTCCTGTGACTATCTATTTTTTTAAAAAGATGGTCAACTCATTTCAAACTTATGTCAAATCTGATTCAGCTCCGACGTACATTGGTTCATTCCAAACCTATACAGAGTTGACTGAAATACTGACTGTGACTGTTGGGATAATAGCTATGATTAAAATGAAAAATAGGAGTTTAGACACCACGCTTGTTACACCATCTGATGTCATTTTGTGCACTTCATTAGTTGATATTACTGAATGGGAATAGTACTGTTGACTTGGACTTGTTTGTATGAACGAAAATCATCAAATTTTGATTTGCTTTCCTATATTTTTCTTTTTACTGTTTTGACTAAAATTGTCATGCTGGCCTCACGGAATGTGTCGGCGGGCCGCAGTTTGGACCACCCTGTCACAGATTATGGCAGCGTTTCCAAACCTTGAGGTAATTTCTCCCTGGAGAGGAATTTTGATGTTTTGGGGACGAAATATTACTTTGTAATTGGTTCGATATTATGAATACTCTTTATTTATATGCGTCATTAATGGTATATATATTTATGTGTACAATATAAACTATTCAAACTGTGTAAGAGCCAGAGTAAAGGCTGCGAGTAACACAAGCTAATAATCCTTCATTAACAAAAGAAAAAAATTAAACAAGTTTTGATGCATAGTGAGGGAGGAATAGAGAGATCTGAAATAGACCAAAAGGAATATATCGAAAAAGGTAGGAACCACTGGATGATGGCATCATACTGTATTTAAAAACTGGCATGTCGCCACACTGGCTTTTCCAATATCACGTTGTACGGAAGTTTTCAATTTGTATACTAGATTTATTAAAAACGAGATTCCCCCAATTCTCATCCAAACTGCCCCAATTAATTTGTCTATTTCCGCTACCAAAATTGTGTTATTCACGTTTCGAATAATAAATAGATGATAATTAGTAAGAAAATTATACATATATCAATCGAATATCCCAGTGAATTTTGTGGTTGGGCGAAACACAAAATTTAACATCATATTGTTACGAAATTCTGCGTACGCCACTATATGTATTGGTTTCATAGATAGGAAATATTTTTTCAATAAAACATTATAGTAGACAACTTAGTATAAGTTTTTTAAATGAACACTGAAATGCCTGCAGAAACGACAATTCTTATGTAATGAAAGTGTTTTTGCCTATTACAGATTCACAAGGCAATTAATTCAAGTATTTTAATAAAAATTCAGTAGTGAGTTCAGTAACACGCCAGGTATGTATCTGAATCACGATAGCGCAATGCGCAGCTAAGCGTTGGATTGGTCACTTATTGTTAGGGAATATGAGCCGGATTCAGTTCGTCAGGGGGCGAGTCGAGCTGAAGAGCCTATGAAATCACAAGTTTTATTGAATTGATTTTATTGAAAAATTAGAACTACAGAAGCAACGAATAACAATTTCTAAATGTTCTGAAACAACGAAACTCTAAAAACTAAACAAACACAAAAACAGTGGTAGAATAGCCGAGATCATCTTTGAGCAAGCATGGCTTGAAATAAAACACTCTCATAAAAGAAATGAAAACTAAGAATAGGGGAGAGCAAACATATTAAGAATGATAACAACCAGGTCACACTGCAGGTAAATACTTTTGTGAAGATTAAATGAAAACATTCACATATGATCCCATCTAGGAAAGGATATATGAATCGAAACAGCTTCAACTTTACTATTCTTTTCAAATTAATAAAGTGGATAAAATCGTGTTATTTTATACTGAAACTAAAGTTACTCCTTTTTAAATAAAAGTCAGATTAACGCCTTATTTACTACACATCATTCAAAATTAGTTTTGACATATTGAAAAAAGTATCCTATCGTTTTTAAAGTGAATTCATTGAGTATTTTAAAAGAAATTTTCACAATGATAAAATTAACTATAAATACTATAGAACAATTGAAATATGTATAGAAATACCCATAAATATCAGGATTTAAAATCCAAACAGAAAGTTTGAACAATTTGGAAATTAGGATTTTTGCATTCTTTGTAACAAAAAAATTTGAAATAAATGATCTTTGAAGGTGTATCAAAAAACAACTGAGACACCTTGAATTAGCAGTCAATTTGCAACAGCTCAATGAGATATATTTGAATATTTTCAATATACACTAGAAAATAGTTTGGTCCCAACTTGTGCAAAGTTTACTCGGTAAATAGAAAAAAGGGAATTAGGATTTTGGATATCAATAAAAAAGATATTTAGCACAGTAAAATTATATAAAACTAATACACAGTAATTCACTTACAGTTTTACCCAAAAATACATTATATCATAAAAATCTAAAACTAATCTACAAACTAATGACTTAGTCTTGAAAAAAAATGGAAAATAAATTAAGGCAAGCAGCTGGGTGGTTCTATCTTAACTTTTATTAGAATTTAGTACTATCCACATATTTTTAGAACTAATTTGGAAATGTATGCTACATAAATGTTAAACTGATTTCTTTCCAATTTTTAAACTTTTATGATATCAACAAAAGAGGAAATTTATCCATTAAAAACTGTCACCAATGAGCATAACTGTTGATAAAAAAGTATTCACCCCCATGATAAAGCAGATAGTTTGGTAGTCTACTAAAATATGCTCTAAATGCTAAAGTCTACCATATGTGAATGAATAAGCACATACATAAACAATAGGTAACATCAGTATCCGTTGTAATCAATGAATTACGTTGAAGATGATTGAGCATGTCATATTGCTTTCTATGTTATTTTCCCAATTATATATCAGTATTAAACATACAAAAAATACTAGCAGGTAACTTAAAATTCAAATTCATCTTTCTCCATTGAAGTGAAAAAATCTGCCTAAAACAACATGTTCAAGCCACGAAACAAAAATTGATTGATTAGGAATTTATCTTTATCTTATTCATTGCTATTATATTTTATTGTCCTTTAGCTACTACATTGAAGCATTAGATAATTGTCAAGTGTGGTTTATAGGAGAGTTCTAGGCTTTGGTGATAACTGAAAAAACTAGGTTAATACTAACATAAACTTTTTTCTAACCATCTACCATCAACAACAATTATAAAATAAATATGAAACAGCAATATTCAAATTGCATCTCCAACAGAAATATCTTCAATTGTATTATTCTTCAGGTCAACTCCCAATTTGGTCAAAATGTCCTTGCCTGAAAATTTAATGAAAAAGGTAATGGACTTTTCTTGGTACTCCCGTAGTAGGTATACCAGGTTAGGATTAGGCCATAATTTTATTCCGATTTTCCTTATTTTAGTTCTATTACGAGTTCCGGGACTGGTTGTGTTAGCCGAGTGTATATACCCCCTGCCCATATGCTTTTGTCTCTTTACACAACTTGATGTAAAGTAGGTAAACAAAATTAGATACATCCATATTGGTACACATACTTCTGGAGCGCCCATTTCTTTAATCAGGTAAGTCATGCAGATTCAAAAGAATAGCAACAAAATTCGTCATATGCTCAATGTACAAACAATAAGTAGGTGTTGTAGTTGTTCATTCAATGCAAATTACCTTTGTTTGCTGCGGGGGCATCTCCACTATCCACATCAGTCGTTTGATGTTCAGTATCAAGAGTTGAAAAATCACGAGATGAATATTTCTTCTTTCCCACAGTAACACCATGGCCTCCCTCACATTTTATTTTGTTATTTATCATTTGTACTTTAGGGGGCTCAACAACCTAGACAAAAATTAATTTAGAAGAAAATAAAACAAATTCTAAATTGGTGGGAATGCTAAGCAAAAATGAAAAACATTCCTAACGGAACGGACCAGGGTTATGAAATTTACAGTCGACCCTGAGTCAGGTTTTAACCAGGTTATGGAATTCACAGTCCATCCTGACTCAGATTCTAACCATGGTTATATAGGGGTTATGAAATAAATATATGAAATATATAGACTCCCGGTTGATGGAAATTTTGACTTCAACTTCAGTTATAATTCAAATTTAGATAACAAAAACATTTGACAGATGCAAACCTGCTTTGATAAATTGTTAAGAACTCTTAGTCAACTTATTTTTATTTTTTTGATTTTTCCAATTTCAATCATCACCAATAAAAGTCTGAAATTCAGGCTTCGTGTGAACTAAAAATGTAGGCTAGTCTCCAGCTTCAATGAATACATGTCAAACTTTACAAGCCACTTGTTCTGATGACTACAGGCAAATTAAGTTGAACCCACATGCAAATGAACAGCCCCTTTTCTTGCCATTCCTTTCATTTCCACTGTTGCATCAAATGAAGGATCAAAGTCATCATCAGAGTCTTGTATGTGAGTTATATCATTGTTTTCAAGTGTTGCTGTACATCCTGGCATCAGTTCTATTGCAGCACCCTGGTATAAAGTTATGCAGATTTGAAATCTTCTTCTTGTAAGGTAAATTTTGATGGATAGAATTGTCCGAATGCTAGCAATATATCATTTTACTTCAGGAAAAAATTATTTATCATATAGTCATCAATAAGTATGAAGCATCTGGCTAATTTGGTGTAGAAAAGCATAAAATATTGTTGAACTATGCATAAAATAAGGTGAAGTGAAAAGTTGATAAAAAAAACCTAAATCGTGGCAAAGTTTATAAATAAATTGTTGAATCTTAACATAAACCAGTGTTTGTGAGATGAATATGAATAATTGTTGAATTAAAATTCATTCAATACAAATGCGTAGTAATTGTAATTAATGAAACGTACCCAATAACGAAGTTTTAGTAATTTAGTTCCCTAGAATATGTTCCAAATGACCTGGTTTCCATTATTGGGTCACCCAGTGTAATGTCCCAAATATGAAGGGAATTTGATGATTTGATTGGAAGTTTCAATAAAGCTGTTACCAAAATTAAGTAATGCTTACCCTTGTTCCCGTAATGGTGCAATTTTTCATTGTTAGATTTGCACCCTCTCGTACAGTGATTCCTGTTCCATCACATTTAAACGTGCAGTCTGTAACAACAGCACATCCACTTTCTACTCTCAATGCTCCTTCTGTATTTTCAGACTGAAAATAAGATACTTGTGTAACTTTTGAGAACTGAAAAATCCTTACAAGAAGAGAAATAATGAAGTCATGCTATGATAGGATTAAAGGTGGCCTTGTATAACAATTTGTTATATACATGGAATCAGGGATCTTATATATGGGCATGCAGCTGTTTCCGGTAGACTGATATGCTACTCATTGACAACACCCAGCATATTTTCATGGTGTATCAGATCTTTGTAGTATTCCAGATAATGTTTTATGAATTTTTCAACACTGAATTTTGCAGAGCCTGTTGTTTGTCTAAAAATTACCCCTGATACAAATCAGATACAAATCTGAGATCGCATACTTTAATCAACAAATTAGTAAAAATGCCCGAAGGAACGATATATGTACAAAAACGATCACCTAAATTCGCTTAGAATGGCGGCAGGACCCTCTTAATGCCATGTAAGCATATTCACAGGTTAAGCAGGAATCTTGGAATATTTAAAAATACACAATTTTCGTTGTATTTTCCCTCTGATAAAATGGCAAGCATTTTGGGAAAATTTATGACTTTATGGTCAGAGATAGTTTAATGAATTTTCTCAGTCCCGAAATTTATTATTATAATAAAAAACTTACTTGAATAAAAGTTATATTTTCCATAGTAACGTTAGCTGCACTTATATTGACAAATAAGTCATCATAAGTGATGGCTTCAACTATGATGTCCTTCCTTTTCCCAACACCTGATAAAAGAAATAAATATTATTACAACAAAACTAACCCATAAAGATTAATTCGTAGAAACATGAAAATTGAAAACATTGATTCAGTTGTGTAGTGACTAGTGAGAAATAAAATAGTTTGAGACACTTTAAAACACTTCAATATTCTACATTATCTTAATCGAAGTTTTACATTTTGCTGCAAGAAACAGCTCTATATATCACATATGTACAACACCTTAGAATTTTCGAACACAACAGATGAAATGGTGGCTTGGTGGGATTTATGCCACTGCTATTACT
The DNA here is from genome assembly GCF_964204865.1 of Styela clava. NCBI lineage: Eukaryota > Metazoa > Chordata > Ascidiacea > Stolidobranchia > Styelidae > Styela > Styela clava. The sequence continues at coordinate 23,276,666 of NC_135254.1, forward strand.
ACTACTATATGCTGAATAAATATTGAGTTTAGCCAAATAAATTGGAAATCCAATAAAGCTCAGATGAAGTGGCTTTTAGTGACAATAATGTAGTTAGTGTGAAAGCTAGGGGGGTCATCCTTTGGTCGTTTCTGACATTTTTTAGAACGGCCCTATGTCTTTCCTGAAAATTTCATAGGTCTCAAAAAAGTCACCAATAATATATGCGATTCTTGCACCATTTTGGTATTATATATCTGATTTGTTTTCGGTGTGATGACTTGCTTGATTAACAGGTCATAAACATTTTATGTCAGCAGATTATATATCCATAACCCACAAGTATCTTTTGACAATGCATGTCTTGCCTTATCAGGTTTCAAAATATACAAAATAGGTTGTGGCATTATGCTAATTTACAAATGGAAACAATATCAAAAATAAAACGAAGAACATCAAAATTTATGTTTTGAGAGCCCAGGGAAAGACAAATCAGACCTGTTACTTGAACACTATTTTAGACACTGTAAATCACAAGATTGCTTTTATATATACAACTATCATTGTATGACATTTTAATGAAAGGTTGTCGATGGGTTGTATATTTTCCACAACAAGAAAGCTGATTGAGTTAGATATTTTATTGAATGATGTAATCATGACGATTGTTTTAGAAGCGGTTGCATGAAATTGCCGAGACATGATATGTGTATTTCTTAAAATATCCCTTCCCTTTGAAGGACTTCCAGGATATCACAAAATGACACCAATCTTATAAATGTACCGACTATATAGTATAAAATACTATAAATGCTGGAATACCTTTTATGGTGACAGACTCAGTCAATTCATGAAATCCTTCACCGCTATGAATTCCAGGATATAAAATGATTGTATCACCCTCATAACATTGTTGCAAAGCAGACTGCGGTGTCTTGTGCTGACTGAATATAAAATAAATTAAAAAATACATCAAATGTATTTAAATTTAAACTATATAAGCAAACCCCCTTTTTTGCAAAAAAATTGCTCACTGCACAGTACCAATAAACAACTCAGACAAAAAACAAATAAATTTTATCTCATAAATAGTGAGTTTTCATGAAACTCCTACTCACGTAGCTCCTCTCACTCACCAACAATGTTGACTCGACTCCATTAAAGTCTAACTTAACCACTCTCCACTGAAAACTAAGTTACATAAATAAACCAATTCCAAAAATCAGCGATCAACTTTTTTTTATCAGTAGTTCAGTACTCATTCAAGTTTTAGTTAGGACTTAGGAGGCTCGGAACCTTGCCTTGAATGAACCTAATTGATTAAAGACATGAAGTACTTATTGCAAAACTTACAGTATGGCAGTATCATCTTTAAAATCTCTGAGCATGGAAGGAGTTAGCATATCAGTAACAAGATGCATAACAGTGGAATCATCATCACGCTTTCCTTTTGTCCGTCTGAGTACTCGTGGAAAACACGGACCTTCTGCCCTGTATAACGCAAACAAAGTTTAAATTGTTCATTAATTGATCATTATTAAACATTGACATCACAGAAAATTTTTTTCTCGGGTCACACTATTTAAAATAATCCCTACCTCAGCTGCAATGTTTCCCATATTTGTAGCAAACCACTCAACATGAGAACTTCATAATATTTTCTCCAGCATTCAACTGCTTCAGCATTTGTTGGTTCTCCTTCTCCTTGAATTCGAGACTGAGAAAACAAAAATGACAGTAAAAAACAGCGCTTTAGAAGTGTGTGTACCAATATGGAGTAACTAATTCTGTTCGACTATTTCACATCAAGTGTAAAGGGACTAAAGACCATAGGTATAGGGTATGTTCACTTGGCTAACAGACAGTCTCCGAACTAGTAATAAAACTAAAATACGGAAAATCGGAATAAAATTAGGCCTAACCCTAACCTGGTATACACAAAATATGGGAGTACAACATACAAGCATTCCTCTACAGAATTAGAATAATACCTGGTAGTCAAGAAGCTCTTTTCTTCGAACAATATACTTAGCCATTGTACGATTGTATCTGGCAACTAGAGGTGCGGGTACACATCCAGTTACAACATCATAGTATAATTGTAATCGGGCACGTAAATAGGCATCAAATGCCTGATCTCCTTCATCTTCATCATCCCAATCTCGACGAAGATGTTCAAAAAAGAATCTGAAAATATGATTCATTGTTGTGATGACGAACTGGTCTGACAAAATGACAAGTGGTCCGCAATATTTGTAAAAAGTATAAATTTCGGGTTAAATATTGAGTCCTATAGATCTCAGGGTTCATTGATTGTGAAAAAATACAATTTTTCATAACAACAAGAAAAAACCCAACAAGTATTTATTAATAAGATCTCTATGTATACTTCATGTCGAAAATAGTACAAAATAAAGTGCTCCCGAAGTATTCGTACCAAGATGGCGCACAACCTTAAAATAATATGTGTACAAGGTCAGGGTTGTTCAGGTTGTGCGTCATCTTGGTACGAATACTTCCGAAGCGATCAAAATGATACTCAATTAATGACAATATACATTCAGAGGTCAGAATTGTACTTGTACTTTTAAAAGTCAGAAATAAAAGTTCCATCAACTTGAAGCCTCCAAGCCATTTAAAAACTGACTTCAGCCATATTTTAATGAAACATGTACTACCTACTCTTCGCAGGCTTGTTTAGTTTCAGTTTAAAACAACTGTTTTACTATTTAAAAATTCAAATTGAGAATTTTAACAAGAGGAATTTGTATTTGAAGATACAGCTCTAATACCAGTAGAATTGCCAAACTATGGCTTCATAGATCAATGCAGAATAAAAAAAATTGACTTCAACTGGAATAATAGACTGGGAACGTATTTGCCGAACAATGACTAAAATTATCCATATTTGATAGCACACTTTCAAGGGGCGAGGCCATTTGCTTCACTCAAAATGTTAATAGACATTGGACCTGTGAGTTTACCGCTAATCTAACATTACTCCCTTTTATTTCTCCTTTTAGCACTGTTTAATCAGCAAGGGTCAATTAAGACAAGGGATATGAATGATATCAAGTTCATTTAAACCTGGTGAGAATGTAATAACGGCTTCCTACTAACCACTGTGACTTATTTCCGTATATAAGACTCCATTATGTTGCACACCAAAAAACCACAAAAAAATATCTGTAATTCCATATTCGAAAACAAAGTCTTCATACACCGACCTAACGTTTTCAACAATAGCAGCAATCTCTTTGATTTCCATTTCTTCATTTTCTAGATCTTTGTCATCCATATCAGGATCATCATCTCTCAATGTTATTGGATGAAGTTCAACAATATCTACAGTGTGATCGAGTTCTTCCAATTGTGCTTCAACTACATGTTGTGGAAGACCAGCACCAGAACACATTAGGGGTTCAAATAAAGAAACATGTGCTTGGTCACTGCAAACATCATCAACCTAAAACAAAAATAATCATGATCGAAAATGAGATTGCTGTTTCTGCTTTACAAACTTCAACAGAAAATGGAAAACAATGATTTTTACAGAAATTTACTCTTTTTTATTTGAATTTGAATTTTGTAATCCACCTATAAATAACGGCAAGTAAAATTCAGAATTCAGTATATCCAAAATGAAATTTTTTTGGAAGTAAAATAGCAGTAGAATACTGCACTAAACATGGACATCTCACAGTATTTATAATAGGGTGCTCCCGAAGTATGCAAACCAAGATGGCGGACATCGGAACGTAACATGGGTAACAGGTTAATGTTAGGCGATAATTTTTTTCCAATTTTCCTAATTTTAGTCCTATTATCAGTTCGAAGACTAGCCAAGAGCCTCCCGTAGTATTAATACCTAAAATTATGGCCTAATCCTCACCTAGTACACATATTACATTCCGATGTCCGCCATCTTGGTTCGCATACTTCGGGAGCCCCTATAATAGTACTAAAAAGATAGAAAACTGAAAAAGAGAATTCTTCTGGAAGGTTTAATAAACCATATGTTGCTCTGAACATACCTAGTGATCGTTTGCAACTTTATGTTGATATCATTTCTAGCATTAGTTAAAATAAGCTTGTAGGCAGCCTAAGCAACAATATTTACCTGAGATCTGAGCACAAAATATTCTAAGACAGCTACATTTTTTTGGGGCAATGTGCCATATCTGCTAAAACACCTACCATTTGGCTGATATTACTACGAAACAGACACTTGGGTTTTCTTATTACTGTTTATTTACATTGCTAAATACTGTAAGCTTATACTTTTATTTATAATCCTTACTGCCTCACTGGTAAATTTCCTAAATCATTAAAAGAGTTGCATTTATGAAGTAATCTCATACATTAATAAAATATTCAGGGATAATCTGTTGATCAAATATCCTATACATGCATTATAGGTGTTATGATGCACTATAGATGATAAGACTAGCCCAATGTAGGCTATGGAAAAATTATTGTAAACTCAAATTATTCTTAATAAAAGATACATTATTAAAATAACATAATGTATTAAAATAAATGCCAAGGTAGATGGAATCAATTGAGATTTGCCTTTGATATGATACAAAAATATCAACATGAATTTACCTCAACCAGAATATCAATCGAATGCCTAAAACTGTTGTCATAGGTTCCCCTCCATAATGCAAGCCATTTTCTTCCCATTAATCGTTCCTCAATATAGGTATGAACTCTGTTCAATACCTGGAATAAAAAAGCAAAGATGCGATTTTCTCATAATAATCTGAGGAGAGAAAACAGCCTGATCATAATATAAAAAATTAAGCGCTGTCATGCGATTAATTGGTGGATCAAGAGAAGATATAAAAATTGTTAACTGTTTTACAACATAGAATTAGTTAGGCGAAGATAAACTAGTGAGCCATGGCCCACCAACAGTAAATGCCACATAATGAAGATAAATGCTCAATCGTTCCAGTTTGAAAAAAATGGGGCTTTCAGAGGCATTGCACAGTGGAAACAACTGCAAAAAAAGTCACTGAGCCTGCTGTTTTTACTGAGATAAATATCCGAGTATCACTGTAATTTACCTATTATTTGCTCATTTAGTTAGGAACACAAAAAATGGAGGTGAAAAATATGTTATGTATAAAGATGTTAAGAACCACTGCCCTACTTCAAACCTACAATGGTTAGCTAAGAAAGCACAAGTGATTAGCATAATGTTTAAAAATGATTCAATCATCCATTGCCACTCACCTGTGAAGGTCTACAATCCGCAATCCTAAACTCTTTGCAAAATATTTCATATCTGGCTTGTGGAGAGATGGAAGTAGATCTTACAATTCTAGGCAAATTACGAAAAGCCATCGACGCTGATGGCATTCCTGAAGTTCCAGGTTGCTAAAAATCAAATAAGAATAAAGGTGGATAACTTTGAAATTAGCAAGATATGAAAAAGATATTTGCAAAGGAAAATTTACAACAATACAGGAATATCAATATCAACAGATAAGTGAATCAAAATATATTCATAAAGAATAGATGTCTTTTAAGACAAAAATATTGTGGAGAAAATGAGCTCAATTTTTCCTATCCAAGTAAAAACTAAGACCAGATATAGGGTAGGCCTATAAGAAATCTGTGAGATGTCAATGAAACTAATTAAATGTTGGATAAGGACTGAATGAAAAAAATATGCAAGCATGAAATAAATCTGAAAGTTATTGTTAATGAAGCATGTTTCTGCCAATTGTTTTTGCTCATAGCTTTTATACAGCTTGAACAAAGTAGCATGTTGTAGGGGGCAGCAGATCCAAGCTGTAGAGTTTGCATTATTACACATGTTTATCTCAATGTTTTTATTATTGAAAAGCTGACATCATGTGTACAGCCTTGTGTGACTCAATATGGTGATGGCGAGTCTGATTGACAAGCTGACTGCCCTTTCCCACCAATATGCTTGTCTGGTCATTGCGTGATTCATTGCAATATTACAAACATTTCACTCTTACTTATCCTTTAATTTATTCATTCTCTGTTTAACAACATCTATAATTTGTTTAACCCGAATTATTTTTAAATCAAGCTTCTTTAGTTCGGGTCTCATGTAGTTTCGAACCTAACGTACTTCTAGTAGGCGTAATTTTCTCACGTGTCAATCCTAACCCCCACCTGACCACACCATCCAAAAATTACGTCACTACGACGTCACAGTGACGTAATAGAGCCCTTTAAACTACGCGAAATGTCATCCAAGACGCGCAGACGAGAACCCAAAATCGAACAGCCATTTCTCTCGTTTTCTCGTCGCAACGATCCCGATAGGAGAGAGATCGCTGACGTTAGTCGGTTCTTTATTGTCGGAGCCGATGCCATTTCGGGCGATCGTACGAGTATTTGGCAAGCTCTGTGACGTGACTGTGATGTCGTAGTGACATAATTTTTGAATGGCGTAGTCAGGTGAGGGTTAGGATTGGCATGTCAAAAAATTTTTATGCTGCGCCTACTAGAATTACGTTAGGTACGAAACTACATGAGACCCCTTCAGTTCAATTATAGCCTAGCTCTGTCCTTATTATTTATCGTTTTAATGGATATCTTCAGACACACAAAATTTCGTTTCATCCTGCCATCCGTAAAGCTCCCCATCTCTGCAGCTGCACGTAATCGCAGTAAAAAATGATAGCAATAAGGTCATGTAATCTAATTGTTACTGCAGTATTGTGTTGAAAATGTTGAGCTACTGCGGAAAAACAGAAATAATAACAGAATAAAGAAATTCAGAATGCAACAAGCATTTTCAGCTTCAATTTGACTATCCTTTTGTAACTTTATCACATTGCATTCCACATGTTACTGTGTTACAGCGTTATCTTTGTATCAGATTAAATTGGTCGTTATTATCTCAAGTATTTTAAAAGTACAACAGCCCGACAGTGCAATACATTCCTGTTTTTTGTGTGTATATCAGAAGGTTTGTGTTTTTTGTAAGTGTGTGATTGCAAAATGGTGAGCTGGCACATCTGTACATGATATTTCTCATGTTTTCAACTTTCAGACTCTAAAAGGTTTTATTCGCTTTCCAGAAATTTCCATTTTCATGTAGCCATTACAGTATTATGAAATTTTGAAAATAAACGAAACAATTTCAGAACCTAGTCTACCTATCTAACAATTTTGGCGTAATTCAGTAATTTGGTAATTGTGTCTGACTGTCTCGAAACAATTCCTGAATTCTGCAATCCAAGCTCCGGAACATTCAGAACCAAAGAAAGAATTTTTTCCAATTTAAAAACCCAATTTATTCTTCATAAATTAAATCTATCGGTAACTCACATCATCCTCTGCCAGCCTAATTTCTTCAATTCCGTCTTCCAGCGTTTTTTCTGTTTCGTCTTTAGAAACCTGAGTAGGCTCTGCAGCAGTCGCCATGTTTTATGTACCAATGATTTTACCTTCAAAATTATTGATTAAACCTTTATTTCTGTATTTATTTGTGAAAAAATGAACGATAAAATTTCTTTAACGTTGTCTACACAGAATTGAGAAATACGAATAGGCCTACCTGAATACTGAAATAGCAAAAACCTAACCAATGCCAATTGCCAACTATATACATATTTAAAGCATAACAGATTTATCAAATAATACATCAATAGTTCCATCGCTTATTATTTTCAATTTTGTTCCTTCTCCCATCAGCCCATATATTTGATGGCAGGTTTCAGCTTGCATTTGAAAATTGTTCGCATGATGGCATGGTTGATTGGTAAGTTTGCCCTTCTTCAAATATAATATAATTTCGAAAATCCCATATGGCCCCTTTTGCACACGCAATGATCAGTCCTAATACAGTAATATTGGTTTTACATTTTGTAGGAAAATTATACTTTTAATATTGTACTGGGGAGGTGCAATGTTACACCATTCCCAGAATTGTCTAACATAAACGCATTCAAAAAATAAATGTTTACAAGTTTCTACAATGTTGTTGTTACACAGCTGACAGTACGCATTATCACCATCTACCCAATGCCTTATTTTATCCCCTGTTTGCAATGCCATATGTGCTATTTTCCATCCTAAAATTTGTAACTTTTTGGGAATATAATAATTCCAGATATCTATCCATTTTATATCGTCTACAGGTATATTATACCTCTGACCAATATGAAATACTTTCTTATTAATAAAATTATCATGCCAGTATTTTTTTTCATACATTAAAACACAGTCGAAAAATTGAAAACAAACGGTAATCAGCGAAGCGATGAATGGCGCCCATGGTAATAGTGAATGGAGTCCATTTTAGCATAAATGCTACTCTAATTTGAGTACCGGTATAGCTCTGCTAAGACAATTCGTAGGTAGCCTCGTAAACCTATATGATAGCGAACCAGAACAAAGTAAAAAACCACAAACCTTTTTGTTGAGAAAATACAATACTATGGTGCTTTCCACATATTCCAATGTACCGGTACATGCAAATTAGACAACGTCTTTCTATCAAGTGATTTCTAATGACCGATTATTCTTTCGCATCACACTAGCTTTCTTCATTCCAATTCTTATTAGTTAAAGTATTTAAGATTTAGAAATAATTAATCCAATATGAAATAAATAAGTAACGCCTCACTCTATGAGATCCCTGTTCTGCATGGAGTCGGAGACAGACAATCGCGCTCTGCGGCAATGAATCAAGCTGATGGACGAGTCCAACTGAGATCTCGTAGAATTTTGCAAATTAGTTCTATAATCTGACAGGTTGATATCACGCATATATATTGCAAAAATGTTTAAGTTGAAGTGGATTACTTTTGTGAAAGGATAATTTACATACAACCCCATTTAATTTTCAAATATTGAAAATTACTGTTTCGAACCCGCACTGATATATTCTTTTTATATGAAATTAGCTATAATGCGTTGATAGTTCTGAAGCAAATAAATATCAAACCTCCAGACGAATAAATTTCTTGTTGGTGTTCCATGACAAAAAGTAGGGACACTCCTCACTTGTACATATATACATATAACATACAGGGCCGACCTTGTCCTTAGGCCACCGCAACCTATGCGCCACAGTGGGCACCGCTCTTTCATAGGCCCCACGCTATGTAAATGAAAAATTAACCATTATAAATTATAACCATGTATGTGCAGAGCCTCTATGCCGTCTGTGCTTAAAAGATTTGTATTGATATTGAGAACTTGCATCTTTCAAACATAACCAAATCCAAGAAAAGTGAAAGGATGATGATGGATCTTGAATGGAATGGTGCTATATTTCTAGCAGTTTTGGACCCTAAAGTAGTCAATGTTGTCAATACGGAAGGTCGCTGCTAATATTATTTATTAGTTATTCTTTATTACGCAAAATCTAAAGCTCACGGTGGTCATTTCTTTATTTTCACTACAGTATTTCACTGCATGCTCATACATGCACCCTGACTTATTGCTAACGCGATAGCGAGATATCGAAATAATCTAAGAACGGTTCTGTAATTAAGTCAAAACGACCTTTTATTAAGAATTCTCAAACAAAGTAACAATGTGGGTACAATATTGTCGCGTTTTATTACAACTATATATATATATGAATTGGGGCTCCCGAAGTATGCGAACCAAGATGGCGGACATCGGAATGTAATATGTGTACTAGGTTAGAGTTAGGCCATAATTTTAGGTATAAATACTACGGGAGGCTCTTGGCTAGTCTTCGAACTGATAATAGGACTAAAATAAGGAAAATTGTAAAAAAATTATTGCCTAACCCTAACCTGTTACCCATGTTACGTTCCGATGTCCGCCATCTTGGTTCGCATACTTCGGGAGCACCTATGAATTTTTATGGATTTCCCCCGAGCATAGATTTCTTTTTTATGTCCGTAACAATAACCAATCAGCAATGATTCAACAATGGCGTAACAATTGTAATTTGCATAGTCGCTCAGACCCTTTTTTGGCCTCGAGCATTGGTGTAAAGCAGGGATCTTCAACCCGTTGACTTCCGTAATGTGACGGTCATTTAATACTCTCCCAATTATGACATCACACAGATGTCACCTTACACTTACACAAACCCGCGTTTTTTCGTGTCCGTTGATTTGTGGGGCACTTTTCGGGGGGTCGCAGAGACGCAGAACAAAAAAAAATTATGTACGACTTTTTGTTATAAAATCTATCCTATTCAGTGATGGAAAAAATAAATTTATTTATAGGCGGAAAAATTAAAAACGAGATACAATGAAAACCGATTTCAAGGCATAGGTTTCATCCTCGAATCAAACTAAAGTCTCCCACTTCATAACACTCTTACCACCATAACATCTTACCTGGTGACAGCACGCATTTTATTCTGACTATAAGTATTTTATTGTCCTGCCGATGAGGCGACGCGCATGCATATACAAATATTCGAATTCTTTCCCGGTTCAGTAACGTTGGACTTAGGGTTGCCAACTTTGGGTTAAACCATTCCGGGACACCTTAATGTCTAGAATTTTGAAACAGAAGCTTGTGAAACACGAAGCACGTCAAAAGCAACAGTGCGCGTCGTGCAGCGTTATTTTCACAAACTGTAAACAATTTTATCATAATCAAAGAACTTGTGAAATCTTGACTCCTTGACGCATAAATGCAAAAAAAACTAAAACAGGGGAAATGTACAATTTGTGCTAATTAGATCAAATTATTTAACAAAAAAAAAATCAAGAAAGCAGTTTTTCTGCTATTTATTTATATTTTTATTGTGATTTTGTCGCTTTAAGAAGATCTTTGTTAGTTATAGTTCTTTACGGAAATATAATAATTAATGAACTATCGCTAAGACAGAGCTGTCAGCGGGACGTCCTAAAACAGACGGCCGTGCGAGCCTGAAAACTGACTGAATAATGAAATCCTCCTCATAAAAGAGACTCACACTAACAGTGCATTATTAACTAAAAACAAGAAACGCAAAATATTGTTACACGCCGCAACTTTATTAACTATATTTTTCAACAAATCTCACTGGATCAAGTTTTTGATCTTTTCAAATTAGGGTGGCTGCTGTAGAGTGGTTCACGTAACCGCTGGTCGGTCACGGCTTCCCCTACCATAAAGTCAATGCTTCCGATAACAACTGGCTAACTAATTCTATACCCGACCTGGACTGGTAACCGGACGAGAGGCCGTGGTTCGCCCTATGATTAAGCCGCCTTATCGGCTTTCCTCTCCTCGGGATAAATATGTAAATCCTATCTTAATCTGATATAATGTTATAATCCATTTTGCAATTGTTCAGCTTATTTTAGTGTAATATCATCAGGAGGTCACGCTTGACGAAACATGTCTTATCCACAAACTTCGACTCACTCCTATTTAAATGAACCATACAGATATTATTGTTTTTATTAAAAAATATATTGCGTGAATTACCCGTACATCCGTTTCCAGCCGAGACGTTTACAATGGCCTTCTATTTCCGGATCTCATGTAGTTTCGTACCTAACATAGCCTACTTCTAGTGGGCGTAGCATGACAATTTTTTCACGTATCAATCCTAACCCCCACCTGACTACACCATTCAAAAATTACGTCATCACGACGTTACAGTGACGTAATAGAGCCCTTCAAACTATACGAACTGCCATCCAAGACGCGCAAACGAGCACCCGAAATCGAACAGTTATTTCTCTCGTTTTCTCGTCGCAACGATTCCAATGGGAGAGAGATCGATAACGTCAGTCAGTTCTTTATCGTCGGCGCCAATGCCATTTCGAGCGATTTGGCAAGCTCTATGACGTGATTGTGATGCCGTAGGGATTCAAGTAGTCAGATGGGGTTAGGATTGACATATCAAAATTTTTTTATGTTACGCCCACTAGAAGTACGTTAGGTCCAAACTACACAAGACCTCTATTTCCTTGTCGTGACTAGATGACTCTATGAGTCTTTTCGCGACTCCGCGTCAACTGCAACAAGCCGATATCCATTTGACATTTTGTTACATTATATTATTTATTCATTTTTCATATCGCGCATTGTTTTTTGCATGACGAAAATAAATATCTGAATCTGAATCCTTGGTTGGTTGGTTGTCAGTAAATTCCGGGACAACCGTATCCCATCACGGGACGCTAGACGTCAATTCCGGGACTGTCCCGGCCATTCCGGGACGGTTGGTAGCCCTAGCTTGGACTGCGTTATGTTTTTCTTCGTCTTCGTAACGTGATTGATAATATGATCTCTCACACCTTTCAATCATTTCACATGAAAACGTTGAAACCGTGTGTTGGCGTCAAACGGTCTCACACAAATTTTTGATAATTATTTGCGGTTAATATGTAGACTACATCGGCCATGGTAAGTAAGTTAATAATTTACTTCATGGCAGACGCTCCTTACACCTTGGTATTTTTTGAATGACGCGATTAGCTGACGACGTCATTCTTTACCCCCAACTTGGCAACAAGAGAAAGAGAGAAAAGAAAAAGACGGCAAATACCTGAACTCGAACTTCTTCTATCTAATAAACTTTTTCTTTTATGAATGACGTATATATATGGCGGAAAATGGTTCAACATAACTTCTAAATAATCAAACCCTACCTCTCAATGATTTCAACCTATAAATATGCATCACATCGTAACCAGCGTTCGATGACAAGCGGGTTCCTATTTCTTATCGAAATGCGACGACACCCGATACTTGACAGCCGAAAGACATTACTCTTCCGCGTTACCTTTAATTACATTAAAATTCTCTCAGAAATTTGAATTCGAACAATTTTTGTCACAATACCACACAAATACTTTACTCAACATAGAAACCGATTTTCAATCAATTTTTGATTCCTTTGAGTGAACGATTGAATTATTACTTTCCATAAAAATTTCGGTTAGTTTGATTTAACAATTAATAACCATCCGGATATCCAGACTTTCTTTCATCACTTTTCCCGCCCAGCTTTCCATCGTGATGTCTTTCAATGGCTTGGATGACTGATCCAGGTGGATTATAATAATAAGTGATGTGATTTTTATCTTCCAGACCTTGAACAATGTTCTGAAATAATAAAACAACTAAATTTTGGCATTCTAGGATCATTCGATCTATGGCGCTAGGATGAATGAAACTGAACCCCATGGCAAAGATATTCGTAAATATGTATATATGAATAAAAATAATAAATAAATGAGTACTTCCACAACTGATAAAAAAAAATATTCTCAATCCTCATAAATGAAAGGTGCTTTGCGAATTGCGGAAATGTTATCTTCAATAGCAATCAACTTCAATAACCCTATAAAAATTTATGTCGTTTGGGTACTTGGTAATATTTCAGCTTAAAGTCATAATAAATATTTCCCAAAGTCATCTAAACTATGATGTTTGTTTTATAATTACCATATTGAGCACTATCTGGTATCAAGCTACAGAAAAAATTGCAATTTCTATTGATCGATCAAGTAATCTTTTTGGAAAAATAGTTTAGGTCAATATTGTTTTAGAAATAGTATTCAAATGAAGATATTGGAATATATGTTAGTTCCACCCATTCTAAGCGTATATTCTTTGCGCAGCACCCGCTGACACATGACGTTTTTATTGTAGCGTAGCCTATATAATATATACTGCAGAAGTTTGTTCGTATCGCTTTGACTTCGCGGTGCTGATATTTTCAAACATTCGAAACCAATCCCACTAGTTTTAACGACCCGGAATATGATACGTTGACAGTAAAAACAGCAACTCTTGTTTGCTCTAATACAAAATTTCTACTTTGTAATTTTGATATCAACTGAATTGTTAGAAATATTAGTCGATTATCATATCTCTTTCTTCCAGAAAAAAAATATACATATAAGATATGAACTCATTTTTACGGCATCAAATCCCATTTCATATTGTGCGACTTCAGGAATAAGTTGATGATGCAACCTTTTCATTGAAACAGCTCCATCAATTCGCTTTCCAAACCACAAATTATTCATAATTGTCTAAAAAAACAAAATATCCAGAAAAACAAAACAAGAACATCATTTTTCAAGAATGTATATAGCTATTAATCAGGCATAGGCACATGATCCAGACATCACAATATTTATCGATATAATATAACATGGAAAATATGTAGATTAGATATACTTTTACACCATAATCCACTGATATATTGATATAATTGACGTAGCAAGACAGTCACCTAAACTCACAAAAATATTATGGAAATCATGTTCATAAATTTAAGCCCATCTTTTATGCAATTAATATTGGAAATAATACTTTCACGCTGCCATTTATACACTGCAATCACGTAATAACAGGCTGAAAAATACAGGAAAAAAATTATATCATAAAAGTTTTCTGCTATGTGGAAATAAATGTAAAATGCGCGTAAAACTATCTTATCTTATCATTGGATTAAAAATTTTGTGCCTCCGTAGAATGTTTTACAATGGAAATTATGGCGACACTCACCAACGCAGTTCCTGTCGTTTGTTCCTCCAGACCCTCCTGCTACTATTTTGACTGCAGACTGGCCTGGATGCTTTTTGTTCATTACAATTGTAGGTGACATGGAAGAGATTGGACGTTTTCCCGGTTCAATATAGTTTGTTGGCGATGGTTCAACACCTTAGAAACACATAAGCTATTTATAAAGACGATTATGATTTTCAAATTCTTTACTGCTAAGTCCAGGAGTAAGTCCAGTAAATTGATGCGTTTGGTACATTAAATCTGAAAAAAAATGATTGTAGATAACGAGTTGCTTGATTCACGAATCCCCCTGAATCATCCGTAATTATATACTCACACCTCAAAAACCTCTGTGAAACACTTACTGGAAATAAGATTTTCCTGAATCAGTCATGAATGATAAATAAGAATAATATACTGTATATACCTTTCAGACGGCATGAAATGTAAGTGGTACAGATTGAGTCAACGCCAAATAAAGAACATTAGGGTATATTCAATATTTATAGGTAATGTGCTTTTTGTGTTTTAGTATTGATTCCGATGCTTCAAATCAATTTCAAATAACTGTTGATTTCACTTTTATCGGTATATATTAAATATGAATTTTGTCGAACTTACCGGTACGTCGTACTAATTCAACTTACCGAAAATATTAGTGATATTTGGTGAGGAAAAATCGTCCATTTCATTATTAAATATTATTCCGGTTCGAAACCCTCGTACTGAAGATCCAAAACTTAAAAAAATATCAAGTTTGGCTCAGTCATTTGCCCCAAGTAACTGTAACAGTTTTACGTAGGCAATTAGGTATGTACGCATAAAACATCGGAAAACAATAAATTTAAATAATAAGCTGAAATTTGTGGCTTCTTTCAAATTTGTAGAACTACACAGTTTTGTGCGTACTGCTGCAAAATCGTGAAATCGAATAATTTGAAACTAATACAAATGATTAGAAAATGATCTCACTATCCATTTATTGTACTTGTAATTGATATTGCGCTTCCATATTCACCAACTATGCTCAAGTGAGCTGTTTCAGAATCATCAGGTTGAAGAACAAAGTCAGGCTCATAATATTCTACGTCTTGAGTCCACGAGTCGTTTATTTTCAAACGAGTTTCTTCAGCAAACACATCAGAGGTCACATTTGAAACAAGCTGTGAATGAAGAAAAATATGAAATGAACTAAGAATGCGGAATAACCTACAAAACTCCTGGGTTGACATTCGATCACTATATTTCACATTATTTTACAATTAAGTAAAGGTATTCGTTCATAAAATGTAGTAACAATGCAATAAATAAATATTGAGAATAACCTCTATGCAATATATATATTGTATAGATCAAAACAAGCAATATTATCCACGGTACGCACTAAAGTTATAAAACCCATTTCCGGTAATGCAAAGAAGGCGTCCTGGTAACATATTTGCATATGCGAATCGGGCTTGTCCGACCGCGAGTCATGCTTTTGCCATAATAGGCTAGTACCGTAACAAAATTTTATTTTCTAGCTATTTGGACAATCTCGGATTTGATTGAACACCCGTGTTGAAACATACTTCAAATTTATAGTATTTGTAATTTCAGTTGATATGGGATAGATACTGCGTAGTAACCTCGCGTTGTTGAGTTATTGCTGTCCATTATTAGGCTGGGATCAACAAATTGTAATTTCTTCTTACATTTTTGTGTTACAAATTAGGTTTAGTGCATTGATCTATTCGATGGTATTTTTATATACGTTTTCTGAAATATTTTATTCTTACTGCTGTTATATTTTAATCAAAATTTTCGTCCCCCAGTTGAGTTCTTTCGGCATATGCAAATTTGAAGGCTTCTAATATTCGATGATAAGTTAGTACTTGATCTCCAGTGGATTTCATACTTTCCTCATTAAAATTGTATCCTGAAAAATAAAATCATTTTTAACATTCACTGTATTTCTTTCTGTTTAAACTCTACTGTCATATACATCAATGGATTTGGAGCAAGTTGCGGTATAACTAGATCAAAAATAAAGACACGTTGAAATATCAAGTTATATTCGTTTATTCACCTTTTAGAATGTTCAATATGTAGCAAAGTATAGGACCGCCGCTTGGAGCACCGGGTGTAAAAACAGTTAGATCCCCAATAGAAATGTTGATCAATGGCTTCACCCCAGCTCTAAATTACAATAAAATAGCCATTTTAAATAAAATATTCTCATTCATATAACATTAACTCTATATGATATTCAAGCTACACACATACGATCCACTACGTCACCCTATTTTGCCTCCGTCTCTACCCGTCATCCTCACCTGTACGATCTCAAGTCGTCTTCCGTTATTATTGACGGTCCTCCTGGTGCGTCTTTAAGATCTTCTATAATACGACTGGCGAGTGTTCCATTATAAAACGTTGGAGCACCCTCTGAAGCAATTATACGAAAAGTTGCAGCAAGTGCAGTGTTTGTTATTTTGTCTCCTTCCTTCTTCAGACTTCCATTTGTATTTGTAAATATTGGCCTACAAATAATTATGAATTACTAAATGAAATGTTTGCCAATGGTTGTCTTGGTTATTTAAAATGAAGAAAAGGCTACGCCTTTGATTTGAATGAAAAATAATAAGGCGTTCAATTTCATAAATGTCGCCACCGGCCAATAAAGAGCAAGCAACCCTTTCAAATTTAACAACACTGTTTAGGCAATATAAGCATCTTGCCAGTATCGTAAATGGATTTTCATGCCCAGGCATGGCTATACCAAAATAATCGTTTTGTTTGTCACAAAGCTGGAATCATATTTGCTTAAAGTGGAATATCGTCACACTATTAAAAAAATTGCCTAAGTCACTTTTTGTCGATTTTGAGATTTTGGTATCGCTGGATTCGTTGGGGAAAGATCTATCTTTCTATGTTATTTAAACATTCATATCTGGTATAAATCAGCCGCTAGGGGGCAAAAACAAATCTGCCTATCTCAGGAAGTGGACTTAGGCAGATTTTGGTTTTGCCTAAACTGACTATAATTGAGATAGGCACATTTAAACACGCCTATCCGCATCCAGTTTTTGTACGTTCTGGTGTCGTTACGACACTCTTCGACTAGCAACGCTTTCTGGTTCAAGTAGGGTGTACTGAAATATAAATATATTTCAACATCTGGACGCTACCGGCAAGTAATTGTAGTGATCGAATATTAACAGTATGGAGTCCAGGAAGCTGAGAAACTATGCTCTACTTGGAAATGCTTCTGCAAATGATAGTGTCACACGTGGTAAGTTATTGAACGCCAAAAAATGCGGATTTATTCGGCGATAGTAGCGAGCGATCTTCATATGTATTCGTATTTAATTTTTACAGATGAGGTGAATGAAGTTGGAAGTTTTATAGAGCTTCAGCTCGATGGTTGCGATAGGGATTCCGATGCATATTTATATAGTGAAAGTGGGTATTTACCGTTTCACGAAGTACTGGATATTGATGTAAGTCTCGATAATCTGGACACGACGAGTATTTCGGACAATACCAATGAAGGCTCTACAAGATCAGATGGCACTATTGAAACCTATGACGAGCCCTCACCTAACCGAGAAAAGAGACCAGTGCACGACAAATGGAGACAAAATAAAGGAAAAATCAGGCGCCTCCGTGGAAAATCATATAGAAACTGGAAAGGAAAGAATGTGCCCAATCGTCAACCAGGGCCACCATGTAGATCTGCATTCTGTAGCAAAGTCAAAACTCGCCAGTGTAACGTTGTAGATGAAGATCAAAGACTTGCTATGTTCATTAAATTTTGGTCTATGACGACTTGGAATAAACGCAAAATATTCATAAATACTCTGGTTGGGACACATGAGGTTAAACAACAAAGATCATCCGGTGTATCTAGGAGAAAATCTTCATATGTTTACAAACTAAAGCTTTCGAATGGTTCTGAGCTGCCAGTCTGCAAAGAAATGTTTGCTTCCACGTTTGGGATGCCTTGCAGAACTTTGGTATCTTGGATTAAAGATAAAACCTTTTCTAACCAAACAGCTGTTGTTCAAGCAGGTCCGAAAAGTGGAAAGTGTGCAAAAGTAAGTGAAAGGGATAGAGAGTTTATAAGAGAGTGGCTCAGCATACTACCAACTGTAGACTCCCATTATTGCAGAAAATTGCCAAGTTACAAAAACATAAAATTTTTGTATCCAGGCACCACAATATCTGCCCTCCACAGACATTACCAAAATGTTGCAGAGGAAGAAAACAGGAGGGTCGTTAGAGAAGTTTATTTCAACGAGATGTGCTTTTATGTCCTAGAACGAGAGCTAGTACCTCATATTACAGAACTAAGCTACAGGTACACAATTTCACTTTATATGATACGAAATCAAAAGCAGGTTACTGTTACGTCTGGAATGAAACTGAAGGCAATCTTTCTAGTGAAGTATTTGCTTACTTGCAGTTTGAGCATTTTAAGCGAATCATTTGTAATAATCCCGAGCTGAAGCATACCATAGTTTGGAGCGATGGATGTGGTTACCAAAATAGGAATAGCACGGTAGCCAATGCATATTCTAGTCTGGCAAGAACTCACAACATAGATATAGAGCAAAAATTTTTGGTGGCTGGACATACACAAATGGAATGTGACTCGATGCACAGCGTCATTGAACGAAAGATCGTAGGCGACATTTTTTCTGAAAGAGATTTGATCGTACTTATGGAATCCGCAAGAATCCATCCATCACCATATCATGTTTGCCAAATGAGGCACACTGATTTCAAAAGAATGAATCAATTGTTCCTTCAAAGCATTAGACCCGGAAAAAGAGTAGGAGATCCCAGAGTGCATGATTTGCGTGCCCTGAAGTACGAAAGTGATGGTAGTATTCGTTACAAGCTTTCGTTTGAGAAATCAATTTGGAAAGCGCTACCACACCGTGTACAGAATGTTCAAAGTCAATGGGTGCCAATGTTCAGATCTCGTATTCCAGTTTGTGCAAGGAAATTTAATGATCTTCAAGAAATGAAATCAATTATGCCAATTGACTGTCATCCTTTTTATGACAACCTTCCTCACGAGTAGATTATACAAACTTAAATGAAGTATACTACTATAAATTCATGATTACAGTTGTTTGTTTATGTTGATGTTTTAGGTTCAAAAGAGTTATTTATGTTTTGATTCTATTATATTGTTTGTTGCTTGAGTTGTGAAATTTTACATTCCTTGTATCAAGCGAATACAATACATCTGGCCTGTGGGCTGACATCTATCCTAATGTTCATCAAAGCCCAATTATGATTGAGGAGGAATATCGAATTTTGTCTTGGCTTTCGTGTCATATTAATTTAATGGAAGTCACCCTCTGATTATTTGCCGAATGGACTTTTACAAAGTATATAGGTCAAGCGAATGTACAGAGAAAATATAGGGCGAAGATGTGAATAATATTGCCTAACTCAGGGTGCGGGAATAAAAAAATGCCTAAGTCAATTTTAGCGCATATAAAATAGAATTTGGAAGTTATAGATATCCTAAAATAATTAAAAATTTGATAAGATAAATCTAGATAAAAAAAATTTTGAAATAGATTGAAAAATGGGAAAGTTATGAAGTTTTTTTTTGATTTACTCAAAATGTTAAAATTAGACTTAGGCAATTTTTTTTATTAGTCTGACGATATGCAAACATTCCACTCTTCAACGCAAGCACAATAAATTTCAATGTAGAGAAATTCGCCGGAAACAAGGGTCCCCACGTACTACATTTCTGCCTTGGTTGATCAAGGCTGCACATGAGTACAACGTAAATTACAGTAAAATATACCCAAACTGAAATCCATTTGACATTTTACTGAATGCGGTTTTAGTTAACGTCTCGATGAAGTCATAGTCAAATTCTATTTAGCATTTGACTACTTAAATTGAGATTGGAAAGGTATGCTCTGACTTTAAGTTGTGTTTCGTTTCGTTTACGTAATGTTTTGAGATACATATAAACGAAGTCAGTACAATGATACATACTTGAACAAAATTAGAGTAAATAACAAATTATACAGTTTTCTTTTTATAAAATGATAAAATTGCATATTATAATTATTAATAATATAAGGAAACATTTCACGTTGTTGCGCTGAAAATGGTTATGTTATTGAAATTGATTTATTTGTTTTTTTCACTTAATATATAGAAAACCAAATAGGGCCATTCGTTTCAAACGGAAACTTTAACTGAATGATCCACTCACTCGAGATTGTACTCAATTTTTGGTACAGTAGATTTGTAGTTTATTGCACCAGATAACGCTGAATTAACAAGAAATCCGTTTGTTGCCAACTAGATAGAAGGTTCAAACAATTCTTCCCATTTCAATTTACCGAAACGTCTGTGTGCTTCCCAATATCCGGCTATTTCTCCGGGAACTGCTATTGCCAAAGCACCTGTATGTGAAATATGAACGTGAAGTAAAATACCACGTGATGATCGGTGGTAGCCTTAAAAAACGTTGGACCAAATTAATATTTAAATTAGATTCGAAAGATTTCATAACCGAGGTCGATGTGAACTCGCGGCATCTGAAATACTTGGTAGCTGTATTGAATTCAATGATGCGTGCCTACCAATAGTCGACAGGTCTGGATCTCCTTTAAACATGTCTTCCGTAGCTGCAAGCGGAGCAACTTCTCTAGAATTGATAAATACTGCTTCACCGGTTGAGGCATCATAAATATTCATGAATGATCCTCCACCAATTCCTGTACTGTAAAAACAACAATTTTGAAGTAGTAGTTTGAATAAATATCAAACTGTCCAGATCTTAATGCACGAAAACGTTTTAAAAATGAATAATTTTGAACACCATTGGTTTGTTTCGGTTAATGATTGCTGTTGAATGTTGAAAATTGCACCATCACATGCATTCACAGCTGAATCGATTTTTGGAACTTGTACCTACTGAAATTGTAATGTATCTGCTTATTTACACATCATTTCAAGTATTACACATTGTGCATTGATGACTATGAATTGTATTAAAGTGTTTGGCCACCCTCTCAACATTGTTTTAGTTTGAAAATCGACTTAATTGGTCGAATGCATCTGAAATGAATATTCGTGAAGCATATTCCGGTAAACAAGCTTTCAACAAAGTTTTCAAGATCAGTTTTTATGATCCTGTTTTTATGTTCAATTCTACAGTCATTCGTTCAACTATTTTAATATATGGTTAAAAATTAAAAAAAATAAATAGAAATATATTTAAATAGTGAAGTTTGACAAATTTTTAAAACTTTAGGACCATGAAAATAAATGTCTCAGTTGCTATAAAAACAAGCAAGCCGTGGTACAGATAAAAAAAGAAAGATGTTCTCCATAGAGTTATAGTATGAAGGATGGCCTAGGTCAGATATATGAACGTCGTTTGGATTTTTCGTTGCGTATCAAATTTGTTATTCAACTTTAATAAATCATTCCGCACATAATGATAAAATTGATAAACGCATTCAATTTAATGGATAATTTCAGGTTTCGATCCCGTTCGACTTTGTGAAAAATATTTTTGGTGCTCGGACAAGCCTAAATTTCATAATGCGAACCTCTTAGTCCCACCACACAGTAAATTACCAAACAGTACACATACTATATGAAAAAAATTTAAAGCATTGATCGTTTACATAAGGATAATATGCCAACAGATACATAAAATACCTTATATTCAAGTTAACTACCTGTGGCAATTGTATAATCCTACACACAACATGGCTCCAATTGCTGCGTCCACGACCGACCCGCCCTTCTTCAAAATATTTTTGCCAATCACTGAGCAAGGTCCACCATCAGTAGCAACAGCTGCCGAATTGTATTCTCCGAAAAGAGGATATTCCTCATTGGTATGTTCCCCATTTTCATTGTTATTACATTGTGGAGGTAACCCAAAGTACAAACCAAAAAATAAAGCTAATCCAACCAACAGGCCTATAAGAAGACCTAGTCCGAGATACGCACGAGATCCAGAAGTCATAACTAGTCTCTGAATATAAAATTATCTGACACTTTTGAGTAATTTATGATGCGGAGAATACTGTGATCAATAATCAATTGAAGGAATATTTTTGTTAAATAAGGAATTGAAAGTCACTTTTGGATTACCGAACACCAGTTTTACCCGAACAGTCACTCATTCTTCCAGAATATTCATACATTTATATACCCAAAAATAGATGTAATTCAGATGATAAATCGATCTTTATGATTAGGTGCAAATGTATCTCTCATTTAATATTTTTTTTTTTTTTATTTATGTACAATTTGATTTGAAAGGCTTGAGACGAGTCGCGGCAATTTAACATTCACACATCTTGTTTGTTGACAGAAAATTTCGCAAAGTCTGATTTAAATACATTGCCTACAAATCTTCAATTCCATTATTTTCGTTGTTCGTTCGTTTTCAGTATTGCAAACTGAATGCTCCCTATTCTGACTCGCATTGGTCGCATACCCCGACGTCACTTTTTTTCTTACTCACATGACAACACCAAATGCCATCGACGCTTCCTTAGGTATCTAGAGAAATTAGGGCGAATAAAATAGTTTAAAGATTTGTGAGGTCGCAATGCTAATAGCGATTGTGATAATATTCAGGATTTGAGGTCACTAACCTATTGTAGTGTGTGGTAAAATTATAAAATTGCTATAAACTATTGTTGCTTGTCGCGGGGGACGCATTTGTAGTATTTAACAATTGGGGTTACGTGAAACTATCTACCTATCCTTGCTCTTTGTGGTATTTGTTTGTTTTTTATTGTAAACATCGGCTGACGAGAAACTTGCGTTGCACGAAGTCAACGTTTAGAAAAAAAGGGGTCATGCTACTGTTTATCGCAAAGGGTCGAAACGCAAATTTATGGTGCCGCTAAAGGACGGCCCTTAAGACAACTATACGGTATTTATCAATCGGAAATTGAGTTTGCAGTTGCTCATCTTTAAGCTTATCCCTGAAGTTTGCCATTTTTAAGAACAAATGCTCACAGCATTATGTGCAGCTTTTTAGATCAACATTTACTTGTGACTTTATTCTACTTCAAAATTTTACAAAAGCTCTGCTATTTCTCCGGAAACATTTTTCGAAAAATATCTCCAAGCTGTTACTGGCATTGTCACACGATTCTGTGGTATCTATCAAAGTGTCTTTCACAACAGCTTTTTAATCACAACATGGTACGAATAAAGTAATATCACTTCTTGTATCCCTGTCGTACAAATCTTTAACATAGTGTAATACAACATCAAATCGCGTATATTTTCTTACATATAAATCAAAAACTTTCAAACGTACGTCAAACGTCAGTGCTAACTTTGTTACGGGCCACGTAAATATGTTTCGTGGGTCGTACAGCTTCCCGCGGGCCGTATGCTGCACACCTCTGATGTAGGGTCTGCGCATCGTCGCTACTGTGCTTTAGCTAGACATACAGCTACTGATATTGGCACTTACTGCGTGTTATTCTTATTTAAAATCTTCTCACTTTGCTAACAAACTTTACAGACCAAAAGATTAGGGAAATAAGAATATAATATAATGTAATATATATATTTATATTAAGCATTCAAAGTACAGAAATCAAGCCACAATGAAAAGGTCGTGCATCTAGTGTTATTGCCTCTTTCACGTAAATTTCTACTTCCAATGGCCAGCTTGCTCGAATAGTTGAAGTGATCTTTTTCTCGTTTTTGTCAGCAAAAGTCACAACCTTCCACATGAATTTCGCTGACACTGCAACGGTCATATTAGTCGTTCGATGATAATATATTTGAGCAGTGATCGTTCGTTTAAAGTAAACTATACAAATGACGATGTTTATCAGATTAACGGGATAGTTTTGATGTATATTACTTCAATCTTGTAGGTGCTTGGGTATGAGAGGTGCAAACTTGAAAAATAGTCTCAACTCCCCCACCTACTCTTGATCTCTCAATAACATTATTATTGTTACTATTTATATCCTCATACACTACGTCGTTTTCGTCAACATCTTGCAAACGCATCCTGGAATCGGCAGCTTTCAATTTCTCTTTATTTCGTTCTGCTAATATTTCTTTTATCATTGCATCACGTTTTCTGATTTGATAAAGAAGACCAAGCGTCAAAAGTAAGAAAGCAACTGCGAACAGAGCTAGAAGCACAAGAGCTGCAGTGTTGTCGGTTGCTGACGCGGCTTTTACATGTCTGTTGACTTGTCTCTCGTTCTTAGGCTCTTTGTAAATGAATGAGTGTTCGGATGAATTTGGTCCCAAAGTGATGAGCCCATCAGTAGAACTCCATTTTATACACACAATTGTTGCTCTTGTTTCGTTTGTGCTGGAAAGTGCTGACTTTTTGTATTTCCTAGAATCCTTCATGTTTTTCACTGTTGGTTTCACCATCAACGACAAATCCAACTTAGTCATTCCAGTACTACTAGAGGTTATTGTCATATATTCTAGTTGTGACCTGATAATCTTTGCTAAACGGTCTAAAAAGTTGCCACGTCCAGATGTCACTGAGTTAGGTGTTGGCGAAGTAGAGCTAGGCCTATAATTTTCCCCGTTTGAGATAGAGATTGTGTCATCCTCGCTTTCTGTTGTTAGTTCCCGTCGAAAAATACTGTGAGGTGTGGCAGTTGTCATTCTTCTTCTTACGTTCGTACGCGTTCTCTTGTTCAAAATACCAGTTTGAATATTTTTTCTCCTATGAAACTTTGAAGCTGTTCCTTTACGATTGAGTTTCCCGGAAGGAGTAGGGGTTCCTGTCCTGGGTGCCTCAGTTGTTCGCGCCCGATTCCACATTTGTGATTTCCTTTCCGAGTAACGAACTGTTGTTTGTTGTCGATGATTTGTCATTGGTGTCGTTTTAGGCCGACGCATAAAATTTTTCCGGTTATTAATATTCCCGGCGGGTGTGGGCTTCAAGATTTTAGAACCACCCGTCCTGGTCCTGCGTCTGAATTGTGGTCTGGTGGTTGCTTTACTGTTTCTGATGGATGGAGGTTTAGGAGACATCCTTTGAACCGGTTTCCTCCGTGCTAATCGAGGATTGGGAGTCGTTTGTCGTTTTCTATATGATGCTGTTGTCGGTGCGGTTGCACGTCGCATATCGTAAGTATCCGTTACCAAACGACGAAATGGGCGTGTTGTGTACATTTTTCTCTTTGGTTGAATGGTAGGCCGCTGAGGGAGATTTGATCTTGTGGTCATTTGCCATGGCCTGGTATTGTCCTGCTCATACGACTGCCGTGTCGCAGGAAAATATGTAGATTTGGGAGCAGAAAAAGGTTTCATGATTGTCCATTCAGCTTCATATACTTCTCTGCACCACCAAGGCACATTTTTGTTCTGTCGTGAAATACTGGAAAACCGCACATTGTAGGATGATTTTCGAAATAATGAACCTTAAAAATATTTATAAACATAGGTTTGTCACATATTCAAATATTAACACGTTGAAAAGAAAATCGATGTATTCCATTTTGGACCTAATTAACACATTAGCTGGGTAAATGGGATTAAAGTATAATTGATCACAAACAGACTGAGCGTTGGAAATTGCAATGAATACTGACTGATAAACCATTTTCTTCAGATCAACATACTCTCTCTCACCTTTAACGTATTTTGAACAATCCCATGTATGAAATCTTCTTTGCGATCGGCAATGTCTTTTATCCGGACCTTCGAAATCGAAAACATTTTCATTTGCTACACCAGTTCAATGATAAGATAATTTATATATGAAAGCGTTAAACTGTTACGATATGTAGATATGAATTTCATTTGGTGATGACTCCACGAGCACCCAAGAATCATAACGAGTGTCATTCACTGTTCGAAAAACGTTGTTGTAACTGGACAAGACCGGGAATTCCTGTAGGATCCATTCAACTATTCAGTTATCAATGTTATTATATCTATTTTGACGTATTTGAAAAATATATCTTTCTAAATTAATTATAAAATAAACAATCAAGTTCATTAATATTTCTATTATTTCATGTTGTGTCATTATTAATTCAAAAATCATAACATTTACTTACCTACGCAAGAAGCGTACATCATAAGATATCCTATGAAATTTTGCTCATAAATTCCACTGAGTAGATGTGACATGGGTCCCCGAGCCATCACTGCAACGTCGGTCGAACTATGAGTTCCGGACTGGAGTGGTATTGCAGAAGGGAACTCAAAATCCATTTGAACTAAAAAAAGATATTTGTCAAAATTGAATTCAAAATTGTGCATGAATTTATATAAAAAGATTCTCCCGGAGGAACTTTGAATTATGACGGAAACATCGCAAACTTAAATTTGTGACTTCTGTCGGATATTGGAAGCATAGGATAACACTAGTCTAATACCTATTTCTTCAAAATAAGAAAAACACTGTTTAACATGGTACTTGGCGGTGCATTCCAAAATACCAGAAAATCAATTTCACACTATTCTTAAAATATGAGTATTGAAGTTAAAAGTGAGCAAAATAACGTAATACATGGTGAAGTATGAGTAAATAATTACATGACGCAGACGCATGTCTATTGAGTCTTCTATTTCCACTATTTCCCAACCAATCATTTCCAGTCCCGTATACAATGCTTGTGTAAGCCACATCGTCCAACGCTTTTGAGGGTTTCTCGTGATCATCAGCAAGTCCTGTGAAGGTGAAAAACTTGCCATAAATCTCAAATCAAGAGTTCAAAATTACACAAAAGAACGAAACTTCAACATAGCGTAAGATACTGTGCAGAGCATCCTGAACTATAGAAGTTATATAGTTATATATATTCATATATTTAATTATTTATAACCAAGATAACAGTCACTCAAACTTCAAATTAGAATTTGAAAATCTACAAAATGTTAGTTTTGTTGCCATTTTCGATATTAGCATATGATAATTCGCTGTTTTATTTTAAAATCAATGCATTTTGGTCAATTTTCAACTTCTGGATAATTATTGATGAAGGTTCGTTGAAGTATTAGGGCAGATACCTAAAACCTAATATACTTTATATAAACATACCAGTTATAGGATTGCCGCGAACAGCATATCCCCCTGCAGTAAACATGTGACCATGATCCGCAGTTACAACGATCAGCGTCTCGTCTGAATTTGTCATACGAGTTGCAAGCTAAAAATAAAAGGTGTGGATAAGCAACCGTGGAAGTATATCAATGTAAAAATATGTTATTCTTACGCACCTCTGATTACTCTGCGTGGGTTCGCAGGTTCGAATCCCATGCGGGGATGGTTATGTGCGAGAGGATTGCTAGACTCCTCGCCGCCGCTGGGTGGTCCACGTAACCGCTGGTCGGTTAAGGCTTCCCCCACCACCGAGTCCAAACAAATATATATATATAACTAACTAATCCCATAACCGACATGGAATGCTAACCGGACGAGAGGCAGTGATTCGCCATATGGTTAAGCCGTCTTATAGGCTTTCATCTCCACCCGGATAAATATGTAAATCCTATCCTATCCTAATAGCAAAATTCAACTTGTGAATTTTCTTTTTTTCTTCATTGCTTCCGTATGTCGTTGTTATTACTTATCGATTTTAATCGGTAAGTATGTTGATAGGTATTTGTCTGTCTGTATGTCCTTCTGGTTTTATTTGGTGTAAAGTATGTTTTCTAACCAGTTGTCATTCATTTCCTTGATCGACGTTTATTTTATTTATAATTAAATTCTCTCACCTTCACTGCATCATCTAATGCTGCAAACTCAGACAACGCAATGTTGGCTTTTGCAGAATGATGTCCATGATCTATCTTTCCTCCTTCTACCAGCAAAAAATAACCATCCCTGTTTTTTCTTAATATTTCGATAGCCTAAAATTCAAAAGTAGCATGAACTTCTCGAAAAGTAACAGGACAATTTTTAAGAAGTATTCAGAAAATTTTACGTTTAGATTAATAATATTTACATGGATTTGCAAACGTACCTTTGCTGTCATTTCAGCCAAACTTGGTTCCCCGGCAAGATCATTTCTTCTGTCATGTTCAAATCTCATATCTCCCGGTTCGAATAATCCGAGCAAATTATCGACGTTTGTGGGATCAACATTGTCAAATCCTTTTTGATCCCAAACATACCTAATTGAAAAAATATATGGATAAAAGGAGATGGATTTTTTGAATTCAATTTCTAGGACATATATTTAGATATTCTCCTTGAAACCGAAATATGATGTATACATCATATCCGTGTACATATCATTACATTACAAGCAATGGAACACCAAGTACAATATATCTAAGCCAAATTATAAGGTCGGGGAGTTAGTTACTTTGCTCTATCAGATCCTTCTAATTTGATCCATTCTTTAATCAAGTTTCTGTTGTCGTTTCGTCCACCGAGTGAGTCGTCCACATCACCGTATTCCTCGTCTTTATAACCCTTTGGTCGCATGAAAGCTCGACCTCCGCCAAGAAGTACCTAGATGTGATACGAAATAGTTCTCACAGTTTATCCTCGTCAAAATTGAAAAAAAAAGTAGAGCTCAATAATATTATATGTCCATTTTTTTCTGGCTGTTAAAGAATGATAAAAATACCCAGCGAACTGCGATCATCCATTCGCCACCAACCATTTTTGCAACCGTGTTGCTCAAGTTTTGCAAATGGTCACTTTGAGCGGGCGACAGATAGCGGTCTGGGACAGTAGCCGATTCTCGACACGCAAAAACGGTGTAGGAGGCAACCAGAGACTGTTAATTTGTGGATCTAGAAATACCTACATTAATTTTTCGTCCATGTTCAATAAGTTGTGAACCAATATCTTTACACCCATTTAATTTTGCTTCTTCTGTTAAGTCTGCGTCAGTTTTCCATTGACGGTTTGGTGCGTGGGCGTACGCACTTGCTGGCGTTGCGTGGGTGAGGTAAGTTGATGTCACTATTCCAGTGGATTTACCTACAGAGGGAAAATATTAAAAATTCACAATTTACTTTGTCAAATTTTCAGTATTTTGCATGGCTGTTACAAGTATGATTCGAGTTGCAATAACGCAGTTAGGCAGAATGTTGTAATATAAAGCAAACCATTTGATTAGACATCCAATTAAATGCCATACAGATATCCTCTATTTTTCGCTAACTTGAATGAATATTCGAGCAATTGATTTAATATAATGTGAAGCAATTTTCAATGTCTTTAAAAGTTGTTATTGACTATATATAAAATATTAAAATTGCTTAAAATATAATAAATATAATACAGCCTTAAAATTGAAATTAACAATTTAATGGATTTACTCTCCGTACATTGAAAATTGTTGAAATATGTTGCTTGGTAAGAAAAATTAGCAGAAGTATTCTATAGGAAATATCAATAATAAATTAAATTCGGTTCAAAGAATTATATTTCAAAAGTATTGTTTCGTGTTTATTGGATGCCAAATTTCGACGTTGAATTGTGAGTGTTAAAACTATTACATTAATATATAGAGAAATTGTGGACCTCCGAAAGTTTGCACACCAAGATGGCGCACAACCTGAACTCAGGTTGTGTACCAGGTCCGGGTTCAGGTTATGCGACATCTTGATGCGCATACTTCAGGAGTACCGAAATTGTTTTAGCTTTGGACGTTTTATAAAGAAGAATTCCATCTTACCTTGGTCCGCTGAATATTCTAAAATCGTCTTAATTTCGTTTCCAATACTCGATGAACAGTTATTGTGTACAGCTTGTCCACTCAAACCAACCATTTTACTGTTGGTTTTTACTCCAGTGTTCAATGCTGTTCCCGTGCCTGCACTGTCCGGTGCTTGGCTATTTACTGAAATATAATATGAATACTACTAATAATACAAAAATATACCACAAAGTCTATCAAGCCGATTGCAATCTTTCTGATATTTTTCTCATGTTATTATCAGGGATTTAGCGATTAGTCATTACAAAAATGGGACAGGATTTGCGATGAAAAAACAGATGTAAAAAAACGTAAGATTTACCCTGAAACGAAACCAAATCTTATCTATTTGCTACTTATAGTGTTCGTGCATGCTTTTGCATTCAATACTTACATGTATAAACTTTACTCAGTCCAACGTAAGGAAATTTATCCATAGTTGTCTGAAATTCTTCTCCAGAAGTTCCGTACTTTTGTCCTTTGTAAATTCTGCCTGTTATATACGTGAAATTTAATGTTAATAATATGTATTCAATATATAACCTTCTGATTCTAAATTTCTTCGCCGCAAAATGCTTACCCGCTGTCATTGTTGCCACATCCATTCCATCTCCAATTATCAAAATCACATTTTTTGCAGGTTTTGTGTTTGGCGTCAAACGTTTCAATGATTCTCGCAATCTAGTGTTTGCATCGTGCATCCAATATTCAGGATATTTTTCTAGTTCTAAAGATTAAAAGGCGAAATGACATCAAAATAAAAAATATTGAAAACTCCCGGCATCACCTTTAATTTTTGGTG
This sequence comes from Styela clava, assembly GCF_964204865.1. Taxonomy (NCBI): domain Eukaryota; kingdom Metazoa; phylum Chordata; class Ascidiacea; order Stolidobranchia; family Styelidae; genus Styela; species Styela clava. The sequence continues at coordinate 23,307,551 of NC_135254.1, forward strand.
GCCAATACTCGCAATGTGCTGAGAAATGATGTTTTTTTTTTATAATTTGTGATATGTATTCCTCAAACGCTCTACTACGATAACATAATATAAATATATCATGCCTACCACATAAAATTGTGCAGTTCAAACTAGATTGTTAATTAAACAATACAATTAACGCAATTTTTGATTTATATATACTGGGTTCATTCGGCAGAGAAACGGTCTTGGCAAAATAACGGTTTTCGGCGATGAATTCATAAGTTATATATAAGGTATATGGGATACCAAAAAAGACATACTAAACAAACTCGTCGGAATTTGTGCTGGGCTTTCGCTATAAACACTTCTTTTACAGCAAATATGAGGCATATAATGGGAGGGCGGGCGAAAGTATTATGTTATTCATGACCTTAGGTTTGTTCATTATAGGCAGAAGCGGAATTTTCCGTTAAAACATAATACATTATTCATGGCGACAGTAATATATTCTTGAACTCCAGGAAAGCTGCTTAAATATGCATTGTAAAGGCCTTTGCGTACATGTGCACGCATTCATATTTTTAATATTCGTCAAATTTTGGCATTTCGAAAATTTTTAAGGATTTAAAGCTATATTAAATGCGCGCCAGGAAAACAGTGAACAATATTTTTGCTCTCGCCAAAAAAAAAAAATTCCCGTTTTTATTCTGATATATTGTGTAATTTTTTCGCAGACTAATTTTTGTGCAAACAGTGAAGCATATGTGTCAAAAATATAAAAACCATGAAAAGATTATTTCGTCAAAAATCGATGGTTATAATCTATTAAACAATATTTGGTATATATACTGAAATAATTTGTATTTGAAGGTATATTTAAATCACTTTTAAAATAATCAGATAGGAGGCCTAACTCCACCACTATAGATGCATTTATTTGTGTATATACTCTAGACTGGAGTCTAGACTCGAATGATCAGCTGAAATCGTATGACGTAATTTTTCTCTACACAGGCGACGTGAAAAGTTTTGGGTTTTTTGTTATTGAATAAATGACGTAACAAGTGCGTCACAATGCACTCAACACCGTCACATAGTCCGGTAAAGCGTATTTTCAAACTTGAATTGAACGAACTTGGCTTTGGTGAATCAGAATCAAGCGTGTATACGTCGTGTACATCAGGTATTTGTATCAAAATTTGTATTTGAATCAACAGTTCACACAGAGTATGTATTTTGTCAATACGGGAGAATTAATTCTCGATATACTCAACGTCACAGACACATATGAAAAGAACAAATGAAATGCCAAAACCCACAAAGTCATTTTTAACGAAGCATACCCTTATTCATCCGCATTTTAACTGTCTGTTATCTGGAAGAAATATCGCTAATATTTCTATTCTTGATATTGTTCAAAAAAAGAAAGAATTATACAAACAAATGTATAATTAATGACCAACAAACGTGAATAACTTTTAGTAAGTGAGTCATCGGCAGTCATATAGAATAAAAGTTTATCTCTTATGAATATAAATTAGTAAATATTACTCAAAATATAGTTTATGTTACATTACGTAATCTGGTTTAAAATGACTCATATAGGGCATATACCTTTGGTGTATAATTATGTAAAGATATATTTGTTGAAATAAATAAAATTTGTTCATAATGATCAGTCAAATTGGTAACGATACTGAATGTTTTTTACATTTAATGCTTATGCGTTGCACGGTGCAAAAACTGAACATATTGCCATGTAATTTTTTTTAGCGTGTCAGAAATCACGTTACCGCGCGTACCCCTACTGTTTGAATATTCCCTACATCGTTTCACAAATCTGAACAGAACAGCGAGTTCGGATTTGATACATAATATTATTGATACAAATATTATATTACTTTCATAACGGGGCCATTACAGAGATATCCCCCATGCTGAGGAAATAACATTACTAATCGATATAAATAAAATATTGTTTTTAACAGTAAACGTTCCAACATACCTTTGTGCGGTGGATCCAAGCAGATGCATGTTTTGAAAACTAGCATTGCTAATATGGCTCTAATAATCATAATGATGTAACAGGAGCGTCTCGGTACGTTATTATCATATATATAATTTACTTCTCAATGAGCAAAAAACTGTAACAAGGAAGTTATTCCTAAGCAACTTTGATAAATTGTGAGTGATATATTAATCAAAGTTGAGTATTAGAAGTATGTTGAATCTTCATCACGCATCATCTGCCTCGACTGTTTTTTTTTTATTGAGTACTCTCTCCACTTTTAGTTTGAAGTTTCGAAACCTTGCTTTGAACTAACTTGAAATAATTGATATTCCGAATTTTATACATTTTATGTATGGATCTATACCCTCCTAGTGTGGCTCATTCCATTCAAGAATTAATAAATTAAAACCAGATGATTATGCTGAAACTGAATAAACTGAGTTGTTGTAACCAATCTCATTCAACTATATTCTATTTATATAATTTCCACTAGTATTCATATTTCAACTATAGAAACAATGATAATCTCTGACAAAGACTGTCCACACGTGAGTCGTTTATTCCCGTTGCCGGAAATTTTCATTCGTAACCTTCCATTACCCACTTGTATAAGCTTCTCTTGCCTATTCTCCAGTCTCTCATTATTATAATCTCACTTACGCTCTTACCGCTTTCCTATTGAGTCAATTAAAATTGAATTGCACCTCCTTCACTATGAAGAATACACGTTTACGCGTGCAAGCTGCTCAAGTTGGGCATATTTCATCGTTGTTATAATGTATTTTGTTGTTTTGGAAACCGTATTTTCTTCCCTGAATTATGCATAAGTTGGCTGCATGTTGGCAGTATATATGCGAGAGTATTATACCTTCAAAAATATTCATTATTGTTGCGTGATTTCAACGTTACTCTTTTTTTTCTGATACTGTACTATTTTCGCATTGAAAAGCACATACCACCGACAGACAGACGTTTTGCTTGATTTGGTACTCCCGAAGTATGTGAACCAATTGGCGGACACCCGCACGTAGTATGTGTACCGAGTTGGGGTTAAGCCAGAATTGTATATAAATTTTCCTTATTTTAGTTCTATTATGAGTTCGGGGACTAGCCAAGTGACTCCCGTAGTGTTTATACCTGAACTTATGACCTAACCCTAACCTGGTACACATACTACGTTCCGGTGTCCGCCATCTTGGTTCGCATACTTCGGGAGTATCACTAATTTTATTCAAAGAAACACACAAGGTTAAATAATGCCCTTCGTTTTTGTCATCATGAATATAGGGGGCTATGAAGTAAAATCGGAACCTTTTTATGTAACCAAATAAAACTTTATCATGATAGTAAAAAATACATAAAATATATATTATAATAAAAACTTAAATTTATTATGCGCCACCCTCCTTCTTAACGTGTTAAAAACAAGTTGATTGCTCTCCCCGAGGTACAGCGAAATCAGCGTTGTTTGGCTCAAGATAAATTTTGCAATCCTTTTTTGTAAACGCTCGCTCAGAAGCACAAGAAACGATGAAACGTAAATTGTTCATCCCAACCCGGCATTATATAGAGAAATTTGAACCTCAGATTAGATAAAAGTTTATTTATTTAATTAACTTATAAATGTGGATATAACTCTCGTATTTATTGAAGTCATTTTTATTTAAAAATCGTGTCCAATAGAAGACTTTTTCTATTATTATACCAATGCTCTCAGGGATTTGGCTAAACCAATTGGCACGGTATAATTGCATGATTTGGTTTAAATAGACAGATCCGTACTGGTAAAAAGTATATTACCTACGTCAATTGTCTAATGGCTGGGACATGCTTGCACGTGCATAATCGAAAACAAAAAATGTAAGCATACATATTTGATCAATTACAAACAATAGATGCAATGCCCTTTCTAGGTTATTGAAATTTCGGTAGTGTTCACTAATTTTGCATGTTTGATTAAATTTAAATTAAGTTCAAAAAAGTTTGCCACTGATATTTAATTGCTGGTAGAAATCCAGAAGTTACAATAAAATGCAAACCTTTTTGTTTTTTTCTGCGCAAATTGAAACTAGTTTACGTATTAAATAAATACCATCGTAAATGAGATTACGTACTAAATATTATGTTACCACTTTACGCATGAAGTATACTGTCATTGCGGGAAATTTGAATAAAAAAATTTTGCACTTTTGGATTTGGCTCAAATTGGATGGAATTGTATGTGGTATATGACCATGAATGACCTTGATTTATTTGCTTGGAAAGTTTGTACGCATATGGCCTAATACAAATGCCAATTTGTAAATTTTATCATTGTACATATTTCTGTGGGAATGAACTGTTATGACTTGAGGTTCGAGTTCATTCGCGTTGAGGTGATGTGAAAAATAAAAGATTTTCTTCAAACAATCAGATTGGTTTCTTAAAAAAAAAATATTGAGTTGTCATTGCTATATTATAGCATTTTATTGACTCAAGACAATTGTGTCATCAGTTCTAATTAGAAGCATTATTTCAAGCAGAAATCACTTGCACACATCAGTATTAACAAGTTTAATTCTTCGCCTCAGTAGATTTCTGGCGAATCATCTAAATAACCAACGGTATACTGAAAAGGTCGAGAGCCACTGGCCTCGGTAACGATAATAAACACCTCCATGCAAGTAATAGAAAAATTAGAATGACCTACGCGTTTGTGAAACGCGCATATCAAAAGCGCGCATGGATTTGTTCGGTTTGGCTTTGAAGTCACATTATAAATATATTTTACATTCTTCTCCATATTCCAAAGGACCATACCCAACTTTTGAGAATGAAAACTATTTAGTTTATTGACTTTAAAATCGCATCATAATTCATTGGAATAAAATAAGGTTTAACGCAAATTTTACTCCTTCAAATAATTTTGAATTATACCGACGTCGACGCGAAAACCGAAACGTGACTGCTTGCCAAAAAATTAAATTGTAATTATGTCATAATGCACTCTCATATACAGCGTGCATTATTTTCTAATACGCAAACAAAACGTATACTTTACGTCTAACTTTCCCCAGTCGCTGACGTGGAAAGTCGTTTGCATCAAATGATATGCAAACAGTATGATAAACAAATTGTATCCTCTGCCAAAGCAACGGCATTCACATACGTAATAGTAAATCTTTTTTCGGTGGCTCATTCCGTCAGCAATACATACTCGTATGTGCATAAACAGGCGAACTTTAATACGTAAACCAAACGAAGTCATCCAGCTATCCCCAATTACTAGGGAATATAGAAGTTCTTGCAGCGAGCAGTCGAGGTTATTCCATACATGTTAGAACGTGTTTTTTGTTTTGTATTTCATTTGTGCGTAAAGTGGTCAATTTTTCAATATCTCGGCTAGGGTTAGCCATAAATTCACTACCTTGCAACAACTTTTACTAAGTTATTATAGATAGAACAATAATTTGTTGAATGACTTCTGTAACTAGGCACAAATATAAGTTAAAATGCCCTATAGCAATCACAATATTAGCACCAATAATAGGCCAATGTTGGTAAAGTTTTCCAATTTTTTTTATATTGTATCTAGTTTCACATCATAATTTTTATTCGTAGCCCACACGTGATTATCATCGCCAATTGATATTATTTATTGATCGATCGAATTATTCAAAAAAAAAGACTTACTCTCCTATTTCAGTTTTTGTTTTAGGGTTTTTATTTTTAGCGTAATATGTCATGATTGTAGATTTTTAACTCGCATATATGTACACTTGAAAACCTCTGATGACGACTGTAAAATTGGATTGGCGTGGATTGGGAATAATCCAGTAGTGACAGCCTATAATTTGCAATATCCAATTCGAAGTTATTTTTACATATTTTAAAATTTCCAAGCACATGAGTAACATATACATTTGCAAATAACGTAATTTAATAAGCTGTCATCGCAACTTAAATACGCATTAGTACGCACGAAATTTACGTTCACGTAATCGAAAATAGAAAGTTTGAAGTTGTGTTTTTATTTGTTGTTTATTTTAACTTCCATTTTGCACCATTTACGTATACTAATGCATTCGTTTACATTATACATATATCAACATCGTAAGACGCACTGTCAAATAATGAATGCACGAGCTATAATTTCGATGTTGTGCGTGAAAATCGTCAAATTCTAGCATACATACCTTTCTTGGGCAAGAACCAAATATTGATTATTTTGCATCATGTTCTATTTTGATCACTTATATATAAACACAGATCCTTCAATAAGATTGTTTATTTTTCCAACCATAAATGCACAAAATATGATCTATAATGTTCGGAATAAGACAGGGATGGCGAACCACTGACGTCAAGTCACAAAATAATGCAAGAAACATACAAACTTAAGTGATAAAAATTGATAATATAGTCGTTCTTGTTTCAATCTAACAAAAATTGAACTACTGTTTTCTGATATGGATGTTGTATGTGTTAAGCTCGAACTACACAATGAAATCAACCAAGAATGGTACGATTTGCTGAAAAGATACAATAGTATGTTTCTCATTGAAGAACGATTCGATAAAAATATCTATGGCCCACAGTCTTCTTTTCAATGATACAAATAATGTTTTTGACCCATTCATCAAAATGGTTCGACATCCCTGGAATAGGACCCACGTAAAAATCAATGCAATTCAAATTTTGAATTTTCAGGTTCGCTTAATTTATGTCGAACATGCGCACACAAGTGAATGGGATTTGAAATTTGTACTAGTCGGCAGGTACCGTACCGTAAAGGTGCCTGTAGCTTTGAATTTCTCAGCAATGACTCGATCATCCATTGTCCAAACAGCGCCAAAATTGCTCGGTAAGACTTTCGTGTGGTACCCAACCTTTCCAGCTAGACGACATGTACCGTGATTAGTAAATATATTTAGGTGATACGGGCGTCAATAATATTTTTCTTTTTATAGCTATTTTGATAATAATACATCGGAATGAGTAGTTGACCCGCTGGTACGCGAATCGGATTTTTTGCAAAGCTGCGAGAAATTATATTATTTTGTATCAGTGTAGCCGCTTGGTTACTGAATATACGAAGCAAAGTTGCTTTTTTTTGGCGATTGGCATTTGGATTAGGTGTATGGTATTAATTACTAGACGGTGTCTTGGCTAGGTATGGCGGAATCGAGTCCGGATTCGATTAAAGAATCGATTCGTCGCAGAATCGATTCTCGAGGTTAAAACTTGCATTGCAAACAATGTTTTGTGGAAATTCCTCCACATATATATGTGTAAACTGCTTTACTGCTATGTTGAGTTGCTACGACGTCGCAAACTTCACTATATATATATATATTTTCGCTATAAGGCTTTTACGTTCATTCATCTAAAATCGCTGTGGGTTCTGAGGGGCACGTTTTTTTGTGCGATTTTGTTTCTTGTGAGAGATTGGATACACATACAACTTAGTTTCGACCTTCTTGTCCGTCGAGATATTTGAACATCGCTCTCTCGTTTGATACCATAATACGGTACTACCTAGGTGGGTATGTTTTCTCGATAATATGTCGTGGAATCGAGATTCGGAATCGAGAATTTAAATCAAAAATTTAGGAATCGGGAGAATCGAATACTTGTAAGTAGGTCATACTTAGCATCCTTAGTCCTGGCCGAGTAATTTCACTTCAGGTTTCGATCAGTTGCGAAAGCGCTTTGTTAATTCAAGCAAGAATCTAAAATCTACGAGTATAGGCTACGTGTTTTGTCCAGGTCGCTCCACATAAAAGTGAACATTTTCGTATTCTAATATTACGTATTTAGACGTTTCATACATAATTTCATAGCGTTCTGAGCAGTCAAAGACAAAACCACAACAAGTTCTAGCATAATGAAAGGCACTTGAAAGATGTGGACCCGTACACGTTTTTTCCTATTTTACTTTCATGCCCTTGTTCTACTTTCGAATTAATAATGCAACAATCTGTTATATGTTAACATTGAACCAAAAATTACAAAGACATTGTTGGAATATACTAATTAAGATTTTAAATTTATGTATATTTAGAAGCAATCTTACTAATTCCGAAGTATCGTACACTCCCTTGCAATCTACTACATTTCATCAAGTCCGCCTTTGTTTTGCCAAAGAACCGTTATAATTCTGATCTGAGAGATTTTACCGGGGTTTTCATACGATGCCATGTGTTATCAAATCGTCTGAGGATGCCCCGTTTTTCCGGCGCATTGCTGGACTCGTTTATATATTTTTTGGACAAATGTTCACCATGCAGTCGATATACAGGTAAATTGTTCCCATTGAGATAATTTAACTGATGTATATGGAGTACTGATTTTTGAAGTTGCTCAACGTTTCTAGTTGTGGGGTCGCGAGTACCTGTAGGCTTTGATTTTATTGAAATTGGGGTCGCGAAAAAAAAAGTTTGGGAACCACTGAGTTAGACGACTGGACATCAGCGTATGGAAACATATTCGATTGCAACCTGTTGTTTACAGATAAACAGACTCGGCGGTGTGGCGCGTCGTGCTAAGCGTATTGAATACGCTCGCCACCGCATCTCTGATTACCCTGCGTGGGCCGCAGGTTCGAATCACATGCGGGGATATTTATGTGCGAGAGGATTGCTGGACTCCGCGGTAGGGTGGGTCATGTAACCGCTATTCGGTTACGGCTTCCTCCACAATCAAGTCCATGCTTCCGAAAAGAACTAACTAATGTATTTATGCTGATTATGGTGTATACTTTGGATAATGTATTTGTGTTGATGTTTAGATCAGTTTTTAGAGATGATTCAATGAATCATTATCGAGAATACAGAAATATTATTTACAGGTCGCAAAAATATGAGTATTACGACACAAATGTTGCACTGTTTCGCAAATTTTTCCAAACTCTATATCATTATTGAGACAAATGCACAAACCTTTGATGCGAAGACGATATCAGTGAAATATTTTTATTAAAATGATATCCATTTTTGTCATCATGATGTACACTTATAAAAAGTTTGTTTTTGCAACGTCCAGTGAAAGAATAGGTTAGACTGTGATTTTTTGAATTCAGTATGTCCTGCTGAAAACGATAATATGGGATGAAAACCACATAAGATCACTGTTATTTTTGTGTTCGACACTTAAAACACGGAAAGAAAAGTACTGAATTGTATTGAATTCGATATGTCGTCTTGAGAATGATCATTCGCGAGGGAAGCCACATAAGATCATTAATATGTTTGTGTTCAGCCATCAAAATACGGAAAGAAAAGTACTATATAGAGTTTTGTAAATAAAGTGAAGATCTTCGCTGAATGTTCCACATCCGAACCACAGCTTTGCATAATGTCCTGGTATAAAAATAGACTTATCTCCATCTCTACGTCATATTATCGTCATAATGCTTAACATTATACTGTTTGCCCTTCGGATATAACGTATTTAACTTTCAATTAATAATAGCTTAAGTACACCGGTGCCGTGATATTTTTTGCCTAATCGATCCAAATGTAAACTACATTGTTATTAACCTTCGAATAACTCTTATAACTGCGGGACTCAGCATAATGACGATACTCCAAATGACACCGTTGGCCTTTCAACAAGATCGTATTTTGTCTGCAAATGACGGTGTTGATATTTACATTTCATTTTCTCGTTATACCTGATCATTGTCAAAGAAGACCACCGTGTTATATAGGAAGAAGGTTACCCACTTTTCTATTTACTGTGTCTTAACCATGAGATTATCAACATTAGTTTAGAAATCTCGTCGAAACGTCGTATTTTATATCGGAAAATCCACTAATATTCGATTGATATATTTTTTCATAATTACCATGTAATATTAAAAATGTCATTATACAAATTTGGCAGTGAAATGACCATATTAGTTGAGCGATGTGACGATGATAAATCATGCGTATAGTGACAACGTGAATTAAAATACCAAATGATTTGAGGAAATATCGGAATTACCGGTTGAAGCATAATATTCTATAGGACGCTTTACACAAAAGTTATATTCTTCCTAGAAGTGCTGAATGAATAAAGATTTCATTTCATTCGTCGCCAACAAGTAAACCGCGAAAACCTCACTATGACGAAACCATATAATACTGTATATCACTTGCACACTCCCAATGTGTTACCAGCTCTATGTGATTTTCGCCGTAAGTACCATAAAATATGTGCCGATACAATATTAGATTTGTGTTTTCGGTTCGCGAAAATATAAATTACGCCTTAAATGGGGAACAGGCCAAGAGTTCTTTTCTTCAACACCTTCAGCAAATCGAGATAATTACACGCAATCATATTCCTTAAAGAGATGACGTGAAAAGTTTCGCGTTAGCATTTGCGCCGGGATTGCAATTCTTAGGCCAAAATTGCCAGCCATACCGCATCGCAGTATAAGAGGCGTATCGCGATCAAAATTTTTGCATTCAAATATGTGTGCATTTCGACGTTTTTGTTGTCGAAGTATTGTATTGACGACGACGCTGAGTTTAGCCGCTACCTAAACGGCACGGTTTGGCTACACAATGGTTCTCAAAGTGGGGTCCGGGGACCTGTTATATGTCTCATAAATTTGCAAATACACATTTGTCGCCTTTTGCTGCTTCGCAATCACAGCCTTAGTCGTTAGGTAAGTGGAGCGTGGCCAGAGAGCCAATAACTTTCAGTTATTAGCCGTCAAATTTAGCTTTCAACATACAGCAACTGTAAGCTTATATTTTTACGTTTTCAGCTCTGTAATATTAATTCCAAGATACCTCCTAAGAAGAAATTTGTATGTGAAGTTAGGGTTTATCGTGATAAACGCAGATGGAGAAGAGATGTTTTTCACTATACTGTACCGTACAGCGCATTGATTTGTTGTTGTGATCTTTCAATATTTTATTTTGGTGCATAAGACCGGGAATCATTAAAAAATTGCAAGGGGTCCGTCATGGAATTTTTTTAAAAAGCTTGGAAACCACTGGGCTAGTAGAAGATACGCGATGCGACTTATGTGGATGAGCGGGCATTGTTGCGTTCATTGTGACGTCACGGACCCACGAGATTCGACTCGTGCCCTCGAAGTTCTACTCTGATTCGTCGAATCTGGCTGACACCGGACTCGTCCCATCACTAGCACGTAACTGTCGTTTTATCGGTTTGACTCGACACACCGGAGTCGCCAAATCGTGTTTTCAGTGTTTATTAAATTCGGCAGAAAAATCAATTGAATAGAGCAACCTTTTTGATGGAGCTAGACCCTAATGAAACATTCCGGAAGCACGAAGAATCCCTGCTCAACTGTTTATTGTTTTTTATTGTTTACATTGTATAAACTATAAATATATTATATATATATATAACAGCAAACAGGTATATATGATTATATTCAAACAGTATATATATAGGGTTAATATAGTGTCTCGGGTTTAACTGGAAACTCGTGAACCCCCATAGGATGGCACGGAATCCCGGTTAAAAACTACTGATCTGGAAAATAACATTATATATTTTACGACTACTGAATGATTTGTAGTAGTTAAACCGTACAAGGACGGGAAGGGATGTGCAAAAGTCTCCACGGAATATACTTTCGGTTAAAGCTATATTGTTTGTCAGTTAAAAAACGATGAGATTCTATCTGATCGGTAATGGCTGAATTGAGAAGTGGTTTTCTCATAATTTGCAAAAGACTAATTGAACGATATTTACCAGAACCCATGCGATCACCGCTGTTTTTAAAAGTGGGAACAATGACAGGTAATTTCCAGCAGTCTGTAAAAGGAGATTCGGACATACATTTGTTAAATAATTTTGACAATACTGAAGACAGTTCAGGAGAACATATTTTCCTCTCCAAGGGCTCCGTAAGACTTAAAGTTTGAGAATCCCTGGTCTACGCTACGGTACCAACCAAAAATGATTCAAGCCCGCTTGAACCCTGTGAGTCGGTTTTCCGGCTTACCCGAGTACACTCTCTGCAAGCCGGAAAACTGGCTTGCGCCTCGAGTAAAAAGCAAAGAACTTTATACTCTTATATCTTAACAACCACAATGAGTATTCAAATAAGTTTCATACTGCATGAAAGCTGGTCATTGGGGCTATTTATGTCATAAATATCGATCATATATTTTACAATTGTCCTAGAAAAACTGACGTACTAATTAATGTACGTATGAAAATATTAAGTAAAAGCAAATTTTAAATACCAAAAAAGTTCGATTTCTTAAGGAAATAACCTAATGTGTAATCGACAATATAGATATAGAAAATTTGAATATCTTTCTATGGACAGTTTCGTACTGATTTTATGTTGAGCCATTCAAATTTTATATGCAACTGTTTCAATATTTTGTAGTCTTGACCGCATCGCTACGACAACTTGACCTTACCAACAACGTAATTCGACGTCTTGTCACGCACGAATTTACGTTTATCACGCAAATGCAACAGAGCGTATCGATATTCGCAACACGTAACGCTGACATGTTATTATTTAAATCCGTGAAAGATAATTAATGAATTTAATGTTACGCATTCTATCGCCTGGAAAATTGATTATCAGCCCAAGATCCATAAACTTGTGTCGTACCGTCCAAGAGATAAGACAGATCATGGTTTATAGTAAATAACAAAACAATAAAAAACATGAAACCATAATGAATGTCAGATCATGTAATGCGACATAATTCATAAGACAGTAGGAGTCGCAGGCCTGTCTTCAAGATCAGGATAGCTAAAGTCGTTAGAACTTTGTTCTTCCGAAAAATAAAGATTGCCTAGTGAATCTTACAGGTGAAATTATTTTTTAAAAACATACTGTATAGTTTCATATAAAGCGGTATCGATATTGCAACGTATTGGTACTTCAATAATTATTATAATCGTATAAGACTGAAACATGTGTAATACATTCCAGGTGTGTTTCTGGTCTCACTATGACTCATGAGTTCTTCTCAGGCGCCTCCAAATTTGATGGATTCAGACAGTGAACGATGAAGTTCGAGATCTTTACTTGCTCCTGCTAACTTTTCATATTCGATCTCTTATTCTGCTCATTTGAGCAAGCAAATACTCATTTTTGTTGATATTTGAGCTAATATTGGCGAGCAAGTGAACTATTTTTCAGGGGAAATTTCTAGTTTTGTTAGACTATTACAATATTCATTTTACGCATCCGTATAGATTTTTATCTTGCTCTGCACAGAAAAATGACTACTCATTGGGTCTAACCGTTTTAGTTTAGTGAAATCGATATTGTGGAAGACCTCATTCTTGTATAATTCCAGTTCATCTGATTTACAAGCATGGCTGTGCTCTACAAATAAAAGTAAAATTGAAACGGTGATATAGGCTCATTTTTCTTTCGACATAACTAAATAATTCTGAAAACTTCGTTTTATTTTTATAGATGACATGTTTGAAACCGAAAGTGTGTCAGATTCAGACCCAGACTTTGTTTTTAATGAAGAGTGTGATGAGAATTAAGAAAACTGACAAGGTGTTAAAACTAAAAAATTATCCGACTACGCTCAACGCAATTCCACACAGGGTTAGTTCTATTTTAATTTTCAATTTATTTGATATCGTCATTGTTAATATACTCTTAATCTAACCAATTCTTCTGATTATCTGTACTTAGACGTTGGGTGATCATATAAGCCAGCGCCCCTTTAATTAAATGGAAAAATAAAAGTTGCAAAGAAATTGTCTCGCTATATTAAAAATTCTAATTAAATTTACGTTCACAATTAATAAATGGAAAATGCATTCGAGTGTGCAAAAAATTTTCGGCTACGATTGGTATTAGCTTACGAACCTTGCTGTCGTGACTGGGAATTCCGGAACAATTCATAAAGTTTATGGACCAGCGTCGTCCACGAAATGTAGCAAGGAGAGCAATTACTGCACAATGTAATATTCATTGAATAAAGACTGAAACATTTATTTTTTAAAGTAAAACTTCTTTTATCCAAGAGCAGAATATGGATTTGAGAAAAATATGTGACCACATGCTCTACCCACATTGCCATCTCATTATTGCCGTTCTATAGGTACCTAGTCCTATAAGAATAAAAAGTATCTAACTACCGGAACGACTGTTTCAAACCTTCATCGTATATATTCCGAAGAAGCGGCAAATTCTGAGAGACGGCTTGTGTGCATCGCAAAGTTTAGGAAACATTTAAAAGAAAATTATTCAACTTTCCTTTTTAGGAAGGATCCATAATTTCGGTATGATATTTGTGTGGGATTTTCCCAAGGAGATATCGATGACGGAGAGTATGGAGTTCACATTATAGCAAAAAATGCCAGAGGTAAAAAAAAAAGTTATGAAAAGAATCAGCTAATGCGAGCAGATACGTTTGGACTGAGGACTTGAAGGCAATCTTCATTCTTCCCATAACACAAGTTATTATAAAGACGAACCTTCAGATTCATCCAGAAACTTCAAAAGAACTAGTTATTAGGCAGTGCGACGAGGCCCTGAAAATGTTTAGAAAGTGAGTTTCGTGGCGCACACATGGGGTTAATTTTTTTTTTTAATAGTTTTGAATGAAAATGAACATACTGAACACATTACAGCTTGTTCACACTAACGAAAATTAAATGAATACAGTATGTTCATAACATAGTGAACAGAAATATTACAATCACCCTTTTTTCAGTTTATGTGGTTGTGTATTTGAAAACAAAGGCAATACTATTTATAAAAACAGGACTTTCGACACTAACAGATGTCTGAAAATAATTACTAATAAATAATATTTATTGAATTAACTTCGGACTTCTTTAAGTATGCGCACCAAGATGGCGCACAACCTGAACTCAGGTTGTGTACTAGGTTAGGGCTCAGGTTGTGCGACATCTTGGTGCGCATACTTCAATATCTAGTTCCTATGAGTTGCTTCCGAAATCCTCATTCTCAAAAATCGACTTTTTCTCCATAGGTTTACTGTGGTTTTTGCAGTCGAAACAAAAACAAAATTCTGTGCAATTTAAGTTGTTTTTTACACACATGCATAAATTATTTTGGCCCCCACTTTTTTTTACACTTGCAGTTTGCCAACCTAAGAACTGATTTGGGGGCTGTAAGTGGATCCATTAATTTAACCCGCAAAACACCATAAAACCCATCCATGGCCAATAGGTGGGAAAATGATTGGCTTTGGTTCTAGGAAACAGTGATGAATACATGTCTAGTAATTTGCCCTCAGAACATGCTTCTTTAGTGAACCATTGTTGGATGGAAGAATATAATCCAAAGCTGTGCCAGTTTTGAAAAGACGTGTCCTGGCATCATTTACATTCGTTATATTCTCCCCACACAGCGATAAAACAAATTCCTTAGCTTTCATTCATTAATGCCTCGTTAACCTCAAAAGATCTTTATAGTTGAGAAAAAAATGAATTTCAAGTCCGCCAATATCAGTTTGATTGATAGTTTCAAGTGCAGAAGAATGCCAAAGTATTTCAATATGAATATTCCATCTAAGCTGTTTGCAACTGTTATGATTCCCATATACCTGTACGCCTTTCTTCAAGACTTCTCCGATCCATTTTATTCTTACAGGTATAGTGCTGATAGCAATAGCGACGATAGCCTGCGTTAGGTTGGATTGGTAGAACATTGGCGTTTTCTTTTGTAGTACAGTATCTAAAATTAACAACATGAGTGTTTTAGACAAATAAAAATACTATTAAATACTGCAGTGTTGGCATACTAGGCTATTTCTACACTAATCTAGATAAATCACCAGTCTGAAACATCAGCCTACAACTTGATACATGATTTCTCACCTCTCAATCGCTTCATTGCTTTCAACTTCTGCATGACTTATCATTGCTTAGTTCTTGTCGACTTTATGAATTTGGACCAACTAATCAGTAAAATTGGTTATTTTCCCCTCTTCCTCACAAAAGTGAATTACGAAAACGGTAATTATTTTCTGAATCACATTTATAAGCTGTAGCCAGTGTAGCCTATATATATA
Organism: Styela clava; assembly: GCF_964204865.1. Classification (NCBI taxonomy): domain Eukaryota; kingdom Metazoa; phylum Chordata; class Ascidiacea; order Stolidobranchia; family Styelidae; genus Styela; species Styela clava. The sequence goes on from NC_135254.1 coordinate 23,323,511, forward strand.
TATATAGTAGTAGTAGAAGTCTGCCGAATATTCAAGAATTGTCATTAAATTAATCATAAACCTTTTATACAAGCATGAAAATACCGTATCGTTGTTTGTGGCATATCTTCCTAGGTAGCTTAGCCTTTTTAGAAGTTACCGCACCGTACCTATTCAACAACGTTATATGAGCTAGTGCTCAACAAAAATTGCTATTCATGGTACGGATCTACATTATTTGCTGTTTGGTTAAGGTTATCCCCTAACGCCCGACCCGAGTCGGCGCTAGATCAACAGCCACAAGACAAGGAGGACGCTGCCGCATCAAGGAGAACTGCTGCTGAAGAACCGTCTGCCACTGTTGCATCTCAAACGACCACGGAGACTCGCAAGCGACTAAGAGACCACTCCCAGTCTACTTGCAGACGAACCGAGACATGGACCTTGGCGGACTAATGGATGTACTAAGTGTTAACACCGCAACACGAGGTTTCTGCGACCAGAGGAGGGGTTGTACAAGAGCAACAATTGTACTAGAAAGACAACTGGATACATTACTTTGTCTCGTACAGCAGTGGTCGTCAATCACCGGGCCGCGGCCCATTGCCGCGTCCGCGGAAAGATTACTACCGGTCCGCAGAAAGATGGCCTGATGAAAGCGGCCAAAGCCCTAATAACACCTTTACAAACCAGACAAAAACAACGCATCTGAGCAGCATGTCTGACTTTATGAACGATTTCCACGTCAATAGATATGGCTAAACAAACATCAATAAAGCAATTCTCGAATGACTGCGCCCCAAAGTATCTAACGAAACTCAAAGTGTAGATATACCGGGAACATCAATCGCGAAGAAAAAATACTTTGTATTTGCAATATGAATTCATAGCCATAAGTGGCAGCAAAGAAATTTGTCCAGTTTGCTCCTTTTTTCATAATAAACTCTTAAATGAAGCCTTAGAAACTTCCTCGAACGATGCGATTGTCTCGTTGACGTCGAGATTGTGTTATATAGGGCAGTTGATTTAAATTTCAAGTGATTATGAGTTGAGAAGCATCTTTGCAAAATATACCTTGGCAGTTTTTGATCTATAATTTTCTATGAATACCCAGACGTTTGCGGGCGCAGTTACCTTTTGCCTTATGTGAGGTCGGGTTTTCAATAGTGACAACTGACAACTACAAAAAAGAAGGCTGAATGCAAGAAACACGTAACGTGTATCACTCTCGACCGTGTTTCAAAAATTGGAACAATTAATGCCCAGCAAACAAATGCAGATTTCGCAATAAATATCATCACCTTTGTTTTGAATAGATTGCCAACACAAAGGTGGTCCCGCCAAAATTTTGGTCAGGCTTTACCGGTCCGTCACTTAAAAAAGGTTGCCGAGCACTGGCGTACAGCAATGGAAAAAGCTGCAGAGGAGAGTTTCTTGAGAACACTGGAGGAGAGACTGCACTGCAGAGCAGGAGACGTCATAATGGAGGTGACTCTGCCAAATAAGCCGCCGACTCTCATCTCAATTCGGAGAATCCCGTACGAGAAATCTTTTTCAAAAGCTGATGCTAATGATGCACTCATGATGGACGCACTGCACTCATGATGGACGACTTCAGAAAGGAACACCTGCCAGACATTACCATCGACGGCAAAAGATGCAAGGCGTAGGCTACTTGCCGAAGGAGCTGCATGTACCGACATGCAACAAATGCCTTCAAGCTGGCCACACCAGAATGCGTCATTGAGGCAGTCTGTAGGCACTGCAAATAACCGGGTCATCTCAAGCGAAACTGCGAACAACGAGAGAAAAAGTTTCCCACACTCAGCGACACATGGTCTGTACCCAGACCGAAAAGGGTAAATCAAATGGAAACAACAAACCCGTCTGAAGGCATCGCTCCAGAAAGTGCAAAAAACCCGACTCAGACTGAAAAAGTTCTGGAGGTTGCACGACAATTTACAGATTGAACCAACGAGCCAGTCAGCCAGTAGTTTATTTTTCACTAAAATGAAAATGCACTCACTGTGAACAAAAATTGAACATGATATTTCACGATGAAGAGTGACGCGAAAAATCGAAGTTGGTTATCAAGCAGCGACACCTGAGATAAAAGTCTAACTTTGACACATGTGTAATAAAAAATAAGTCGAACAATATATAAACGAGAATAACGGTCAGAGACCGAAGACTTATCGATCGAAAGTTAGGGGATCCCCCAAAACAGAAACTGCGGTTTCGATTCGAAAAATTCTGCAAACCCGAACTGGATTGTTTTGAATAGTTTTCAGCCGATATCAAAAATGTAGGAAACAATAGCCAACTCCCCATGTCGTCGTCGAAATACTACTCGAGGAAATACTTTTATGAAGAATTCTGCAAATCCGAACTGGATTGTTTCGATTAGTTTCCAGCCAATAGCCTATTTACCAATCCTATATTTTGTGTCAAATACAACGGCGCTAACCCGGGTGGCGATGGCTATTCAAACACAGCCTAGCGATATTTTGGTGAGGAATTCTGCAACCCCGAACCTGATAGAGGGATATGGACATTGCTTAAACTTTAAAGAGTAATTATAAGTAACGAGATACGATCTCGCGGCGTGTATCCTTCGCTCCGACTCAATACCGTGGAAAATTTCTCGAAGGAAACTTGCGCATTGCGACGACGACAAAGCTACAAGAGAGATATGGACAATGCTTAAAGATTAATCACGAGATACGATCTAGCGGTTTGTATCCTTCGCTCTGACTCACTAGCGTGAAAACTTGCGCATCGGACACGCACACACACATTCAGCGCGTCTCGAAAATCTCTCGCTTTGTAAAAATCCAGATTTCTTCATCACTAATTAATTAATAACTCGCTAATCATAATTCGCCCAAAATCAATAGGCTACTGGTCCGAAATATGATGAATGCACATGCAAAAATCTGCAGCAGATCCAATTTCACTTTCGTGAGATATCGCGTGCATCTAACAGACAGACAGATAAACAGACAAATACCTATCAACATACTTACTGATTAAAATCGATAAGTAATTAGGAATATTATAGTTCAAATATCAAATTTGTTACAGAAAAGAAGACTCCGGGCACCGTCAATTACGGGAGAGGTAACCAAAGGCAACGAGAGCATAACAACGACCGAAGTGACTATCGCTTAGGCAGCGACACGGCAGACTTGGTATCCTGCAGAACGATAAATCCATTTCTGAGGTTGCACGACAATCTACAGATGAAACCAACGAGAAATCCGTCTGTGAATTGTCACTGAATTCTCATCGTCAACCTCGGAAATAAGAGAGATCGGTGATTGGTTCGAATGTGAGGATGGCATCAAATGACGCACAACCTGAAAAAGTTTTGAATGACGCACAACCAAGAAAATCGAATCCAACCGCAAAACAACAAGAAACAAACGGGTAAACCAAACAGACATCGACCATTGGCAACACGCCCTTCCGACTGTCATCAAAAGGGAGTGCGTATCGTCACGCTAATACCCGAATTGCGTAAGTCATTTTTGACGAATTTGAGTTTTCCCGTCAAAACCCATCTATATGTTGTTGCGCAGCAGCATGTTGAATTAGTTTTCATTGAACGGATAATAAAACGCTTTACTGGGAGAAGAAACCGCTTTGCCTAAGTCAGGGATGTGACAACGTTTCACGTGAACCACCGCGCGGCGGTGACTATTTGAACGTATGCACGTATGTTCTGAGCCTCGCTCGGAGCTTGACCGCAACAGCTAGGGAGAAACCAAGAAATCAACGCGTTCAAGAAAAAGTAAAAGGAAGACCGAAAAGGAAGATGAATTACTCAACAGCTGTTACTTCAATTCCTGCCGCAGAAGAACCCTCTAATGAAACTAGAAATGCAAGGCCACGATCACCATTCCTGATTACTGGACTTGGACTTTACCGGATTTTAATGCTAATGAGAATTTTATGGTTCACAGTATCAAATGCTTTTTTTAAGTCCAAAAATATGCTAGAGCCTACCAATCCTTTGTCTATGATTTCATAATATTTACAAATTATATCTAATATTGCGTGTTTTGTAGAGTGATGGCTCCAAAATCCAAACTGATGACAATTTATAATAGAATGCTTATCTAGAAAATTTTGAAGGCGCACAACCATTAGCTTCTCAAAAATAATCGAAAGGCATGAAAGAATAGAAATGGGACGATAATTGGAAACATCTTCTTTTTTTTCAGCCTTAAACACATGGACAACCCTAGCCACTTTAAGATGATTAGGAAATACACCAAGACGCACAGAATGATTAAAAAGTTGAGAGATTGCAGGACTAATGGTACTACTGAGGAGTTTCACAAGATAAGCTGGAATATGATCAAACCCTGTTGCTTTGTTTGTTTTTAAAGAATTAATGATATTTTCAATCTCAATCACTGAGGCTTCTTCCATGAACATGGACGATATGTTCGGACTTACGGACTACCAATAAATTTAAGGTGCTCATTATCACTCGTATCATCAAATACTGATGACAAATTTTGGCCGATCTGTGAAAAGTAATTATTCAACATTGCTGACCTTTTATCACTGTCATGCACAATATCCCCTGATGACTGATTGATGAGTCTATTGGGGGGGTCTCTGTTAGATTTAGAATTTATTAGGGAATTGATCATATTCCAGGTCTTTTTGGAATCATTTATATATTTTTTGAAGCAATCAGCAAAATACATCTGTTTGGCTTTATCTTTTAAATGACATAACTCATTAGCGTACCTCTTGTAATATTGTTTTTGTTCATTTGAACCGTTAATAAAGTGGGATTTATGCAGCTTATCTCTCACTTTAGTTGAGCGTAGAATGCCCGAGGTGATCAAGGGTTTTTTCTCAAGTTGGCGTTGTTTACGGGTTAATTTTCTGAGTGGCGCATGCTTGTTGCACACACTCATGACTTTGGAGACAAAATTATTAAAATATGAATTGAAGTTTTCAGTGTTAATTGTCCTAGGAATCTCATAGGAGTGAATGAGTTCTTGGGCATCCCTAACAAAGTTGTCTGAGTCAAATTTGCTCATATCGCGCTTCAATTTATGTTGGTGCAGGGGCAGAGCATGATTAAGTTGAACTTGGCAAAAAATAGAATAATGGTCCGTCAAACATGTCTGCCATACAAATGACAATATATTTTTTTCAAATATATTGGAATACATATGGTCTAATAAGGTAGAAGTAGAGCTAGTTGTTCTCGTCGGGTGTGTTATCAATGGAACTGTGACATGGGACTTCAGCATGTCAAGAAAGTTTTTTGTGAAGTTTGAGGAGCGCAGCAAATTAATATTAATGTCACCTAGAATTATAATTTTTTTTAATCAAAAACCAAATTGTAGAGTGTACTACTGAGTGCACTCATAAAAGATGATTGATTAGGTCCAGGATGTCGATACAATACACCAATAATATTTGGCAAGGAATTTTCAATATGAGTGGGTATTTCCACCCAAAGCTGCTCACAATCAGTGACATCCAACATATATTTATGAATCAGAGTAGGATTAAGATGGGACTTAAAATACATTCCAACCCCACCAGCATTAAGTTTTGTTGGTGTGTGGAAAAAATCATAACCATTTATATCAATATTTACTATGGGGTCTTTTTTAAGTTTAGTTTCGGAAAGTGCTATTATGGTGGGGGATGATTCCAATTCATATATAATGTTTGACAACTCATCAATATGCTTTTGAATTGAACGAATATTGAAGTGAGCTAAAGTTAGTTGATTTTTTGATGTACCAGAGCAATTCAAGACATTTCGAACTTCGCTAAAACTCTCAATTGAAAAGTATGGCTTAACATTGTAAAAATCAAAATCTGAAATATCAAGAATGGCATCTGATTCCGATTCTCTGTCTATTATGCATGGACAAGAAGAAAAAGGGGAAAATGTTTTTAAGCAATCAGGGCAAATTATACTACAACTATAAAGCATGATATTGGAACATATGCAGCAAAACTGCTGGGAAGCCATTTTGCCAAATTAATTACCTAATATCAATAACACAGGCCCATACAAAAAGTCAATCTACACTAACTTTTCTAAGTCAGACAGCTTTGTAATAGGAATTCTAGGGCTATCTTTAGATTTTTTTCATGTAGATATTCACATTTGTGGTCCAGAGACTTTCATACATTCTGGATTTTTTTGCCACTCTAGCATTATACAGCAGATTATTCCGATAATTGGTAAGATTTTCATTGATATATAATGAACTCATACCTGGGATACCAAAATTCTTTATGTTGAAAGTTTCATATTTCTTAGATATGAATTCATTCCTTTTGTTTCGATCGTTTCAAAATAACAAATTAGTAATTACCCAGTTGGAGTTAGGGTTACAAATGATTTGAATTTCTAGTGCAATTTTCATTCCCAACTAAGTAGGCTAAGTAATTTTCTCGTTTTGAGAGTTGGCGGGGGGTTTGTACCAAAGCTCCAAAAAGTTACTCTTCGAGACTCATTCGCTCGAAGCTATTGTTGGCCTAGCAGACTACAAATTTTGGTATCCGCCGCTTTTGGTTCGGCGAGATGTTTACACGCTGTACTGCTTGTCATCATAGCAGTAGCAGGACACGCTCCTGACCTGGCCCTATGCAAGCACGAAGCCACTGGCCTAGCAAATTACGAACTTTGGTGGCCGCTGCATTGAATTCGGTGTGATATGAGCAGGTCTGCCTAAACCCCTGATCAACTATTCCGTGCTGATTCTCATATGTGGCAACATTTGAAAACTCCTTCGGTAGCCTACTCTGCGACATTGAATAACACATAATTCATTGCGAATCTGTTCCTAATTGATGCAAATAATGATATCAATGGTATTGTCACTGTACATGTAAACGACATGTGGTTAGATATTTTTTTTTTTTTTCAAATTAAAGTTTTGAACAGGTAGGCTATACGAGTTTGTAGGCGCAAACTCTAAAAAATACTGTTAAAAGATAGGGAAATCCATAAATCTCACCCTATACTCGGTATAATTTATATCAGAACACGGCATGAATTCATCGTCATATTATGCTTGCTTCAACCCCTTCCCAACTTTTTTTTTGTTAAAATCCTCCTTCGCCTTTTTTGGAGCACTCAATTACCACCATGTAGAAAAAGTAGGCACGATATTTTGTTTGTTCTAATGTTATGCGCAAGTCGCACGTCCGCTTTTGTGCAGTTTATTTAGTTAATATTGTGTGCATAACTAAGTTTTATTATAGTTATAATTCTACTGAAGAATTTTGGCAATACTACAGAAAATACAAAGAAAATCCCTCCCCACGAACAATGAGCATATGTATGAGCATATGTATATCATTGCCACGAACGACAAAAATCCTCCGGAGGATGGAATTCCTCCCGGGTAGGGGAACGTCACTTTGATTCACCCTGGCCTGAAGCATGCATCAACAATGACATTAAACATGACAATGACATGTTGCATACAACAACTCAAAATTGTGTAACTACCGTAGAGTGCTGAAAAGTGGTTGGAGTGTGTTGCATCACATTTTTTATGATACCGGTATAGCTGCAGCGAGTCCAAAGCTATATGTGCATATGATTGCCGTATTTAATATTATTGACAATTAGGGCCCTTTCACACTGACGCATAGGTTTGCGTTGCGTTGGGAACGGAATCCAACGCAATTGCGTTAAGGGTGTTCATACTTCGAATGCGTTAACGCAGCGTGCTACGGTTCATTTGTTACGTAACAATGGCGGGGAAATTTCGTGTCATCTGCAGAATAAATTCAACTATCGAAAACCTAACCAATTAGCAAATACCCAAACCCGAAAAATGGAAGTTGCGAAGTTAATAGAGTTGGTTAGGGAGAAGGATTGTTTGTGGGCGGTTGGGGCGGTAGATTACCAGAACAAATTTTTTAAGGAAAATGCGTGGATAGAGGTTGGCGAGGAAATGGGAATAGGGGGTAAGTTTATCTCGCACTTCGGGGACTGGAGAGGACAGTCATTTTAAGTCAAATGCAGCCGAAAATAACAGTACCGGTATTCTTGTTTTAACAGTGAAGTTTAAGTTTATTTCGACTCCATAATCAGCAATATACAAAAAAAAAATAGATAAAAACAAAAGTAAAAGTAACTGATTGTAGAATCGGGAAAGCGAACAAAACCCAGAGTAAGGTTTGAATTCCTCAAAAGATATCGTCAAGCTGATTGCAAATTGCCCAAACTAACGCATACCGGGTGTGAACATATGTGAACGGGCCCTTACAGCGTGCAAGTTTGGGAAGCGGATATGTCAAAGCCGTTCTCGTCTCTACCGGCAGCTGGCGGTGGAAAGGTAGGTACCGGTACTTGACATTCAGGCTTTGATGATATGCTACGGCTGCGCTACCGGTATAACACGCAGGGTTGCCATATTGGCTTTTTTAACACCAAATTTGCCATTTTTGGCTTTTTTCAAACGCGTTTGGCGTCAGAATTTCCGTTTGGCTTTTTGGCGTTTTTTGGGGCTTTTTTCAAGTCTATTCTAGTGTCTATTATTAGAATCATATGAAATACAATAGCCTATTATCTGTACTTAGCTACTTAACATAAGGATTTCCTGGAGCATCGATTTCCTTGTTTGTTACATTACCGTAACTCTTACTGCAGTACTGCTGTACTGTCTTAGCCATACCCAACGACTAACATACCGTACCGTACCGGTACCGCCATACCCAATAAGAAATAATTGCAGTTTCTGCAGCTGCTCAGACAAATGTTCAAGCAGGGTTGTAAACATTGCCTCGTTTTTATAGTTTTGCGTGTTATTTGTCAGTTTTACGTTCTGTTTCCAAAAAATAATTGTATAACTCAATTTTCATTATGCCTGATACTGTGATATGGTTTATGTAAGCTTTAGTTTATTTCTGCAAAAATTACTGAATAAGATATCAGTGGTCCACCTGTGAGCGGCGCTGCGGCAGGGGGTTAGATAATTTTTTAATAAAATTGATGGTTTATAAATTTTAAAAGTGAAAACATTTTCAATAGTAAAGTACGATATGGGAAGAATTTTTCTCAAGGTATATCACAAGTTTAATTAGCGTTTCTCAAGGTATATCACAAGTTTAATTAGCGTTCTTATGTTATTAGCGTTCTTATGTTTCATAAACGACCTTTCCAACAGCTCGAATCTTTTGAGTAAACTATTTGCAGATGATGCATGCTTGCTCACCAGCGCGAAGGATCCGACTACACTTCAGCTAAATATGAACACTGAAATAAATAAAATTTATGAATGGATGTTATGCAACAAGCTAACAGTGAATATAGATAAGTCAAAAGTCATGGTGTTCAGTTCAAAATCTCACACTAGATACCCCAACCTCGCAATTGGAATCAATGGCAGAAATTTAGAAGTAGTCCAGTCTTATAAATATCTAGGACTCAATATCGACCACCAATTAAAGTGGAACACCCACACTGCTGATTTGCATAGAAAACTATCAAGAACGGTAGGGATCCTGGGTAAGCTTAGATATTACTTACAGGATACCACACTAAGAACCATTTACTTCGCACTTTTTCAGGCCCACATTCAGTATGCCATAGCGGCATGGGGTTCTACAGCTAAAGTAAACATGCGTAAATTGGAAGTCTTACAAAATAGGGCCATTAGAATCCTTTCTTGGGCACCTTTACGTTCCAATTTAAACAATCTATATTATAAGCATAGAGTACTAAAATTACATGACATCTACAAACTAGAAATTTCTAAGATTATGCACCAATTCCAAAACAATCAATTGCCAGCGGCTTTCGACCAGTATTTTCTCACCCTAACTTCAGTGCATAAATATAACACCCGCTCCTCAACAAAGAGTAATTTTTTTGTGCCTCGCTTCTCACTAAGCAAATCCCAAAATTCTTTGAAATATCAAGGTGTTTCAATTTGGAACAGTCTACCCCAAGACCTACGTGAGTCATCTTACATGACTTTCAAATTTAATTATAAAAAATTCCTGATTTCCTCTTACCAACCCACCTGAATTTTCCAAGTCGCTGTTTCATATTTTATCCTTGCTTTGTGTCCATCAAGGTCATATTCAACTCGATCCACAGCCTGCCTGTAATGAAGAGACCTGTTTATTTGCTGTTAAATGCTTGTTGTATTTTATATATTGCAATGTTACTGTGGAATCATCATAATTCATCCCTATTCTTGTTATACTCTATATTTATTGATGTGTGCAATCTTATAGAATTTTTGAACTGCTTTATTTATTGCCAGTTTTCTTACCTCCAATCTAACTCAGATTTCCGTGGTCATACAGTCACACACAAGTGCCTATCTTTGAGTTAACGCCTGATAAACAACTATCTCTTAATACTACAAGCGTTAACTCGTATTATTGTTATTTATTAAGATATTATTATCAATTATTGGTATTTATTAAGTGCAGCTTTATTTAACTAATATAGCATGATACCTTACCGGTACTATAGTGGTTCTCATCATCCTATTTGTATATTTCTAGTGCATTTTGTTGCCTCATGCGCTTTTGTACTGGATCTATCCTATGATTAATAGCTTAGCATTTACCAGAAAAATGCTTACCTTTTACTGCTTTTTTGCCCATTTTTGTCACATTTTCATGTTTACATCTGCCTCCACCTTCGGTAGAGACCTACGATTTTATATTTAAAAATCACTCAAATTCTGAGTGTTACTGAATTCACTTATACTTTCCGGCGGTCTCTACCCTCCTATGCCGTACTTCGGTACGGCGTCAAAATATAACACTATTTCCGCATCGATTGGAATAATTAACTCGACTTTATCTTTCTGTTTGTTATTCAATAACCAACTGCTGTTACCATGGCTACCTCGACCAGTGGTGTCGGGAGTCACATTCTCATATTAAATAGAGTGACACCGTGATATCGGTCACTAAAATGTGTAAAAAGGCCGTCTTCGACTTTATTATTTTATTTATTATTCACGACTTTTGCTAGTATCCTGTTTGACTTTTTTCTCACTATGATTTAATTTTTAGACTCACTCCCCCAGGGTGACGCTGCTCGATAACCTCTTCTGGTTTATCGCGCCTCCCTTCACACTGAAAGTATTGTTTTATATGTGATTCGTAGTTATTTTTGTCTATTGTGTACTTTTGGTATGTGATAAAATAAACTACTGACTGACTGACTGAAGTTTAAGTAGAAACATGTAGGTATATTACATACTGACAGACTGAAGCGGCACCCTGTATTGTATATATGGAATGGTAAAATAATGCTGTCCGCTTGATATTTATTTTACTTTCTACAATTCTATAGAAACTTTACTTTCTATTCGTGTGCCTCACTGAATGAACTAATGGCTCTATATCATCATCAGTACGTTGCCAAGGGCTTAAATTCTGACAAATCATGGGGCTTTTGTAATTAGTAAAATTGTTGGCTTTTTTATGTCTTGATTTGGCTTTTTTTGATCGCTGGGGTCTGGCAACCCTGAATTAACACGTAGACAGATGTAGAGTATGGAGATGTGTCTGGCACTGGCAGCAGCTTCACAGTTTTGCTAGTTTGGAAGTCTGATTCTGAAGATTGCCTTTTGGGTTGTGCCCCATTTCGAAGCCATAGTAATTTCATATAAATAATATAATATATTCAGGTATAAACTTATAATCTGTGCCGTACAGTATTATGATGGCTTTTCATCGCACTGTTTTATGACTGACCTATTAAAGAATTAGCTGCACTGTATTTCACATAAACTAATAAACCTTGATTGAAAAAATACCCAATAAACTTTCTCTCTCTCCTGCAGTCCTGCTCTCCCTGCTGCAGACACAGTTTGGCAGTGCTACCAGGCTACACTTGGTCTTAAATATACATAACATACATTAATTGATTTTACTTTTATATTTGAATATAGAAGTAGGCATATAACTTGAGGGGTATTGAAATGAAACCTTCAGGCATATTGAACATAATACTGTAATAATGTAATATACTGATATAGGTTATACTGTAAGTTGATAGGTCAGTACCGGTACTGCAGTAAGTGCATTGATCAGTGTATACATCGCAACTCTCGCACTTGAACTGCCAGCATTCATTGCTTCAACAAGTCTTTGTGAATTCATCGATAGTTCCAGACGCCATCATCCAAACAGTAGAACATCTCAAGTTCTCAACAATACTCACTATACAGTGATTCAGCTATACTGGCTATAGGACTGACCAAAATGTTTAAAAAATTGAAACAGAAAGTTGAAGGGAGTGATTCCCCTGAAAAAGATAGATCCTTATCACCTGCTGGGATAAGACGACAAAGCATGCCTGTTCGAGGTATACATATCCCTTATGCTGTTATGCCAGTATGTTGATTTGCTCTTTTCTGCTTTTGGTTCTAGCACACTATTTACATAGACGACCTGCCTTGTCTCTGACCTTACTACTGTATTAATTAAAATACTTATATTGTTATGAGTCAGTAAGTGTATGCCTATATGCAATACAATGCCTATATTTTCCAGAATCTAATATCACACATTCCTCAATTCTGCAATTGGGATTAGAAATTTTCTGGTGACAAAACCAATATTAAATAAGAAAAACATACCATGAAAGGATAGATATATTTTAAAAATACTTTTTTCCCCGAATATGTGAGTAATGCCACCACTAGCACTAAGAATATAATTTTCATATACCATTCCAGGTCGCTCAATGTGGAAAAGTACAACAGGATTATCAAGAGCCGATAGTTCTACGTCTTTATCAGGATCAGAAGCTGACTTGGTGAGAAAACAAAATCATATAATTTTTGAACGTTAATAGTATAGAATTTGTATTTGGGAGATGAAAGTTGATAACATCAAATATTATATTTTGGCTCTGGTCTAAAAATGGGTCGCGCCAAGGTCGTCAATGCAAAGGCAATCTAAGAGGAGGCGGCTTCTCAATTTAGCTACTTGCCTTTGTGATATTCAAAACAATATAAAATTCCATTCACAGTAAGAACTGTCTTGATCGCATTGTTGCATCACAATTTATATATGCCAGTCACGTGTCTTGTTTTATGGTGTCTGTTCTGTAACCATACATATCGCTTGTCGTTGTGTTGATTATAGATCTAGAGAGAAAGCGGCTTCAGATCGAGGTACCATTTACTGCAAAAGAAGCACTGTCTGCATATTTGATGAGTGAAAAGTTGTATATTGCGAGAGAGCCCAAGGCCTAGGTAGAATGTCATGTTTGCGACGGACAGCGGTATAGGTTATTGGAAACGGAGCAACGGCTTTTCTGCTACCATGTATCTGTGCGAGCTTGGATTTTCGACAATTACCACGATTCTAGTGACGACTTGCGCATTGCCCTCATTAATATAGAGTTTCGTAGGTGTATTGAAGATATAATCAAAAAGGGATTTCAGTTTCACCAATCACACTCAATGGGCTGTTTCTAATAAATCGTTGTCTGCATGCGAGTCGAACAGTTCTAACAAAAAAAATGCATTTTTGCGATGTTTAGGATTGGGTCGCGAGTATTCATAAAACTCAAATTTGGGTTGCGCTCAAAAAAGAACCACTGCCATATACAGATATATTTAGTTCAATGTGTTTGATGCTGCTTATGTCAAAGGCTATGTTCGGCTTGTTCGATTCAGTCAATACTTTGTTTTTTTATACATTCGTAGGGATTATTAATGGACAGAAATTAGGAATGAAATTTTTTGTTGAAAGTAGATTAGAATAACCTTGTAGTTGTATATCAATGTTGTGAACCATTGATCAAAAAAGCTATACTTGTGATTGTGATTAAAAACAAGAAAATTGTTTTTCTTAAATAGAACAAAATATTTGCATTATAAACCAGCAATTTTTTTTATGTTTACTCACTTTAATTTGCTCCATAGTATTTTTGTATTGACTATTTGAAATGACAATGTAGACCTTACGAAGTGAGCAGTGTATATTAGATTTACTTGATCCCCAACTTATTTGGGGGTGTAACCAATATATATTGGAAAACATTGGTATAAAATATTTTTCCATGTTTACAGCCGGCTGAATCTTCATCAAAAGAAGATTTATTTGCAGCACTTTTGCAAAGAACGACACAAGTGAAACGATTAGAAATCAAGTTAGCAGGTTAGAAAATTAAAGCTGACATACTCTGGTAGTTGATATGCTATTGCTCATCACAGAACCCTATTGGCATTTATTCAAAAAACACCCATGAATGTATGAAAGTTAAATATTTCGGAGTTGGACACTCCAACAATATAAATGAAAAGGTATTGCAGAAGTTAATTGTGTCTATATGTTGCTCGGTGGAATATGCACATATCCACACTACTCAAGAGACTTCTGTTTTTATTCTTGATAGTTGTTAAAGCAGAAAATGCTGTTTCACACTAATAAGTATTGGGAAAATGACACACTTTTGGCGTCAACTTAAAGAGGAACTTGCTTACCCTACAAAATTCCCAAAACTTATGCCATCACGACAAGTGTTTATGGGCTCTGTGGAAACTCAGTTGAAAGGCACTGCTCTAGACAAATGGTCATTGTTGTGTATCCCATTTAGTCACATATTGTATTTGTACATATGCATTGCATTTATGTAACATTTCATGATGCCTGCCATTAGGCTAATAATTCATTTGGAGAAGTTCTTGAGAGAAGAGATTGAAATGCTTTATTTGTAGCGATTTTCTCTATTTGATTATGTTTAATGTTTCACAATTCGGTTTACTGAAAGTTTGGTGCTGGCAATTTTTTTTCTATTTCTATTTTTCTGATATTGATGAAAAAATGTATCTCTTGCACAGATCAGAAATTTGGACCCACTATTATCATTTTTAAAGAGTTGAATGTTCTAATTCACTTATTATTTTTGTGTTTAAAAAAAAGTTATTTTGGTTGATCTGTTATAGTCAGGGCTGCAACTGTGATCAATATTAACTCAAAAATAAGGACATCAGGGAAACATAATAATAGGATAACAAAGAACGAAATGTAATAAACAAAATTATTCATGCCAGTTCGACACATGTCTAATTATACTTTGCACTAAGAAGGATTTGCTTCAGCAATTCTTTATTCTTAGAAACAACCTGTTCCATATCACATCCATGTTGTATTTTGATTTAAGTTACACACACTGATTATGACCGATAGGCTATTGTTTTGTCATGGTGTCAATTAATTTGCTGTTATTACGTAATGAATGCGTGTAGCAATCAATGAGGTTGTAAAATTTCATTCGAATTGACCAATCCAAGTGCCTGGTATTAGAACCTCTACCCATAAAATATACACACATGTCAAAATAAGGACGTTTCTTAGAAATAAGGACAAAAATATTTTCTAAGACAAAAACCTTCAAAATAAGGATAAATCCTAAAAACAAAACAAGGACGTTATGGCAGCCCTGGTTATAGTACTGAACTATAGTACCGGTAATATATTTTTTGGGATAATTTATTGGATGATAGTTCCTTACATTCTTTACTGATCAACTCTTCTCTCATTGCATCTAGATTATGGACAATCTTTAAAAGAATGCACAAAAGAGAGAGATAAATTGATAACAACACTTGAAAAGCAGCAAGATACAGCGATGCGTAGAATGACAGAATTGGAAGAAACGTATTCAGATGGGAAAAAGAAAATGGAGAAAAATATTTCTCATCTTGAAAAAAGGGAAAGTGATTTAACAGAAACAGTTGAAACTTTAAGAAGGGTAGGTTTTCATTTACAAACTAATTTTATATGTAACTTACAATTCAAGCAAAATTGACTTTTTCTTAAATCTTAAAATTTTTTTTTCCATTTATATATGTGTATTTGTATTAAATTATCTATATGAACTAATTTCCGGTAAAGAGCATGATCGTTGTTCAATTATAAAATGTAGTAGCTTTTTCAAGAAGTATTTTCTTGATATGTAGCCTAACTATGCTCATTCTAATAATAAGTTTGATATGATGAATAGACATGATAGATTTTTCGATTTCATGCTCGAGATAGGACCTGATGGGATATCGGAATAGCTAGGAGTGGTGCTCAATAAATATAATGTATGTGGTTACAATTTGCTTTATTCCATTTAAAACAGGAAAATAAAAAACTTCAATCGTCTATTGATGAATGGAAAAGTGAAAAAGAAGAATTTGAAAAAAACAGAGATGAATTTTTCGCTAAACGAGATAACAATGAAGAATTAAATGATCTACAAATGCAAGAAATGGCTAAAGTCAAGCATATGGTCAGTGTGATAGCCCAATTTCTTGTAAATGTAAACCAACACTCATGATCTCTCCAGTAACAAGCTATACCGCTTTTTTTAATTCAGTTGATGAACAGTGAAAAAGAATGTAAACGTCAACAGGAATCACTCGATGAAAAAATTGCTGAATTAATGCAATGTCGGGAGAATAATGATGAATTAGAAGTTTCTTTGAGAACGACAACAGAATCTCTCAATTCTACAAGTCAAGAGTTGAAAATTCAGATTGAAAAAAGGTACAGTTCATCAAAGAAGATTGTCTAACATACATCATTATTTTGCATTATAATCAGGGCTGTGAAATCAAATTGTGGCATGCGTTCATTGAAGATAGAGTTATATTTCCAAACTCCCCGGAGTCTGAATTTCAGGCTTTTAATAATGTTGACATTTGAAGTTTCTAAAAAAGGTTGGCTAATTGATCTTAACGGTTTCAGGAAAATCTCGAAGGAAATCTCGTCGTAGGAAACTCCACCGCATTTTGAGCATTTTGCTGTAAAACAAGTATTTGTAATAAAAACAGTTAGGTTTTTGAAGTACCTTTTTATTTAAAAGAAATTCGTTATTCAAGAGCAAACCCTAACCCTAACCTTTCAATAAACCTAACTGTTTTTATCACGAATAGGCTAGCCTACTTATTTTACAGCAAAATGTGCATGCACAAAGTGCAGTGATTTTCCATGCTATCACAGTTACTACTTGTTTTACAGCAAAACGCTCCTGCGGATTAGCTTTATCATATTCCTTAACATTGTTTTTTTCTAAGTAACTTTGATTACTTTGGGTATCTATGCTTGGTGAATATTCGTAACATTCTGAGGGGTTATGGTTTATTAGAAAATGATGCTACTTGTAAATTATAAGTGTAGTCAATATATTACCGTTTAGTTTGGTGTCGAATTACTTGGGTCGATAAGATTGAGAATCTCTGTCAACTTTAGCTTCATGATTTGTTCATAATTTCAGTAAAAAATTTGCCTCAAAAGCAGCATCGCAAGAAGAAATTATTTCAAAATTGAAGATTGAATATTCGGAATGTAAAGACAAAATTTCAAACTTGACAACCGATTTAAAGAAGGTAAATCTAAATTACTTGATAAGCACTCAAAAAAGTTAGTTTTAGTTCTAAATGTGTCATACTCAATCATTTGTATATTTTCCACTAGGAATAGGTAAAAGTTCATCAGCTAATATTTTGATGTTTGAAAGAATATTTTTTTATAATTCAGACATTTAATGTTCTTTAACGTTTTTTTCCGCATAATTTTCATATAATAATCATAACAAATCTAAAATTTAAAACATCTGGCTTTTTAAAATAAAATTCGTTTTCTCGAATGCTGAACTGTTTTCCGAACTACCTGTTATATATTTGACATATTGAACTTACCTACTGATATTTGGTTTGTTACTTACAAGCATAGTAGACCCTCATCCTATTTCTTTGTCTAGTCTCAGACTACCTCACCTCAAGTTCTTTATGATATTCTAAAGAACTTTTCTTATTCTGTAGTCAGTTTTTCAAATATATAAAACTTATATATATTTTATATATTTATATTATATCTATATATAGTTGAGGTGTGTTTCAATTCTTACATCATATTGTATCAATCTTTCTTAATTAAAATAGGATAGGATTTTTATATTCATCCTCGGGTACAGGAAAGATGATAAAATCCTCTGGTTCTGTTACCATTTCATGCTGAGTATGGGAATAGTTGAACCGTTATTTGGTGAATATCTGGAATTGAAAATCCTATTCTTCTCTTCAAAGCTCTAATTTAGTCATTTTCTCTGTATATAGACTCGTAGCAGCCTTTCTGCCTTGGAAAGTACGCACTCCAGTGTTTGCGAAAAATACCAAGGTCTAAGGCACAGTAGCGAAGCTATTATGAATAAGGTTTGTTTTATTTTAGATGTTCTATTTCTATATTCTATTTTGCGATCATTCTCTGTTGACATTAGTTATAGCATACTGAATGACTAATAGGTGTTATTATGTAAATAGCGTTACTTCATAGTTTGTGTAAACTGTAAATCACCATTAGTGATGCTGAACTTGAGTAATTAATACCTAGGCAACATCTTTTTCCTTTCTTCAAAAAACTTAAATTCAGTTCCACCTCATTTATTTATTTAACAAATGCATGATCTTTATTTTAGTTGTTTAGTTAAGTTATAAAAATTGTAGTTCGTTTTATGATGTCTCTTGCTATAGAAAACTGTATTGCTCGTTTTGGCACGGCCAATTCTTATTCTATTTTCATGCACAATAATCAGTAATGGGCTATTTTGTTGATGTGAATTCAAGATGCGAAATGCTTCCTTGACACAATCGGGAATCAGAATATTTAATTGAAACATGTATCTTCTAAATTAACTTGTCTCTAAAACTTGAAAATTTTTAGACATAGTCACATAGCCACCCAAAATACATTACTTAATTGAAAGAAAAAACAATATTATTGTGCATAAATGCAATCGGGCTACATAATCTAATACCGGTATTCGGAATCATAATATATGTCACCGCAAACGAGGACATGTCAAACAGTGGTTATATATATGTTGAGGACATTTCTATATTTGATTCTTTGAAAATCTCGCTGATAAATATCCTAAAATAACAGATGTCGTATAAGATCGATTTCACTACAGCAGTGGCTGGCAAACTTTTGGCCGCGGCGCAATCGTGAGCTTCCAATAAATTTCAATTATGGGCAGAGATACGCAAAAAAGTTCTATAAATCCAACATTACATATAAATTTCTTGCTTAATGGTTTTTGTTCATATATCAAACGATCATACATATTCCAAGTCATGTTCATTCTTGCATATCCGGTTATTTTATTGCGTCATTAAAATTGCTCAAGCTAACGATGGATGTGATTCGCTAAGTTTGGTTTTTTCACTCTTTGTACCGCCACATGTACCAAGTACGTTCGCATTAGTTTTAATTACAAATTAAAGGCTCCTTAAAAAGTTTATTACGTGGTTAATAAGTGCAAAATTTTCAACAAAATCTTGGCCACGCTAACTAGGCTGTGATGGTTGTTTGGCTTTGAAACCTTTCCCATTTTACTTTTTTACTAGTGCGACCACTGCACTACTGTCCGGCCCAAAGATTCCAAAATGCTTTAGTACCCTTTTTGGTTAGTGCACTGGTCCTAGCTATGTTAGCAATTAGCATTGCAGGTCAGGTTTCGATTTCCTGCCCACCAATTGTTACCTAATGTAATAAACATATTAGGACTATGAGTACCTTGAATGTGGAAGCTATAGCGGAATTAAATCATAGTAATCTACAGTCGTGGGTAGGGGGAAAGGTGCTAGTGAATTGCTTGACTAAGAACAATTGAAACCATGATCGGCAGGAATCATATTTATCCAAATATGGAGGAAAATTTTCAATTTTTTCATACAATTCATATATAAATATAAATATTTTCATACAAGTTATTCTGAGATCTATGTTGTTTTTGTGAATCACATGGTATACACTTGCACAAATCATATTTTCTCATTCACACACAGAGAAGAGGAGTTTGGTGATAAATGATTAATGAAACCTTTCACTTGTAATCAGGCAACAACTGAATTAGATGAAAAGGAGTCTGTCATCAATCATTTGAAGAAAAAAATTTCATCTCTAGAACAGAGGATAACAACAGATAATTTGCCTGAAAATGAACAAGTTCAAGCTTTAATTTCTGAGGTAAGAAGGTATTTTCATCATGAACCTATTGTTCGAGTTTCTTCTAGGTTTGCTGTATGGTCATATTAATTTGATATAGGCTTATTTGCGCAATAATTTTCCATCATATTCCTATTGATTCCATTTACTAGCCATTCTACCTACATACTTGAGAATGAGCTATATTTTATGTTTCATTGACTTTCAAAGGTTGTTGTATATCTAATGGTCCGTGATCCTATTATTCGAATGGTATCATTGAATTTGAATCCATTTTGAATTTCACAGCAAGCAAGGTTATTATTAATAATACCAACAGACCGAAATCAATTAGAAAAGATCTATTTTGTTTTATTAATGTCAAAATTAATCCTCTTGGTAACTGCTTTTCGATTTTACTAGTGCAGATACTGAGGAATGTTCTTAATAATACCTATGTTTGTTATCACGCTTGCCCTGAGTTTACGTCGCTTGTTCTTTATGCTCAAATTTACCAACTCTTTTCATTTATTTAATAGGGATGCGACGAATCCAAAAAGGTTCGGCTCGGCCGAATCCCGAGTATTTGTGCTGGACTCGTGTCCGAGTCCCTAGTCCAATACTCTCACATATAGCTCTGAAATAAATACCTAAAGTGATGCTGTTGTTCGTGTATATTGGCCATAAATTAAACATTCTGTGTAAGATAAGATAAGACTATGTAATTCAAAACGTTGCACATAAACACTATTGCTTTCGAGACGATCATTCGCTGAGCGGCTGGTTTAAATTAGTATAAATAGGTCCTATTCCCCGTCAAAGGAATACTTTGTTGCGTTGACTGCTGAAGACGCCGCGCTCGTGTCCTGTCACGATAAATATGGGCCATAACCCACACGTTTGGAACAAATTTTTTATGGGAAATTTTTACTTATATGTTATCTTTTTTAGTCGGCGCTAATACAGACCCTCATCTCCGTGATAATTGAGATATTAATAAAGAATTACCAACTGTGGAAGCATCGAATAAATGTATCTTATAAATATATCGCAACAAAATAGCTAGCTATTCTTCGTTTGAAAACCATCAATAGCGATTGTCGAATCCGCGGAAAATAAGAATGTGTAATTGTTGATTATAATTCAATAAGAGAGGCGTGAAAGGCGAAATGTGTTATATGCTAAGTTAGAGCTGCCTGTTCAAACTTCTGACACAATCATTTTCATTAATACAAATAACGGCGCTTTGAAAGGCAAAATCGAATTTATTAACATTAATTTAGAAGGGAGAGTTACGTGTGAGAATTCACATACGACTCTACCTAACAGACAGAAACGATAAATGTGAGAATTATTATGTTTTTGGTTTTCTTTCTGCGCCTATCGTTATCTTTGCAATTCCCAATTTTGCATAAAGCGCGCCAACACCTTTTCACATTTAGAAACGTCAAACCCCATTAAATGAGGCAGGTAAATAACTTCGATGTCCGGCGTTGCGTGAGAACTGATAGTGAAAAAAATGTACTTTAAAAATATAGTTTACCAAAAACAATTAGGATGTCGGTCGCCGAAACGATCGCGGTGACAAAAAAAAAACAATTCGCGATTGTGATAAAATTACAGATAAGAAGTAAAGACGCCGCGTTGTTATCGAGTCTTCTAGTAATTTTCTACTATCAGTAAATAAAAAGAAATAGGCCGGCACTAATCGCGGTGTATGTAAATACTTTTTGAATAAAAATAAAAAGTCGGCCCGATTAACATCCAACGACCACGAGTAATAGTTTCCAAATTTATACACATTTAATCGATGTAACTTGCGAGATTGTTTTTGTACATATATTCGATTGTGTCACTGACATCTGCGAGTTGTACTTTTTTCTCAGAAGTACCGTAATTTTCACTATTTTATCGTTTTATTTCTCACATTTGTTTCTCTCCGGAAATAACTAGATCATTTATGGAACGATAAAGGCGAACAGCGCGACATGGTTACCGCTGATTACGGATTAATCACTGTTTGGGGATTAGCAAGTATATGCTTGAAATAGGACGTGGTAAACATTTACTAAACGACGTCTGGCAATGGAAGGCAAGCTACACGCAACACTGGAATTTATTCAGCTGACTTTCGCTGACATTTTTTGTTTTTACGGCGTCGTGAATTTGTAGTTTTGGCGCCTAGTTTTAATTTCACCGTAGAGAAAATACGCTGGACAGTCTCGTTGCAAAACAGAACGTCGAATCCGCCACCAGTCTGCGCTTGACTATCGCGTGACGTATGATATTTCGGACTCGGGTAAAATTATCAAAGACTCGGACCGAATCCGAGTATCAAGTTACGAGAGATTCGGCCACGAATCCGAGCACGAGTCCGAATCTTGTCGCATCCCTATTATTTATTAAGCATTAGTACATTTTATAATCTCATCAATTATTTTTGAGTTATGGTATACTCTTGGACATTGGTGACAATTTTTTCAGTCACTGTAATTTTAATCATTCATTTATTAACGCAATACAGAGGACATCGTTAGAGAATCGTCTTGAGGAGTCACATCAACAATTAAATAATATTAAATCTACTTGGTCAACAAAAATTAATCAACTTGAACAACAGGTATGTCTACGTTAGTTTATTGCCGCGTTTAATATTCTTTACATTATAAGAATGGTTTATGGGGTGATTGTTTACTTTTTGCGAGCTGTAATTTGTATCATGAGTAAAGATGAATGATATATATCATTTTTGTCGGTGGTGAGGTGGCAAAAGACTGTTAATAATATATTTATGCAAGATTGTTTATAGGACATTTGAGGGTAGTTAGGGTTAGAGTTGTACTGATGCTAGCAGATGCCATAGCAATGCAGTAAACAAACCCTGGTATGGGCCTAATTTTCTTATTCTATTGTTATAGGTTTCACACTTAAATGCAAAAATAGCTGAAGACAGTGAGGAATTAAATTTAAAAGAAGATAAACTTCAACAGCTTGAATCTTCAAGTAGAAAGAAGGTAATTAAAATGGTTTTTGTTTGGTGTTCGAAACACATTCGTTTCCAATATATTTTCCACATATCATTTATGCACCTTGTTTTGCAACTAGCATTTTCTAAATGGTTTGTTATCAATTACACTTCAGTTGAGTCCAATATGACTCTTCAACGTGAAGTGGATTTGTCAAGTAGTATATCGATTTGCAGAATATTTTTGGGTTAAATATTTTTAGAAGACAAATTGAAATCTTTTTAGATAATATTTATATTAACAATATTTTAATCTTAAACACGATATAATATATTTTGAAAACATAATTTTTCATAAATTATCGATAGTTTATTTCAGAATTGCACTACACAAATTGGAATGCAAGCTGAAATTTTTTCTTATAGCCTAATATATTTTAGGTCGATGCCATGTTAAAAATATTTAACCATGTTGCAGTATTGAACTCTTCATAACACATAACAATGAACATCCAGTTTCCATCCAAGTAGTAGTCCACTCTTCCTAATTTTTTTTTTCAGTAACTACTGTAGTTTTATCCGCAGCCATACTTGAATGAGCATGGGGATTCTACTTGCTACATTTTTTCGGTTTTTATTGACCACAACATGTTAGTTTTGCTACAACGCCAGCAAATTAATTCTTAAAATTTTCAATACACATTCAGGATATATGTTAGTTTAGAGGGGGTTTTCAAAGTGTGACATGAGTTTCTTTACATGCTTGAAAAGTTCAACATAAAGCAATAACTAACATACATTGAAGCAGGATTAAAACTCAATTGGCAGAGGTTCCACTCTTTGTCCTTTCTGACTAGCCCTGCTTATTTTTCCGCACTCTTCCAGTAATTAGTTTACCAATGTTTTGTAAACTTATTCTGTTACTCCATTAGCTTGGGTACCTTTTTCAAACTTGAAGTTTGTGTTATTTATCTCTGAACTAAATTATTTGAAAATCTACAACTAACTGGTCTAATTGTATCGTTTTCGTCATCAAAAAACTGAAATTGATTTAAGTCTACCTACTCGTCTAACCCACATATTTAAAGGTATAATGATATCATATTAGATAAATCTTATTTCTCCTTAATTAAGTAGTCATTGGGTCATTTTTCATATTGAGAATTGAATTGAATGGAATTGAATTTCCAGATTGAAGAACTGAAATCAGCTTTGAATAATTTGCATGAAGAAAATGAGAAAAATATAAATCAAAGTGAAGAATATTTTCAACAAGTAACTCAACTTGACGCTGACTTGATTGAACAGGTACGAATAATATAACTCATAATAAATTTACAATAGAGCTTATCAGTGGACAAGCTTGACTGTGGCAGTCAAGTGCCACAGAATAAAAAAGTGTTCCGCTTTAATCAAAGTAAAAGAGTTAACTTTTGGTGAAATACCAGGTCTGCTAAGACTTGGAGGAGGGAATTTTAATATATTGAAAAGTCTTTAGCTTTCTAACGACTTCTCTCATTTATAAGTACCAAAAATGTGCAATTAATTGGTCCATTAGTTGCAAAAGTTACTTTTCCGCAACAACAATCCGCCCAACATCAGCAAAAAGTTGAACAACAATTTAGCAGAATGATTCATAGGTCCACTTTGTGTCCAATAACTCATGCGAGTTGAATTCATTTATAGATTTATAATTTTATGTATCATATGGATATGCATTTATTATGTACCTATACTACCTGATCTTATTTTACTGAATTGTAGTCAAATTTACTTCGATAAATGTAAAATTCGATTTCTAGAAGTGTTTTACTTAGCTATTATATTATCACAGTTCAACCTCTCAAATATATAAACATGCAACAAATAGTGATACTCGTAGACCTATGATGTCTTTACACAATAGGAATCACTTTGTTATTTAAAATTTGTTATAACAAATTTGGCATGATTTTGTTGCATAATTGGTCAATTTATATGTTTGAAATCTAAAAGGAATGGACTACCAAATTTTTTGAATGTGGATGTCTATGAAACAAACTCTTTATTCCATAAAGTAAAATACTGCATGATGGACGTGCACCCAGTCACATTTCAGAAAGTTGTGTACTTCTGCCAATCTTTGGAATTGAAGTTTGCTGAAAGCATAGTCCAAACGCCATTAGTGAAAACTGGAATAACTATTGATGAAATTTGCATTGCTAGATGGTATTTCTTCAATAACCATTTCAGTCTTGTCACATACAATGTTTACTTGTTAGTTGAGTGCTCACTCAACTTCTGACAGAGCGGGATTTATATAATCTCTGATTATATCCTTCTTTAATTATAGACCACAAAGTATGACCTTGAAAAAGCGAAGCTTGAGCACAACAATGAAAAACTTAATAATAAATATAAAATATCAGAGACGAAATTACGGGAACAGATTGATAAATTGCACAAATGTCATACGGACTCAGAGAGAAATGTGAAACGATTAGAGGTAAACATATTTCACTCTTATTTTGCGATGCAGTGCTGGTGAAGTACAACATGTTTGAGATCGAAATAAATTTTTGTATTTAATCAAATCGGTATGTCATCCTAGCCTAACCATTCCCCAACCTTTCCAGTGCCATAGATTATATTGGTATGTGGACCCTTTATATTAGGAACAGTTAATATTGTTATGTACAGTTGTTTTCTGATAGAAACCATGCTTTTTATCAAAACCACAAAGAAATTTATTTTAGAAGTGTTATTTCTCGTTGAACTTTATTCATCCTTTATTGGAAATTTTTTTTTTTTTCATTCAAATCGGAGATCTTGTGTCACCCCTTGGGGCGAAGGCTTGTCGATCCCCCATAGGTTCATTCTGTGAAACCATAGATTTCCAGCTGGGGTCCACTACCACTACACTCAACTATTACAAAAGTAGATAAAATTTTAATAGTCTATCATCGTATTTTAGAACCATGTTTCTAGGACAGTACCTTATATTATTCCTACATATTAAATTTTACTAACTCATTACCAATTTGCAATTATTCATGTATCAATATGATATGTTATAATATACAGAAAAATTGTATCAGCTAATTTGCTCATAATACATTAGTCTATGTAAATATTCCAAGATTTCCCTTTTATGATCAATAGAAAAGAAAAACTGATCCTATTTCAGGATGAGCTAGCAAAACAACAAGAAAATGGAAATATATCAGTACAGTCATATTCAAATCAAATCAAAGAATTAGAAAATGAAATACAAACGAAACTGGTAAGTTAGTTAGTCAGTAGGGGGGGGTATTTGAGTAGATTTTGACATTTGAAGACATGTGAAATCTGAGTGGAATCGATTCTCCCTGATATTATGGTTCCATTGTAACACTCCGACTTTGTACTTTCTTGCATAAAAGTTTAAATCTTATTCAACGTATTCAAGTCGCCCAAAAATACAATTTTTTTTTGGAAGTTGGTATACTCAATTTACCCCATTTTTCGAGGATAATTGAGTATACTGACATCCACCAGTTAAATCAAAGCCAAGATAGCCCTAGAACCAAATCAAATGCATGCATGAGAAACTTGGGTACATATAGTTTATTTTTAAAAAAAACTGTTTAAAAAACCTTGAAACGAAATTATCTGGCACCACTTTAAAACTTCGCATGATTAATCACACCTATGGTTGCCATAAAGTCATTACCACAAATGAGCATTCAGTTCAAATACCAGTTCACCTCTACGACTAGGAATGGGTGGCTGGACTTTGCCAACAACTTCCTTCTTTGAGATACTTTCCATATCCCTATTTTGGGGAAAAGCAAACACACATCCTTTGGGCTCTTTCGTGGGCTGGTATCGTACGAAGTTCATTCTATACACATCAGTGAGGACAATTTCTTCAACTTGACCGAGGAATTTCCTTTCACCATATTGGACGATCAGCCAATCGAGGGTGTTAACTTCTCCATAGTTGACAGTCACTCCTTTTAGTTTATGCTTTTCTTTTGTAGTAAAATCACTAAGTGAGCAACAAGGCTCATCCTCATCTTCTGCCTCATCGTCAACAACTAATGCAGAATCTAATTCTGACTCGGAACTGCTTTCGTGAACTATCATGATCTTTCTTTTTGCTGTTTTTTTCTTTTTTCTGCCAATCATCTCATTTTTAAGCCTATCCATACTTTCGACTGATGTGAGAATTTCTCTTGTTTTTGCCTGCACTCTTTTCCGGGAACGACTGCTGTTTTTCTTAGCGCTACATGTTTCTGGAGAGGACATTGGGGTGATTACATCAACTATAGCCTTTTGAAAATGCTCTAAGCTCACTGGACCTAATGATGAGTTGGAATCTGGGTTTGGCCTGTCAACTGCTCTCTTTTTTACTATTTCCTCATTCACAGGAAACAAACCGCTTCCTCGAAATCCTCCAATTGCCCACTGTGGATTTATTTTTTCAACTAGTTTTGTTAAAAGGCTAGGAAACACAGGTTTGGATACATTCTGGAGCCTTGTTTCTCTGAACCATGTTTTGAGAATTTCCCTCCAATTGCTTCTCATCGGTCCAAAAACGCCTACATCAAGGGGTTGCAAAGCATGAGAAGTATTTGGAGGAATGCAGAGAAGAATGATGCCATTAGATTTGCATATTTCAGCACAATTATATGTGATATGGCTTCCATGCCCATCCATAATAAGCAAGCACGGTTTTTCAAGAGCTTCAATGTGTTTTGAAAAACTCGTAAGCCATGACTCAAAAACATTGCTTTGCATCCATCCACTTGGGGTGACACCATAAATGGCATTTTTTGGACCGCCTGTAGTCCATGTGTCATATAAGTTGATACCTTTGAAGACGACAAATGGAGGAAGAAATTTTCCTGCAGCAGAGCAACAAAACAAAACAGTGTAGGATGTTTTTCCGCATGATGCCGACTTCAGATATGTATTTTTTGATGCTTTCTTGGCATACACCTTCGCAGATCTCGGATCAGTGTTCAGTCCAGTCTCATCTAAGTTGAAAATTCTATGAGGCTGTTGCAACAGCCCATTATTCTCTAATATTGACCTATACATTTCAAAAAACGTAGATATAACGCTGTGAGATAATCCCTCAGCTCGAGCTTTGGTCAACAACTCTGGCTTTTTTCTTGAAATCTCGGGATGACGCTTCTCAAAAGATCGCATCCAATCTTTTCCTGGTTTGTTATCAACAAACCTAGAAATTTCTCCTTTGTAATCCAAGTAAGATTTGACCAACATTTGCAAATCATTTCTATCAATAGGAAAGCCACTTTCAGAAACCAATACTATGATTTGCACAAGAAGCATTTCTTCATCATCACTGAGTGCTTTTGGTTGCCCGATCTTCCTCATTATGTAAAGATGGTTTCTTCTTATGGTTTCATATGGCATTTTGGTAGACTTAGACACCGCATAAATAGATTCGCCTTGTTTCACTCGACGGATGGCAAGTTCCAACTCCGCTTTTGTATATTTCAGAGGGCGTTTCTTCACATACGTATGTCCTTGGCATCTTCTCAATTTTTTTTTTACAAATTGAACACGTTCATATTATTAAGATATAGTAGTCTATACTGAAAAATTCACAGGCTTCACGTTCATATTATTAAGATATAGTAGTCTATACTGAAAAATTCACAGGCTTCACGTTCATATTATTAAGATAAAGTAGTCTATACTGAAAAATTCACAGGCTTCACGTTCATATTATTAAGATATAGTAGTCTATACTGAAAAATTCACAGGCTTCACGTTCATATTATTAAGATATAGTAGTCTATACTGAAAAATTCACAGGCTTCACGTTCATATTATTAAGATATAGTAGTCTATACTGAAAAATTCACAGGCTTCACGTTCATATTATTAAGATATAGTAGTCTATACTGAAAAATTCACAGGCTTCACGTTCATATTATTAAGATATAGTAGTCTATACTGAAAAATTCACAGGCTTCACGTTCATATTATTAAGATATAGTAGTCTATACTGAAAAATTCACAGGCTTCACGTTCATATTATTAAGATATAGTAGTCTATACTGAAAAATTCACAGGCTTCACGTTCATATTATTAAGATATAGTAGTCTATACTGAAAAATCCACAGGCTTCACGTTCATATTATTAAGATATAGTAGTCTATACTGAAAAATTCACAGGCTTCAGGCTAAAAAAAAAGTGTTAGGGCTCAGAATAATTACACAGGACCTTATAATCTTGTGTTATAGCAGCAGGAAAGACCATTTATACACATACTCAATTTACACCACAGTAATTTTCCACTAGACTCAATTTACCTCCATTTTTTCAACCCTCAATAAAATAAAAATAAAATGAGTTATACTAAAATTATCTACTGGGATAAAAAGAGTCTCTACTAAAGTACTAAAATGCATCACAAAAAGTTTTGAATATACAAACAGAGAAGTGTCACATGAAAGTTTTCAAAACAATTTTTTTGACGAACAGAAAAAATTTCACATACAAATATCTGAAACAAATTTATGATTGATAGGAATGCGAGCTATATGCAATGAAATGGAAGCATAGGATATGAACTATTGTTGCTACAAAGTACAAACCATTCACTCAACAAACAAAAAAGTTATCGAGCTTTATATACATTGTACTCAATTAACCCCATATGCTCAAGATACCCCACCCCCCCTAGTTCATATCTCAGTGACTTGATTCATTTCCATAAATTTGTGTGCGCTTCTGCGAAATTTAATAATTGGAAAATTAAAGCATGTTTCATACTTGTTTCAATGATCCAGTTCATCAGTACTGTTTCTGTTTTAAGTTGAGGTCCTGAGACCTAGCTTTGAGCAAACTTATATAAAGAAGTTCTATTCCTCTGCCTTGAGCAAACAATGCTTACATGATGTTGTAATTGAATGATTTCCGCAGGTAGAAATTTCAAACAGAGATCGAATCAGTGAAGAGATGGCTCGTGCTCTTGAGGATACTAGACTATCACGAGATGAAACAAGAGAAAAATTCAATAAACTGGAAACAAGTTATAAAGAAATTGAAACAAAGTTATGCGAAACCGAAGAAAAACTTAACACGATAAGTAGAGGTGAATGATTCATACTGTTTATGATTAACCAAGTTGTGTGCAACTGATTTCTCATAATTACTTTGCTATATGTTATTGCTTTTAAGTTTTCCTTCCTGATTTTTCCTTAGTGATTTTAGCACTGTAGATATTTCTTGTTGTTGTTGTGTATTCAGTGCCTTAAAAGGGATAATAGAGTAATTTGGAAACAAAATAAAACCATTGAACAATAATAAAACACAGTGCTTCGAATCTTAACGATTTAGGAACAATTTGTTCTTACCAACATTTAAAAAAAATCTTCGAACTGTTATACCTACAACGTCTTTCAAATAATTCATACATGCTTTTTTATATTCAATCGGATGTTTTGGGAAACTTGATGTACTTCTTTGTTTACTTCTGTAAAATTATAATATCAGCAACCCGCTTTCAGACTTTCAAGCACTTTTAGTACTTGGTTTCATTCATAAGTTGAGTCATGGTGCTAAAATTTCGGTGTGAATTAGTCCAAATCGACCATCATTCTGTCTTTCTGGAGAATTTTTAGCTCTTCTTCGATGCACGAATAATGCTTTGAAAAAGCTGAGATACTCTGTGTTAAAATCTATTGTTGATATGATTAAGGACACTGGACAGCTATTTGAAAAATTTCGAGATAAAAATTTAGATGTCAATTCAGTAGAACACATTCAGGTTGAAATCTCATTATAAATTCAGCATTTCTCAATCTTGTGCATTTATATACAGAGTCTTCTGATTTCAAGGACAAATTCTCTTCGACGCAAACAGAATCTGAAGCAACATTACGAAAATTAGAAGAATCAATAACGGAAATCAATTTATTGAAACAGGAATTAGCGACAAAGAACGAAGAATTGTTAAATTATGAAAGTTTAAATGGAGAAAATAATTCTAACATAAAGCAATTAACTGAAAAAGTAAGATTTTTTCTTGAGAACCCTTCCAGGTATTATTAATACAAGTGATATTGCTTGGTTGAAAAAGACATCTTGTTTCTACAGATGGAAAATAAGACTTGCACATATCATATACGAAAGTATAAAAATCCTAACATTATATTTTACTGTTTATTCAAACTGTTATCATTGCTGTTGTCAGTTGTCACAAATTTATCGTTCGAACTTTGATACAGCAGATGTATTAATTTGCAACAAGGTTACGTTCCTTCTATGTTCATTACATAATTTCTATACAAAAGGTTTTTTTTTTGCGTATGGTAATCGTATCGTATCGCTGACACTATAGGTATTAAGCCAACCGCAGAGACAAAATATAAAGTGGACAAAATGTACAGTGGATCCTTCATTAACAAAAGACCTCGAATATGAAATTCCCAACTTACGAATTGTCTTTTTGTAAAATATTGCTCCGAATAATGAAAGATTATTAAGATTCCAGAACGAATTAATTTTGTAAGTTTTCACTGTGCTCCCATGACTTCCAGCACTTGGTTCAATCAATGTAACTTTCAATAAATTTTAGGTTAATCATATGACGACTTCATTGCAACTCAGAGAAGAAGAGTTAATGGATTGTAAACAACAAATTGCAGGTTTAAGGGTGAGTTTCGTGAAAGACTTTTTTCATTATATCATATTTCTCCACCTAGTCTGTTGAAAACACACAAAATAATATATAAAATAAATGCAAAAATGGAGTTTTTTGAAATTTGAAGGTATAGAAAGATATACATTGCCTTTGTTTATTATCATTTGTCAAGCACCATTGCGTGCTCTATTTCTATCGATTTAGCACAAATATAATAATCACAGCTGAGATATGCCAGATTCACAGTGTGAGAACGTCAACTTATAAAAACTAACGGAGAAGGCATGTTGTTGTCCCCCTCTTCTCGTATTTCTGGTCCAAAGCTAATAATAAGCAAACCATGAAAAAAAATAAGCCGGGCTGGCTAAAATGCTAACTTCGAAAAATCAGGCCAAAAAATTGGGAGCAGAAATTGGCTTATTAGACAGAAAATCCGGTATCAGTTTAAAAGGAATTTGGTTTATTTTGAGATTCTGTTGTGTAATAACTTTTTATGATTGGAGTTCACGACATCTAACTTTATAGGAATCATGAGGCATCAATTCGAATTACAGTGCTTCAAGTTATCTCTTTTTATAAATAAAAACATGACAATTTCAGAACAATCATGCTGAAGAAACTGAAGAAGTTTCAACATTGAGATCAGAACGGAATAAGTTTGAAGAAAAGGTCGCAGAAAAAGAACGGTTTATTAAGCTGCAACAGCAAAGATTGAATGATTTGAAAAAAGCATTAAATAAGGAATTAGTAAGCTTGCATGCATTCATATATTAGAATTCTTATTGCACTGATAATAAACTTGAATAAAGTTTTTTTATATCAAGTTTAATTGCTGATTATTACCTGTTACATTACCTACCCAATTTATAACATAACTTTGTGAGATTGTGGCATGGGATTTGAAACTGGGATGTTTAACCTGTAGTGCCGAAATGGTTACATCTAATGCTTTAACCACTAGACTCTTGTGTCCAGCAGTTGTTTTGCTTCTGGTCCCACTATATTTTGTAGAACTTACACAGCGTATATTAGTATTATAAAACAGCTTACTATTAGGTACTCCCATAGTATGTGTACCAGGTTAGGGTTGGGCTATAATTTTATTCTGATTTTCCTTATTTAAGTTATATTACGAGTTTGGGGACTGTTTGTGTTAGCCAAGTGAATATACCCCCTGCCCATAGGTTTCAGTTCCTTTACACTTGATGTAAAGTAGGCGAACAAAATTACTTACCTCCATATTGGTAGACAAACTTTTGGAACACCTACTCTACTATTATATCAACATCATTGAACACGCAATGCCCTGTGGCGGCTGTGAGGCACCACAATCAGCATGGTTTATCAATAGAAAAGTTATAAATTTTATGCGTAATTTACAGAATAAAAGGTCGGCTAGTGCAACAAATGGTACGTCCACTTCTTCTGCAGTTATAAAGAAGGAATCTCAAGTTAATGGTATTGGCGAACCTACTCCTTTTGTTAACGGAGAAGACACTGTGCCAGATTTAACTGCTTTAGGTACAAATATTGTAATATAAACTTTATTATCTTGATTTTTGAGCATCTCTACTCTCTATACCAGGGGTCGCAACCCCAAATTGGGTCAAAGTGATAAGTAGGTAGGGTCACAAACAGGTCATGGGGTCGCTGAGGTATGGTAGAGGATGGATGTACAAATTATCTAAGATTTGACAAACCATGTTAAATTTAGCAGTTTGTACCATGGCTTACTGTAAAACAGGCCCATAAGCATCGCTCTATGCTTAAGCTATAGAAAATGTACGTGCTCATTGTGACATCACTGTTTGGTTTTAGCCTAATTTACTTAATACCACCACATGACCAAACTCAAAAGTCCAGTGAAAGAGCAAAGTTTCATGGGGTCTCACTGGACGCTTGAAAATTCTCCTTGGGGTCGTCCTGAAAAAAGTTTTGGAACCCCTGCTCTATACGAATATGCCACGAATCATTACTCACTCATTATGTTGCCTTTACACTCACACAAATAATGAAGCTAAATAGATGAAAATGTTTTACTTTGGTGTTAGTGTTATCATAACTAGAGTGGTTTGAATGTGCTGAGAGCGATTTAACAAACCCCCAAGCAAAAATTAATCTGTCCTAAAAATATTGTGTCCCGTTTGTTCTCTTTTTAGTTCACCTGCCTCACAGTGCTACGCTTGTCCCACTGTTCTGAAACTTAGGGTATATATTTTGTGGTGTAAATGATTAAAGTAAGCATATGAAGTGAAATTCTATTATTTGCACACACCCAAGATTACTAAAGGAGGAAGCAATCCTAATGCATAATTTTCTGGGAAATTTTTGAAGTACAAACCTACACAGTGAATGAATGAGACTGGGAAAACTCAGCAGGAAAGCAGGAAGGAATAATTTTTGTATTATATTCAAAATCAGCTTAAATAAACAATAGTTTGCCTGGTCTATCCAGTTTTATCATCAATCACATTTCCAAAAACATTTGACCAATCACTTGTAAAACTTGTATCAGGGGTGTAGCCTGAAATTTTCCAAGGGGGGGGGGAGGGGGGTTCTGAGATTTATAATTGCCAAGTTAGACTGAAACAACTAATTATTATTATCAATTTTAATACTGTAATAATCATCAATAATGAGTTGTTCAGTAATATCAACTTTATTACAAACAACTTGTTATTAGTACCATAAATAGTCTTACATTTTCACATGTTGTTTCAGGTACAACAGCAATTGATGATCCAAGTTTAAGTCTTGAGCAACGAGAAATAACCGTGAAATATTTAAAACATGTTATTTTGACATTTTTATCATGTAGTCAATCCGAGGTATGTGAATTTATAGTATACCTATTTAATTAAAGAGAATCACTGTATATTTGCCTGATTGGGTTATAACATGCCTTATGTAAGTTGGCAGCATTGTTCTTCAGTTTTCTGACATACTTGTCTGTATCCGGATTGTTCTAATTTTTTTTGCTGGTTTTCTCCTTTTGAGAGTCTTGCCAAGAACTTATACCTTCATTCTGACATTTTCTACCTTGGCAAGACGGCGCTCCAGAACTGTGTGTACCAATATGGGGGTAACTAATTTTATTCGCCCACTTTACCTCCAGTTGTGTAAAGGAATGGAGTCCTATGAGCAGAGGGTATATTCATTGGCTAACACAGACAGTCCCTGAATCTGTGCTAGAAGTTAGAACTAAAATAAGGAAAATCGGAATAAAATTATGGCCTAACCCTAACCTGGTACACACACTACATGAGTACCAGCAAGGCTAACACACGGTCTGTGGGCTCATCTGTCAAAAGCTATTCATTGATTTCATATCCACAGCATTTAGGTCAGCTTGATTTATTGTCCATCAAATTGTAATGAAATCATGATCGAATTAGCAACCTTTTCGCCTCTCACCATTTTCTTTTCCATTTGAAACTGACATTTGGTAGTGTATTACTGAAGCATACCATGGAAACAAATTTTTGGCTTTTACTCGTTCATCGAGTTACAAGCTATTCAGCATATTTTAATTGGGAGTATATTGTACTGATTTTTTTGACAATCTTTTATTATTTCTTATGCCCAGGCTCAGCAACTTATCAAAGCGATGTCTATGTTGCTAAGTTTCAATAAAGATGAAGAAAAATTTGTACGGGATATATTTGAATACAGGGTGAGTTAATGAAAACATGGATAGGAAAGTAATCATAATATAAACTGCGGCCTCGAATTTAATTACCAGTTCATGTCATGTATGGGAATAGTTGACCAGTTACTTGTTTCAGATGCTTGGACTTGGAGTGGGAAGTGGTTATGTGAACCGCTTTATGACGGTGAGAAGTACTCTCTTTCATTTTTGTCCTTTTCTTCGAGTTCGCACTGGGTAATCTGATGTTTGACAGCTGGCGCGTTCCGAAGAGCCAGCATCATGTGCCTTTCATCACATCTATAAGTTGATTCGTTTGAATCGTTAATATTCATTTTATTTTATTATCAGCGTTCACTAATTTTTTTTACTTTGTGATTCATAAGGGATATATATGTATGTTTTCACTTTATTTATTTTTAAATCTGTGTTCGAAAATTTTTTGTTTACTTACTCCTTACAGACATCATGGTTCGGTTCGAAACCTTCCACGAAGAAAGTTGTTAAATCATCAATAAAATCAGGAAGAAGATGATGTATGATCAGAAATGTAAAAATGCAGCACATGCTGTTTTCGGTCCATCTCATCCTGTCATTTGGAGACATATACCGGTACTTGTTGTTTAGGTCAGGATGCGAGTCATAGATGATTCCACTACAAGAAACCCAACATATTTGCATACTACGCATTTCCTCACAGTTATACAACACTAATGCAATTTCATTTTCCAATTTAATTACTTGTTCTTAAGTTTTATCGCCAGTCACTATTTCAGGGTTTGAAAGAATACGGCAGTATCATGCATATGATATATTCTGGTGCTATTCCATACCATTAGATTTTATTATTATTTAAACATTTTGGTGGATATTCGAGTTGTTTCATTTGCATGGAAAATTAGTTTTTCAGTTCCTCTGTCATTTGTTACTACTTGTTTGTTTGATGTAGAATCTCTATTTAATTGACTGCTGTGGCATAATATACTTGACAATTAGAATATCCTAACCGATTGATTGGTGGGATAAATCTAGTTGTCATTTACTGATGTCCAAGGTGCTCTGTATATTGAAAAAATATGAGACTTGATTAACTCTGACCTGGTTGTATTTATATCAATTTTAGTATGATGTGATGAACATAATATAAAATGGATTGCTCGGGATTTATCAACAAAATTACCGAATTTCAGTAGTCTGCTTACTTTTGGTTATCATGCTGGTCTTGTTTTTATGTTTTGCATTGGGTTATCTTGTTATATATCCTAGGTCAGTTAGGCAAGTGCAATTGTTTTCCTAACATACTAATTTCATTTATATTATATTTATGCCATTCAGTATTGTCTTAGTGTGATTTTGCTATGAGTGCAATATCTTTATTAACAGCTCTACTAATGAGATGAAACTGAAATCTGTGATATTTTGTCGCCAGAATGCTCATATTTATTGCCCACTCGCATTTCACACTACACTACACACTACACTCTATGAAACTCTTTGATCGGATGATTCGAAGCAGAACTGAATTTTGATTATTAGAAAAA
Source organism: Styela clava (assembly GCF_964204865.1). NCBI lineage: Eukaryota > Metazoa > Chordata > Ascidiacea > Stolidobranchia > Styelidae > Styela > Styela clava. The sequence goes on from NC_135254.1 coordinate 23,360,256, forward strand.
TTTGAAGACAATTTTTTTTTTAGTGACTTCCACACTAGAACTTCAGTTATGCATGATCGATTCAGTCCTTGGAAAACCCTGATTGAATATTTTTGCAGGCAGAAGCTTCACACACCATATGAGTCATGGAGGTCCTGTTGTACAGTTTTCATACCATTCGAAACATATGATTTGTTTTGAGACAACAAAAAGTTATGCACATTATTTCCTTAGATTGGAATCAAAAGCCTTGCATTTTCTTCCATCAGTGCATTTTTGATATTTGGTTATCTGTTCTGCATATTTAGAATCAACGATAGCTTTGTTTATGGTACTTTTAGTTTAAAAAATTCTTCGAAAGTTCATACATGGGAACTGATTGAGAAAATTGATACCCATTACAGCAAGCATCTTGCATCTCCCAGGATGGAAATGGTTTGTAGTGGCAGGGTACTGCATCTTTTAGAGTTTTATTTTAATCGTTTCAATCTTTTCTTGTCTGACGGAAATAAGTGCTATTAATTCTGTTCTTTGATTGGCCAGATTGCCGTCTAGTGGCTTTATGTAATATCCTGTTCTATGTTGACAAACTATACCTTTTAGCTAATATATTTTTGTCAGAATATTAGTTTTTTTTCTATTGAATTACTGGTTGGATGGAAGCATGCCAGGTGAAACAAAAAGTTGGGGTGGAATATCGCGTCCCATAGATTTCAGAGAAAATAGTGTTTAAAAATAGCCTTCCAGCGACTTCAAGTACCGAAAATTTTGACGATCGGATAGGTCCATCACATAACAGCGAGACTAAAAATGACATTTTAACAAAACTGTCCCTGTGAACATTTCGTGTCCAATGTCCAATAATTTTAAAACTACGACTGCTACTGGTGGAAATGAAAAGTCATCCGATCGTAATATATTTTACATGATTCAAGCACAATTGCGTAACGATGGTTTCATTCAACAAATGTGAGTGTCGAGCCATAAATGTTATATCTTGTGCAATGTCTCTGGTCGAACGCTTTGAATTAACAATACTCTCTGCTACATTTATTAAAAAGTTGAAAGTTCATTGCAAAGAAACATTTCCAAATCGTTTTAAATATCCAGTTAGTTGTAAGTTGTAAATCATATCTTTCTGATGATGATTAGTATGTAAACTCGAGATGTGTACCTGCCATGCCAACACAGTTAAATCAAACGCTTTGATCACTGGGACGCGTTTTCGTGATTGCTTCGGTTATACGTGGTGCGCAGTTTCGCTTGAGTATCAAGTTTCACTCGTCTATGAACGATAAAACAAGAGGCGAAAAGTTTGAAACTGGCCATTTTTGGATATTTAGTCCAGGGCTACTCAAGTATTTTCACCAAAAGTCCGTCTAGAAAACTTTAAAATTACTGGGGTCCGGATACGGAATATTTTTTTCATTAAATAAACGAAACGTCAAATGATGATGGCTCGCAAATATAGACACAAATGTCGCGTATTGGTACCAGTACGACAAACTGTATAGCTGTGTATTTAAATTGTATCAAAATCATCGAAACTACCAAACGATGCTTTTGCTGCCAAAATAAACAAGCAAACGCGGTCCAAATTAAATGGTCGAAATGTCCGGATTCGGACCACTGTCCGCCAGTTGAGTAGCCCTGATTTAGTCTACAACAAGATTGATTAATTGCATAATATTGAAAGTTATGTCCTGTATTACTTTCTTCAAAGAAATAGCAATAAAACATCAGTGGGTAATTCCAGTGTTATATATCTAAGAATCATTAACACTGGTGTCGTAATACGATGAATTTCATCTTCGCATTTTACTTCTTGCAGATAGTGCCAGCTATATCTTCCGGAGACCGCCTGTGGTAATGTATCGCTTGGAGATAGCAGGGTGACGTATTTTTTATACTAGCGATCTCAAACCTTGACATTTTGTGGGCACAAACATCCACAATTACTCTGTCATTAAAGTTCCGAAACCTAAACTCAATAACAGATGCATATCACCATATTCACCAAGCCTTAAGTAGATTTCGCCGAATTGATCTTTGTTTTATCATATTAGTATATTACAAGTAATGCTTTTTGGTGCAACTGTTTATCGATCGTAAATAATACATATTTTGACCAAGTCTGTGGAACTTTTTTTGGCGTCTTCTCTTTCTAACATAGTTTGTAGTTGGATCTGTTGGGGCTCCGTCCAAGAAAGGTACATACAAAATATAGCAAAATATGATCATGTAGTGATGTAGTCGGAATACCTTATATCACCCGTATGTTATCCATCTCTGATAACATAAAGAAATAATAAAAGCGAGACCCCGTGCTCGTGAAATTCTTTGTTGTTGCTAGAATTATAGAGACGCAAATGAAACAAGCAAGTGGATCACGGCCTTCTCTTTTAGTTTATAACAGGGTTTCTCTAACGGGTCCCCCGTCCTTCCTGGGAGGTCATGGAGCGGTTTTTCATTATACGCAGCTTTTCCGTATATCCTACGTGTATATTAAAAGAGTCTTTCCCAGCCTATTGGGCGACCAAAAGTTTGTCGCCAAAAAATTCTTTTGGGTCGCTTGTTTTAACAACACAAGGCTAAATGTTATTGATTTTATTTTCTAGTAAATTTTATTGTTTATTTTGTATGTGATACTGAGGTGTTGCTCAATAGTAATTGTATGTGCGGGAAGTAGGCTATCATAGGCCATAGCATGAAAACTTTGAAGCATCTATTTCACTTGGTGAAGCCACGCCACGATTTCAAAAAATCGCCGATGGCAAACAATTAATTATGCTGAAACAATAATGAGGAATAAATTGTTATATGAAAGTTTTTATTTATTTGTAATTCAATATCGTGGCCATGGAAGCCCTACACGTCGTTTAGTATTTGTGAATACTATTAGGTTGCGAGATTTTACAGGATTCATTTTTACAAGATTTGTGTCGCTTGAAAAAAAGTTGGGAACCACTGTGTTGTAAGGCCCTCGTGCGAGGTTTTCAAATTTGTGAAAAAACACCAAGATCGATTTTATATATAATACTAATTGAAATTGGTTGCAAATTATACCGCCTAGCTGTCCCTAGTCAAGTAGGCTATTGTAGCTACAAAACAAGCATGTAGCTTGAAGCGACTCAATTAAATTCCTAAGTTCAGAAGTTGAGTATAAGTATAAGTTTATTTCCACTCCATAATCAGCAATAGACAATAAAATAATTGATAAAAATAAAATAAATAAAACTGATTATAAAATCGGAATTTGAGCTATGTCATTTCCATGTGACTTATTGTGGTGGTATAGCGGAGAATGCCCTTATTTGCGTGTCCTTATACCTTCGTTAACTGACTCATTTCAGAGGTCAATAAGCACACAGTAGATTGTAATTCCAATGTTCGTATATTGAAAAGTTGCACGATAAAGTTGTCGATACAAAGAGGCACTGCTAGGACTTAGGATTAATTAGGATAAATCATAATCGGGGAAATTGAGCATTGACCTATTCAATGAATTCACATACTAATCATACAAATGAGTTAAATAACATTAAATCCATAGTTATACCGCACATTCGCTATAGTGGCGGCAATCTTGTCACGTTGTCTTACAGAACAATTAGGTGCTTGCTTAATCAACTTTGATCCTAATTTTCCCGCTCAAGGATGCAAACTCCACACCCACGTTGAAATGACTGGAAATAACCCCAAGATGAATAATCACGAGTTATGAAAACCTTATGTCTGAAAAACAAGATTGAGCCCAATGGATCAAAAGACATACTGGTAATGACAATTAAGTTTTCGGAAACACAACTGAAAACAAATAACACGTAAAAGCACGAAAACGAGGCAATATATGTCCGAACAAAAAAATGTGTCTCTGCGGCTAAATATTTTGAAATTGTTAGGTTGTTGTTGACCTATATATTGCTGATTGGTCATTGTTACGGGCTTAAACAAGAACATTGATGCTTGATGATTCATAACGCGTCTCGGCTGCCAGACTATAGTACAGCGTTTCCCAACATTTTTTGGTCGCGGACTATTTTCTCACCGGCGAAAACCTTTGCGGACTCAATGTGCGTTTATTGCAAGCGTACTCTGTGTGAAAAGCAATAAAACCAAACACAACAGAACTTTAACGAATTTCAAAATCGGAAATCCGCCGCAATTACGCGTTCGTTGAAAAAGCCGAATTTTTTAGTGTATAAAATGGCCTTTTCTGTCGCACAATATTCAATCCAATGACGACGACGAGAATTTAAAATGTCCTTCTATTTCAATTTAATTGTGTTCATGGAAACTCGCGGTTGCTTCGATTTACGACAAGATGAAAGCATTACTGGTTTAAAATGGCAAGGCAATCTGGGACTATGATGATGTGAAAATATATTGCCCGATTATATTTAGTTTGGATACATATTTTTTGCGATCTTGCGAATTTGTTATCGCCGTTAGAAAAATCCTACTATCTGCTATAAATTTCCAGAAAGTACAACTTGATTTAGCACTTAAATAAAAGAATTAAAACTATATTTGAAGTATATCAGTGAATTAAAAATACATATTCATCGCCTTGCTTTATCATTAATTTAATTGTGATCATTTTAATCTGCGGACGTGTTGACGAAATAAAAGCAATACTACTCAGAAAATATCATGACAATGCGTGGACACAAAAATGCGTGAAAGTGCCTGATTACATTTTGTTTTCATTCGTATTTCTGCGAATTCGACAAATCTGAGCTGTTCGTACCAATGTGGAGGCATCCTGAGGGAAAATCCAAAGAATCTTGAGAGAAAATCCAAGGAATTCTGAGGGAAAATGCCCTGGTACGTATACTACCTCAGCACCCGAAATTTTGCGATTCGTGGTGTCTAAAAAAGCGTTTTTAATCGCGGACCATCATAAAACAAAACTTAAGGTGTTCTCCGTTTTATTTTTAGTATTGCCGCTTTTCAATTTAAAAAATTTGGGTTGCCACCATTGACACTTAGCACCAGAAAAAAAAATCTATTCCTCGTTGTTCGAACTCGCGAAACACCATTTAGGTATCTATCGAAGCGTGTGCAGACTCGTGTTTTCGTCGGAAATCCGCAAATGAATTGGGAAATCCGATCGTTTGATTAAGCGGCGCGCAAGTGACCCGTCGCGTCACTTGTTACCAAATTTTCGAATAGTAAATTTATATTCTAATAGTTGAATTTTCGAATATATGAGCAGCCCTACTTAGTAACCAGTAATTATTGACTCGATTAATGTTATGTGAATAAACTTGCTTATTATGTTTTATGTAATTTCTAACGTAAATCGTAACTTGGCTGATAGTTAAGTTTCGCAAAAACGTTTGCGACCAGCATTAAATTTCTGGCTCGTTGCTGACTCATTCAAACGCTCGGGTTGGGAAACACTGCTATAGTACGATTAGGCCACTAGAAGGGGCATTACTAGTCATCCTGACGTTGAGCGTGTTTTCCAGTAATACCGTATTGTACCTGCTGAACGTAGGCTCGAATCGTCGTTTTTTATGAACTGGCATGAATTGTGTGTAGTTCGAGATAGACCATTGTATTTGAAAAAATTGGATGATACTGATGCTGAATTAATGGAACATACAATGGTGATGGGGATTATATTGGATGGTGATGTGTAATGTGATGAACTTTATTGTATTCTTGTATTAACACATACTTTAAAAAAATGTATATATACCGTATATACAGATATATATATACCGGTATCAGTCAATTGTTTATAGTGGGGCATTGTTTTTATATTTCGAATGTTACAAGGCTGTTGTTTGAAATGGGCACAAACAATTAGTGACAAAAATTATTATTATAGGACTGTCTGACTGTAGGCTGGTAGGAGAGCAAGTTAATCAAGATTTGGGCAAAAAATTTTTTTTATTACGGTACCTTTATTAAGTTATAATTTATAGAGCGTGGTCATTAGATCAAAAATATGTATAACACACCTATAATACAAGCAATAATACCGGTAGGTACCGTACCGTACGATAGTCTATAATAATACCACAACTTAAATATAAGGAATAACACATGGTCTCTAATTTTCATCTATTCATAGCCAATAAAAAGATGAATTTTTAAGCGTTTACTGAATGTTGCAAGTGAGTATTCTTTAACATTTGACGGAATTTTTTCTCAAATACTGAAATAAGGATGCTTTCTCTTTTAAGCGTTTTATTGGTAATGAAAATGAGCATCGAGGCATGAAATACTGAAATAGGCTAAGTCCTTTTTTGTAACACTCCTTGTGGCATGGCTATGGCATATGGATGGTTGGAATTCTAGTAAAAAATATGAAATATTGAATAGGATTTAATGTCACACAGATCTATTTATCTTGGGGGTTGGGGCTGGAGGGAGAAGAAATCCAATACTGCAATAAGAGGGCTTAATAATACCGTACCGGTACATATAATAAGCCTTACCACGGTCCCTCTTCTCCGGTTATCAGTTCATTTCGGGTATGGACTTCCAAATGTCCAAATGCACCAGCGGGTATGTCTGTATGTGAACTGCCCTATGGCGTATGGCTGTATGGCAGCGAGGCCTCCGGATTCGAACCTCTTAGAGTCAGGAGTGGGATTCTAGGACGAGCATAGCATAATAGGTACTGTAGTAAATGAATTAATGCACTTCAGCATTTCAGATAAAGTTGAGCAGAATCCATTTTACTCATCTCTCAGTCTTTATTAATAGTAGTAAAACTAGTATAAATTTACACTTCCAAAGTTACCCACTTTAACTTTTTCTTCTTTATTTCTGCCTCAGTTTGTGAATAGTTCAACATAAGCACTGTGTGTCTTGTTCCAAAGACCCTCAAAATAATGGCATCCCGGAAAATTTGGGATCCTGAAGAGCACGGATTAGCAAAAAAATTTCGATTGACTGATTATACTGGGTTGAAAGGGTGAGGATGTAAAGTCCCTCAGAAGACTCTGCTCAAACTTCTCGAGGGATTTACCAACGATCAGCCACAAAAAAGGGATGGTTTCCCAACAATTGGTATTGGACTTGATGCTTGCGTCATTCCACTGCGATTTGGTGGTTTATCATTACTACAAACAACGGACTTTTTCTATCCACTTGTGAATGATCCTTATATCATGGGCAAAATAGCTTGTGCAAACGTACTTAGTGACTTATATGCAATGGGTGTGCTAGAATGTGACAATATGTTAATGCTCTTAAGTGCAAGTCAAAAATTTACTGAGGAACAAAGAGATATTATTTTGCCACTCATGATGCAAGGCTTTCGGGATTTGGCAAAAGAAGCCGGTACTTCTGTAACAGGTGGTCAAACTGTAGTCAATCCATGGTGCCTTATCGGTGGAGTAGCAACCACGATTTGTCAACAAAACGAATTTATCATGCCTGATCAAGCAGTTCCCGGCGATGTACTGGTTTTAACGAAACCTCTTGGTACACAAATAGCGGTAAATGCATATCAATGGATGCTACAAAAAAATCAACACTATAATCGCATCAAATTCATTGTTACAAAAGAAGAAATTGAGAATGCTTATTGTATTTCAATGTTGCATATGTCTAGACTGAATAGGATTGCTGCGCAATTGATGCATGTTTTTGGCGCCCATGCTGCAACTGATGTAACAGGTTTCGGAATACTCGGACATGCAGATAATCTAGCAAAACAACAGCGAAATGAGGTAAATTTTGTTTTACATAATTTACCAATATTCGAAAAAATGGCCGCTGTTGCCAAGGCCAGCGTTATAAAATTTGGTTTATTAGAAGGAACGTCTGCAGAAACATCTGGAGGTTTATTAATTGCACTTCCACGCGAGCAAGCAGAAAAATATTGCAAAGAAATTTTCAAGCATGAGGGACTTCAAGCTTGGATTATAGGAATAGTTGAAAAGGGTGAGAGAAAAGCTCGGATTATTGATCGTCCAAGAGTTATTGAAGTTCCAAATGTTGAACCAGAACATGTACCTACACCAGTTGTTCTACCTATTCCCACTACAGTTACAGTTTCCCGAAAACGAAATTATGAATCCATTGCGCAACCAACCCCACCTCCACATATTGATGTTCAGCAACCACAACCACACCATCATCTTGTCCATACCCAACCACAACCTAATTATATTCCTGAACCATCAACTGACCATCAAAGGCATGTTTTACCTATGCACCCAGGTCTTGTTATGCACGGCAATGGTGTGCTGCATCATCCATTGGAAGCACAACCTCCACCTGTTGTCCCAAATCCTTATCATCACATGCACTTTCCTGGCCAACAATAAAGTGTTGTCTATATTTGAATATTAAAGATTGGGCATAGTTCTATTTTCTATTTTTCAATCAGTTTCAAGCGCTTTCTCTGAATTACCTATTGCCTACTAAACCTATTGAAGTTTATAGGATCTCTACTGCCAATCAAAACTTACAACTGTGTTGTGTGTCCTGTGATAAGTATTATCTATAAAAACTTTGTCAAATGAATTTGTTTCATACATATCCAATAATTTCAAAAAAATGTTTTTAAAATTCCAAAGTCTAAATTTACTGGCATTTATCACCCAATTAAATTTGGTTATAGTTGTTTGACTTCTTACACAATGTTAAAACAGAAAAAGTTCAGATAGAAATGTATCATGAAGTAAAAGTATCATAATTGCTGAATATATAAATTTTACTTTGAACACCCTTTTTATAATCATACCATTTAGCCATGGTACTTTCACATGAACTCAATATTTATGCAGTGTTTACTCAAGTATGATCCGCGGCCAGAAATATCCAGATTAGTTTTTGTCATCATGGTCCTTCATGGATATTACATCTGTGGTTTATGATATTAAATACATGCTGATGTCATACTTTTTGACGATTTGGTAATGAAAGATTGGTAATGCTATATTTTCCTACTCCTATATTTTTGAAAAAGTATGATCTAGCACTTTTTCCAACGTTTTGAGTGTTCCTAATTCTTAAGTGCATCAACATCAACATTTGGCTGATAATAATAACTCGAAAACAAATTCAAAAATCTTTCAAAACCATAAATGCTTTTCATTCACTGATATTATCATTTTCGGAATATTGACTTTTAAGACTGTTTCACAAACACTGATAATTAGTCTGTATATCAATGCACTATTCCAGCCACTAACAAACTTCAAATATTAACGCGTTGTCAATGGAACCTATTCGAGGTGTGACCACAGACCACACATACTATGTTTGTTTCTGTGTGTTCATTGCAAACCACTGTTCATTTTTTATGTAATCTGGGCAGCATTTTGCTGTGTTTGATATCATGATTATTTTATGTAACTTTATATGAACTGTCAAAGTATGAATCATGTACTAATCTGTCTATTAATGTGGTGAGTAAGAACTCTACATGTCCAATGCTATATAGTCTTCTTTTTGTCGGTGAAATGATCTTAGCTAAAATTTTTTGGCCGATAAATCTTCCTAGAACCTTCATAGAAATATAGAACCTTCATAGAAATATAACAACACAAGTATATTTTTTATGCCAATTGCCAATGAATAGTTTTTGATGCAGAACATATAGGATACTTGGATGATTGAATCCACTAACATGAGTTTACTAGAAGTTTTGTTCTGCTCTCCCATTCTGATTTAAAAAAAAAATTGCTGTGAAGTTTTGTCATTTTGTAATTTGGCTTTTGATGGTAGTAAAATTTGATGGGGTTCACTCTACTCTAGTTATCTACAATTAATTATTATGATTTTCCTTACCTTATATACCAGATAATTGATGAGTATATAATTTGAGAGAAGGGCATTTGTTGACCTTGCATAAATTCACAATATTTATAATCACAGTCAATATGAGATACTTGTTATACATGTCCTGTCTGAGTAGTGTATTGGAAATAATGTGGAAGAAATAATGTATGATATGTGATTTTTTTCGGATTTTTTTATTTACCAATCTTGTATGTGTTTATGGAATCAAATGATTTTAATTTCATTACAATCTATTCGTAATATGTTTGCGAACAAATTTAATGTAGGTTGTCGGTATTTTGGTTATAGGGCACGAATATACAATACAAGAGCATTTCTATGTTGGTGTTACAGCCCAGTTGTGTGTGGCCCTCCACCCACCTATAAGGAAAACTTCAATAATCTATATACCCAGCTTTGTAAGTTCACGTCACTATGTGGTCGAGTTTTATAAAATTCAAAGACTGCAATTTCAAATATTTTTTTACCGATGCCATTTTTGTAGAATCACTTTGTCAAAATTTGTTTCCATTACAATTAAATGATTTAAAATAATATTATTGATTGAAGTTGAATAATCAAATCTTCTGGCTTGCTGTAGATTTATTTATCTCCTTGCAGGGCTTTTTGTTGAAAATATTTCCCGAGCAACATTCGTGAAAGACTTTGAATTTGCCTTATTGTTACACTTTGTACTTTTCATTTTTGTGCCATCAAACTAATTCGGGTTTGAGCAGACCTTGATTGATGTTTGATCACAAGTTTGCATTGGATAATTTGCAGCTCTATGATGCTTGCTACTGAAACAATTTCATATTGATGTAGATAGCGGAGAATATCGCTGCAAATTATTTTGCATGGTCATTTTATGGATGTCATTGTGTTTTAATTTGAAGCTGAATATGATTACCTGGTTGAACATAGACTTTCTGTTATATTGCAATTTACCAGCAGGTCAGTCGACACCTCAATATGCCAGGGCAGCATGATAAAAAGCACGCTCGAATCATAATCCGTTTACATTGTGTATGAGTGCAGAGTGCCTTTTCTCGTCGAGGGCATGTACGGTGAATGTTTATGTCTTGTACGGTAAATGTTTATGTCTACGCTATGCGCGAGAGACGAAGCAACGCAATATGCCGCCCTTTATCTATACTTCTGCTGCATTTCACGAAAGCTGACATAATGAAATGATATATGCACTAGTATATACAAAATCGACATAAGGGTTAGGGCGTTGCTGTGTAGGTGGTTTTGCATACCGTCTAATTTAAATAGAAAGTTTTAAAATTATAACGTAAATCTTGCTGGTACCCTTGGCCAAGCTACTATCATATCAATCAATCATTTATTTTGGTTCGCCGTCATAAACAATACAAAAAGTAAACAGACAAAACAAAATGCAGAGATACCTTGGAGACGGGCATAAATTTAAAAAAGTTAAAAAGCTAGCTAGCTTTGTCAAGGAAGTCGTTCGTTACCCTAATGCCGAGGACATCTTCCGTAGAATTTGAGTATATCTGTATATGAATGATCTATTAGTTGAATTTTCATCTAGAACTTTCAGTTGAGTGTGCGCTTTAAACTTCATACCAATGAATGCTGCTAGTCATTTTTCCAAAGATAATACGTGTACATTTTAACTATAACAACTAAGAATATGCAGATCGGTAAGGCATCTGGAATTAAAGAAAAGTATGGTTCATTATTGTCAAGCCATTGGATCTTCCGCCTACTATATCTGAGCAGTGACTTACAACATTAAGAAGATGGAAATCTAGTACAGTCTGTGACAAAGAAAATCTTGAAGAATTATTTCTGGTCGGTTGCAAGATTATCTCTGCAATTTCCGCAATTAACTGATCGCCAACAAGTCGCAATTTGAAAGCCAAGACGGCCCGAGGCCCTTATATTATTGTCGTTTAGAAGTCTGTCGTTAGCTCACGACTCACTATCTAAATGACAGCATAGATCATTACCGGCGTGGTAAAACTGACCAACTATCTGTTTCACTATTAGCGGCGCAAGAGATTCATCAGAGCTGTGTCATTCATATGATGTATTTGGTTGCAGACATACAAGTCACTAATTGCTCCTATTATATTCCAGGACAAACTAACATTACCCGTGTATTGAGTCACAACTCTTCCTCGTGAAGAGGGAGTTCTGTATTATGTAGAAACTCCAGATTACAGCATCAGAAAGCAATCGATTTATTTACAAAGATTCGAGAAGGAGAATAATGAAGCGAATCACTCTCAATCTCGGGATTAGTATTCGGATGTTGCATTGTGGTTATAAATTAATAAAAACTAAAGATGTCATGAGTTGTTCAAATTGGCAAAATGAAGCAAGGTATAGTCATCAAGTAAACTGAGTCATTCACTAATGCAACATACCGCTGTTCGTATTCAACCGGATGAGCTAGTTATTCATTATCAGTTAAAGACCAGACTGAGACCGAATTGAGTCAAATATTAGATTTTAATATAAAAACATTTGTCGGGACTTATTCACGAATTTCGAATTAACTAATTGAAGGTTGCAGATGGTTCAATTTTGAAATATTTTGCTTTGGAAGTACGCTTTTCATTCTATCGCCGTTTGATATCCGACTTTCTAAGAAAGTTTAAGATTTGGACTTTTTCTTCATTAGATTCATAATACATATTAGTACTAAAGCAATTCAAACAAATCATAATGGTGAAACATAGTCCTTACCCAGATCTTGTTATTCCGGAAGTTCCCGTTCATGAATACATTTTGAAACAGATTGCGGCTTATGGTGACGACATCGCTCTGGTAAGATCACATATTTTTTAACTTTGACATTTTAGACGCCGATAGATCTAGTCTCTAGAGCAGTGCTCCGCAACCTTTTTTAACTTGCGGTACACTTATAAAACTTGTCAAATTTGACGGCACACCACAACAAACGAAAAATACAAGGTGTAACTTTGTTTTATGTTCATATAACAATGAGAGATTTGTGGTTGTTTTAATGAGCACAATCGCTCTAAATTAGGATCATTGCGTGACGCGCAATCAATTTTGCAACACGATAACTAGCTTCTAATGCTTTTTCGGAGACTGTAAAAGACGACTTCACAGAGCACTCTTGCTTCTTATTTTGACTTAACAACCGCTGGAAATAATTTATATGCTTGCGCGCATGAACGGCATGTTTCATATTTAAGTGGCGCATAAGTTTACTCGGAAACATTGCTTCATTTGAAAGTTGGTGTTAGAAATTTGGATTGGTGTCGCTCAAGCTAACGTGAAAGCAGGTTAACCGCGGCACACCGGTTGCGGAGCACTGGTCTAGAGCGTGCAACTATTTATTTAAAATTATAGTGACCGTGAGTGCCTGACTATAAAAAAAATATGAGTTCTTAGCAACTCAAAATTGAACTTGCAAGTGCTCATCTGTGAGCTGATTCCTGAATTTTGTCTCGCACAGTGTCGTTTTTTAATGAATTGCTCACAGCACTTTGTAATGCCTAACGATAGATCATTTTATGCATGATCAGTGGTGTAACAATATGTCAAAAGATTTTTCTGGGTATTTTATGACGAAATAACACCAAATGCGATTTTTTTATTACTCTCTGAAAGCGTAGCGGGCCACAGATAATTTAGCCACCCTGGCCTATACATATAGCTCGTGTAGAAATATGCAAATCTTTTCCGTGGTAGGCTCGTTTATGATCAACAATTGCTCGTAATTTTGTTCGACTTCGATATTTTCCGAGAGTTCGTTCTTTCGGGGAGCCACTGATCAACCTATCTGTTTCAATAAATATTTCTTCTCCAGAGACACTATCCGATGAATATTGTAACTAGCATAGTGTTTTATTCAATAGTGTCGATTGCTTTGACAATCCCATCTTGATTTTGTTGAATAATGAGGTAACTTCCTTATTTTACCTTTACAATCCCTACACGGAACCAACAAAAAATATCACATTATTAAATCCTTGTCACGCGAATCTCATAGTGTGACGTATATGTATCATGGTATATACTCACAAATCTCGGTGCATGCAGATATTTTTTTTCATTCGAGTATTCGTATACACATGAGAGCCAGTAGACCATAAATATTTATATTATATATATATTATATGAGAATAATTTATTAGAACCCGAAATCAAATTATCTTCTAACTAAACAAATATATATATTTGGAGATGCTATTGCCAAACAAACCCAACAGTTAACCTGCGGTGTGCGTTCTTCTATGGACAAAAGTTCAAATTTAAACCCTCATTTTTAGACATGTCCCAATATTGAGAGCTTTTTTTTCCAATAGACGATGATCTTTCCCGTGGAACTATTTTCATGACTAATATTATATATGTAATAGATTGACAACACCAAGGGAGAAACTTTAACTTTTAACCAAGTGAGCGAGCACGTTCGAAAACTAGCAAGTGCACTAAACAAACTTGGAATCAAAAAAGGAGATATTGTGGCAATATGTTCATCCAATTGCATTGAATATATTGTTGTCATGCTCGCTGTTTCAGCGTGCGGTGGAATAACAACAACTTGCAACCCATTATATTCAGAAGGTAAGCTTATTTGGTGTTTGATCAATTTCGTATCAGTGATACGAAATGTTTACGTTATCAGTTCCGCTTAATTTCAGCCGAAATACTTCAGCAACTCAAGCTCTCAAATCCAAACGCAGCATTTTGTGATCTAGACGTCTACAAACGCCTAAAAAGCGTAAAGAAATATCTTTCAACGCTCAAGGTAACCCACTTCGTTTTTTGGTTTTAATCGTTCATAGGTAGCATAACATTAGAACATCATGGCGGTGACCGTACATTTGAACCCATGTTCAAATATCCATGTATATCCGCGTATGTATATCCGCGGGTGCTAAAACCCATGGGTTAGGGTTAGTATGGGTACAAATATCCGTAAAACAAGAAAAATTCCATAGGTGCAATAGTATGCATGTGCAATTGTCGTGGGTTCAAATGTACGTGGGTTCAAATGTGATGGGACCCATCATGGCAAGTACATACGAAACTGGTCAGAAACGAGAAGCTGTTTGGGCAAGCCTTCTGACGTTTCGGGACTATCACTGCGCGACGTGTACCGCTTGCAACGGACTAGTAGACCGTTTGGTTCACTGTCTTATCAACCGGAACATCGAAATATCCTGATCGGGGACGCATGTTCCAGGGCAATATTCGTGTAACGTAAAGTTTGGATTCTAAGAACATAGCGGTTCACCAGGTAGAATCCGACAACGGGAGCTAACCGTATAAGTAAACCATGATTTAATGGCATAGGCGCGACTTTCCCCTTATCCTCTAGTAAAGTTAGTAGGCTACTATACCAAACAGTACTTTTGTCATTACTGTTTTAGTGCTGTCATGTGAATAATTTTTTTACAATTCAGAACGTGTTCACATTCGAAGAAACACCAGGAATCACTTCGTACGCCAAGCTAGTGAGAACCGACGACGGACAAGGTAGGCTACGTGAACAATAGTAGTAACAGTCTCAGCTTCTTTAAAAAATTAACCTAATACATTTGAGAATATTGTAGGCCTATTATGTGGTTATTACCAGTGGCGTAGCCAGGGGGGTTTTGCGGGTCGACTCCCCCCCTCCCACCTTTTGAAATTAAAAAAAAAATAAACAGAGATTGCCATATTCCGTAGATTAAAATGCTTTTTAGACCCACACGACTTATGAAAACACGCGTATTCCAGCGTTAGATCGGACCCGCTAGCTGTTTCGATCTAACTTAGCAAATAAAAATTTCAGAACCCTAAGTTAAGTTGAATGTCAATGTTGCCCCCCCAAAAAGGTTTGATTGTGGTTTTAATTGAATTGCTCCACAGGAAGCGATTTGATTGTGGTTTCACACTATTTTCAAAACTTCGTCGAACATTCGTAACGCCAGTTACCGCAATCGTAATTGATAATTTTTTTTCTTCGGATATCTGATTATTGATTGATATTGTTACAGGCTATCCTTTCGTTCAGTTTGACCCGAGAAATGATGTTTTTCTCCTTCCTTACTCAAGCGGAACGACGGGACTACCGAAGGGTGTCGTCGTGTCACATTATTATACAATGGCTCAAACAGTGATCAATTCGTAAGTTATAAAAAGTCTCGGTATTTTTCCCATTATGTTATGTTTATGCAGGTTGGCACCAATGCAACACGAACGTTAATACCAACTATTGTCAAATACGGCACGGCCGGCAACTCTATCGGAGAAAAACTGGTGGTTTGAATGGCATGATTAGATTTGGACCATACGAAATATTTATTAATGAGGTCAATTTTATAAATGAATAGATCATTTTTGTAAAGTTGTTGAGAGTCATATGAAAGTGCTCACATAATATGTATAATGCAGTATCTATATACTGTTATTCTGTATATATATATATTTTAAATTTGTCATTTCAGTGTATCATTTTATCAATCGCGAAGTTCTTGTCAATATATCGTGATTCCTATGTTTCACGTATTCGGCTATTCTATGGCATTACACACGATTTCTCGGGGATCGAAACTTGTCGTAGATAAAAGATTTCATCTTGAAACAATGTTGGAAGCTGTTCAACGACACCAGGTTAGTTTTTAGAATAATTATTATAGCCGTTCATCCAATCATTTTATAGGCAGTTACTGAGTTTCCATGAATGCTGATGGAAATAAGCTATTCGTCATTCAGTTACATTACTTCTAATGTATACTTCATTACAGGTTACTCACGTATGTACCGTGCCACCAATTATGATTGCACTTGCTTCAACACATCTACATACCAAATACAACACCTCATCTTTAAAAAGAATGCTTACTGGGGCTGCTCCTTGTGCCCCGTCTCTTATTAGAACTGTACAAGATAAATATAATTTATTGATAACTCCAGGTATGATTAACAATATATATATATTCAACTAGTTTTTGATGAAGTGAGTAAATTATTTATATTATCACTAACTGAAATCAATTGTGGTTTCCAGGTTATGGTATGACTGAGATGGTGCCTATTACGTTAGCAGATCCATTAGTCTCTAGATCGGATTCGGTTGGAACAATCGTGCCAAACACCGAAATTATGGTAAAATTATTCAAATCATTTTGCAGTTTGCCCACATTTTCTCACTCTTAGTGTGAACGAATAGGTCAATTTAGCTCAATTGACGAAATATAGTGTGTGCATAGTGAAAACATATATAATAGTGTTCGATTACACTAATGTGTACTTTTTTGCGTAAACGAAATTTTGCTGGATTCCGGTAAGAGGCAATAATACCCATAAAAATACTAAGGTGTAGGCTACTAGACGATATTTTTCACTTTTCGTGTTTTGAATTTCAGGTAATTGATCCAGAAACGGGAAAGGAGCTCAACGCTGGGGAAGACGGAGAGATTTTGGCCAGAGGACCCCAAGTAATTGAATGTTTACTGAAGTTTAAAAAAATCACATTGGTCTTATATCGTAGATAAAATATAGATAGAATCAGTTATTCATTTTTGTGCTTTAATTAATAAATCAGTCACATATCGATCACTTGAATATGTACAAAATATGTTGGGAGTTAACTAAAAATATAAGAAATCATAAATATTCTTGTTCCTATTTAGATGATGAGCGGGTACTTGGGAAATACCCAGGCGACTAAACGTACTATAAATGCGGATGGATGGATACATACAGGTGATCTTGGGCATTATGATGAAGACGGCATGCTGTACGTTGTTGATCGTTTGAAAGAATTAATAAAATATAAAGGATTCCAGGTATATTATCAAAATTGTCTTTATTATAATGTTTTATTTTCATAGTCTAAATTGTGATTTTTTTTAATTAATTTCTTACAATAATTCAATCTCATAGGTGGCACCAGCTGAATTGGAATCAGTGTTACTGACCCATCCTGATATTAAAGATGCTGCTGTAATAGGTATTCCAGATGTATTAGCTGGAGAACTCCCAAAGGCATTTGTCGTCAGAAAAAGCCCGTCGTTGACCGAAGAGGCTGTTATAAAATTTGTTGAGCGTAAGATTTCATTCTGACATTGGTTAAAAACTAAACAAAATAGGACGTGCTTTATAAAATTTGTAAAAAATATAATAATATTTACGAAAACTATTTAAATAATATCTACGAATACTATTTAACTGTTTGTTTTGAGTCGGTGTAAACTCTGGGAACGCAGACTCAACACTTGCTATTCGAAATTCAGTTGTTTAAATGACTAAGATTTATTAAATAATTTGATGAGAAAGGCTGCGAGACCATTGTACGAAAGATTTAGTTTCTTCATATTGTTGATATAATATACAAAACACCATATCACTTTGTCAAAAAAAAGAATGTTTTCACACAAACCCCATGTACCTCCGTTCAACGTTCATTTCCCAATTTTAGTAGACATCATTATCATGAACCTACAACAATGTTTAAATTTCTTGGATCACGTGGAGGCACACAATTTTTAATGATACAAATAATTCCATAGTTTTCAAATAAAAAAAAATCGACTTCTATTTCTAATCTATTTATATTGCTAATACTTCAGGAGATTTGGTTCACTACAAGCGACTGAGAGGTGGAGTGCAATTTGTCGAGACGATACCGCAGTCAGCAAGTGGAAAGATACTTCGAAGGGAACTAAGAAAAATGTCTATTGGAAAGTCACATTTGTAATCAATCGCAGTAGCCGACGATTTTCTCGAGAGTTATATTGTCTCCAATGAAAATACCTCGTCCCTCCACCCTTAGCCTAAAGTTATCTAGGAATTCGAACACTATGTGTTCACTACTGTTTATGGCGAACCATATCGTAATCCGTCTGTACTCACTTATATAATTAGTTTATGGCCTTTGCGCTATTGTGAAACCTAAGTCACGAAAAACACTTATGCTCGCAAATATGATAAAATTGTACACTTTCCCCGACATTTTGGTTGCAATTTTGCCTAATATAACAGTATTTTCTCTCCTTCCTGTTTGGCATACAGCGCCTGTTAAAAATGATTTACATGCATTGTATATTTTATTGATGTACAGTAAATTGTTAATTCGCAACAAGGCGCAGTTTTGCCAATCGTTTTTCATGTCTAAAATACGTTCAGAATAAAAATTCAACAAAATGCACCTGTATAGACACTCTGTATAATACTTTTTAATAAAACAGAATTTAGAAGAATAGAACTTGAGTTGAATCGAATTGGCTTTAGCATATACCTCCGATTGACATTTTTATGTCGTCATCAATATATGCACAAGGTGCAGACAAAGTTTATAATAAATTTGTTTACATCGTATTTTAATTGTCTTTTAAACTACACGGCTTTAAAATATATCGCTGGTTGTTATTGCAGTTAAATTGAAAATCTATGTTTATACCTGAAATACAATCCAATACGATCATACATTTGTTGGTGTTTTTATTAGGCTTACCATACGTCCCGCTTTAGGCGGACCAGTCACGCTTTTTAGCGTCTTGTCCCGACAAGTCAGCCAAACGTCCCGCTTTGGCATTCAGCCATCCAGCATAATACACGAACATTACCAATGTACCAACATATTCTTGTTACTGTTGTTGCTGTGCAGCGCAGATCTAGCCAACTTACTGGAGGTGAATGTGTTATTTTGTTTGTTTCGTTGTTTCCCGTAACGTATCACATGTGAAATCAATACTAATCGGTCCTGTTCTGACGTTTACGTGAAAATAACATTGAAAAGCAGAAAAGCATGCTCTGGCAAATAAGTAAATTGTCAATGCTTAAAAACGACAGGCTATTTCATTATTAATTGTTCTTCCTTTTGCTGTACATAAAAAATCTAATTCGAATTATTTGTATCGTTAACGTCAATCCCTTTTTATTTTTCGAACTGAACCCGATATTTATACAGAGAATATGCGCATGAACTCTCGATGGCAATATATATATATGGTCAACGAAGACAGCCGGGATGGATTTAGATGAGGCCTATGTAGTAAAATCGGAACATGTAAAGTTACAAAATCACAGCTAGGGGGTCGTTGTCTTTGGAGGCGTCCCCCTTCGAAGTCACAAAAAATATGGTAACCCTAGTTATTATACTAGTTTCTGAACCAATCAGAATTTAGATTTCAATTAAATTATAATTACAATTATCTGTTAAACATTTTGCCGGTTCTTGTGTGGCTGCGTTTGATATCCTCTTATGGTCGACTATTTGGGAATGCTTTAATTGTAGCAAAAATACGAAAAAAATAATTAATGAGGAGGCGCAGTTCTTACCCCTTCATGGCAGCTCCTTCACAGCCTACATGCCTTGGTTTGTGGCAGCAAAATTTCGCCCGTCATGATTTTCAATTTGCTACCGTGGAACCCCGCCTCACGCCATTGGTTTGTGGCAGCCAAAAAATCAGCCGCAATGGTTTAGCGGCAGCTTCAGACGCCACTAAATACTCAAAACTTTAATGAGGGTAAAATGCAAAAATTAGGTGATAATTACAAACTTTATTTTGATCGCGACTCAATGTTTGATACGGGAGTAAATTGCACTACTTAAAATAAAAGTAGAAATAATTAAAGAGTTCGATATATACAAGAAAATGCTGGATGTTTATTGAAGGAAAAATGTCAATTCGTGGGAGATTTTTCGTCTTGAAAAATGAGCTTCTTTTGCAATAACCATTGTTTGTTCGATTTAAACCCACATTGACTCAAGGAATAAGAAAATGCATGTGATAATTTTATTGTTTGTGACTACTTATAGCGAGCGTGTTGTATATTTCATACTTGAGAAAATAGAAAAGAACATTTCTTCAGGATTCATGCTAAGCCGCTTCCTGACGATTCGTGTAACAAAGCCTTGACAAAGACATTTTCTAATTAAGTTGATTGTTATCCGTTTCGTTTGTTTGAATAAGAAAGCAAGTCAATAAAGCCTGCATGTCGAATGACCTCATTGCAAACATCGTTTGTTCGGCTCAATCAATAACCAGCTTTCGCTCAGTAACCGAACTTATAATTAATGCCCAATAGTGGCTTGATATCTGCACATTTTGGACATGGATACTTCAGCAGTACAATCTTGGGAAAAGTTTGAATTAAAGAAGACGATTGGTATATGGAGCGCGGTCGCCTTATTAGCTGGGACAATGGTTGGATCAGGAATCTTTGTTTCACCATCTGGTCTATTGCAAGGAGTAAACGGAAACGTTGGGATAAGTTTAGTGCTGTGGGCGTCCTGTGGGTTGTTGGCTCTTTTAGCGGCCCTATGCTATGCTGAATTAGGAACAAGGATATCGGAATCTGGTGCAGATTTTGCGTATCATGGAATTACGTATGGGAAACCTATGGGATTCATATACGCATGGACGTCAATAATTATTGTTCGATCTACTGGGAGTGCCGCGATGGCTATAACATTCGGTATATATTTAGCTAAACCTTTCTATCCAGGCGACTGTGTTCCGCCTGATATTGTAGTTAAATTTGCCGGAACAATATTGCTGTTGTTACTGACATTGATAAATTGCTGGAGTGTCAAGGCATCTACTAAATTCCAAAACTTTTTCACCGCCGCTAAATTTTTTGCGATGATTATCATTATTATCGGGGGCTTGGTTCAGCTTGGGAAAGGAAATCCTATTGGAAAGGCCAACTTTGATCAAGCATTTGATACAGAAAGCATGACCACAATTACTTTCACACAGATTGGCCTGGCATTTTATCAAGGACTTTTTTCCTATGATGGTTGGAATAATTTGAACTACGTAACGGAAGAAGTAAAAGAAAGCCACAAAACGCTCCCACGCGCGATTTTAATAGCAGTGCCTCTCGTGACAGGATTCTACGTGTTAATGAACGTTGCTTATTTATCAGGTAAGTCAATCACTACCAATGTCAAATTAGAAACGCAACATATTATTGTAAGCATACGGTGACAATATCACTTCTTTTTGAATTATGAACTTTCATCAACTGATCGTTTTTATTGCAGTTTTAACTCCCAACGAAATGATCACTTCGCCCGCTGTGGCTATTTCATTTGGTGATCGTGTTCTCGGGTCATTCTCGTGGATCATACCGGTGACTGTGTGCTTGTCAACTGCTGGATCATTAAACGGATCGTATTTAAGTGGAGGAAGAATGCCGTTTGTGACAGCCCGCGCGGGGCAGTGGCCTTCTGTAAGAAATAATATATATTTATATATATACATTCAAATATGTTTGCTTGGGATCTATTTTTTACAGTAGATATATATATATAAAATGTTTTGCGTAGATGCGTATCCAAAACATAAATACAAGAAACAGGCAAATTTGTGTGGACGTCTCAGGTTTAACGTCTGATCGTTAATATATTAAAAAGTATTTGTTGCTGAAGTACTTTCACTATTTGCTATCCCCACTAAAATTGTACAGATAATGTGACGATACTTTCGTCTACATTGAACTAGATAAGTGAAAGCTGGATGTAGCCTACTCACTATTCACCAAGTGGAGGCTGATGTAATTCAGCATCCGCATCATATTTCTTTGTTCATACACTATTTCTCTAATCACGTGGTGTCAATTTGCTTTACCAACTCTTAAACGATGTACCGTATATCGATATGCTTATTTGATATAAGATCCATGTATTTACCAAGCAAATTTGTACGCGCTCCTTGAAATTTCGATTCGTTATTGCCGCATGCTAATCGTCATCAGAAACTGGTGTAAAGCTGAGTTTGCAAAACCAAACGAAGGACAGACGTGAAGAAAACGGTCACGCTTACCTAAAGAAAACAGTTGTCCCATGATTTAAAATTAAACAGTGGAATTCCGCATCCCAAAAAGACTCAAGAGTCGAACGGAAACAACATTAAGGCCAACAAAAATTTACCAAAACGATCCATGTAGTCACTTCGTTTCCAATAACACTACCAGTTATTTCAGTTTTATCTCAATCCCATTCTATTTCACAGCTACAACAAAAATGCTGGTTGATCTTCCCTCGAGAACAGGCATTCTATATTTTCTAATATTTCAGATATTCGAAATGGTCCACGTTGAATATTACACGCCAACGCCTTCTATTCTACTCAACTCCGCTATCACACTCATCTTTATGATTCCAAGTGACTTCGATACGATGCTATATGCATTCAGTTTTACAGCTTGGACATTTTATGGTCTCAGCGCTGCGGCCGTTATAGTGCTTCGATTTACTAGGAAAGATTTACCGATGCCTTACAAGGTACGAAGCCTGCATATCTCTATATTTTAACTTACCCGTGCCGGTTGATCTATCACTAAAGATCAAACTGGAACTATTGTTTCATCATCAGCAATAGAATAAAAAAAAAAAACTTAGTAGCAGATAACATTATATTGTTACCGCAAAAATTCCGCTAATACTGAATTTATTATAAGCTTTATAATATTTTTTCTAATTTGCAGGTGCCGATTGTCATTCCTATCATTGTAACCTTGTCTGCATTGTATCTGGTGATAGCACCAATTGTCGACTCACCAAATTGGATCTACTTATATGCAGTGATATTTATAATATCTGGATTGATACCATACTTTGCACTGATCCACAAAGGCTACAAAATTCCAGGGATTGACACCGTGACAATGTATGGCCAACTTATATTCAATGCTGCACCGACGGATTGGGAAGACATTTTTTGAGTTATGCAGGACAAGATTCATGGAGTTCAGTGTTGATATTGCACAGTCCAAGACAATAATTGGGTCGTTACCCATATTTTTGATATATATATATATTTGATATTCTGCAAATGAACACGACTCGAAAACATTTATCGAATTAGCACTTTTAAACACCAAAACAGGGGCATGCAGTTGTTTATATCGCAATGGAATGGGCCACGTCGTAAAATTAAGGTGACGCTGAGTGCCGCTCGATATTGTCGTATAATTCTTTGACAAATCATGACAACTACATCTTTATTGTGTGAAACAACGAGATACTTCAGATAACACCCATTGTCGAATTTTCGTTTTTCATAATCAACCTCTCTTTTTTACTGATACTCAAAATTTTTGATATTTTACTCAAAACATAGCGCCAATAAAGAAATAGCCTATTAGAATATTGAATATTCTCCAACGAAATTTCATCCCAATGTGACTCAACACAAAGTAAAAACGCTGATAACGCCATTACAAAAATATCATTTAAAAATAATAGAATGCGAAATCTTTAACGTTAATATATTTCACGGACCGTACCATTGCTCGCATATTGCACACCTCTGTACCAAAACAGCAGGAGCTGGGATAGTATCAATAATAGCATAAAAGCGTGCACCGACGTGTAGCCTATCTCTTTTCTAGGAAATGGGAAGGAGCGCCTAACAATACATAGCGTGTCGCATACACAAACTATTTTGCGTGAAAGATATTACCGGTATCTGCCCTCGTCCTAAATATTTGATGCATTTGCGTTTCGTCAGGAAAGATCCGTATTCCGTGCTAAAAAAAACTGCCAATTGTGACAATAGACTACTTTATAGCCATTAATTTAAATAGATCTACATGTGTCTACAAGAACTACGGTTGTCTCTGCTCGATAACATTCATTAATTACCTATGACCTCCTTTCCTAAGTTGAATTGTGTAGCCCACTGTTAGTCACGACAAATAGGTTAGCCTATATAGTGTATTTGTGAGATTTAGTTTAGTTATTTTCAGAAGTTTCAGTTTAGTTATTTTAGAATTTTCGGGCAGCAGATGTCAATATATTATACCAGCAAACTAGAGATATTGGATTGTGCAAATGTACGATTTCGTTCTCGTTTATTTATCAATTTAATACCATCTCGATCGAGTATCATTCACAAATTGAAAACACAATAACCTAGTACCCCAAACATTTTGATGCTCATTTTGATAGTGTTTTCGCTAGTTGACATACGAATTTGCATCTTCGGCGGTGTGGCGCGTTGTGCTATGCGTTAGGAATACTCTTGTCATCTCACCTCTGGTTACACTGCGTGGGTTCGCGTCTATTCTTCATAACAATCATTTGAATTCATACTATTTCGTCACCCGTCATTCAAGAGTACCGAAAGCTAATTTCAGCATGATTCATCGCAACTTCTTGGGATTATTTTTTTCACAATAACTACCGTAAACTAAAACTCCTTGGAAGACGAAATGTCTATTGAGTCATTTGGTTTATGCCAATGAGCATATACACAATGAGTGGAAACTTCCAAATATTTGCTCATCAATCCATTGTGCCCTGCATTTTTTACGTCGTCCAGCTAAATGGTTCGTTGCATATGAAGAAAGCATATCGCTCGCTGCAAAAATCCCTTGCTCCGGCCGCGCCGGTTGCGAAATTGGCCGTATTGACGCTTTTAATTTTTCGATTCGTGTTCGGTTTTGGGTTTCGAAGTATGGTACGTTGAAAGCATACTAACTATAAGCATATGCTTATTGGGAATGCATATCTATTAGCTATAGCACAGAATATGAAGTCAAGTGCGGTTATTTCTGATTATAGCATGGGATTTAGCATTTAGGTACATATTTATCCACGGGAAAGGAAAGGGATAAGAAGTCCTAAATATATGGCGAACCACAGCTTCTCGCAATCATAGTTTATAAGACGCTCCATACGAAGCCCCAGGGCTCTCCGATTTCAAATCACTCTGGCAGTCTGGGATATCTTGACAATAAAAACGAAGACAAAAATTAGAAGAATAGCAGGGAATCGGCTTATCAGCTTTCCTCTCCACATGAGTAAATATGTTAACCCCATCCTATATCAATGAATACAAAGCCCCACGTCCCCCTTTACATGGGTCGTAACGAGTGGTGGGATTTAAATTGTTTGTCAGCTGGTTCCATCACAAAAGTCATAGTTTTCGGCCGGTTCTGTTACATGTTTTTTTAGTAATGCTGACCGATTCGCTGATCTTATTAAATTCCGTGAGACGGTTGTATAGAACGGGCTAAATCCCACCACTGGTCTTACCCACCCCCCCTTTGGTTTGAGAAAAAAATTTCATGCAAAACTTCTTCCACTGTCGTTTTACGGTCGCGCATTATGGTTTCATCAAAACGATATTACTCTGCGTATTATCACCGCAGCGCGATTAACACCGCCATACTTTTTTATCTTTACGATATGTTATTTTTTTGTTGGCGCTGATAATGACAAATAAGAATGCGTGATTGTTGATTGTTATTCAGTAACGCGTATGTAACCGCCGTTATGGCCGTTCGAAATGAAAGAAAGGTTATGAGCTAATTTCAGGACATTCTCTTCCCGATTTCTTTTATTTTAATACAAAGCAGGGCGATAAATTTACAACGAGTTACGTAAAATTTACCGACGGCTATCGCCAACAGACAGAAACGATGAATGTGAGAATTTTTTATTTTGTGTCATTTTTGCGCCATCATATTTTTCAATTTCTAATTTTGCGTAAATCGCGTCAACATCGTTTTTGTAAATTTAGAAACGTTGAATCAGATAAGCAAGGCATGTGAATAATGTATTCTATGCAAATTTCCCGAGATATTGCGGAGAAATAATATTTTGACCACGTAGAAATGCCATTATTGCTGATTTATTCACGTGTTAAGTATCAGTGTTTTAAACCAAAGCTGAGTTACGTGAATACTCAACACTGAGTATTCTAGAGATTACCAATTTGCGGAGTTTTTTAATTATTATTTAATATGAAAGTAACACGGAAACGATATAAATTTAAAACATAAAAATGTCAACTATCAGCTTCACAAATATCGCATCCCGGAGTCAGTAATGATAATATTGTTTGCTCAAAATTGGGACCGTAACTGTGATACTAATTCAACACAGAAGATAAAAATCAGAATAAAATTAATTTTTGTTGTGAATACATTCCTTAATAGTTGTCTTTAACATCTTCGCCGATGTTCGTTATGTTCGTTAAAATATTCGAATAATTTTATATAAAAAAAATACGGTTTGCCCACCACTAATCACGCCGCATGTATATAATCAATAAATGACAATAAAAAATCAACTTTGTTAGCATTAAATTCCAAGTAAAATTTCCAGATTTCATGATTCGATCGGCGCTACACGCGAGCGTGTTTTTGTATATATTCACCAAACACCGTCAAGAAAACAGAGGCGAGCTACACGTGACTGTGGAATTTCGCTGTGAACGTCGCATTGTTTTTAATTTATTACACGCCTCACGCAGTCGTGAATTGCACTTTTGGCGCACTGTTTTAATTTCACCGTATGCCCCCCACCCCGTTGGAAAAATCCTGGCTGCGACCCTTGTTCAAATTCTATATCTCACTATTGATTACAAAAGTATAATTGCATCCAAATCAACAGTATCTATATATATGACTATATGAAGGATCGTTAAAATTAAATAATATACATGCAAAAATCATAATTGATAACAAAATGTAATAAAATAAAAAACGAACTTTTTTGTGTAAATTCACAAGACATGAAAATGGCAAATTTTAAATTTCAATGGCAAGATATCCCAGAGTAATTTATAGTTAAAATCAGTATTTTTAATAAGTATACGAATAGCTCACAAAATTCAGGCAGACAGAGCTATTTGGAGAGGCCGTGGTTCGTCATTTGAAAGGCTTTCGGCTTTCCTCTCCCCCGGATAAATATGTAAGTCCCATGTTATATCAATGAATAAATACAGCAATAACCGCACCCCACGTGGCGACTGATTCATATTCTGTTCTGTAGCTACGTTTTCTGCCTAATAGGATAGGATAGGATTTACATATTTATCCCGGGGGAGAGGAAAGCCGATAAGACGGCTTATCCATATGGCGAACCACGTCCTCTCGTCCGGTTACCATTCCAAGTCGGGTATGGGATTAGTTTTTACTGTATTGTTTGTTTTCGGAAGCATGGACTTGGTGGTGGAGGAAGCCGTAACCGACCAGCGGTTACGTGAACCACCCAACGACGGCGAGGAGTCCAGCAATCCTCTCGCACATACCCATCCCTGCATGGGATTCGAACCTGCGAACCCACGCAGAGTAATTAGAGGTGCGGTGGCGAGCGTATTCCTAACGCTTCGCCCGTTGAGCCACACCGCCGCGCCTCGAAGACGGGTATGGAATTAGTTTTTACTGTATTGTTTGTTTTCGGAAGCATGGACTTGGTGGTGGAGGGATAATAGATATGTATTCCCAATATGCATATGCTTATAGTTAGTATGCTTTCAACGTACCATACTTCGAAACCCAAAACCGAATACGAATCGAAAAATTAAAAGCCTCAATACGGCCAATTTCGCACTGGACCCAGCTGAATCAAGGGATTTTTGCAGCGAACGATGTGCTTTCTTCATATGCAACAAACCATTTAGCTGAACGACGTAAAAATGCAGGGCACAATGGATTAATGAGCAAATATTTGGAAGTTTCCACTCATTGTATATATGGCTTTATATGCTCATTGGTTTATGCCCATAATTTCGGAAACACAACATAAAACTAATATCCAATAGCTAGCAAAACCACAAAAAAATGAGCCAATGTTCACCACCATGCCTGAAGATTAAGCTGTCTATGTGAAAAAAATGTGCCAAAGGTGACTGATATAATTCCAACTGATATAATTCCAATTTGCAACTAGCGAAGTTGAATGATGTGCTTGGTAGTCTAAATTAGTATCTGGCTTTCTATCTTTTTGGTCGAGAATATATGCTAACAATATAGGCATCATAGAAAACTAGGAATCGAATGCGGATTCTATTAGCCAGAGCAGGCTATGTCTTATGACTATGTGTTTGCACAATAAAAAGTGTTTGTTTTGTATTGCACTGTTTACCTATTCTTGGCACTATTGTGGCCCGCGAACAATGAAAAAATAATTTTGTGGCCCGCGGAGCCGACAATGTTGGATTACCCTGATATTCTAGACTTTGGGTCAAAATATTTTTTCAAATTGGTTAATTTTAAATTTTGGTTTGATACTAGTATGGTGGTATAGTCTAACTTAAAAAATGATATATCTGTTTTACCTCAGTCTATTTGGCAGTGGTCTCTCTGCAATTAACTTTGTCCAACTAAATTTTGATGGAACTGAGTTGTGGTGCAAACGGCGTCGACCAGAAGGCGTCTCATAAATGTCTTCGGATCTGAAATGATTGCCGTAAACTCGCGTGCTTAGTGTAATCTGTTTTAATAAGTCAAAATAAACTAGCTGATACGAACTAAATAAATAACACCAACTAAAGTGAAGCTAGGCTTCAAGGAATCAATGTATGCCCACCTAATAATAATATAGGTTATTAAGTTTAGCTTGATTCCCATAATCAGTACACCAGGAAGATACCGGTATTGACAAAATAAACACTTATTAGTCTACAGAATCAGAAGAGCCCTAACTAAGATTTGAAAAGAGCAGAAGTTAAATTAATTTAATTAAGTGATTCAAGAGTCTTGCGGCACACTAGGACTCACTGCAAGACTCTTGAATCACTTAGGACTGTGGGATAGTTACCGGTATCTTTACTCTTGCTACAGCATCCTTGCATTATATGCATACCGACACAAAAGCATGGAAGAAGGATAAGTAGTTAGTCTCGTAGAAACCAAATCATTAGTTAAATTAATTGTTGCAAAAACTGGAAAAGAAAGTCGTGGACTGTGCTCACCTTAAATACACTCACATATAGCCTACAACCGCATAGATATAGCCTAATAACTAAAGTAGAAGCGAGAAGAGAAAATCAGGGTCAAAACTAAAATTAAAACCAGAAGAAAAAAATATTTGCCACAAAATACTGACTTACTTGAAAATGTTTACCAGGATCGCGACGAATACTGTGAATCCACGCTCTCTTCATTTTTTCATTTTTAGGGAAAGAGAGGAACGATAAGTCTGGTGAGTAACGGCTATCGCCATTACACAACGGTACGCAGCAATGCAATTTGGAACCACCAGACGCACGAGCCGCCATTGCAATCGAAAAGCCCAAACAAGTCCAACGTCACGGGGAAGCAGAAGACAGTACTTTCCCGCGCATGCCCACATAAAAACAAAATGGCGACGCGCAGCGGCGTTAATGAATACCCTCCATTGTTACGTCGCCGTTGACAGCTTGTTGATTAGCCAATGTGAAAGAAAATGAGGAAGTTCGTGCTCTTGGAAACATCCATTTTTCCCAGCCAGGTTTATACAGCAGCACTGAGTTTGTTTGGTCGAGTCTGGGTTCATATCGAATTTCACATCAAATCACCCATGGCTTATTTTCTCAAAAATGTGTCCAAACACTTCAAAACATAATAGGTAATATTTGTTTCAAAATTTAATTTACTCGTGCTATAGTCCGGCAGAATCGGGCCTTAACATTGTTTTGGGACATAATGTTTTTTTTATTGTTTAGATATAATGTATATGGCATATATAATGATACCCAGGTGGGTGTGGAGTATATAATGTTGAGCAATTTTTTTTAAGTGGATTTTAAGTATTCGGTCCAAGATGACGCACATCCTGAACACTAACCTGGTAAACATACAATGTTCAGGTTGTGCGCCATCTTG
The DNA here is from genome assembly GCF_964204865.1 of Styela clava. Classification (NCBI taxonomy): domain Eukaryota; kingdom Metazoa; phylum Chordata; class Ascidiacea; order Stolidobranchia; family Styelidae; genus Styela; species Styela clava. The sequence goes on from NC_135254.1 coordinate 23,390,538, forward strand.
GTACGAATACTTCAAGAGCGCTTTTTTGTTAAAAACAATTATTTCATAACTACATGGTTTAGTTTTGCATACATAGTAACATTGAATCTCCTTACAATGTCAGAAATTCAATTTTAGAAGAATAAATGGTAGTTTATTTCACTAATACGAGCCAAGATCCATCGACATCATCTAGCCACTTTCTATTGCGCTCTTCAGACTACATTTGCGTTGCCGCGCGCATTTCGTTTTCCTAGTTTAAGCTTACGGACTTGGGAAATATTTTATTAGTTGAATTGGATTGGAATATTTGACCTCGTCTTTCCCTCCGAACAAGGCCATGTAAAACCATCCACTGGTATAAAGATGTGTAACGTGTTTTCTTTTGGAAAAACCGCAACCTTTCAGTGTTGCATTGACTTTGGCAAAATTAATATATCCTTGTGAAGATCGAAGGTATGCGTATGCGAAACCGAGATGTGCACTTGTTATGCCAACGTAGTTGAGTCAAACGTTTTGAATACTAGTACATCACACACATTTTCATGCGTGCTTCGGTTGTACCTAGTAACGCGCACATTTTTGCGCACATGCATCAAATTCCACTTGATTATTGAGCTATAGGTTTTTGACGAGCTTTTGTGTATGATTTCATCCCATAGAATTTGAATGCTGTTCTAAAGAATACTAGTTTCAGCTTTTCATTCATTCAAAACGCGTGTTGAAAGTAAGTTTTGTAATATTGCGTGTTGGTTTCCAACATCCTTTAATCGGTGATGCCAGTAAATCTTTAATACAAAAAGATCAGTAACATCTGCAATAAAAACAGCAGTATCCACTCAAATGACAGCTGGGGGATGGATACTCTTAGTATCTGCTCCATTGCGTGCCTCTTACTGTCTTACCAGTTTAGCCTACATGAGTGCCAATTGGTATCTAAGCTCAGCCAGAGACAAAAAGTTTCGGACTGCAGTTGGCGTGATGACATGTTTTTAAATATATATTCTACAATAAGATGATTTGATTGCATACTACCGAAAGTTCCGCCTTATATGTCTTTTCCCGTTGCACCATTCCTTTACTGATATTCGATAATATGACGCTCATCTGACATAGTTCTTAAAGTGTGTAGATGGGTATAATCTTTATCACGCTGTTCAGATGGGAATGCGCGAATATATATAAGAATTGCTAATATTGGTTTGCAATGCGATGAAATCCCATCTTGGCATTTCTGTCTTTCGCAATTGCTGCGTATACTTATCGGGGAAGTTCTGTGGCGTGGTTATCAAATGAAAAAAAAACATGGGAGTATTTTTTCCACTTCTCTACTACTATCAAACCTTGACATTTTGTGAAAACTTTTTTTCATGCAACCTTTTTTTAAAACATCCCCAACAACCACGATTAATTCTGTTATTAAACTTCCGGAACAAACACATAAAATCATCAACAGATGCATATCACCAAGTAAATATTGCTGAATTGATCTTTATTCTACCATTTTTCATGTATATAATTCTTTTTGGTGAACCTGTTATCTATCGTAAATACAGCACATTTGACAATGTTGTAGTGTGACTTTTTTGGCCTCACATTTTTGATATTTGTAGTTAGAGCTCTTGGGGCTCTGTCAAACAAAGTTACATACAAAATATTGGTTGTAAATTGCAAAACATGATCATGTTGTTGGAATAACTTGGCATTTTACCACCCGTATATCATTCATTGTTGAGAATATTAGTAAAATCATGAAATTTAAAAATCCGTTTTCGTGAAATTTTTGTTGTAGCTGAATTCCAGGGACAGCATGACAACAGGCAAGAGAAGCACGGTCGCCTCTTTTAGTTTATGACAGGGTTTCCTAAAAGAGCCCCCGTCCTCCTTGGAGGCCGCTGATCGGTTATCTGGGAGCACGAACAAACAGATGGAAATGAGAATATATAATAATAATGTATTTTTATAGAAGAGAAGAAGCAAAAGTGTTGAGAGTCTTTGGTAGTTTGAAAAGCATTGGCATGGAACATAAGAATGAACTACATTCTTTCCCAGGGATATACTATAAAATGTAGCAATTTTCTTATTCTTGTTCTCGTGATATCATTATCATTAACTGCGTCGTCGTGATCATCCCGCTGCATAACAATTCTCGGCTCTCGCTAACAAATAATTGACTGTTCTCCACCGGGTGTATATCCACTTGAACCACTGGCGACTGCATTAGCAGGCTTGTATTGTTAATTGCAACAAAAATGGGTATTTTGAAATAGTACTCTTTATTTTACGCGTATGTTTCGACAGTATTTCCATATACTGTATATGGGTCGCGAACCAAAGCTGGGCTCAACAAATACCTAAAAGTTATTGATTCTATTTCCTAGTAAATTTGGTGCTTGCGTAGTTTGTGCACCAAGATTGCGCACAACCTGAACATAGTATTGTAACAGGTCATGGTTCAGGTTGTGCGTCATTATGATGCACATGTCTGACGAAAAACACTAATACAAATATCTCAATAAATACCTAAAAGTTATTGATTTTATTTCCTAGTAAATTTGGTGCTTGCGTAGTTTGTGCACCAAGATTGCGCACAACCTGAAAATAGTATTGTAACAGGTTATGGTTCAGGTTGTGCGTCATTATGATACACAGGTTTGACAAAAAACACTAATACAAATATCGAGCCGTAAAAAAATTGCTCAAGGCTGCAAACTCCACACCCATGTAGAAATGATGGGCAATGACCCTAAGATGAATAATCACAAATAAAAAAAACTTCAGACTTGGGCCAAAAAGGTCCCTTTATCTGCCGGACTACTAGTCAGTCAACCATGTACGCGGGTCGAGTGTACAGCTCAGCGAAGTACACGTCACGAAAATCTGTAAAAACATATTTCTGTATTTTGAGACGTTTGCACAAAATTACGGAATTATAGCGCAATACCGGCACTATAGGTCTGTAGGTATATTAGTCTATATTAGCCTTTTATACAAGGCTATTGCAATGCATTGAAAGCTGTCCGGGGTTTACCGTACTGCCGTAACAGTTCATAAAGTTCGTTACTTTCTCGCGCTCCTACCATTCATTAAAATATCATGTTAACAAGAAGATCATTACTGCAGTAAATACCGAAATACTCAATTATAAAATTGATATAGCTGTATACAGGTATAGCGGTAAAGATATATCTGTGTGTGGTATGTATGTATGTATGTTTATTCGTCTCGTAAAAGCAAAAACACAGGAGTTAGTAAATATCAACATTGAAGACGGGATGTATACACAAGACCATACTGGCCTAAAACACATGAACGTGCGGCATACACCCCTTATGATAAGCATAAAATGCAATAAATCGAATAAGTATAATATGGTCCTTCATACAGACAGTTGTGCGAGGAGGGTGGATTAGGCAACATGGGTAACGGTGGAGTATGCCCAACTGTTTGTACAAAGGAGTTATATTTTTCAGATTTCAGTATATTGTTTACTGCTTTAATTAAAATATCCAGTACCGGTAGTACCTACTGTATTTGGGTATTGAAAGAGAACTCTGGGTAAAAGAAATTTGTGAATTTTTGTTATATGGAATAAAATACCTGAATACACACAACCCAGGCAAGACAGCAAGATGGTTTTGATGACAATGATTGCAAGGGTGGCAGATGGCCTTGCATTAGCAGCTTCAATACAAGAAGATGAACAGGTTATTATATTCTGATATCTTATGTCACATTATCAAGTTGCTCTAGTAACAGGAATTACAGAATTAATCTCCACAAGCTTTTTTGACAATTGAAATGTAAATGCATTTATTGTATACCCATGTTCCGAATATCCTATACAATTGGTGTAGAAAAACCTCGATTCTTATTTTTTGATTTGATAAATAAAAACAAATTAATCAACTTAAATGTAAGTGAAACCTTTGCACATGTATACAGTTGAAAAGTGTTGATGATACTCAATGATAGGGTTATGAATAAGTTCAAACGTTGTGTATTTTTTCAGTTATTTCCAAAGACTCAAATTTCAGAATTTAGAACAGTTAAAAAAAATATACTTGAATTTTTGGTTGCAGGTTGGTCGCAGTCTAACAGAATATCAGAATCAAGCAAAACTGTTATTTCGAAAATTAAATCAACAAAGTCCGGACCGATGCACTATTGAAACTCCACCTATGCTTTTTCAGTGAGTTTGTAGTTTTCTAATTGTTGTTGTTCAATTTAATGAAATGGCTGTAACATAATTTAGAATATTTGAAGTATATGTATGGTATCATTCATGTATGCTATTTGAAAATTATATTAAAATATATAAATAGTTTTATATATGAAGTTCTACTGGTTAAGGATTTGTTTATAACCTTAAAAACCGCACAATGTTGAAATTGGTTTTTGAACGATTGATCCAATGGATATACTATATTTTACTTCCATGAAGCATTTTTGTTGCATTCCTGTAATATCTGATATCTATTAAAATCTACAAGGTTTCTGCATTCAATACATCTGTATACTATCAAACAATATTACTTCATGAGCCAATCTTCGATTAGGGAGTTTCTTTCTGAATTGCCTGATATTCTTCAAATTGTGTATTTTATCTCGCATTGTAGGAAATGGCATTTATAACTTAGTTGTTTTACAGCTATTTGATTGATAAGGGGATATGTTATCTTGTTCTGTGTGAAAGATCATTCAGTAAGAAGCTTGCTTTTTCATATTTGGAGGAGTTAAAATCAGAATTTTTTGTGCAATATGGAAATAGAGTCAATTCTGTTTCTAGACCTTACGCTTTTATAGAATTTGGTAAGTTTTTCATACTCTGTACTTACTGGAGGCTGGAGCAATTAATTTTGACCTCCATGCTGATATTTTGTTTGGCCTGCTTTGGTTACCAATGACTGATATAAATTAGGAGTTGATGACTTGTTGCCACTCAGTAATAATTACATTCTTTAAGGCTGATTATCTGCCCATACTATTGACAGTCTGTTATATTGTTCTGGCTATTGTCAAAATCCCATTTCACTGATAGGCAGGTGGTAGAATCATTGGAATATCCTCACAGAAAGCTAAATACTGAACAAGTTACGGACGATGACAGATGATATTTTTCATTCATTTACTTAATATTTCATATTTATTTGCGCATAATGCAGTATTTATTTAATTTTCAGATACTTATATTCAAAAAACTAAGAAAGCGTACACTGATACCAGAACAAGAAGAAATTTAACTCATGTTGCGAGTGAGTTACAAGATGTACAGAGGATTATGGTATCTAATATTGATGATGTTCTTCAACGAGGAGTTGCTTTGTCAGGTATTGATTATTAAAACGTTATATATAAACGTTTTTTACTAGATAGCACACTACACTAGTTTGTAAAGTAAGTTACCTCAGGATGAATATTATTATTCCTAAATGTAGCAAATTATGATAAAATATTGCAATTTTCTTATGAAGATATTACATACCGGTAATGCTTTTATTTGCTAAAATTCGTTTTTTTTTCGATTATGGTAAATATTTTTTCAATACAATGCAAACTGTTTATTATTATTTTTCGTTCAGATCTTGGTGACAAAGCGAGCAACTTAGCAACGCTATCGCATAAGTACAAGCAAGATGCACACTTTCTTAATCTACGGTCTTCCTATGCTAAGATTGCTGCCATAATTATACTTTTGGTCATATTTCTCATATATATAAGATATTGGTGGTTATGAGTTACATAAACTTATACTTTGATGCTTCACAACTGATTGCCACTCTACCAGCAGTCAAGATCTTATCCTGTAATGCGCGATAGAAAGGCTATATATTTGTAGTTTGTTTTTGTGGAATTATTCCCTATATTCCATCAGTCCAGCAGGCTGTTCTCTTCAAGAAATCACAGAACATATTATAATCTTCAGCAAGAGTTGAACAATCACATACATATATTGTGCCCCAATTTGTAATTAATTGGAAGTATTCAACAGATCAGGCTAAATACATCCATCATTGTTCCTTTTCCTACATTGTAATCCTGTTTTATGTTGTTTGTCTGGTTAATGTGGCATTTATTCAGTGTTGTTTTCTACTACTTGCTCAACAAATGCGTGGTGTAACTTCACTTCCAATATAGTTTGTTGTATTATGACAGCCTATTATACATGCATGATCTTTTAGCACAATATTGGTGCTGCCAAGTGCAATGCGTGGAAATCTGTTGTTTATTATGACAACTTTAAAAATTTCAATTACATCTATTTGTATGCTTGTTGAGGTGCTGAAAAGCCCATTCAGAATTAAACCTTATTTGAAAATATATGAAATGCTTTTCTGAATGACTTTATGAGGCAGTTATTCTGATTTGCTGACATACACGAACGTTACGATCCTCTTAACGAGTCAAAAGATGTATCTGGCGTTTTCCATAGCTTTTCTGTGTTACAAGATCTTGGTTGAAGTTGAGGCATAGAAAGCTGTACAATGACTTGTTGCCAAAGTCGATTTATCACGATCAAGTAGATGGCTCAGAAACAGCCGTCTCATAATATCGCCACTCAACGCCGTCCTGGACCAAAGTACGTACATAGCGTTGGTTTTCAATGGGCACTGGTCACAAGAGGTATCGCTTGATTGACATCACACCTATCAAAATTCCGTATTAAAGCCCATATAAATAAATGGAGATGAGCATTTCACGAAGTATGTAGTTATCACGCGTAACACGAGTTATGAATGACATACGAGAGGAGGCCAACGTGTCGATCGCCGAAATCGGGTGGTCGAGCGCATTTAATGTTGACTAAACAAGTGGTTCTCCACAGCGGTCGGTCCGCGTCAGCCCTGGCGCATATTCCCAAGTTTTGAGTTATTTAACTGCTAAACTGTGAATATAAGGAAACTAATATAGGATATTGGGTAATTTTGCTGCTTTTGGTTAAGTTACGTGTTTAGACTTAAAGTCATACTAATCTTAAAATTAGAAGCAATCTCTCAGTCATAAAATACGTAACAATTAGACGTCCTGTAAGGTACGATGACGATAACGCGTCATGCCCTAAGGATACCAAAACCAGCATAAAAGCGACCATTCGTTGGGAGAGAAAAAGGGATAACGATGGACAAGTAATTAACGAACTCGGGCTTGCAGTGAAACTTTGATTTTATGTGACTTATCAGTCATGACTTGGAACTGTTCTTTGTATTTGTAAATATACAATTGCAATATATGTATTCGGTACCAGGAGTATGTCTTCTTCATAAGATCAGATCAGAAACAACAGCAATACAGAAATAATAGCAAAAATACAAATGTTCCCTAAACTAAAAACAAATTTTCATCTTGATCTTTGCCGACTTCAGCAATTGTCGGTCAATCTTTAAATACACTCATGTTCCTGGGACTGAAATTAGGAACAAAACTTGAATTTTTCGAGGTTTCAAAGTTCTATAGCCTACTACCTCGTACGTAGGGATTTGTTCAAGAGTATTCGTTTCAAATCAAGTTTTTTGGCTGTTTTGTTTAAAATGGCTGTATTATTTGATTTTTTTGTATTAAATAGATCAAAACTAAAACAAGAGAAATGAATGTAGGCTAAGTACTTGCCAATTGTTCTTATTCGCAAAAAAACATTCCAAAAATCCAAACACCACAAATATCGATGACTTGCCCATATTCGCCGTCGCAAGCTGTAGCGCAATGCGCCCGCACTGTGGTTGACGGAGGAAGACGCAAACGATAAGCCATTGCGTGAACCATCTTGCGACGGCGAGGTGCCCAGCAACCCTCTTGCTCATTGTCACAAAACTCACGGGATTCGAACCGGGCCGGGTATACCCATAGTTAGGCTTACCATACGTCCCGCTTCAGGCGGGACAGTCCCGTTTGTTAGCGTCTTGTCCCGCCGTCCCGACAAGTCAGCCAAAAGTCCCGCTTTGGCGTTCAGCCATCCAGCATCATACACCAAAATGTTCTCGTTACTGTTGTTGCTGTGTAGCGCAACGCTAGCCTACTTACTGACGGTGAATGCGTTGTTTTGTTTGTTCCGTTGTTTCCCGCTAACATTGTTAGCGAACGTATCACATGTAAAATCAATTCTAATTGGTCCTGTTGGAAATGTAACATTGAACAACGTCTTTCTGAAGGTGTGATCCACAGAAAGCATGCTTGGGCGAATAAGTAAATTGTCAATGCTTGAAAACAGCAGACTATTTCAATATTCTTTATTCCTTTTGCTGTACATCAAAAAATCTAAATTCGAATAGCGTCTATTTCTTTCTATTTTTCGAACTGAACCCGATATTTAGACAGAGAATATGTGCATGAACTCTCGATGACAATATAGTCAATAAAGACAGCCGGGATGGCTTTAAATGTAGGCCTATGTAGTAAAATCGGAAACTGTAAAGTTACAGGAGGCGTCCCGCTTTGAAGTAAAAAAATATGATAACCCTACCATTAGTCAAGGTAGGCTGAAGCTTCGGGTCCCTTCGAGGGCCTTGAAAATCAATTTTAAATTGTTTTTAAACTATGAAGGATCGTTCCAGTCCAATGTCAGTTCAAAACTTTATAGATCTCGTATTTGTTCATTAATAATTCCAAATATTTACCGTCTGAAATATGGAAACTGAAATACGGTCGAATAATTGAATTTCTATAACTTGGAACTAAATCCCTCCCTCCAACCTTAAAAACAAAGTATGGTTATTAAAATTAACTGAACAGTCTTTATCGCAATGATGCCTTTATTTTAAGCCTGTGAGCTATTTTTTATAATTTGGAGCTCCCGAAGTATTTGCACCAAGATGGCGCACAACCTGAACATAGTATGTGTACCAGGTTAGGGTTCAGGTTGTGCGTCAAGCGGGAGCGCTCATAATTTTCCTTGCCTTTTCTTATTCGAAACGTCTCCCTGATATCTCGAATAAACATTCTTGTTAAAATCTTAGGACTTGGCGATAAAGTTACACGATGAAAGTGAAAGCAAGAATTTTTTCCTACATTTTTGAAATTATTATTCCGGCAGCATGTGCAGCTGCCAGAACGCAATGTTTTGGCGTAGTTTCACGGTGATGCAGGGGGTATTGAAAAAAAGATTAAGAAAAAATTTGATTTATAACAAGCCCTTGTTTTTTTTTAGAATTGATAAAAAACAAAACCCTACTCTTACGAGATAACGAAGCCCGAATACGTTCTCGGGAAAGCCGGCTTTTGGGGTTCAAAGAGTTAATAAAAGCAAGCATGCCGTTTTAGAGGTGTTTGTATAAAACAGTGGTTCTTTATCTTTGCCGAGCCTGCGCTATTCTGCAAGCTCCCGCCGAACCCCATTGTACTGAACGGTTGAAATTAGAAGCCAAACCGTAACGTCATAAAGCGGAAGCTAATTCTTGCAAGGTTATAGAATATGAACATTGTGATGAAACCTTAGATATCAATAACCATGTGGGAATAACCATTGTTTTGTCACAATAACGTTGGCGGCAGAATGAGCAGATGGTTTTTGTTGTATAAGTTATGCGGGTGAACAGGCGAAAACTGATAAAAAATAACTTTGAAAATCCGAAAGATGATAATATACCCCATAAACGTTGTAGTTCAAGCAATTTGTTCTCAAACTTTAAACTGCGCTGAAATGCGAATAAAATCGTTTGCCAATTGTTTTATTTTACAGAAATAGAGATAGGATTAATTCGGCGCCATATCGAGGTTGTCCTGAATGGATCATAATAATTTCGGGTAAAGCTCTGCGATAAACTATTCCTTGTCGCAAATTTATCACCTAGTGAAATTCAAACACGCTATGATTTTGCATTCATTCATGTACAATTACTGCCTATCTTCGATTTATCCGTAAAATTGAGTTAAATTTTATTAGTACGGTAGAATATGAATAAGGGTAACACCAATTAATTGTTCCATTCAATTGTTTCAAGTCATTAGTAATTAGTCATCATGAACTATAGTTATTTTTGCATAATTAGTATGCAGGGTGATAAAAAAGTCTCATAATATGCAACTGTTTCAGAGCACCTTCGTCGAACCCCTGGAACAGCTCCACCGAACCCCAGGGGTTCGATCGAACCCAGTTTAAGAACCACTGGTATAAAACAATAGAGCTCAAATACAAGGGAGGGGGGGATTTAGGGGACTCGTTCTTGAAATTGTAATATTAAGCTATAATAAGTTCGGCATAGTTTTCGGAAATGATGGAACCCAGTGGTTCTTAGTGAGTTCTAAACTTTTCTCCCGTTTCAATGAGTTTAATTGAGACGTTGGGTTTAAGATTTACTTCTCGTCCATTTTTGCATGACTTTATTAATTAACGACCGACCAGTGAATCGCAACATATTACAAAGATTTTTGTCGCCAAGAGAGGTTGACCACCCCCGATATACAATATTACAATACTTTTGCATTTGTGATATTTTTTATGCAGAATAATAAAAATAATAAAATGGCAGCATAGAAAAATTCAGCTAGAATATGATTTTGCGGATGACTACGAAAAAGATGGAATAGAATTTACAAGTGAAAAAAAATATGCTCAATTGATCTGAGTTTAACTCCTTTTCATAAATACACAAGCAGTTTAAATATATTTTCAGTTACTGCAAGTATTAGATACAAAACTCAAAATATAGAGCGCAAGAAGATAAAAACATGATAATATTTAGTTGTATATTTTATTGTCACAATATAGATTTGCAGCATAGATATGTTACCACAGATATCTGCTAACTTTCATCCGATCGTTTAGCTTGACATTATACTTTTGACTTGAGGTGTGAGATTTGCTATATGACGGAAATATACATTGCTTGGCACCAACATTTGGCATAGGGTATTGATTCTAAAGTTGCATCTCGAAATATTTCAACAAATTAGAAAAATATGAATTCCGGTGAAATAGTATTTGATATAAAGTGAAAGTCCTTAAACAACAAGTGCATATAACAAAACTTTAATAGCAGCCATCTATTAGAAAACACTAGTAGAGATTAATAAGTGTTGCTTATTTTAGAAATAGCAGCTTGAATCTTGTAATAACATTATTAAATCATTATCACTTGTTTTTCTAATATATTTCAAATGAGAGTATAATTGCAAACTGAAGACGACCAAATTACTATCTCGTTACATTATAAAAATACTATTTTCAATATGAAATGACAAGGTCTAATTTTGTAGGTGTTCAATGAGTGCACAACTCATTTTTGGGTACTTCTGTAGTATGCGTCCCACGATGGCGGACACCGGAACAAAATATGTGTACCACAGTACCAGTTTAGGCCATAATTTCATTCCAATTTTCCTTACTTTAGTTCCATTACGAGTTCGGGGACTAGCCAATTGACACCCGTGGTATTTATACATGAAACTATGGCCTAATCCAAAGCTGGTACACATACTACATTCTGGTGTCCACCATCTAAGTTCACATACCACGGGAGTACTTGTTGTGTGAACAGAATTAATATCTCAAAACAACAAATTTTCAAATGACAATATGCCAATTTCTAAAATCATATAATTATGATATCCCACAATTTTTATATGCCATAAATGATAATGAATTGGTACAATAAATTCAACTTCTGTTTGCTCAATAATATGATCAATAATCAATATATGATCAAATATCAATATAAAAAAAAACTTAAAAGGAAACAATTTAATATAAAACATCAGTACTTGATTCGTATAGAAATCTCAGAAAAATTAGGGTGACCATATTTATATGAATAGAAGATTTTTGTCACAAGATGATATACCGGTAATATTAAAAAAATTATGAAATACTGCAGTATTAGTTACTTACGCTATGCATAATACAAATATAAAAGAGGCTTAGTTATCAGACAATAACTAAAAGATTAATTTAATTTTCCTTATCGTATCACTGAATGTGCCAAATTTGCTATATGAAAAGTAAGGTAAAATAGGCTAAAAAAGCAACAAGGCAAGTAAAAAACTTCAAAGGAACAATTACTAAAAGGTTCTATAGTAAATACAATTCTAGGGATTTAATAGAAAAGATAAGAAATTGTTGACGTTAAATGTTTATAAAAGTATAAGACTATCTTTTTTCATAAAAGTAATATCATTTCATGTATAAGATAACTAATTTCATTTGAAAAAGTTTGTCTATACTGCATTTTACGATTGCGATCTTTGGAATTTTCAAATCTACCTCCATTTCTTGATAAAGACTGTAGTTTTTCAGCCTTTTCTCGAAATTCGAATCGATTATTAGATGGGAATGATGATATTAATGATAAAGCTTCAGCAGAGAGATCGGTCAATTTCTGGGTTGCTTCGGAAGTTACGATCTAGAAAAAAAACACACAAGTGAATATAAAATAGTTAACATATAAATACTTCAAATACATAAAGTATATTCAAAAAAAGCAGTCGGGAGTAATCAGTTATACAGCAGCAACATCTCGTCGATGTGGCGCATCATGCTATTGCTAAGCGTTAGGAATGCGCTTACAACCGCACTTCTGATAGTGATTACCTTGTATGGGTTCGCAGGTTTGAATCCCATGCGGGGATGGTCATGTGCGAGAGGATTGCTGAACTCCTTGCTGCAGTAGGGTGGTTCAATGTAACCGCTGGTTTGTTATATGATCATGTCTCGTCTTACTCTTATTGGCTTTCCTCTCCCCCAGGATAAATATGTAAATCTTATCTGTTTGTATACTGTGAAGCAGCAAAATCATACAAAACTTAAATATAAAACGAGAGTTTAAAAACTCACCTGATCCTCTACCCAAGACTTCAGAATATTCTCAGTCGCAATGCAATTTTCTTGAAAAGATACTTTTGACACTTGCTTGCTTGGTGACTGTTGAGCAGCAATTAGTTTATTCATCCCAACAGTGTTTGATTGTGAACTCACTCTAGGCTGAGGCGTAGGTGTAATTACATTTGTTTCTTCAAGTGTAAATGCTGACTTACTGGTGGGTGATAATTGTGTGGCATCTCTATACGTGGATACTGTTTGGACATGCAACCTAGGCGCGGGATGGAATTTTGATCCATGCAAACCCATGGAATGTAATTCAGAGTTCTTAACATGTCCTTCGCTGTCACCCGTTGGGGGTGGTGAAGGAGGAGGTGGGAGGGGAAGATTCGGGGAAAGTTGAAAATCTTTGTTTAAATTTCTCGATTTGAATTTATGTGGTGGGGTAGGGGGCTTAAAGTTTGGTGGTGGAGTCTCTGGTGTTGAATCACCAGAGCTAGCTGGTCCCCTCAGAAACAAGTTATCAAGAGTTTTGTGGCTCACGGGAAGTCGCTTCTGCCTTGTAGGCAAGTTGCTCGGACGCTTGGCAGCAGATCCATCAGACTTTGTAGGTGGAAGTCTTGCTGGACAATGAGCAACTTTCATCGGCATTTGAGGAAAAACAAATGCTTTCGATGATGCACCTGGTAATTTTTTTACACGAAAATCCTCACCATGTAAACTGTCTTCATCTGTATTTTTGGTTGAATCCCGACTGGGACTGGTTGGAGTGGCAGGAACACTAGAACATGGTGTGACCTGTTTTTGGTATCGGTTTGGCAACAGTTTCATACCAGATTCTTCTCCAAATGGGGAGCGAGCGGTTCTTGCACTAAATACGCTAGATTCATGACCTGCGTTTTTATCGTCTTCAACCGAACCAGGAGAGACACCAGCCGATGCTGCACTCGATGATGATGTCAAAGATGACGTTTTTCTTCCTGTAGAATCCCCCGGTTTTGCAACTCCGACAGGTTTCTTCCAAGAACTCCGAGAACTGTTTCGGGTAAAAAATCCACCAAATGATGAATGTTTTGACTTTGGCTTTGAGTCTGAAATTTAGAAATATTATTAAAAAAAATGACGTGAAAATATTTGTGTGAATAAAATGAATCAATTTTACTGCCAACAGGACTATCTTGAATATTTCAGTTTTTAAAAAAACATTTTTAAAATTTATCATCATATACTGTACAGCAGGGGTCACCAACCTATTCGAGGCCGAGGGCTACTTTCTGGGTACAGATTAAGCCGCGGGCTACCAATTCAATGTACACTTCTAAAAAGTCGCGGCTGTGTGGTCATCGTTAGTGTGCTAAGCGTTAGGTTCGCAGGTTAGAATCCCATGCGAGGATAGTTATGTGCGAGAGGATTGCTAGAACCCTTGCCGCCGTTGGGATGGCTTCCTTCGCCACCAAGTCCCTGCTTACGAAAACAAATAACTAACTAATCCCATACCCGACATGAAATGGTAACTGGGCGAGAGGCCTTGGTTCGCCATATGGTTAAGCCGTCTTATCGGCTATCGTCTCCCCCGGGATAAATATGTAAATCCCATCCTATCCTGAGTTTATGTCAAAAATGTTGATTCACAAAGATAGGTCAAACGAAACAATGGTCTCGTATAATAGAATTGCTGTATGATTTGAACCGAGAGCTTTTTCTGCCCGTACTGCGCTGACCAGTGGATAGTTAGCGCGGTAGATTGCGTGACAAGCCGTGAAATATCTTTTCGCTTCGCCGTCGCTACAATCACCCCACATATGAGACACACGCAGGCTGTTTTCCTGGTGGTAAAAATATATCCACCCCCATTCATCGTGAAAACGGTGGGTTTTTCATCGTTTTTCTGCCATTTTTCTTTGGAATCAATATATATATTATTGCTGCTCTACAAACCAACGGACAAGAAAAAGCGCGGGTTCGTGGTAAGTGATATCCAACGACTAACATACCGGTGATATCCGTGTAAATGTCATAATTGGAAGAGTGTTGATTGACCCGTCACATTACTGAGGTCAAATAAAAATCAGGTTGATGGCTACAATAATTAATATAGTGCCATTTCCGATTCCCATATAAGTGTGATTTATACAAGAATAGCAGGACACAATTTATTTGATGTAGCCTACTCATAAGAGCCGTTATTAAGCTTAGTTTGGAACAGACCTGCGGACGACTCATATGGTCTTCACGGGCGACTTGGTGCCCGCGGGCAACGCGTTGGTGACCCCTGCTGTACAGTAATACTCAATTCCGATAGCATGAATTTGAGAATGGAATTTTAGACCAAAAAGGACCCTCTACCTCAGGGGTCGACAACCTACGGCCCGCCGAGTAATGTAATCCAGCCTGCGACGCTTCTGTTTTGACGATTATATTCTTTACGTAACAGATTTGACTGCGAGACATTTGCAGACTAAATTATATTATAATCTAACATGTATAAAATTCACAATTACTCGTTTAATGAGCCTATAATATAATTATAATTAGACAAATGGCAACAAAATGCAGAAAAGTTTATGCTAAGTGCAAAGGGTTCAATGGCGCCGTAAATATTCAAATGAGATTTTTTGAGATGCAATGCAATGAGGAAATAAATATATATTCTATTCGAGAGATGTATCACTGCTTGATTTTTATTATAAAAAGTATCATCATCAACTTTCTAAAAATATGTGCGGCCCCGTTAATGACTTGCACCCCGCAATTTTGGCCTGCGAGCGACAAAAGGTTGCCGACCCCTGCTCTACCTGAAGGTACAACAAATTAACGATCAGTTGTTGGATCTACGAATGCATTAGAGATCTCAGACGCAAACAACATGTCGACCTAACTCATCGTGGAGGTAACTAATATTGTTCACCTACTTTACATCAAGTTGTTTAAAGGGACTGAAACCTATAAACAAATGACAATTCACTTGGCTAACACAGACAGTCCCTGAACTCGTAATAAAACTAAAATAAGGAAAATCGGAATAAAATTAGGGTCAACCCTAACCTGGTACACACACTATGAGAGTACCATTACATAAACATGAAGCTCCCAAAATTTCAACTGCTTCTTCAATGCCTTGCTCAGGGTGAATGAACAAAACATCTCTCGTGTCAAAATCAATAACTGATACCTTATCAGCAAAATCAGCATTCAATAATAAATTGTTTTAACATCAAAATTCATTTTGCAAATATCATCTGTTTGGGCAAATGAACGATTTTGACAAGCCAAAAATAGTATTCGAATGTACCAATACAGATAGAGAGCTAAAATTTGGGAAAATCCATTTTTCATTTATTTCATTGCACAGTTTGCAAATGTTATGAGAAATCCAACCTTTGATTCTTTCGCAATCAAGTGAAGTGTCATCACTTTCCGATGTCGATGATTTGCCAGTTGACACTCTGAACCCCTTTTTCATACGTCCGCTTCCAAAGTGGGGACGAAACTTATCGAAAAATGAATGCTTTTTTCGTAATGTTTGAGGACTCTCACCAATACCTGGAAAACAGATATCGTTATAACATGCAAATGTGGAAATAAGCTAAACAAGAATTCTCTTACATACAGTGAAGTTAAAAATATTTCTGCTGCTGTCATACATTTTACAAATCTAAAATGCCAATGAAAAGTTGACGAATGATTTTAGGAATATTACAACAAGATCCTGAAAGTACAGTCATTGAAAAACTGACAAATTTCAAAATCAAGTCATTTTTTGCACAAAAAAGTTGGCATTACTATTATATAAATAGATTGCAACTATAAGTCAGTGATTCACTCTTCAAGGGCTAATCACACGACACACACAGCATTCAAACGCATTGTCACATCACAGATATGGGTGATTGAATATGTATAGCGAACAATACCTTTGTCTTTACCCTTCGAGTAATCAACAGCATTATTATTGGTATTCAATGCCGGAATATCAAACGGTGATTGGTTGGTCGTTTTATGATTGGCAAGAGAATTTTCAGTTTTGGATTGATGCATAGATGCAAAATATTCCAAGCCATCACCTAGAAAAAACATTGTGTGCATAAATGTATTAGAACATTTCTATAATTTTTCCAATTAAAATATTGATCAGACAGTTCATTTTTTATACCATCAGGTATTAGCGGGACAACTGCTGAATTAGTATTCATTGACTTTGTGACTGTATAATTTAATAAAAAATAAATTTTAGGTCAGAAGCTTAATTCCAATTTCAGCCAAAGGATACAAAACATGCACATTTTTGGGAGAAAAATGTCACACAATTGAACAACAAAACACCCTGGCTGAGCACTCGGCCAACAAACCCCCAAACTCAAATCACCTTGCTTTAAATTAGGCTTCTTGTCAAATTTCATGCTCGCAGATTTTCTGATAATTCCTGGCGTTGAAACAGTTGGAACATTCTCGTTATCTTCTGCATCAAAACCCGGTATTGACGTCCCCATTTGTCCTAAGCTGAGGCTTCTTCTTTTTTCTAATTTAGTTTTCATATCTTCCATCCTTTTATTGCTTTCTTTGTTATAATCCATTTCGGATGTTCGGATATCAGTTACACAATTATCAGTTCGTCTCAAAACTTCAGAACTAGAGCCTGGAAATAAGTTTTGTAATGTTAGCATTTCAACTTGGGGGAAATATTAGGGTAAATATCCACTGCCTGTTGATACCAAGGAATATCTGCCAGGGTGTCACTACATTAGAGCTAAGATCTGAAGCCTGAGCCTGAGAAATATCGGGTCGGGTCGGGCCTGAAATATCAAGCATTGCGTTCAGGTCGGGTCGGGCCTATATTGTCAATCATTACGTTCAGGCCGGGCCTAAAATGTCAAACATTGCGTTTGGGTTGGGTCGGGCCTGAAAAGTCAATAATTGCGTTCGGGTCGGGTGGGGCCTGATTTGTCAATCATTAGGTTCGGGTCGGGCCTGAAATGTCAATCATTGCGTTCGGGTCGGGTCGGGCCTGATTTGTCAATCATTACGTTCGGGTCGGGCCTGAAATGACAATCATTACGTTCGGGTCGGGCTTATATATCGCTGGATTTTTTATAAGTAAATATATGTTTATAAAAAATATGTACTAAAACTATGTGCGAATACTAAACGAAGGAATACTTGTTATAAAAGAAATACTTTGAATAAAGCAGAGAAGAAACTGTAATGGACCTTTCCCCGACCTTTGACCCCCCCTCTAAATTATTCTTCCTATACTTTACCATTGCAAAATTTTCGGGGCTTATTTTATTTTTTAAGAGTGGTTTCGAGTAAAATGGGGTATTTACTTCAAACCATCATTATATTTCATCGCATGCAACAATCTGTTTTTTTTTAAAAGTAACGGTTAAGAATTTTAGCATAGTCTATCACAGCAATTACACAAATTTTTATTTCAATTAAATTAAAACTCCTAGGAAGACAAAGGGATATTTGAATTATCTGATTTATATTTAAATTTTCAAAACAAAACTGAAAACTAATGATTAGCGTTCGAAAACGGGGTAGTGTTTACGACCACACCCGAAAATCTGTCTTGACTTTTGAGCGAGAAAAGTGTCGAAGCGGATGCGAAAACGGGGCATTGTTACATCACTTTTTCATATTGCTGATTGGCCAATGTCATGCTCAGTGCACGCGTCGTGAACACTGATTCTTAATAATCTTCCCGTCCGCAAGTCCGCGTGATTTTAACCTAGTATTGACGATATGGAGCAGCAAGAAGTGAAGGACAAACTAAAGACAGGGGAACTGAAAAGAAAAACACACACCGGTAAGAGTGAGGTGTGGAAAACGTTCAAACTGATTGTTGAAAATGCTACAGAAACTTGCGTTGACTTCGCTGAGTGTCAATGCGGAATATTGCTTGCATGCGATAGCAAAAAGACTGGCACGTCGACGCTGAGCAGGCATTTAAAAACCTGTACTGGCAAAAGTCATGATCGCCAATCATCTATATTATCATTTGCCCCAAAGACCGTCCCTCTTCGTGCTAAGCAGGCCATCACAGACAAGTGTGTGAATTTTTGCTGTCAAGACCTCAGACCATTTTCAGTAGTTAGTGGCGAAGGTTTCAAAAGTCTGGCCCGTGAACTGATCAATGTTGGGTCAACTTTTGGACGCGTACCTGTCGACTCTGTCCTGCCTCACTACACCACAGTGTCAAACGCGTGCACCGAGAAGGCTAATGTAAAAAGAAGCTTGTTAATTACGCAGGTAAAGAAGGCTATGGCAAGCGGCTGTGACGTTGCCATGAGTACCGATATGTGGACAGATGATTTCAGAAAGAAGAGGTATAGAGGTATATTGCAATAACTTGTCACTTTACTGAAACGAACTTCAACTTGGTTGGAAAAATCCTCACCACTGCTGTATTTCCAGCAGAAGACGCCAAAACGGGGAAGAATATAAGAAGAGAACTGGTACGGCTTCTGGTGAATACATTTGGTTTGGAACAATCATCTTTATCCGGAATAGTGTGGGTTACAGATCAGGGCAGTAACATCGTGAAAGCTTTGGAGCCTTACAAGCGCATCTCGTGCCTTGACCATGTTATCAACACTGTCCTTCGCCATGAGCTGGACAAGGACGCACTGTCTGAAAACGCCCCAGACATTGGAGACAACCTTTCATATTTGTGTTCGTGTGCAGCAAGACTCTTGAATTGAATAGAACTGCAGTCAAGAGTGTTGTCCGTTTCACCAAGCAATCTGGTTTGACAGCACAACTATCAAAAACAGTGCTTCAGATGGGTGAAACCAGATTCAGCACCGTCTATTTGACACTCAAGTCTGTGCGCGAGATATATACTGAGTTGTGTGGGAAGCTGCAGTCACGCGGAGAGGGGGGGCGCATGGACAACATTGCAACAGATATGTTGGATTTTCTGATCTCCTTTCTAGAGCCTTTCTATGCAGCACAACGAGAGCTGGAAGGAGATAAATATACCACACTGAATCTAGTTTGCCTCTGGAATGAGAAGTTAAGAAAGCACTGCCAACCCAGTTTTACGGATAATCTTCAGCAGGCGTTTGTGCGTCGCAGGCATTCTGAATTTTTGGATCAAAAAATCGAAATACATATGTTGCACAAAGTTGCACTGTTGCTGTGGCCTACCTTCAACAAACTCAAAATTATGACACCGACAGAGGTGTCAGAAGTGCATGTACATGTGTACATGTACACTCCTGGAAGAGGATGGAGAAGCCAATCCTAGGCCTACAACTGTTGAACACGAGGAGGACGAGGCGCACACCTCCAGCACCCTTTCTCCACCTGCAGCAAAACGAAAAATTTCCCTATTCGCTGATTGGGAAAACGCGGATGATGACGATGATGCACCTGTTCGAGATGAAGTTAGCCTGTACATCAGTCAAAGGCATGCCATAGATGATGACCGAGATTTGCTTGGCTGGTGGAGAACAAACTCCTGTATATACCCTAGGCTCGCCAAGTTAGCAAGATCCGTGTTGTGCATACCAGCAAGCAGCAGTGAGCGAGTTTTTAGCGCAGCTAGCCGCACGATAGACCAGCGGAGAAATTCACTGAAACCTGGCACAGTGGGCGCAATCTTGTTCTTACATGACGACCACCGAATGTAAACAACGTAAGTAATATCTTGTTGTTCAATTCGCCATTTTAATTATAGTCTGAGGCTTTAATTATTTCCCTTATTTCACAGGGACAAAGATCAAGTTACGAGAGGCCTATAGATGCGTGTTTTGTGTAATATTTTGTGTTTTGTGTAATCTTTTGGCCCATGGCCCAATATGGAATAAATTCGAGATTAGAAACTATTTTTCAGGTTCCGATTTCATAAATATTAAATTTCGAAATTTAAAGTTTCGTAGTTCTTTGGATGATGATGCTTATTCATTGCTTTTTAACGGCATACCTCGTTTAATTTAATGTGCCGCACAAGTGGAGTGCAGCGGGACATCTGACACACGTTTTTGAATGCCTCTTGATGATAATATGTGTGTCGCTAGGGAATTTCTTAGTTTGCCCAGTAAAACCTTTAGCTACCTTCTATCCATTAGCCCCGCATTGTGAAATGAATGTGCAGATTATAGAGCTCACAAAAGAAGAAATATGTCCCAGCATTCCCCTATACTGTACTAAACTCTTGCAATGACAATTCGAAGAACTCCTAAATAAAATATGAAATTTCGGGCCTGCGAATCCAGTTCATTTGTCGGGCCTGCAAAGCCAGTTAGTTAGTCGGGTTGGGCCTGCAAATCCATTTAATTAGTCGGGCTCGGGTCGGGTTTTAATACCCACGGGCCCGGGTCGGATCGGGCCTGCAAATCCAGTTAATTAGTCGGGCTAGGGTCGGGCTTTATTACCCACGAGCCCGGGTCGGGTCGGGCCTTCAAATCCAGTTAATTAGTCGGGCTATGGTCGGGCTTTATTACCCACGGGCCCGGGTCAGGTCGGGCCTGCAAATCCAGTTAATTAGTCGGGCTCGGGTCGGGTTTTAATACCCACGGGCCCGGGTCAGGTCGGGCCTGCAAATCCAGTTAATGAGTATTCAGGAGGTCACCTGTGAATGGGTTGCTGTAAATGTCACAATTGGATTGAAAATCAATACAAACTATGTGTTAACATCATAAAATCAAAGTATCTCCTTTTTTAAAGTGCTTTTTCTGTAGAGCTTTGCTCAGAGTGAAACTGTGAAAACACCCCAGAAAAAATAGCTAAAAATAAATAATCTTCATAAAATAATATATTACAGTTCAAAATTACCTCTTCTTAAATCTGCCACATTAACAGAAGGTTTATTGCTTGTGGATTTGTTGAAAGAACTGATTCGGGTTGGTGGTTTGGGAGCTTGGCGTTTTTTCTTCTTCTGACTGAGTGGGATGACTGGTGAAAAAGATGGGTTCACACTTTTTGACACTTTCGCATTGCCGGTTAGCGCACTGAAAAGTATGATGTAAAGTAATGTAAATTAATAGCTTATTTATTTCTCGTAAGCTCATAGTATGATCTACACCAGGTCCGACTCCACCGCACATCTCGACCTATGTTTTGTCATGGTATTGGTAAAACCTGAAAATTCTGCTTCACACATTGCAACAAAACCTCGTTGCGGGGCCCCTCGACCCCAGTTTGGGCAACCCTGATCTACAGAGTGGGTAAATAATATGAGTCCAGGCACTTAGAGATGCAATAACAACTTGTCAATATTACAAGTAATCATGGAGACATGTTAATAAGGTCATACTTATTAGCATCATGGTTATTCTCAAAATTTTGGTTAAAAGTGCAGGATTGATCTTAAAAGTAGGCTAGCATAAAGTACAATATAGTGAGTACAGATTTTCATGCATTTATCTCGGGTATATATCTTCAATACTGAAATATGTGTGTGCTTTATAATCCTTGATGTGCCGCTTCCAGTAGTTACTTACAAAAAAAATAACCTAGTGTTACTACGGCACAAAGATGTGTTAGGCAATATGAACTGACCTTGGAGACGGACTTGTTGGTTTTATAAATACATCATCATCTTTTGTTTGAACTTGTGATGAAAGAGCTGAACAGGATTGGGAAGGTAAAATAGCAAAATTGAAATTCATCAAACGGCGGTAATTTAGAGTATGGAGGCCTAATTAAAATGGACTGTACATATTTTTTCAATGTTCCAACTTGAAACTGCAGCATCAGATTTTAAATTGGATGCCAGAAGTAATAAAAAATATTGAGGTGCAGAAATGTGTGCAGTGCACTCAATGTGTTCGATATTTATAACATAACAGTAGCCTATTACAAAAAAACAAAAAGTCATTGTATATTTATATATCATGGACAATTGTTCTAAAACATAACACAGCTATTATAAAAAAAAATTGAAAAGCTAATCGCTAAGCGGCCAAGTTTTAACCCTGGGTAAGCAAACAATGACTTTGAACAATGAGCATCTAATGATCATACTTTGATTTGGAGATCCGGCACTTGGTCTGGTTAATACAACATCTGGGATCTGAGCTGATGAATTAGACTGGTTGCTTCCACTGTCTTGTTCACCAGGTTGTAAGTCCTCATTTGTCTTTATAATATCAGGTGGTGGTGGAGGTGGGGGAGGAAGAGGTTCGTCAAAGTCATCAACACACATCGAAGATTCAGGCGGCTGTAGTTGTTGTTGATGTCGTTTTTTACGAACAGCAGGAACTGGTGGTTCTAATACTGCATCATCGCTATTCTCCACTTTGCTGTAATATTTTCAAACTTTTTTATGAGATTCTATGTCTGTCTGAATGAAGTTTATTCTGGAAATTTTCCGGCAATTCGCCAAAGTGTGAGGTGACTGAAGTTGCACCATATTTGTCGCAATTTGACTGATGTAGAAAAGACCAAGAAGTACATAGGTTTGATATTAGACCATAATCTACATTTTTCCTAAAATTTGTATCATTTTCTACCATCTTGGTCAGACATCTTACTTTGCGATAGAAATGTCATCATAAAATCATGTCATTCCAAACATATTCACATGCATTCAAACACATTAAATATTCAAATAAATTACAAATTTGTTAATCGACATAGTTTATTGTTGAATTCATGAGTATTAAAATTTTAAATTTTCATTTTAACATCTGACTGTCAAACTGTAAAATAAGTTCACTTTTAATGACTAGGGATGCGACAAGATTCGGACTCGTGCTCGGATTCGTGGCCGAATCTCTCGTAATTTGATACTCGGATTCGGCCCGAGTCTTTGATGCAGATGTCAGTGGCGTTACAATCGTATATATGTACAAAAACAATCTCGCAAGTCCCATCGATTAAATGTGCATAAATTTGAAAACTATTACTCGTGGTAATTGGATGTTAATCGGGCCAACTTTTTATTTTTATTCAATAAGTATTTACATACACCGTGATTAGTGACGGGCAAAATCGAATTTTTCCTGATCGAATAATTCGACTATTTCTTTTTATTTACCGATAGTAGAAAATTACTAGAAGACTGGAGACTCGATAACAAAGCGGCTTCTTTACTTCTTAACTTCACTTCTTTATCACAATCGCGAATTGTTTTTTTGTCACCGCGATTGTTTCGGCGACCGACATCTTATTTATTGTTGGTAAACTATATTTTTAAAGCACCATTTTTCCCTATCAGCTTTCAATCAACGCCGGACATCGAAGTTTCGTTTTTATATTTCAGGCAGAAGTGTGAGTACAAATCGACGAAGATATTAAAGACAGCTATTAATTAGTGAATTCATAAAAATATTAATTTTATTCTGGTCTCATCTTCTGGATTTGATCTTCCATATCACAGTTTGTAAATTACGGTCCCTATTTTAAGGGAACAATACCTATCGTGGCTTAAATCTTACTCGTAACTCTCACTTTTAAATTAATGTTAATAAATTCGATTTTGCTTTTCAAAGCGCCGTTATTTGTATTAATGGAAATGATCGTACCATGAGTTTGAACAGACAGCCGTAACTTAGCATATAACACATTTCGCCATTTGCGTCTGTCTTATTGAATTATAATCAACAATTACACATTCTTTTTTCCCACGGATTCGACAATCGCTATTGATGGTTTTCAAACGAAGAATAGCTACGGTAGCTATTTTGTTACGATATATTTATAAGATACATTTATTCGATGCTTCCACAGTTGGCAATTCTTTATTAATATCTCAATTATCACGGAGATGGGCGTCTGTATCAGCGCCGACTAAAAAAGATAACATATAAGTAAAAATTTCTCATAAAAAATTTGTTCCAAACGTGTGGGTTATGGCCCATATTTATCGTGATAGAACACGAGCGCGGCGTCTTCAGCAGTCGACGCGGCGGTAGATCAGAGTTACGTAACAAAGTATTTATTCCTTCGAGAGGGAATAGGACCTATTTATACTAATTTAAACTAGCCGCTCAGCGAATGATTGTATCGAAAGCAATAGTGTTTATGTGCAACGTTTTTAATTACATAGTCTTATCATACAGAATGTTTAATTTACACCCATTATACACGAACAACAGCATCACTTTAGGTATTTATTTCGGAGCTATGTAAAAGTATTAGACTCGGGACTCGGACACGAGTCCAGCGCAAATACTCGGGATTCGGCCGAGCCGAACCTTTTTGGATTCGTCGCATCCCTATTAATGACCAATGAAAACAAAAACATTACAACACAATATTTGAAAAAACGAAACTATACCATGTTTTCTTTCTTGGAAGACTCGGTGGAGCGGGTTGTGCTGGTAATTCGGGTGCATCATTTGATTCTTTGAATAACTTATCGAGATTTTTATGAATTTCTTCAAATGTAGGTCGAAGATTTAAATCCCATTCCCAGCCTTCAACACAGAAAAGTATAAAAATTCTCAGTAAATAATGAAAAGAGACCTGGTCATTTTTTTTGTCTTAACCAGAAAAAACCTAATACTTTCTAATATAGCAACAAGCATTGAAGATTGATAGGCATTAGGCAATATAAAGAAACAAACAATAGTAAAAAAATGGTTGAAAGATTCAAGGTGAATCAGACATAAGATAATTTAAAGAGTTGTATAATAACAAATTGACGAAATCATATTTCAACTTATGGAAGGACATTACTATTTTGAATAAGAACAGCAGGAACAAAAAATTTATATTCGAATGTTTTCAATGTCAAATTTCCTCAAAATTAAACCAAATTAGCTTGTGTCATCTCTAATAAAAGTTCTAAGGAAATCTTATTTTTGTATTTTTCAGATCTGTACAGCCTAGCCCTAAAATGGACATAAGTCACTATCTAGAAGCAAAGCCAAACAGGCACAGCTTTAAAACTGACCAAAACATAGGGTACTTCTTGTCCATAATGACAGAAGACCGAATAAATCGGATTCAGAAAAAAGTGACATAAGCTAATTTCATTTTACTGCGGCGATATGAAGCCATTACTATTCCAATACACAATTTTGTATATTCCTTTAGAATATCATCATATTGCTACTTGCTAGATTAGAGTTTGAATTTTTCCAACTTACATTTGAGCATAATTTCATACACAGGAATAGGACAATTGGGTGGGCATTGCATACGATATCCATCTTCTAGTTTTTCATAAACTTGAGTCAAATCTACCCCAGGATATGGTGACATACCATATGTTGAGATTTCCCAAAGCAAGATACCAAAAGCTGGAAAAAAGTTAAATAATAAGTGGCAAGTAGACGTGGTACTCTTGTAATTATGAATATTTTTATATATGAATATGGCGTTTTTATAGGTTTTTGCTTCGATCAAGGCTCTGCACACAAGAAGCCCGGGATATGCATGAAAATAGCCTATTTTTTATAGTACCAGAATCTCTTCGATTAGGCAAATTTATCACACCTCGGATGAGGTGGTGAGCACGGAGTGTGTAATCTACGGTTCCAACACAGTGTGAAGTTTTAACCACTAGGTCAGAGCCCCAGAAGAAAGATAAATGAGGTTGACGCTAAATGCTAATCATAGAAACACGCCTACCATCACACCTCAAACTACCCTGCTTTGAATCAGGTTTTAGATTGTAATCAAATGGAGTAATTTGGTTGGATCTATTTGAATTTGATTGCCAACATTCAACACAATGAATAAGGTATATTAAATTGTGTCAGTTTAATGTTAATATTCAGAATGGAAATTGAGCGGTATCATGATAAGCTCATGCTTCCGAAAACAAATAACTGGCTAACTAATCCCATCCCCGACATGAGCTGGTGACCAGATGAAAGGTCGAGGTTCGCCGAATGATAAGCCCAGAGCCCTCTTATTGTCTTTCCCCTTCCAAAGATAAATATGTAAATCTTATCTTATGATGAACATGTACGTATTTTGTGATAAAAATCAGCTTACACCAAACATCAGATTTTGTGGAAAATCTGTTGAAAGCAAGGCTCTCTGGTGCCGTCCATTTGATTGGAAATTTTGCTCCTGCACGAGCAGTATAGTCATCACATCCAGACATTAGACGTGATAAACCAAAATCAGCAACTTTGACAACATTATTTTCTTCCACTAAACAATTTCTCGCAGCAAGATCCCTGAAAAATCAATAGATTTGTTTTTATTATTGCTAATTGGCAGTATCTCATAATTCTATCATTAATTCATAAGTTGGTACATGGGCCACGTGCCTCACACCATGGCCTAACAATCTCAAGTTAAATACCTTTGGTTTGAGTGAGAAAGTCAATCCACTCCCACTATTTTATCCAGTATAATTAATAAATAGCGTTGGGTATGCTGAGATGAAGATTTTGATGCTTTTAAACTAAGCATATTCTTAAGTACACATTAACCATTATAGCAATATGAATTTTATTAGGCGTATAATTAAAGAAAATACCTATAAAGAATTTCTTAAAATTCATTTATATACATTCCGTTGTATAATAATGCACAAATTCAATAATGGGGCTATTTTCAATCAGTCAAAACACAAAACCTCCTAAGATGATTATATATGAAAACTTTGTTTGCCAAAAAATTATGACTGTTCTCAGTTAAAATAATAAATCACTAATGAACAACTGAAATTTCAAAAAAACGAAATTAAAATATATATTTTAAATTTATTGGAACATCAACAATTAAGTCCTATCTTATATCATGATTCAGTTCATTTATACAGCTCAATAAATCTGAAATTGTCCCTCCTTAAATAATTTCTTGATACGAGATAAATCTCGCCAATATTGAAGACTTAATTAATTTGAAACATTTGAATAAATTGTTAAAACTGTATTTGTAACCATATAGAAAGATAATGACAAAATAATAAAATACACACCTATGAATGTAATTTTTCTGCTCTAAATACTCCATAGCAGAAGCGACTTGTGTTACCATATATAAAAGCGTTATTGCATCAATGCAAGTCCGATCACATTTCCGTAAATATTCTAACAAATTTCCTCTGCTCATAAATTCAGTTACGATGTAAAATGGAGGTTCTTGTGTACAAACACCTAAAAATATTTGTTCACAAATATGAATGATCAAATGAATTAAATATGAGAGTGTCAATTTAGTCATGGTGAACACAGTAAATTCTTGTTATAATTTTGAGAAGTCTCTGACCAATATGCCACTAAGATTCTCAAAGGGTGACATGGGTGATAGCGCGTTCTCAAAAGGTCAGAATTATTTTGAAACTTGTCTTGTCATTTGACATCTGGCAAATATCCGCTTATAAATACGATGTGGAGCGAGACCATGGATGCTCTCATTTCTAACATATTATTTGATTCAAGATTAGGTGCTCCAGAAGTGTGCGTAACAATATTGTGTTCGCCCACTCTACATCAAGTTGTGTAGAGGGGCTGAAATCTATGGGCAGGGGGTACATTAACTTGGCTAACACAGACAGTCCCCGAACTCGTAATAAAACTAAAATAAGAAAAATCGGAATAAAATTATGGCCTAACCCTAACCTGGTACACACACTACGAGTACCCAAGATTATACCTGTCCAAAATGATCACCAAGTTCATCACCATGGACTATGATTAGGCAAAGCTAAGGGGCAACAGTACATAATTGTCTTTGGGAACCACTGCACTATGTGACTATGATATGACCGAAGTTTGAAACAGGTACACCGCTACTACATTATTATTGTTGTTTCTCACTCAGATCCAGAAAACAAAAAAGTGTCAAGCGCTGTCATACATTAAAATAAATTACCGTATGTTGGAAGGTTCAGATTGAACAATTAAGAGCAACACATACCTCTGATTTTTAATTAAACACAGAAACCAAATATAGTGAATTCATAATAAAGAAAATAATAAAGAAATAATAAAGAAAATTTTAATAGCATATCAATTCACCTAGTAATTGGACTAAATTAGGATGTTTGACATATTTCATGACGGCCGCTTCTTTCAGAAAATCTTCTGTATTTGTTGTGTCCTCCCTCAATGTTTTTACAGCAATTGTTTTGTTATACCTGAAAAGTAAAAGATATAATTAACGTAAGAAAAGTAATATTATGGAATAAATATTAACATTTTAACTATCAAACATCCACTGTATATTCTGTACTTGAAACCCCTATTGGAATTGGGATTAATTTTATCAAAGGCTGATATAAAATCAAAACTGAGGATGGTCGAAATCAATAAATCTACCGTTACTATTGCCAAATATACTTTAAAATAATATTTCAGAATGTGAAATACCGAAATATTATTTTTGCAGTGTTCAACAAATACCACATAGAAGTCTAGTTTCTATTTTTCAGTTTTTGGAGTCCGGATTCTAATTAACAGTCCTTTCTGGCCACATTGTGAGACTTAATTAATTTGATCGTGATTTTTTCAAATTATCTGTAAAATCAGAATTTGCAATATTGAATATACAATTAATTCTGAATTTAGATACTTCAAATTTGGCTTTGAAATCTGACAAAATATTTGTGCACAAGTTCATGCTGAAATATCATATCTAACCCATAAAATTATGTTATACAAACCGTTTCCATAATGCTTCATAAACATCCCCATATTGTCCTCCACCTAGTTTTTGTTTCATGAGAATTTCAGTTCTGTCAATTTCCCAATGATCAAAGTCTGGTGAAAATCCAAATGCCTGAAAGAAAATGTTAGAAGTTTGTGGACAGACAACTAGACAAAAGTTACACAACGTAAGGAGAAAATCACATGTATATACATGTTGCTATAGGAAATTTCTATTTCAAACGTAAGGAGAAAATGGAAATTTTTATTACATAATAACTGTTACAAAAGCAAACAGCCAATCTTCTTGAATAATTTAACTTTACTTCTATGAATATAATTTCTACTCACAGTTGGTCTTGTTTTCTTTGAAGCAGGATAATGCAAAATAGTAACCAGACCATCTGGTACATATGAATGATGATGAACTAATTCGGGTAAAGTTTTGAATTTGTGCTCAGCTGAAATGTAATATTTCTGGAAAAAAAAAATGATAATATGAACAATGGAATATTGCATAAATACAGGGTAACTGTTAACAAAGTTATGCAAAATTGAGGTAAAATTTTTCGTCATGGCAATGTTAAAAAAGTAACTGTTAAATAGCGTCAGTCGTGATTTGGTCAAATGGCATTTCAATGTTCAATACAGTTTAAAGGTGTCAGTCAGTCGGTGAATGTTTTAAGTAGCATTTCATCTCAACTTCTGTTAATTTTGCGTTATTTTTTCAACACCCTGTATATCCTATTGAATAGGGCTGAAATAAGAAACTCAAATGACATTGTTAATGATAAAAATTCAGGTGAATAAAAGCATACTTCTGACTAATATCAACAACAACAATGAAACAAAGCACCAAAAACACAATTGCAACTGGTACAGTAAAAACAAGCAATTAATAACGTTCACATAGCAATATAACATTTTGAAATCAAGAATACGGTAAAATATAATACTGTGTTTGAGCTGTATCATTTGACACTAGTTTATAATTTACCTTATCAGCATCAGTATTAATACGATAATGATACACTCTGCCATCAAACCTAACTGATACAGACAATTGACCAGGGCAGCTCTCTGAATCACGCACCTGTGAATATTTATAAAATAAATAAATAAAGTAATTTAGTCTGGTACTCCTTGATGTAGGCTACTGATAAGAACATGGTATTGTTGAGAGCAAATCAAGACATAATTACAAAAAATGAGTTTCATTAGTTTCAAAAATATTAGAAATTCAGACACTTGAACAAGATTGGTCACTCAACAGAAAACTCAACAGGCTTTTAATTGCTATATCCGTTGAACACCAGAGAATAATGTTATTATTATCCATCTTTTAAATCACTCAAGTTATACAAAAACACTTTCCAACAAGACTTCTCAAGTGAAATTTTATTAATTAATAAAAACTAAACGATGTAAAATGCTTACCAAAAAGCTTCCATTAATTCCACTACTTAAAAGATATTCAGCGGCAGCTCTGGAAACAGCACCATGGTACCAAGAATGCTTTTCTAAACTTGCAGCCGGAGTAATATAGTTGCTGGGTACCCATCCCCGACTACCAATTGATTCTTTCTGATCTTCCGAATCACTGACACTAATAATTTCACCTTCGCACCATTCTCCAGTATGATTGTATTGCATAACATGTAGCTGACATCCTATATTCATAAAAATGGATGAATATTAATTGGTTGTTTTAAATACTATGTAAAATGCACATATTTCATGAAAGCAAACTTTATATTTGGTTGACTATATTCAGATGTTATTGGTTGCATAAGAGTTAGGAATCAGAATAAATGTAGCAAAATATCAGTCTTAGAAGCCTCTGCGTTTTTGTTGGGAGCACGTCTTTACGATTTCACCCTTTTTTTGTTTGTCCTTGATCAATGTTTATTTCAGAACTGGCATTATTATTAATAACAATACTGATACTTTTTTAGCTAAATATGAGTGTGAAAATTCTCACGAAAGTAGATTGTTAACTGATCAGATTCCCATGAAAATTAAAACTTATTTCAAAATACCTTTTGATATTGTAAGCTGATTAGATCCTCCTGCTTCGAAGGGATAGAGAGCAACAAATATATGAGAGTCTAGTATTTTAGAAGACATTTCAAAGTTTTTCAGAAGTTTACATCTGATGCGGACATCTTAAATCCCAGATCAGCGAATCTGCTCCATCAAAATTCACTGATTTGTAATATCTTTCTGATATGGGAATTGATCATTAGAAAAGATAATTAGAAATCATAATTCAATGTTATCCTAATTGAAATGAAAATCATTCTATCATATCAGACATGCCCATATTCTATTTGATACAGTAATAGAGGCAAAATATTACAAAACTAGATGTTTTGAAGAATCCATAAAATCATTGCTGTTTTTTCAATAAATGGATTTTCATATTAACCCAGACAACCAGAAGAGAAAAGCTCAAAATCCCGTTTAACTGTCAAACCACAGTCTTTCATCCAGTTACTGAGTTACCAGACCCTGTCCACCAAGGGAAGAGTTTACCACTGTTTCCCAAAAATAAGACAGTAATTGTCCCGTTTCATCTCTCACACGTTTTAAATTATTCATTTAAAACGTGTAAGACTGTAGGAGTGATTTCTTGCTATCGACTAGGTCAAAAAAGTTTCACATTTTAGACTAGGTCTTATTTTAAGGGAAGGGCTTATATTGAAATCAATTTTAAAATTTGGGCTAGGTTTTATTTTCGACGAAACACGCTAGTAATTTTTCTCATATGCATGGACCTCATGTTGTGGTGGTCGTGAGAGATGGATGTAATTGACCAACAGTCAATTAAGGTAAACCACACTACTGTACCCGGCCAGTCTGGATTTCATGGCCTTTTTGAACGAGAAATCGGGCGTGCAATCAGAAATTCCCGCGTGCAAATAAGAATTCCTGGCTTGCAATTATAGCTCACGGCGTGCAATTATAGCTCACGGCGTGCAAAACAACTGCGCCCGCGTGCAACTGACTTTGACGTTAGATACCTCACAATACATCCGCGTAAAATAACCGATATCGATAAAAAATACAGTGAATCAGGGCAAAAATGGACGTTTGACCTTTGACCCCCAAACATTATTTCTACAGTTTGTCACTAATTTTGAGAGTGTTAGTGCGACTTTGGATACCGGTACTGTTCAGTACGTTCAGGTAAAATTATTGGATGAAAAATACGTTGAACCAGAGCAAAATGGACATACTTTGTCATTGATTTTAGGAGTGTTTTTCCGTAGAATTAATGGATAAAAAATACGTCAATTAGAGCAAAATGGACGTAGGACCTTTGACCCCAAACATTATTTTTAACTTCGTCACTAATTTTGAGAGTGTTTGTGCGACTTTAGATACCGGTACTGTTCAGTACATTGGTGTAAAATTATTGTATGAAAAATACGCTGAATCAGAGCCGTACCTGGCCAGCGTTGATGTGGAGGCGATCTTTTCGTCCATGACTATTCTCACAAGATTCCTATCATTCAACACGATATCGTCTTTTTTGCTTCGCATTTCTCAATCAGACCAAATCTTGCAAGCTAGTATTAGTCGACAATTGTGGAGTTATAATATTTTGGCATCTTTATATCACTGGATTATTGATATTAAAACCATTTAAACCGATTTACATTGGTGAGCAATTGCAAATTTTCGGCGTGCAAAATTGAATTCGCTTGCGTGCATTTTTGCGGAGCGCTAGCGCCCTCGGGCGTGCACCTGCCATGGAATCCAGTCTGGCTGTACCGTACCGTGTTGGTGCTGTGATGAGAGTCCAGCAATGCTTGACTTAAAATTATATTATATCAAATTTAAATGTCTGAATGTGCAAACCAACTCTTACTCAAGGTAAGGTACGGGGGTCTGGTATAGTTTAGTACCACATCCACTTCTAGTTGGCCGGGCTCAACAATTTTTGCATATGTCAATCCTAACCCTCCACCTGACTACGTCACCGAAAAATTACGCCATTCCGACGTCACAGTGGCGTAATAAGGCCCACCGAAGTATGCGGATGGTCGTCCAAAACGCGCAGACAATAACCCGAAATCGAGCAAGCTATTTCTCTCGTTTTCTCGTCGCAACGATCACGATAGGAGAGAGATCGCCGGCTTTAGCAAGTTCTTATCGGCGGCGCAGATGCCATTTCGGGCGATCGTAATTATACTTTGGCAATCCCTATGACGTGATGGTGACGTCGTAGTGACGTAATTTTTGGATGGAATAGTCAGGTGAGGGTTAGGAATAACATATGCAAAAATCGTTATGCTACGCCCACTGGAGGTACTTGTGGTACTAAACTATACTAGACCCAGGTACGGTACCGGTACATTAATAAGACGGGTGATGCCGAGTGTGTTCTTATTTTCTAATGCTTATTACTGTATTACAATCTGCCAACCGTCATACCAGTGAACCCACAGTCAACCAAATCAGATAAGCAATGCTCTGGCTTAAAATTATATCATATTTAAATGTGTGAACCAACTCAAGGTAAGGTACCGGTACAGTAATAAGACGGGCGATGGCGAGTGCAGGAGTGTGTTCTTATTTTCTAATGCTTATTACTGTATTACCGTACAATCTGCCAACCGTCATACCAATGAACCCACAGTCAACCAAATCATACAACTAGCCTATTTGCTAGCGAAAAACATGTAAGTTACCAAACTAGCCAATAACAATTTCTGTACTTCGATGCAAAAATGCAATTTGATTCCTGTGTTCAGCAGTTCAGGGTCTCATGTAGTTTCGTATTGAACGTACCGTACTTCTAAAGTTCTAGTGCAGTAGTGGGGGTAGCATAACAATTTTTTAACTTGTCAATCCTAACCCCCAACCGACTACGTCATCCAAAAATTACGTCACTACGAGTTACGACGTCACAGTGACGTAATAGAGTCCTCGAAACTATACAGGTACGAACTGTAATCCAAGACGCGCAGACAAGAACTCGAAATCGAACGGCTACCGGTATTTTTCTCGTCGCAGGGATCGCGGGTCTCATGTACTTTCGTACTTAACAGACTTCTACTGGACGTAACATAACAATTTCTTTCACGTGTCAATCCTAACCCCCACCAGACTACGCGTAAATATACCGGTATACTACTACGGACTACGTCTTCCAAAAATTACTTCACTACGGCACGACGTCACAGAGCCCTTCATACTATACGAACTGTCATACACTGCATATAGGCGTAGTAGTATATATTTACGATATAAGACGTGCAGACGAGGGGAGACGGACAACTCGACTACACGGACAACTCACCAGACACAACTCGACTACAAGGCGGCCTGGTGAGTTATCCGTCTTTTCGCATTCTATAGAAAACATTTTTATTTGTGTAAATGGCTTATTTTCCTCATGTTTTATGAATACAAATACAATCTACAGACGAAATTGGAGTAACGTTAGCGAAGTTAGACTGTTGACTTATAGGACTGTGTGCCTTTAAATTTTTGAACTTTATTGGTATTAAATGTTTTGAATGAGCACCATTACATATAAAAAACTCTTTATACTTCACAGTAACACTTATATATTCATGAATGTGAGCTTAGTATATAGCTTATACTTCTACTAGTAGTCTATGGTCGCAGTAGTCTAAACTCGCCTACCGGTACCGTTACCGAGCAGTCGCTTGACAGACAGTCAACTCACCAGTCGAGCAATCGCTTTGCGACGTGACGTCATCGATGCTTAGAGTTGGGACTTCTTTTTTGCAGAAGAAAACCAGCAACAGATAGGCTACGCCTGGCAAAGAAACTGGGCTGACGAATGAGTTGTCCGTGTAGTCGAGTTGTCCGTCAGCCCAGACGAGAACCCGAAGTCGAACAACTACAGATATAGTCTATAAGGATTCACTATAGAAACTGCCAGAAGCACAATATGACGCAATTTAGTCGAGATATAAAATAAACGATTGAAAATTTCACCCGAAGTTATAATGCATCCGAAGTTACCTGCGTTTACGGGTAGGGATTATCATTGGCATGCCAAAAAATTGTTATGCTACGTCCCACTAGGGGCGGCTACGGTATTTAAAATTTATAGAATGGAGAATACCAAACTAACTGCCTGACCGTAAATATATACTACTACGGTCTGACTCCAAAATTCAGGCTCATCAGACAGTATACCGGTACCGTACTATGGATTACAACAGGTAGACAGGAAGAAGTAACCTGACTGTTGTCCGTCTTGTCGCTTTTTCTACGGCGACGTTTTAAAACTCTAGGGGTGTAATTTCGATCTTTTCGGGGCTCCAACACATCAATATTCTCACTTTGGCGATTTTAGGTGTATAAGTGACATATTTTGCTCATGTTACGAAAATACAGACACAGTCTACTGGTCTACATATACAGGTCTACGGCGCGGCGGTGTGGCTCAACGGGCTAAGCGTTAGGAATACGCTCGCCACCGCACCTCCAATTACTCTGCGTGGGTTCGCAGGTTCGAATCCCAAGCAGGGATGGTTATGTGCGAGAGGATTGCTGGACTCCTCGCCGTCGTTGGGTGGTTCACGTAACCGCTGGTCGGTTACGGCTTCCTCCACCACCAAGTCCATGCTTCCGAAAACATACAATAAAAAAACTAATCTCATACCCGACTTGGAATGGTAACCGGACGAGAGGCCGTGGTTCGCCATATGGATAAGCCGTCTTATCGGCTTTCCTCTCCCCCGGGATAAATATGTAAATCTTATCCTCTTTAAACCGGGGTCTGTTGTACCGTAACGTCGGCAATAACAGACTGCTGACGTTATACGGCTGTGCGCCTATTCTGAAATGAATGCGTATTTCTAAACATATTAAAACCTTTAGACATGACAGTAACACATACGGTATATATTCACGAATGCGAGCCGACGGTCGCATGGGTCTCAACCACTAAATTTTCAAAACTGGAAATTTCGAAAAATTACAGTTTTGGATGGGCGATTTCTCGAAAACCTCCAATAAAGCCAGCATAGCGACATATTGGGAAAAAAGAAAAAACCTTCGAGATTCGATTTCACCATGTCAGAATAGTAGCAGCACGTTTTGAACTGGCCATATATAATACCAAACATAGAGCATTCTTACATGATGAAATCGAATCTATAAGGTTTCTTCTTTTCACCCATATGGACAAATGTATACGATAAAAAAATTCATACTATTATAATTATTATATTATAATTATTTACATTTTTATTTATCTTTCACTTGTCTTTTTATATACTACTTTGACATCCCTCTGCAAGCAAAAAATTGTTGATTATTATGCTGAAATAATGCTTGTTAGGTCCTATTAACTATTTTTTTCCCCTCCTAATCTAGACAAATCAAAGCAGATTATGTTTGTTTCATCTTCAATGCGTACCTATGCCATGAAATGAAGCATTTCTGCTAATTCATCACATATGCGTAAAAATTATTTAAATTCTTTCAGTAACCTTTGGAATCTCTTCAGATTTTGAAATCCCGCTCCACATAAATAAATAAAAATGATTTACTCTAGCATTCCCCTCCCCAATTTTTTTCTTCTATTTTGAGAATATAATTTAAAATTCTAGAATGTTCCTCCCCAATATTTTAGTCATCTGAAACTGTGGATCTTAAACATAATAGCTTGAAGGGGGGGAGTTGACTTTGATGACCATCCGGTCGTATCACTCCCTCCTGTCTATACCAAACTAATTTATTTTTATTATTATTACGATGACTGTTATTTTTGGTTGACGAAAAAATAAATCTCTCTCTCTCTCTCTTCTTTTCACCCATATGGACAAATGTATACGATAAAAAAATTAACAGTGATGTTTTAGTAGAGTGTATTTCTGATCATCTGCCAATTGTATGTACAATGCTCTCTCATGGAAAAGCAAATTCAAAGTAGAATTGAAACACTTCACCGCGAGTTTCCTCGTCCAACTTGAATGGATGTTTCCCCGAGCACCGATGTTTTTTATGATTTCCGTAATCAAAATGTCAATGAGTTACAATTTCAGCCGCTCAGACATTTCGTTCTATCAGACAGATATTCAAGCATGGTTGTAAGAAGCATAGCCTCGGTTTTGCGTGTTATTTGTCAGTTTTCAGTTGTGTTTCAAAAAATTAGTTGTAAATGCAGTAATTTAGTTGTTATTATGTCTTCCGATGAGCTTTAGTTTAGTTGCAATAACCAAAATTTAATCCTGAAAAAACTGCGATAGACTAAGTCAAAATCAGTAAGCGGCGCGTGGTTGTATATTTTAATAAAAATTATGGTTTTGACCATGTAAATCAGTTTGTAAGTGCTAACTGTCCGAAACATTCGCAAAATAAGCATCCATAATTTTGTAAACTATAGAGAGAATTTTTCTGTGGCCAAGGGACGGGGAAACTTCCTAAATTTTTTCTAACTTGATCTTGATCTCATCCAG
This sequence comes from Styela clava, assembly GCF_964204865.1. NCBI lineage: Eukaryota > Metazoa > Chordata > Ascidiacea > Stolidobranchia > Styelidae > Styela > Styela clava. The sequence goes on from NC_135254.1 coordinate 23,428,217, forward strand.
GATCCTAACATATGCTTTAAAAAATTCTCTGCTGCTTACTCTCAATCTTTTCCGTACAGGAAACCTTGGTTTCATACTGATTTACGCAAACTCAATAAAGACAAACAAAAACTTTATAATAAACTAATAAATAATTAAAACTTATATATATATATATATATATAGGGCAAGCACTAATTACTGTATAATGAATGCAGGAATCTTTATCCTTGACTATGGACCTTTCCCCGAGCATCAACTTCCTTGTTTACTTCGTGACATTGGCCAATCAGCAAGATGCAAAAAGTGACGTAACAATGCTCCTTTTTCACATCCGCTCACCACTTTTCTCACTCGGACAGATTTTTAGACGTGGTCGTAAACATTACCTCGTTTTCGCGTTTTTGAACTCTATTTGTTAGTTTTCAGTTGTGTTTCGAAAATTTAAATATAAATCAGATAATTCAATGATCACTCTGTCTTCCCAGGAGGAATAATTTAATTGCAGTAATAAAAAAACGAGAATATCGGTCAGAGACCGAAGACTTATCGATCGAAAGTTAGGGGATCCCCCCAAAACACCGCTCTTACTTCATAGTGACACCTTGTGTCCCATCACTAATTAATTAATAACTCGCTAATTATAAGGCATAATTCGCCCAAAATCAATATACTTCTGGTCCGAGATATGATGAATGCACATGCAAAATCTCGAGCAGATTCAATCTCGCTTTCGTGAGATACCGCGTGCATCTAACAGACAAACAACACCTATCAACATACTTACCGATTAAAATCGATAACTAATTAGTGTAGGAATAGCTGTGATAGACTAGGCTAAATTCTTTACCGGTACTTTTAAAAAACAGATTGTTGTATACGATGAATCATAATGATGCTTTGTAATACATCCCCCATTTTGAAGGCGCCAACTCGCCAAAGCCCATAAAATTTTGCAATGGTAAAGTATTGGAAGAATTTTTCGGGGGTCAAAGGTCGGGGAAAAGTCCATCTCACAAAAAGAAATCAAATTATTGTATGTCTAAATTATCTTCTCGCAAATGCAATGGGGAAAACAATTAATGAGCTGATTGGTGAAAATAAAATCACTTGTAGTCCTTCGATTGGACTTGAATGCAGTAAAACAAAAATTGCAAATAAATTTTATGAACAGTTTTTCCAAGTACAAAGCTTGCTTGACAAAATGCCACAACCAGCTAGCTGTGACCAAAACCACCGTGGGAGGTAAGAACTCTCATCCATGTTTTTGAAGCTAAATACTTTATTAGAAATAAAAAAAAATTATCATACGCGAAATGAAGCCCAAGTCAAGTTTTGGAATCGATGACATTCCATTCAAAAATTTGAAATATGTTACGGAACATATTATGGATATCTTGACATATATATTCAACCTCTCACCATATAGTCGTCCAACCTTTTTTTGCGGAAGGGCTACATGTAGTTTACTAATAATTGCGCGAGCCACCTAACATAGTAGTTATGTTCTAGTTTCGCCATACTGACTACAGGGTAATGAAAAAACAAACAATACCCTCACACCACACCTACTTTCACAAATATTAGAACAATAAAACTGTTGTTTCCCAACCATTGATGGGGCGCCATCGGTGGTTATTCCCGAAAGTTTCGCTAAAGACAAGCCAAGACGCTTGATCATTTTTATCACAACTCCTAATAGTCGTACTCCTAATAGGGACAATGGCTTTAAGCTCTCCGGTAATTTCAAATCATCATTAACTCCCCACAAGAAGACCGCCAACTGAGTCTCCAACTGAGCAGTAAACTTGATGTCAGTGCTTTCATTAAGCGCCAAGAAATAAGGTGAAAATTATCCCGCTTTCGCAATTAAAGTTTGCAATTATTGATATATATTTCAATATTAAACTACTTCTCTTTCCAATCACAATGAAACGCACGAATATATTTATGGAAAGTGCGAGCTTTTTTGGAGGTTTGCTTGACATTTTGTCTAACAAATAAATATTTTGTTCGAGATTACCCAAACTTTGTATTGTGTACGCCGTGCGGGATAGCCTGCACTTGATTAGTCGAAACAATGAAATCAGTGGATTGATGAAACGCAGGCCGAACATTGTGGGAAAAAACACTATGACATCATAATGACAATTGCACTCAGAACGACCTAACAACTACGATGACATCAATACAACTACTGCACTTCAGTTTATTAATTTCAAGCCATTGATTAGTTTTTAAAGAAAATCTTTCCCTGAAAATAGTTAATGTTTTTAAAGGATAGCGTGAGCCGCCGGAAGAATAGTTGAGAGCCGCGGTTATAAATCCCTGGGTATACTCTATTAAAGGGTGGTCCAGGCCCGCGAGCCACATGTGGCCCACTGCTTTATTACCTGTGGCCCGCGTCGCATTTGGAGAGTAATAGAAAAATCGCATTTTGTGTTGTTTTGTTATAAAATTAATAAGATTTTTTGACATATTGTTACACCACTAATATCACTGAATTGATTAGTGTTATGGCTAGCTGAGGCAACTAGCGAAGTTGAATGATGTGCTTGGCAGTCTAAATTTCTATCTGGCTTTCTATCGTTTTGGTCGGGAATATATGCTAACAATTTTGGCACCATAGAAAACTAAAAATTGAGTCTGATTCTATTAACTTAGGTTTGCTATGCCTGATAACTAAATATTAATATTATGGCCTAACAATATAACTCATGCCGGGCATGCAACTAGCCTAAACAATATTACAAATAATGCGGCCTATATGTTAGAAAATTTAGTTATTACCCTTCTGTACCTCATGTTTGGTAATCAATCAATATGCAGTTATTTCCAAGTTATTTTGTAAACATGTGTTTTAAAAGAAAGCTGACGAATTTAAGCGGATCTTTAACCGGATATGGGAGGGAAAATACCACAATGCTTGCTTGATATGTCGGGAAGCTGTGTCGGTGGCAAAAAAAATTTAATTTTAAACGGCATTTTAGAAGCTTGTGAGCAATGCGCATTTTCCAAAGTTAAGGTGTTGCTTGGAAAATCTCATCGATATTCGAAAGCACTTACATTTGCAGAAGCACTTTTCCGTTGTGAAGATCGAGTTCGAAATCTTACATTATATGTAGATATAGAAAGACTTTTGCAGGTTTTAGTAAGTTTTTTGGTGGTTTTTGCATGGGTTAGCTTGATAAATTACAGATACTGATGTGTTTGCACAATAAAAGTGTTTGTTTTGTATTGCGCTATTTATCTATGCTTGGCCCGCGAATAATAATTTTGAGGCCCCCGGAGCCGACAACCTTGGACCACCTTGCTCTATTATATTCATTATCGACTATAGACACCAGCGGTTCCCAAGGTTTATAAAAACGCCCCATGTGGGAGCGCTGACGACAAACTGGGCAATGGGGTTGGGGGGGGGGGGGGGACAAATCGTACAATCACAAAACACGTAATAATATTTGATTTGGCCTATAGTTTGCTAGTGATTTCGGTGTTGAAAATTTCCCGCTTAACATAAATATAAGTTTTTAACTCATATGTTTAAGCATAGCTCTCTTGTTGGACACGTGGAGTGGACCTATGAATAGTTTTGTTATTAATTAATCAATCAAATCGTTTTTTATTAGCATTCCGGTAAAGTATAGTAACATGAAAGCAAGAAAGATCACAAAATATACATTTGTACCGAATGGACAGAATAAGCCTCCCCCCTACGGATATGTTGTTCTTGTTCTTTATGTTGGAATTTTTCCCTCTCATCGTTATGAAAAAACTGCTCTTTTCAATTACTGGACCAATTGCTTTGAAATTTTCAGGGACTCAAATCTGTTAGTATTTCAATTCACGTTGAAACTGAATTACGTAGAATGGATCATCGTCATAATACTAGAAAAGGCTAGGACAGTCCCTGTCCGGTACCCTGATACACTATTTGTACCAGTGAGTTACCGCATATGATTATCGGGGAATTGATAACAATTGATTGTTATTTTTGTGGAGATGGCCATCAAAGCCGCGGGTGCAATCTATATGCGAATGCTAAAATCGATGGGTGGAATTGTATGAGTGCAAATGTCCGTGGGTACAAATGTCGGTAGGTGCAAAAGTAGGCAGGTGCAAATGTATGTGCTGTCACGTCCTAAGGAATGATGTAACTTACTTGGTAGACATATTCTCCAAATTGAATGAACTTACCTATACAGTGAGGCATAATCAATTTGATAAAACTTTATAAAAGTGGAATCGGCATCGTCTGAGATCAATATTAATTAAGCTCGTGGTGTTGTATTCCATTACCACTCCAGCTTTTTTCACTCAAACATATTTTCATGCATATCTACAAGCTACAATACAATTTTATTCCGATCGTCTAATACAGTATACCATGTCATAGAAAAAACTATTACACAACAGCACAGGCGACGGAAATATCGGGAAAATACAAAATCAAGAAAAGGTACTGTATTATCTTACTGAAGAGAATAAAGTCATAAACAGCAGACACGAACACGAGAATTATGTGACTGTGAGTGTGCTGAAATGCGCATCATCCTAAATTGAGCAGCTGCGTTTTTGCTTCGTGAATAACTAAACTCATGATAGAGAACAACAAACATAAAAACTAGTTTCGAGGGTTGGGCGTTATTTAACAAATCATAGCAGTTTTAACTAAATTTATATAACATGGCATTCCACTGTTCGACCTCTATGAACAGTTTCATTTTGAGTTTGTAACCGAGATCCTGATACTAAGTTCGATTTGATATCGCGGATTTTATTTGTCATCATTGTATTTAAAACAGACTCTCTTAGTGAATTTTCAGTTTTATTCTCTGATTCCCAATTGGTACGCTTCATTGCGTCTAGGGATGTACGTTTCGAATAATTTATTCTCGAATCAAAATGTTCCCATTCGAATATTTACGAATCGGAATCCATTTGGTATAAAATCATACTATCGTTAATTTTTTTTAAATTTGGAATGGCTACATGATAAATGAACTGAAGAATGAAAAAAGTTAGTAGAAATATAGCCTACATTCAATGAATGCATCAAATATTTAATATATTAATGCCGAAAAAATTTGTTCGTTGTTACATGGAACTACACTCAGTTTTATATTTGCTTTTTATTACATGAATTTTTGTTTACAACTGACGTATAATGATTGTTTTCATCTATTATTGACCTACAAGATTTATCCAAATTATAAACGCTAGTTAAATGTAGTTATAATGATATCGTTATATTGATACATCAAATAAGGGTTTATGTAATGTTTTAAATCGTTGAACTGTGTAAACAGGTCAATCGTGATGTCCTACGACAAGTTGGGTTGTAAGAACAATGAACAAACAAACAATATTGCACCATATTGAGAGTTGTACTGAAATAAAAATAGTTGTTAGTACAATTAAATGAGTGGTTCAAAATTTTAAGTCTAAAGATTGATCATGACACATGTAAACAAGTTTATTGTAAACTCGCATAACACTCCCAAATTGAAAGTTTTTTGAAATCTCGGGGATTTGCGCGCAAATGTTTTACGGTCTGCTTTAGTTAAAAAGTGGTCTTGGAAGATTGTGGTTTTGTAAAAGCAAACCGTGATTTTTTATTTTGTTCACTTTATTATTAGTTTTTTCTCTATTTACTGCTGTTTAATTCTAATCATTATACCTGCCTAGACTAGGGCTTCGACGAAAATGACGTCTCGAATTGTCGAGCGTGAAACAAGAGTGTGGCTCGCTTTGTTAAATCGAACCCACTGACACTACAGCAGCGATGCGCTGGTACGAGCCAGTGTTTATTCAGTCGTTTCGACTCGCCAGTTGCTAGGTTACTATTCAAGCTCACAAGTACTCGTTTTGCCTGTTACAGTATTAGCAGGGCTCAGTCAAATGTAAACTGTGTCTAAAAAGTCATGTTAGAAATGTTCCCACATAAATTGTACATTGTTGTCAGTATTAGGTAAATGTCCATAGGTGTTCAGTGCAGATGCCAAGTATTTATTACTGCAATAGTCTATATTGAACACATATATATAGCCTAGTTTCTAATTTAAACTCAGAAAGCTGGGCTTCCATAGTTTCTATCGCTTTAGATATGGTTCCTGGAACACACTCGCACAGTTTGAAAGTGTTTCCTAAGAACAAAGTACTGAAATAGAAGTTTCCTCCATGACGAACTGGGTGGTGATCTTGGTGACATGTTAGAAGGGCTGTGTTCATAATTTTAGTACCAACATAAAAATGTTGTAGTCACACATCCAAATATAAGTTACGGGATACAAATATGCTAATTTTTCTTTTCGCTCATTTTATTTTAACCTAAAATGTATAAATTTTCACTGCCAATAGCTCACATTTTGTAACATCATTAATACCAAATGTAAGTATGTTTTAGGGCTATTCACGTGGCGCTGCAAATAAGGAAAACAAATACCGGCCATATACAAAGCTTTGGCCTTATCAATAATCAGTAGTTTATTTTCCACCATACTGAAAATACACATTGTGCATACAGAATTAGGTGAAAAAACCACATTTCAGATGAGACAAACCAGCACTTGTCATTGAGCAGTGATACCTTAAACATGTTTTGTATCAATCTTTGAGTACGGTTGTTGGTTATTATTAATTAACAAAACGGGGGCAACACATAGTATTAATGGTATTTACGATTATTGAATGCTTGAATAAAATATGTTAAAAAATTGAATTCATGCCAAGTTGTACATTTTAGAGCACTTGAGTTGGTTGGTATACAAAGTGAAGAAATATTCCTTTAAAGGACGCAAAGAGTTATTTCAGACACTTCTGCTTACAAATGTAAATTGTATTCGAATTCACAGTATATAAATGTAGATAAAATGGAAGACTCAAAAATTACTGAGGAAAACTGTATGAAAACCTCTGAAGCGTACAAAGTTGACGATGACCTGCCGCTACGATTTCTTCAACCCGACGTCGTCAAAGGTTATAGGTACGTATACATATATATACCGAACATCAAATGAAACCACTGTGATCTGATCTGAAGAAAGTTATATATTATATATATTCCTTTTTCGTTGAAAATTCGCTTATTTGTGTAAAATATCAATGGAAAGTGGCGCGATTTATTTTAATTGAGTATAGATATGTTGTCGATTACATGGTTCAAACAGGCATTTTAATCCTGACCGGAATATTCTTTCGGTGAAAAATTATTGCTTAAAATTACTGCTGATCATAATGGAAGCAACCTAATCCTACTCAGAGATCTCCGTTTAGTTGACATTGACCGGTTTTGAATAACTACTTAACCGTTGTTGTATTTTACTGCTGAGATTCTTTATCCATTTATATTATTGAATTTTCAGAACTAAAGAGCCTCACCCGATATATCGCAGTACCAACATGATTTATGGTTCGAAGAGCCCGACGGTTCACGAAGTACCGGTCACATATCAACCTCGATCGCAAAGATTTTCGACCCATCTTGGAGTTTGTGGAATGTACAGAAACCATTCACTGAATACATACGTTGAGAAAAGTGTCGTCACTCAGCCTGATAATGCCGGACTAACCTCTGTTGATCGATTAAACTTTCATAAAAGTTATACTCCTAATCCCAATGTCAGCTAACTATAAAAGTTGAGAATTTCAATGAAAAAAGAAACCTGTTTGCCATTTCGCATGTGTTCGCATTTGTTTTTATCGCAACTATTCTTGAGATTATATTGTGGATTTTGCTTGCGTGCTCAGTCCATCAGCTCATAACAAATAAACAAAATTTAAGATAATGAGTTTGCTTATCAATTGTTTTTTGTACCATCACGTGCGCAATTATTCTATAAATGTTATTACTGCATTAAAATTATACGATCAATAGTCATACACCCATTGAGGTGTTTTTTATACACCTCAATAATTGACACAGTGTTTCTTGGAGTGTAATATGGTCTTTAATATTTATCATGCCATATTAGGGAATTGGGAGGTTATACCCAAATTTTTCATGTTTTCAGTCTCGTAACTCTTTGTATCGTATTATTGTAAGGTATATATTATGTGCTCGTAACTTTATAATTATAAATTATCAACTAGACTAGACACAGTGGGCTGTATTGTAAATTGGGGATAACTTTCATTGTTTCTGTCATATTCATCTAGGGGAGGAAGAATGTCGAAAAGTCGATCTGATCACATTTTGGATCACGGTTCCTCGTCGGGACTCAATTGCGGTTAGGTATAAAAATAGTTGATTGGGCCAGCGAATATTCATTCCAGCAGAGTGGTTAGATCACCACGGCGCGCCATCCGTGGAGTCGCATATAGTCAATTACTTGCAGTGGGCAGAAGTCCACCATACACGGTCACAATGGATTTAGGTTTCAGAATTTGGAATCAAAATCAATTCAAAGCAATTTCAGAAGAAAGAAAGTCTTGATTCTATTAAAGATAACATGAGGCGATTGCCCGATGCAGCGACGTTGTCGCGACATCGACCAAAAGCGTTTATTTCCCCCACGTTTACAGCTTTCACAAGTCGTAACACTCCGGGTTGTTATATTTCATATTGGTAGCAGCTTTAGAGGCTCTCTCAATTTTTTTTTAGACTACTCGAAATGTTAGGAAGTTTTACAAATGGGTCATCATAAACGTTTCTACAAATTACGTACAAATTTCAATTTAATGATAACAACATCATTGCATTATCACTTTTAAAAACATAGGTCTGCGATGCTTCCCTCGTTATCATTTGCTTTCCTTATAATCATGGCGCACAGTGATTTCCCTACACCCCCCCTATAGGGGGTGAACACCCCCCCTAAAATTTCAGGTGAATTTTGAGGTGAGATTCCACACTGTAATTCCTAACTCAAGTATAATTGTATTCAAATATAACGCCTATGGCATATTCATCAGTGTAGATGAGGGGTTCCAAACCGCAGTCTGCGGGCCAATTACGGCTCGCGTGACGATTTAAAATGGCCCGCCGAACTTGATTGAAATAGTTTAACCCTTCATGTGGTACCTTTTGAGTTTTAGATACCGACTATTGTTACATCATTATCACAGTTTAAGGACGTTTATTTCGAAACAATTGAATTATATCGGTATCTTATGTATACGTATGAGTATTAGGATTACACACTGCAGTATTTTAGATATCAGCCGTATATTAGGAAAGCTTAATAACGTCACAAAACGAAAACTAGGCACCGAAAACAGACGTTTTTTAGATGAATGACAGCGTTTTTATTTTTTTATTGAAAAGAATCAAATTTCAGCGATTTGTCTTCTTACCAACAAAATATTTCAGTTCTGAAGGAATACAACATTATGCGCCATTATGATCAGTTGACGCGCGTATTTCAAAATTTAATTCATTGCATAATTCATACAAAAGTCAAACAAACATGTTCAAAAAAATGTGAAATGTGTAACAAAACAAGCCATAAGTAGTAGCCATTCATACAATGCCACTATCAGTTGCAAATTACTTGTTGAAACCTAGTAGTATATAGTTACGGTTGAAAGCCTTGCTTTATTATCTATTTCCCGGGAGTTCTATCAGCTAAATATTATAATTATTGATTTCATTACATAACAAACTGCGATGCTAGGTGTATCTAAAATCAAGCTCAGAGCCTATTTTGGTGCCTATTTCTCAAAATTTTCTCAGGGCGCTTAAGCGCGCCCTGAACCCCAGCCGTGCCGTCCCGCACTTTTCCTCGCTGTCCTTTTCTGGCCCTACAATTTTATTCTGCTGTGGATTTTGGCTCGCCGTCAATCAACTTGGGGGGCCCCTCTTGTACATCGTTTCTTATATACATACCATTTTTTTAAGAATACAAATAGCCTAGTTTTATCCCAAATAGCAAATTATTTACCATCCCCTAATTTTCGAAACACCCCCCTAAATGGAAAAGCTGGGGAACATACTGATGGCGCAAGAGGTACTGACGCATATTTCACTGGCGTTGATCATAATTTGTTTGCTCAACTGATTATGAAAACAGTTCTTATCACTTATTTTATAGCCTGTTTTGCTAATTATGAAATCGCAATAAACTTATATACAACCTACAACAAGATATCATGAAGGTTGTACCTATGGGAATGTTAAATTATAGGGCAAATATTAATATGTATATTTATATCAAATTAATTAATTGGATGTAAATGTAATGTGAAGTTTTGTATATTTTAAAGCAAGGGAATGAATGTGATACTGATTAATATTGATCCCCATAAATAAGATGATATATCTTTTTTTTTATTACAAAATTTTTGAGAAATTGGGTTTGCATAACTTTTGCTTTTAAAATGAATTATGTGTAATATATAAATAGTACATATATATATAAAAGGGAAACATGAAACAATTTAAAACAAAATTATTGTTTCTTTTACTGTCATTCTGATTTTCCTTTCCAGTAAAAACAAAGCCAGGAATGAGGGATATTTCAGGAAATGGTCAAGGTGTATAATGTGAAAGAGCCTGAATCTGTTAGTTACATATTCATGAATCCTGGAAATTTTGATTATGTTTTTGACCATTAAAAAACACTCGGGAAGAAAATAATGCCAGGATAATTGCAAATCTCCCCCTCTAACTGCACTAAGCAGAATTAAAAACCAATGCACGTCGTTCACAAGCGGGATTTCCAGAAACATAAAATATACATATTGGCAACAGCACCAATGATAACCTTGTCTCTAGTCTACTTTTTTACACTCAACCAATGAGATGCCATTGACCAAAGCTACATGTCATATATTCAAGCTTATTTCGCTACCCTACGATGGTACAACCGATTCACCCACACTTAAATAAATAAACACTCCCTGACAAGTTTTCAAAACTGAACATCCCTTTACTCCAATTAAACATTGTCAATAGATGTTGAACATGTTTTATTAACAAACAAGATCACAATTCTAACGATTGGATTTTGCAACACGTTCCAATTCATCCTTCTTCTTGATGGCATACGAATTCGATGATCCCTGCGGAAGAATTGAAATCGATAAATTAAAAACTACAAAAAAATTGTTAGTTATAAAGGTCAATCAGATAGTTATGGGTCTGAATAACAAATCACAATAAACATATTACAGGGTAATTTTCAAACACTAGTACATAGAAATTAACAGAATGCCAAAAATTCATAACATACCCCTCCAAATTGATGATTCCAAGAAGAACATGTCACAAAGGTGCAAGTCAAAGAATTATAGTATAGTATATTGCAAACATTTTTAATCAATAACAAATACAACATTCAGTAAAAAAGTATATCAAGAAATGATATTACCTTTGCAGCATTAATAAGTTCATCTGCCAAACATTCAGCAATTGTTTTGATGTTACGGAAGGAAGCCTCTCTCGCACCCGTACATAAAAGCCAGATGGCTTGATTGACACGACGAAGAGGTGACACATCAACAGCCTGAATAAGTTACTTCCATAAGTATTTTGCTACAAAACTAATGAATTCACTAAATAACCAGTATAAAGAATTTGTGGTTCACAGTAGAAAATTTGATCATATACATAGTCTTAATTTCGCATTATGTAAATGGAAATATATACTGTGTGATTCTTGGTGACCATTTTTGGTGTCTGAATTATATAATTAAAAGTGAATCTAATGCTGGCAAAACAAAATGATCTTCAAAGTGCAGTAAGTTTATTAATAGTAGTGACTGGCGGAACTAATAGGTATTTGATTATATTTAAACAATACACATAGGCCGTCGGATCACAATGAAATATAGCAGAACCCTGGACTGCACTGGCGGAACCCGATTAAAAGCAGTCCAGGGAATTTAAGAGCGTCGAAAGTAATATCCACCTCAAATTTCGCCAGACTCTGTATTTTACTCTTGCTTCATACAATTCACAAATAGTGTCATTGCACTTTGATCATACAAGCATTGTACAAAATGAGCATGCTTCGCTTACCTGTCTCCTGACTGTACCAGCACGTCCAATTCTAGTTGAATCTTCTCTTGGCCCACCGTTGATTATTGCATTGACAAGAACTTGGAGTGGGTTCTGCAAGGTAGTAAGTATATATGAAGAAATATATGAAAAATAGAAGTTATACAAGACACGAAAATAGAGGTATTTAGAATACTGATGAGTGAAAAGTTGACCTTTGACCACTTTTACATAATACAAATTATGACCTGGTAACTATGAACTAGAATGCTAATAGACCCGTACCACACTTGCACGTTTTGAAAATGAAGTTACGGGAGTGGAGCATAAAGATATCCCACCTTGTGTTATAAAGAAAGAAAATTGAAAAGACCATCTTAATTTTCTTTTAAATCTTATCAACATTTGATATTATTGAAGCCATTTCAGTATACTATTTTATAGTGTTTCAGGTAGCTTCCTCAGCAGAGTTATGAGAATATTTCATCTTTCAAGTGTATATGTTCCCGACCCAGGCAAAATTTAAAACATGATGGTGTACTGTCACACAAAATAATAGGTTTATAAAGCACTTGTTTAGAAGGCAACCAGATTTCCGAAGCAAACCGAGTGTATATTATGTATAAAACAAAAATATTTACCTCCGATGTCAATAGATGGATGATTTCGAATGCATGTTTCACAATGCGTACTGTAAGCAGCTTCTTTCCATTGTTTCTACCATGCATCATCATTGAATTGACCAAACGCTCAACAATTGGGCATTGTGCCTTTCGAAATCTTTTCACCTGGTACCTACCAGAACTGTGGGGAAGATATTTGGAATACTTGTCCTTTACAGGAAGGTAATCCTAAAAAAAAATGTTTTCAAAAATTTATATAAGCTAAAAGGAACAAATTGGACATAAAACTCAATAATACGAACATGAATTAAAATATAAAAGTAAAAAAAAGCTGAAACATTGTACATGGTCCTAGCAATAAATCTTTAAGCCATTTTCAGAGTTACGTCCCTATGTGTTAAAGCGGGGATTCCTTCGATTTTTTTTCATTAGTTTAATATTTTTCCAAAAGCAATATTGCACCACTCCAATTTTAAAAGACATGATTTGCGTCCCTTACAGTACTTTCTATCATTGCTATTTCGCTCTGTTTGCAGAATTTTACACTGTATTCAGTATTTAGTAAGAAGGGTGTCAATGTGGTAGTCAACGTTATATATAATCTATTTAAACTGAACATCAATAATATTGCTTTTATAAAGACCACAAATTCTCACGATAGGATTTTCATATTAATCTAGGGTGAGTGGAATAACTATGAGGCAGTTTAATCTTGTGGCAAACCACGAAATTGAAGGTTTTCTAATGCTCCGCATGATTCGCCGCCCCTTAGCCTTCCTTGTTCAGTTGTGTGTGACACTATTTTAATAGTCTCATCAAAGTCGGGTATCGAAGCTATAAAATGTACTGAATGTATGGCTACAAACTGCAGAACTGGCAAATCCTGAAATTGGTCGTTTAACAGAAAATAACTTGTCAGAGTTTTATGCATTTCTATGTTAACCACTGCACATAGCAAATTTGTTCAAGTGCAGAAGTGGGGTCTGGTATAGTTTAGTACCACAAGTACTTCCTCTGGGCGTACCATAACAAATTTTGCACATGTTATTTCTAACCCCCACCTGACTATGTCATCCAAAAATAACGTCACAATCACGTCATAGAGCTCGCCAAAGTTTAGCTATGATCGCCCGAAATGGCATCTGCGCTGACAATAACGAACTCACTAATGCCAGCAGTCTCTCCCATAATAGGATCGTTGCGACAAGGAAACGAGAGAAATGGCTTGCTCGGTGTCGTGTGATCGTCTGCAGGTTTTGAACGACCATCCGTACGTACATTTTGGAAGTCTTTATTGCGCCACTGTGACGTAGTCAGGTGGGGGTTAGGAATGACATATGCAAAAATTGTTAAGCCAGGCCAACTAGAAGTACATGTGGTACTAAACTATACCAGACCCCAGAAGTGCACTGAAAGAGCAAATTTAAAAATATCAATGGTTTAAAAATTAGTATTGCTAGTTCAGATTTAACAGTGCTGAAAGTTTAGTTAGGATAAGATATACAATTCCTGCCAATAATGCGTGCATGCTTGGTGACGTGGTCAGGTGGGGGTTGGGAATGACGGGTCTGGTATAGTTTAGTACCACATGCACTTCTAGTTGGCCTGATTCAACAATTTTTGCATATGTCAATCCTAACCATCACCTGACTACGTCACCCAAAAATGACGTCATTTCGACGTCACAGTGGCGTAATAATGCCCACCAAAGTATGCGAATGGTCCCCAAAACGCGCAGACGAGCACCCGAAATCGAGCAAGCTATCTCTCTCGTTTTCTCGTCACAACGATCACAATAGGAGAGAGATCGCCGGCTTTAGCGAGTTCGTTATCGGCGGCGCAGATGTCATTTCGGGCGATCGTAATTATACTTTGGCAAGACCTATGACGTGATGGCGACATCGTAGTGACGTAATTTTTGGATGGCATAGTCAGGTGGGGATTAGGAATAACATATGCAAAATTCGTTATGCTACGCCCACTGGAAGTACCTGTGGTACTAAACTATACTAGACCCGGAATGACATATGTAAAAATTGTTGATACCACTGTCAAGCTATACTAGACCCAATTCTGCAATTCTTGGAGTTACAGTATCACAAACCTCTCGACCATTGGAGCATCTGCAGACCGAATATTTACAAAGTTTGTTAAAAAATATAACTTTACCGTGAGTGATATATCGTTAATTTGAACATCACTGGTGGTCCACCGTCCGAAAAGTTTGATTTCAGGCGCATCAGCTACAATAGCTTCTTCAGCGAGCTCCTCGGACGTCATCTGTAAATGTATAAATAGATGTTATAGAAAAAATATAGGCATAAATAAAAGAAAATACTATCAATTAACATAGTTCTGTAAAGGCGATTAGATTAATACTGTATTTTTAACACTGGAAATGGCACCCACGTTTTCGACTGAATCAGAAGCAAAAGACCGACGAAGTCATTCACTCCACTTACTTGGGTTAACCGCCACTATCGGCGCTATATACATATATATCTTCGTATGCTTCATGCGCCCCGCCCCGTCTGCATATGCATATGATTGTTATTTGCGTAAATACGCCGAATTCAGAAGCATAAACCAAGTGCTTAGTGTTTATGCTCAATATGCTACTTTAATTAGCGTTAGCGATGATACCGCTAAGAGAAATGAGAAAATCTCAATACACAAAGGAAAATATGGGACGAATTCAAAGAAGAGAGAGAGAGGCTTATGTTTTCGTCAACCAAAAAAGAAATAACAGTCATCCTAATAATAAAAATAATAATAAGTAATACCTTTGTTTGGTGTAGACAGGAAGGAGTGAGACGACCAGGCGGTCATCAAAGTCAACTCCCCCCCTTCACGCTATTATGTTTAAGATTCACAGTTCCAGATGACTAAATATTAAGGTTTTTTAATGTGCGTATTGTGACACAGTTACATTTTATTTTTGCATTATTGTTTCGTGTGGCAGTGCTAGAAGCTTACTCACTCACTCGCATGCTATATCAGGGGCGGGCGCGTATTTTTACGTTTTTAACTTTGTCTTTAATTTATGCTCGTCCTCCAGGTCCTCTGCATTTTGTTTGTCCATTTGCTGTTGTTTTGTTTTATGCCAGAGTGACCAAAATAAAATCGGTTGATTGAAGGTAAAACATTTCAGAGTTTAAAATAATATTCACAAAATGGAAGAATAAAATTGGGGAGGGGAATAATAGAGTAAATCATTTTTATCTGTGTATGTGGAGTGGGGTTTCAAAATTTAAAGAGCTTCCAATGGGTTTCCGCATTTAGACAGGGATTTCACAGATAATTACACTGAACGAATTCAAATAATTTATGTATGTATGTATGTATGTATGTTTATTCGTCTCGTGATAGTGATACATAAATAAATGAACAATTATTATTATTTAAGACGGGATGCATGCACAAGACATACTGGCCTAAAATACAAATGTGCGGCATGCACCTCTTTTGACAAATATGAAACAAAGAACATTAGATTAAATATGTATAATGTGGCGCCTTATATGAACAGTTGTGTAAGGTGGAGCGGACGATGGGTCGGTTGGTGTGATGAAAATCAGAAAGTAGCAGTGGCGGCGCGTCAATAGGGCCAACCGGGGCAATGCCCCGGTTGTTTTTTCGATATAATAAAAAATATTCGAAAAATACCTCAATATCGGTTGCACAGACTGTCTACACTAGCCATATTCTCCCGACATGGTTCATTTTTCGCTCGCAAAGCCTTCGCCGAACGTCGACGGGGCGACGCCGATTTTGCCCCGGTTGCTCATTGTATATCGTATTCTCTCTTTTATCTTCCACTCGCCGCGTTTGTCTCGTTTGTTTTCTGTTTCTTTTACTAAATCATCGGGGCCAAAGTGACTATAACTTTGATCTAACTATTGACTTTGATCGAGGCTAGCCCCGAAATTATGACGACACAATGCCGACGTTTCTTACAACAACGTGTCGACATATTCACGCATTCCTTCTTGTTCGTTGGTTGCTTGAAGAGTTGATAGTTTCCTCGCCTTCGTTTTTGTCGCTTGTTTCGCTATTTGAATCAGTTAGAGACCTTTAGTCCATTTGCTTTCGATTTTTCACATTCCTTTTGAGCTCCTCACTTCTTTCCGGCTTCGCATTTCTTAGCCTTAGACCTCATAATGAATAAGGTTGATGCACTACTTCGCACTCCGTTTTCGCAACTGCCGCTGGAACAAAAATTAGAGGTACAACGTCTTGGGCCTTATCAACCAAAAAATTGTTCACTGGAACAATCCCATGACGGAGGAAAGCGTCGGCGTACATTCTGCGCAGAAACTTGGTATAAAAAACACGAATGGTTGTGTTACAGCGAGGACAAAAATGCACTTTTTTGTTTTTATTGCCTACTTTTTGCTACCGCCCGTGACTCCCGTTGGTGTAAATTTGGTTTTAGAGATCTTAAACATCTTTCCGAGCGTGCCAGGGATCATCAATCTTCTATGGAGCATCTGGACAATGCAGTAAAATACCGAACATTCGGAAATGTTAATATTGCAGCACAGTTGGATGAAGGACGCGCGGTTTCTATTCGTCGGCACAACCAAAACGTCGAGAAAAACCGCCATGTTCTCGGTCGATTGATAGATGTTTTGAAGTTCATTGGTTGTCACGAGCTGTCCCTCCGTGGGCACGATGAACGGGCTGGCTCTTCTAATAGAGGGGTATTTTTGGATAATACACCGCATCCCTAGATACAGTATTGAGAGATCATCTTGATGCCGCAACTGTTTCGAAAGGGACATTAAGGATATCCAAAATGATTTGCTCGACTCAATGTATAAAATTTATTTACAACATTTGGCTCTGGAAATTGAGAATTGCCAGTTCCTTTCGATTCAGTCTGACGAGACAACTGACATCACGTGCGTTTCCCAACTGGCTGTGATTTTTCGGTTTGTGAAAGATGGTAAACCTACCGAGAGATTTCACAGCTTTGTACCAATCGTTGATCGCACGGCTTGCGGGATATCGGCTGTACTGAAAGAAGTGTTACAGCCTTACAACGCGAAGTCAAAATTGATAGCTCAAACTTATGACGGCGCGGCAGTCATGAGTGGGTCGAGACATGGTGTTCAAGTTTATATGAAAGAAGATTTTCCTCATGCGCATATTTTACATTGTTATGCACACCAATTTAACCTCGTTATTAAAAATATTAGCTTGATACCCCTCTCGTCCGTATATTTTTTGCAAATATTTCGGGGTTTTCTTCATTTTTTTCCGTTTCGCCGAAGCGCTCTGACCTCCTTCGCCAGATATGTAGCCGCCGTCTCCCAGCTTGTGCACCAACACGTTGGAACTTCCAATCACGCGTGGTGCAGGGCGTGTCCGAAATTAGGTCTGAGCTCATTGAGTGTTTCAATGGCATTCAGAGCTCTCCGGTTTGGGACGAACGCTCTGTGAGGGAGGCGACAGGTCTGTGTGTGTGAACCACACAGATTTTGGTGAATCACTTCAGTTCGCGTATCAAATTCGTAGGTCTTCTTGTTTAATTTATAAAATTAAAGCCGAATTTGGTAAGAATTGAACGAAAAATAAACTCAATGAAAAGCATTTCAACAAAACCTATCATGATTGCATTTTTGGCAGAAGAAAAGAAATGTATAAAAGTAGGCTACTATTTATTTAAGGCTAATATTTTATAAAAAGAAGTATTGTTTCCATGTCATGGGTTGTGCCCTAATTGTATTAGAATCACACTAGTATAATATAGTTTCCTGGGGTGAGGGAAGGGAGGTATATATTTGATTTTGTGCGATGACCTATATGAGAAAGAAAGGGCCCAGCATGATACTTTGACAAAAAGAATTGTTTCTATTGATGGCTGGATTGAAGTTACCGTATATGTGATTAATTAGCAGAAATGTTTCATTTCATGGCATTGAAGATATAGCTAACGAGAATTTACTTTGACTTGCCAGGTTAAGAAAAACAATCAGTCTTTCAGGCAATGCCATCAAATTGGCAAGAGTAAGGCCTAACAAGCATTATTTCAGCGTAATTTTATAATTATAAATATTTTGTTTGCAGAGGAGTGTCGAAGTAAGATATAAGACAAGTACATGACAAATAACAAATATAAACAAATATAATAGTGGTTCCTCATGCGCATATTTTACATTGTTATGCACACCAATTTAACCTCGTTATTAAAAATACGTGTCTTGATACCCCTCTCGTCCGTATATTTTTTGCAAATATTTCGGGGTTTTCTTCATTTTTTTCCGTTTCGCCGAAGCGCTCTGACCTCCTTCGCCAGATATGTAGCCGCCGTCTCCCAGCTTGTGCACCAACACGTTGGAACTTCCAATCACGCGTGGTGCAGGGCGTGTCCGAAATTAGGTCTGAGCTCATTGAGTGTTTCAATGGCATTCAGAGCTCTCCGGTTTGGGACGAACGCTCTGTGAGGGAGGCGACAGGTCTAAAGCGTCTGCTAGAAGATGGTGAGTTTTCATTTTTTCTCGCTTTTTTCTCCACAATATTCTATCACGTGGATGTATTATACGGCGCATTGCAGTCAAGGCTAATGGATGGAGAGTCTGTGCAGTCGTGTATTTCAGACTTCTGCGATGCTGTATCTCGTATCCGAGAAACAATAAAATACGACGACACATGGAGTGCTTCTTTACGCCGCGGGCAAACAACGCAGCGTTTGATTTTGCCTGCAAAGGAATGCTGTGACATTCTGGTGAATCAAATAGGCGATCGTCTGCGCACTGAACACCTTGCCGCGTTCTCTTTGATGAACCCCAAAAATTTTTCAAAATTTGCACGTCAATTTCTCATCCATTTGTTGGCTACTGTCTCCAAATTTTACCCCATGATAAACGTGGGTAAATTGGAAAATGAATTGCGATGTATATACACCAATCAAACTTTTTTGAACATCACATCAACTTGCGCGCTCTATGGGTTCCTCATAGATAACACTCTAGTAACTACCTTTGCGGCGTCTGCAAAATTTCTGGACATCATTTTGACGACGCCTATTTCTTCCGCCGACGCAGAGCGAACATTCAGCACGTTGAAGCGTATTAAAACGTATCTCAGAAACACAATGAAGCAAGATAGATTAAATTCCTTGGCTGTTTTATCCATTCACAGAGACGTTATTTCTGGGATGCATGACTTTAATCAGCGCGTTATTGAGCATTTTGCTTCCAAGAAACCGCGGCGTGTTGCATATATGTTCAAAATTTCCATAGGTGCAATGGCATGCAAGTGCAATTGTCGTGGGTTCAAATGTAATTGAACCATATTCAAGCAGTAGAAGTCTAGCAGCATATATATCTATGAGTGAGCGACGCATGTCCTTATCTTTGCAATAACTTTCCTTTCTTCATAGTAACGTTTTAAACCTTATTTTAGGTTTTGTCTGCTTTCCCGAAGTTTCTGTTAATATGTCATTATATTTATCTGGGTAAATATTGCCTTTCCTTTTGAAAGAGGTTTCAAAATAAACTATGTCTATATTTATTAATCCCTTGACTTGGACCGGTTTTAAAGACACTTTCTTATCGTTAAAAATTGTCGCTTTGCCGATTGGTTGTTACCGATGGAATGGTTTTTATACTCATAAAATGATGGGAGAACTTACAGCGCTCATCCTGTCCCCGTAGATGGGTGTGACTTGGTCCCGCAGTAGCTTGCCCCGGTTGTCAAAATGACCACGCGCCGCCACTGGAAAGTAGTAAGGGAGGAAGGAGTATGCAAAACTGTTTATACAGGGGAGGTTATAAGACAAGACAATATATATAAATAGAGACAACAAAACACAAATACACATTCTACATAATAATGAAATCAAAATTTAGGCGTAAATACTGCACCTTTGAACGGTGAGACCGTATAATTTGAATAGGCGAAGTATAAGAGATAAATTAGCGGTTCTTGTGCCTATATGGTACGCGTCACTCAGGGGTGCTAGTGGAGTCTTTGATAGAATATGGCTATTTCAGCAAAAATGTGAATCACACAGATTTTGGTGAAATACTTCAGTTCGCGTATCAAATTCTCAGGTCTTCTTGTTTAATTTATAAAATTAAAGCCGAATTTGGTAAGAATTGAACGAAAAATAAACTCAATGAAAAGCATTTCAACAAAACCTATCATGATTGCATTTTTGGCAGAAGAAAAGAAATGTATAAAAGTAGGCTACTATTTATTTACGGCTAATATTTTATAAAAAGAAGTATTGTTACCATGTCATGGGTTGTGCCCTAATTGTATTAGAATCACACTAGTATAATATAGTTTCCTGGGGTGAGGGAAGGGAGGTATATATTTGATTTTGTGCGATGACCTAAATGAGAAAGAAAGGGCCCAGCATGATACTTTGACAAAAAGAATTGTTTCTATTGGTGGCTGGATTAAAGTTACCGTATATGTGATTAATTAGCAGAAATGTTTCATTTCATGGCATTGAAGATATAGCTAACGTGAATTTACTTTGACTTGCCAGGTTAAGAAAAACAATCAGTCTTTCAGCAAATGCAATCAAATTGGCAAGAGTAAGGCCTAACAAGCATTATTTCAGCGTAATTTTATAATTATAAATATTTTGTTTGCAGAGGAGTGTCGAAGTAAGATATAAGACAAGTACATGACAAATAACAAATATAATAGTGGTTCGAGTCTATATTCGAATCAGAGTCGCAGCAAATTTCGAAGTTTATGTTGCAAGGTTAGTTATAGTAATTCCAATTCCCAAGTCGAAACGCTGATATCACATGTCAAAACGTATATAGGCTACTGACCTACAATAAAATGAATAAATCTGAGTCACATTGACACTAGGGCTTGAAATGTCCCTGGCAGAGGTTGCGCATTTTTTACTTTGATGATACAAAAAGAATTCTCAAAACTAGCACTAGGGAACATCAACGAGATGTTAAACAGAATGAAATTAGAAAAGTCGGCCCTCTAGAAACATGCCTTTTCATCAGATCACAGCTTTGATTTGGGAAACGGCATGGTATTAGAAAATGGAACCCACCACAGAAAATATAAACTATTTCTCGAATCATATCACATAGACAAAGAGAAGAATTTGATGAAGAAGACTTTTTTGTCCTGAACTTAAATACAATATTCAACTGCAATAGTCGGTTTAACATGTCATATAAGGTCTAGTTTTTATGCCGAGCTTGCTCTGCTATTTTTCTTTATCTAGGAGTGTTAACTGTAATGGTGAGAGAGATACATTTCCAAACATTTGAGCAAGCAACTATTTCCATATACAGTAGGCCTACAGTCAATTTCTAATCATTAATTCACAAAAAGCCTCAAATAGTTTTGTTTTGAATAAACAATTTGCTATTTTATTTCATAAATTGGAGACGGGGCTTTTCTGAACTACTTTAGCATTTACTCAATCTTGTAACAATCGATTTTCCTTTATTACAAACCTCAACAATAGCAGATGCATCAATTTTCCCATTTGCGCATATATATTTTATCACGTGTCTCTTTTCCGGACCTTGTGATAATATTCTGAGAAAGTGAAGAGAAAAAAATAATGGTCAAGTGAAACGACTGAAAGAGAAGTTCTCCGAGTGGATTCGTTCAGAATTACGTTGGAAAATATTAAATTATGTCGGCTTGCAAAAATAGAAATAAAAACAGTAAAATTATCAGTGGCAATATAGACTGTCTCTGATAGCTTTTCAAAGCTCATCATAAACTATCACAATTTAAAAAAGAAATATATATATACTATTTTCATTTCCATTTTTCATTCATTTTCTAATCCCACTCGATCTTTTATTTTGTAATTTATGTTCAAAAAACTTTAAACAATGGGGAAATTATTTTGGAACAGCTTTCTGACTTTCTTTACAACGAATTTTATTTCTTCACGTAATTTTTGCATTAATTTTGCTCCGAATAAAAATTTTCAAACTCACGTTTATAATAATTTCTAATTATTTTGCAGATACAACATGATTTTTCATAGTCTAGAAAGAATCATTTTCTGAATCATCATGACTGACTGAACAAATTCTTATTCTTCTTCGCCTAGCGTTGAATTGTTAATTTAACCAAAGGTATAGTTTGTTGAATTTCCGTGGTTGGTCACAGCAGAATCAGCATTATCTTCATCCTCAATGATGTTTGATTTTGTCAGATATTCCGGTGTAGTTGAAAGTTCCATTTCTGAAAACAGGATCATTTTATGCCTATCATCTGTGCTTTGTTTTTGTTTCTCAATGAAAAAAATTTCTGGTTGTTTATGATCGGATGTTTTCGCACAGTCTCCTTTATTTTTCTCCGACCATTTAGACTTTAGAGAAACGTTGAGATATCCCATTTTTTCATTTTGCCAGAATTACTTGAATCGCCAACAGCATTGACCTCATGTTCATTTATTAGCAGTTTAGTTTTGTATGACTTGTTTTCATCAACAAAACTCACTGAATAACCTTTTCCGCCGATAACACTCGCAAATTTATCGGCAATTTTATGGCTGACTTGGGCACGTTTCAATGCTTGCAAACCTATTTGTCTCCGTAGAAATCTTTTTTTCCTCCGAATGACTAGAAATACTATTATTTTTAGAAAGTTGTCGAGAAATCTCGCTAAAGATTTCGAGAGACGGAGTTGGGTCTATTTTTATCTGTACATCTACAGTCTCAATACAATACGTCTCGGTTCGACCACATTTTCAATAGACGCTGATCTCAATTCTGTATTGCCAGCAAGTATTTTTAATTCGCATCTGTTGTAGATATATATGGTGTGGCAAACCATTTCTATTTTAAACTTTTCTCATTTATTTACTATGTAATCTATCTAAAGTTTCTCCTCTCTTCTATAAACCATACTTGAGCTGTTGTTTGTCGTCCTGATTCTATAATCAGTTTTTATTTGTTTTCATCGCCTGTTGTGCTGATTATGGACACGAAAGCCGAAACGAAGTGGTATCAAACCCTGGCTCTGCGATTTCGCGCTAAGGGTTAGGAATAAGGTCATCACCTGGTTACCCAGCCTTACTCCACTCCATAAAAGTTCGATGTGAAAAACGAATCCCATAAAGCGCACAGAAATATTTGAAAAATTAAAAGTAACAGCCTTCTAGTGACACCAACAAGCGTTAATCAATGAAAATTTCAAAGCAATCGATCCAGTAGTTGAAAAGAAAAGTTTTTTTTCCACAACAACAACATAATAACAAACCGATCCATAGGTCCACTTCGCATCCAATAATGACATGCCAGAAATAAATGGGATTTCAAGCAAACACCAAATCTTTAGTTTTTCATCATAAGCCATTCCTGGACTGACCACTCTATCCTTATCGCAATTGAAGGATAGTATATGTGCTGAGGAAAAAGTTTATAAAAGTTGGAAATAGGGTAGGTATGCACTTTGGACATTTATTAATAACATACCAGGTTACATGAAAGGAAAATTCAACGATAGCGTTGTTTATAACAGTAGAACTGTACAAAAATCAAAGAAGCGACTTCTCAGAAATGAATCCAACCTCAAGTTTGGCAGCAAAGATTTTTAATGTCCAAAGAATCCAAAATCAATTGTGATTAAAATAAAACTTCCTTTTTCAGCAGAAGCTACTGTATTATCAGTGAAAGTCCTTCAGGGAAGGAGCCTGACATATAAAGTATGCTGTATGCTGTAATGAAACCATTCCAACCTGTGTAACTTTGTGTACAGTAATATAAGATATTGTATCACACTCTACATTTATAAAGTTGTTGCCAAAAATGGTGTATAGATCATTCTAATAGAGTGGAAAGATCAAGAAAAGAAGCCTTTTGTAAGAAAGCTAAATACAACAGAATATAGCACACTACATATGGGTAGACGACTATGCAAGTAAATATCATTAATTACGCAATAGATATATACAATAGTATGAAAAATAAAGATACACTACAAATGCACAAGGCAGTCACTGACATAAAACACGGCAACAACAAACTGCACACTATATTTAAATAAAAACGCCAAAATGTTTTGGTAATCTCATCTTACCTCATATATATCAACTGCATAATTGAATCAGATTACCCGATTCACACCAAGCTTGTTCATATTGTCATTTCAATTAATATTTGTCCAAGACAAAGTTTCGAAAACTAAAACATTCGATTCATTTGGTCAGAGTTAGGTGTGTTGGATCATAAAACCTAATCCAAAAAAAACATTTACAGTTGATGAATAACATATTAGGCAAAGTATAGTCATTCCAGGAAGAAAATTGCAAAAATATTCTAGCAATGAAGTTAAAATAGTTTGTGTTTTCCAAGCACAAGTGAGTAATCGAATAGGGCAGGCATCAGCACCATCAATTTCAACATTCGATATTGCTGATTTTTTAACATACTTGACTGGATTAAACTGGCTCCTCATTTACAATGGAATGCTGAGTTAAAACCAAAACATTGTTAGAAATTAGGATATTATCTTATTATAAGCAACACAAATGACGCCTAATAAATAACAAACGTACTATGAAGAAAAAAAGCCAATATAGCATATCCAATGCAGTAAAATAATCTACAGTCACAAACCACCATCATTGCAATGATATAAGAAATTCTCTTCAACTCTTGGCATATCAACGAGACATGTTCTATGCTTTTCATAAGGAAATTCTTCATTGAAATCACCAGTTGAATATTATTCTCAAAATAAAGAACTTGCTGGAATGAATGAGAAAATTTATATATGCTTCTGGACAGAAAAAGCAACAGATTATGAACCTTACAAGAATGATAGAATATTCTCCTCATTTTTATTTAAAGAAAAAATGTTCAACAAATTCTGAATATTTTCAGTTGAGGAAGGACAAAAAAAGTGAAGAAAACCATGCTATAATTTATTACTGTACAACCAAATACGATTATGAAAAAAAAATTATAAATTTTTATACAAAATTATAAAAAGAATGTAAAGTTAATAAGTTTATTGACTTGAGTTTCTTGACAAATAACTGTGAGCTGTTTAGATATACTGCAATCATTAAGTTACTGACTTACATGTGTTATAAAAAGACTGATAGCTGTCAGTGATGAAGTGAAATATGTAAGTATGTTTGATATGTCTGACATAACAGGAATAAAATATTGAAACATATCTATATTCCCTATATCATTTGCAGATGATTACTGGTAGAAAAAAACTGTGGCCTGGTCTATTTACTCTAGACTGGACTTCAAATTTAATAGATTTCTGTAGATGTATAAACGCAAAATGACTTCTTATTTAATATAGAACTTTTTGTTATACATATTTTGTTTCTTATAAGTAAAGTCATAAATTATATCATAATATATATATGAATATACCAGAATTCCCAAAACATAAAATTTCATCCTGTTTGAGTTTATTATACAAAATGGGAATTGCATTGCAAAGATATATCTTCATTGAATAAAATGTTTAATTAAACTCACTGAGTATTTCCGGTTACAGCCATTAATGAGAAAACTAATAAACAGAGCAACTGATGTGATATATTAGTCAAGTGAAAAGTAAAACAAACAGCAAATATTAAAGCATAAAAGGATTTGCTTTATTGTCCTGCGTCATTTGAGGTTGCATACCCATACCCATGTTGGGTTGCATTGCTAAGCTATTATTTGCCATCATACCCCCAGGTGCCATCCCTGTCATACCATAAGTGGCCATCGGATTAGGAGACGGCACACCATATCCCGGCATTGCCATTGGATTCGTTTGCATTCCATAGGGGGACATTGGGGTCACCATAGTTGGTGCTCCCATCAGAGATGCTGGAGGCACAGTAGTGCCTAGTGTGGGTCGAAGTGATGGACCCCCTCGTATTTGATTAATGCTTGGTTGAGGTGTTGGCTGGGGGAATTGATATGATGGTGCAGGGCCACGGGGCATTGCAGAACTAGTAAATGGATTGCTCACAGCTTTATTGGAGGGAGCAGGAGTGACGAGACTATCAAGATTCACGAGATCAGCTGCTTCTCCAAGGAAATCGTTGGCAGATTTTTTTGGCTTCAAATCAGTCGAATTTATGTTAACAGAAGCCAATCCGAGAGTGTCAAATTCATCCATAAGATTTTGTACTCCAGTTGTATTTTGCGTGGGCTGTATACTAGACGTTGCCAATGAAGCAAAAGGATCGAAACCATTACTTACAGCAGGCTGTGCAACTACTGTATTCGGTGAAGACCATGAATCGCCACCCTGCACCTAACGTAAAAGGTATATAATAGAATAGATATTAACAATTGTTTTACGACTTAGATTTCACATATACATTTATTCAAAGTAACCTGTATAAGAATAAATTAGGGATAGAGACTAGAGCAAGGATGCCCAACCCGCTACCCGTATGTGGCCCGCCAAGCTGTTCACTGTGGCCTGCACTATAAATCAGTTTATAAGCAGACTTTTCAAATTTATACTATTTTATATAGGCTAAACTTAAAGTATGTTTTCCCGATTTTGGTGTGAATAAATAGCATGTATCAAGTCTTGCGATGTGGTGGACATCAATGTTCATTTTTTTTTATTTCTCGCAATACTGCGCTGTGCAATCATTCACAGTGAATCGCTGAGAAAATCTTTTATAAAAATGAATTTTCAACCCAAATTAATTCCATTCTGATTATTTTCTCTCGCTCGTGTTGACTTTGATCCTCCTTATCATCACCGTAAAATCAAACAAGATAGATGCCCAAATATATGGACACCAGGGATGGCCATTTCCGAATACTAAACTATTCCGAATACATTCTAAAATAATGTTTTCGAATCTGGAATTCCGAATACATTCTAAAATCGAAAATAACACATTTTTGTTTTAGTTGATTAAAACCCAGTAAATTAGGAAATAAGTTTCAATAGAAATATCAGAATGAAGCCACAGACCAACAGTATATGTACACAAAGTAATTGATAGTTTATAGCTATTAATAAAAAATAATAGCAACTTGTGACACAGTCAGTTTAATAAAATTATTCACTTTGTACAAATGACCATATGAAAAGATAGCCAAGGAGTTGTCTGACGCTTTCTATCATTTGTACCATGATATTACCATAATAGTCGAGTCTATTGACAAAATAACTACTTGCATTCAGATAATTGTGTATATTTTCTGAGAGTAATAAAATTTATTTGCAATACAGGCAACAACAATCGAAAATCCATTATGCCTTCAAAAATTCTGATATTTAAGCCTAGAGTATTCTACTACCTACCACAGTATATTTAGGCTTCCCGCTGCTTGTCAGCAGGGAACCTATTGTATTCCTGTGTTTTATTATTATTATTTATTATTATTATTATTATTATTATTTATTTTTATTATTTTTTTTTCAAATTGGTCCTACAAACTTGAAATTCACCTCAAATGTGCAGAAGTTCTCAGCTAGCAATAAAATGCAAATTTTATGCATGACTGACCACGCTTTCACGCTCCAGTGAGCAAAACGCGTTTTCAGTTTTTTTGCGATTTCCTAAAATTGATACATGCTATTGGGTTGAAATTCATAACAATGATTAATGGACATGTTCCGGATACGATATGTCAAGGATACGCATGAGTGACCTCGGCGATACGCTCCAGTGAGCAATATAGGATTTTCATCTTCTTCTCGAGAACGACACTACTTAGAGACTTGAAATTTACATCACATGCAGATAATGAGCCCCCCACCATAAATGGCAAATTTTATGCATGACTGACCACGCTTTCACGCTCCAGTGAGCAAAACGCGTTTTCAGTTTTTTTGCGATTTCTCAAAATTGATACATGCTATTGGGTTGAAATTCATAACAATGAATAATGGACATGTTCCGGATACGACATATCAAGGATACGCATGAGTGACCTCGGCGATACGCTCCAGTGAGCAATATAGGATTTTACATTTTAATCTTTTTCTCGAGAACGACACTACTTAGAGACTTGAAATTTACATCACATGCAGATAATAAGTCCCCCATCGTAAACTGCATATTTTATGCATGACTGACCACGCTTTCACGCTCCAGTGAGCAAAACGCGTCTTCAGCTTTTTTACGCGGGAAGCCTGTTAAAGCTGCACGCAGCTCTAGTTATTATTATTATTATTATTATTATTATTTTTTTTTTTTCAAATTGGTCCTACAAACTTTAAATTCACCTCAAATGTGCAGAAGTTCTCAGCTAGCAATAAAATGCAAATTTTATGCATGACTGACCACGCTTTCACGCTCCAGTGAGCAAAACGCGTTTTCGGTTTTTTAGCGATTTCTCAAAATTGATACATGCTATTGTGTTGAAATTCATAACAATGATTGATGAACATGTTCCGGATACGATATGTCAAGGATACGCATGAGTGACCTCGGCGATACGCTCCAGTGAGCAATATAGGATTTTACATTTTCATCTTCTTCTCGAGAACGACACTACTTATAGACTTGAAATTTAAATCACATGCAGATAATAGGTCCCCCATCATAAATTGCAAATTTTATGCATGACTGACCACGCTTTCACGCTCCAGTGAGCAAAACGCGTCTTCAGTTTTTTTGCGATTTCTCAAAATTGATACATGCTATTGGGTTGAAATTCATAACAATGATTAATGGACATGTTCCGGATACGATATGTCAAGTATACGCATGAGTGACCCCGGCGATATGCTCCAGTGAGCAATATAGGATTTTACATTTTCATCTTCTTCTCGACAACGACACTACTTAGAGACTTGAAATCTACATCACATGCAGATAATAAGTCCCCCATCATAAATTGCAAATTTTATGTATGACTGACCACGCGTTCACGCTCCAGTGAGCAAAACGCGTCTTCAGTTTTTTTTTACGCGGGAAGCCTGTTAAAGCTGCACGCAGCTCTAGTTGTATATAAATTTATGTGAACCATATTGTTATTATGTGTAACATATTGTTGTGTTTGGAGTTAGAAATAAATTAGTAGAGAATAGATGACCACCACTGCCAGCGCGCAGCCAGGATTTTCGAAATCGGAAATTCTCCTTGCCCCCTGTAACACCCACCGCGATTCCGCGCTCGTTAAAAGAGCCGTCTTGTCAGCGTAAAATGATCATTCTGTTACGTAAAATATTCAATCCATTACAACTACGAGATTCTAAAATATCTTTATATATTAATTTAATGTGTCCAACATAACTGCGGTTGCTTCTTCTTACGTCAAAAAAAAACATTACTATTCGATCCACGGCAATCTATGACCTAAAATTACGAGATAAACTGCTTGATGTATATAATTTTAATATGTATTTTTGCAATCTTGCCAACTCGTTATCGCCGTTAGAAAAATCTCAAATAATTATATAAAATCCTGTTAAGTGTAGAGAATAATTCATTTCATACAATGAATATACATATAAAGTTTAGCAGTAAATTAGAAATACATATTCATCGCCGCGATTATGCCACCTGTTAAAAGAGTCGACTTTTACAACAAATAATATAACAACGAATGTATATTTTTCTGTTGTGCAAAGTGATGAATTCGTGACCAACACGGACATATTTAAAATGTCTTGCTCTTATTAATTTAATTGTATTCAATTTAACCTGCGGTTGCGTCGACAAAATAAAATCCTCACCTCTCTTATATACCATTGCAATCCGCGGCCATAAAAATAAAAACGTGAGGTAAACTGTCCGATTAAATATTGTTTTTATCCGTATTTTGCGAATTCGGCAAATATTTAGGTGTACTTGTTAACAGTGACTCCGCTCGATCGAAATGCTCAGAGTAAAATATCTCAGAGTAAAATTTATTTCAGCACAATAAAATTGATTGAATATACTTTAGATTAATTATATTATATACATCCTCACAACCAGGGTAAAAGTCGCTTTTCAAACCTTGTATCGTGTTAACCCGAAAATATTCGACGGCAATTTAAAGTAATGGATAATCAGGCAAATCCCGCCCTCAATTAGTGACGATATGTTTCTAAACGCCGACCAAACATAATGTGAATTATAACGAAATTTTGCGATTTTCACAGCCTAGAAAAGCGTTTTTTAAATTTTCGCGGGCCTCAATAAAACTTATGTTGTTTACGGTTTTATTTTCAGTATTTTAAATTGCCGCTTTTCAATCAAAAAGTTGCGTTGTCTTTAGAAACTCGCCGCCAATGAACGTATTTACCAGATTCACAATTCCGTGCGCGTACAAAAATAAAATAAATGTTATCGTTATCGAGGAACAAATTTGTGGAAAATTTTCGTTTTAGAGAAAATAACACAATCGTAAAGGCGTTAACGGGCCTAATAATACACGTTACGCTGATGAGTGATAAAAACAATCACGTGCAAGTTTCTATCGAGAATGTTTTCATTCAACGGAAACGTCTTGAAAGCGGCGTCGAAAATGTGTGACGTCAAACAAATATCCGATATTCTTATGAACGTGAATTCCGATATTCGAATGACGAGATATTCGAATACTTTATTCGAATTGGCCATCCCTGATGGACACAAATATCAATACTAAGTAGTACTGCTGTACTGGTATGCAATCTGTCACAGCAGACTACCACATTTCTAAATTGTATTTTTTTTTTCTATTGCATATTTAAAAACTGAGTTATGAAAAAAATTGGTAGCTTTATTTAAAAGCAGGTAAATTTTCCGGATGATAATTGATAACAAACTTCAATAGGTAAACCAAATAAATAGCAAAAAAAAACACAATTTCATTACCTTGATTTGTGGTTGTTGGTTGCCGCCACCCCATGGATCGATTGAATCAACAACAACCGGAGGCGTGACACCCCAGGGATCTTTTGGAATAGACTGAATCTCAGGTCTTGACATCTCTGGTGCGGGACCCCATGGATCAGCGGGTTGCTGAGGTTGTGGTGCAGCCACTGGCAAACCAAATGGATCAACGGCAGGGCTATTGGAGGCTATTGGAGAGGCAGCTGCAGCAGCTTGATTTCTGAAAAAGTAATAAAACGGATGAATTAATCAACAATTAATCAAATCAACTGGTCTTGGGTGGGGGATTGGTAGTTAATACTATATTCAGTTTTTTATGAGGAAATTTGCTCAATGAAATGTCACACTCAGAAATTTGAAGACTGCTCTCTGAGCAAAGTTAAAGTGCCAAAAGCTACTGATATTATATCAATTAATTAAAGTGTGGAATGGCGCAGAAGTGGATATTGACGCGAAACATAAAGCAGTTAGAGTCAATGAGCAGTTGTGAGGTAGGCTAATGAATTTCACAGGACTGGTGTTCTTGCAAAAAAATAAGAATTGTGCATAATAAATTTTTTTTGTGTGGTAGGTATATTGTTCACTTCTACCTGATGTATAGCTTAGCAATTATAGAACAACAGTTGTTATAATTTTAAACTAAATTGGATTTTTTTGAGGTCTTAAACAAATATTATTCTTAAACTTTTCTGTCAATTCAAAAATATGTGGCTTGGTTGGTAGATAATTCTGATATTGGAATATTAAAGTAGATATTATTAATATTCATTTAATTAATATTGAGATATACCGAATGCAAGGATCAATAAATAACATGATAAACAAAATCTCCCAAGAGACAATAATATGAAATATTGATAAATAAAATGGAAAAAATCAACATTAATTAAATTTCAGAAATCATGTACCGGTAACTGATTAGAAAGG
Source organism: Styela clava (assembly GCF_964204865.1). Taxonomy (NCBI): domain Eukaryota; kingdom Metazoa; phylum Chordata; class Ascidiacea; order Stolidobranchia; family Styelidae; genus Styela; species Styela clava. The sequence continues at coordinate 23,460,438 of NC_135254.1, forward strand.
ATGCTAGGAATTTTGCTGTGTGAATATCTGTTTTCGAAAATGTATATATCAAAAAAAAAATTTGTTTATAAAAGTTGACAAAACTGAAAAAAAAAAAATAGAATTTTATCTTTAGGAAGATTTCAAAATCATCAAGGGTTCATTGTATATACCAGGGATGGCAAACCAGGTGGGCTATGTATCAGAGATAGCAAACCTTAATGGCGAAGGCACGAATGAATGCAAAAAATATAACATTTCAGTGATAAAAATTGCGTATAAAACCAGATTTAATTCAATCCAACGATATTGTGAACTACTATAATACACCAGTATGCAGCTGCTGGAACAATATAGTTGTGACATTTATGACATAACAATACAATTGATCTGTTCATTCCTCACAACTTGTCTCGTAACAGTGGTTCACTTTCGGAGGTACGTTAACCAAAGACAGTGTGAAATGTTTTTGGAGGTATACGTAATTTTACTGACTTGAAGACCACAGAAATAATGATGATGCAGGATGGTATATAACTTAGAAAGCCAATCGATAAATATAATTTGTTGTGAGTTGAACTTCGGATCTTCCCGGAATTTAGTCAAATCCACAATTTTTAGGACTTTTAAACCAGTCCTAATTCTCTATTTTTACCTTCTGGCACCGGTTGCACGATATACGTTTACATCTGTAAAGCACAGTACAAAACCATATTTGGTCAAAATTATATATTATATAGTAGCTTGATTAGCTTTTCAAAAAATTTCTTTCCTCCGCCACTAACGACCGTCATACGAAGAAAACTTGCTAGATTTCAGTACTTCAATGTTTCATCAATGTGTACCTTCCGATGTGCTAATAAATCTTTTATTGTATGCGCCTTTAAATGAATGAACTAATAAAATATGTGTTAGCACAAAATGTTTGTATTTTTGGTTGGTGTAGGCTGGAGTAATTGTTTGCTTATGAATGAACAATAAAAGGCGTTTCAAATCAGATTGTTAAAATATTTATTACAAGAGAGTGCACTTTTACTCAGAGTAGGATAATCCGTATACCTCAAAGTCAGTAAAACTCAACGATCAGTAACTTTAGAATTAACACACAAACACACGATATTGGTACACCTTATTGGTACCCATACCGATACCACATTAACTATTTTTGTTGTAGGCATGTGACACAGAACTCAGCAGAAACTGCCAATCACCCTTATGCAAATTCACCTGAAACCGCAAAACCACAGACAAGAATATTATTTAGCAATCCCATGGGATTTTAAATTCTGCATATCCCTGAATTCAATGTAAAAATATTATGAAAATTCTCTTGAAATCACAAACAACAGTATTATTAAATGTAATACAAATTTTTGTAACAGATGATTACCGCTATAATCAAGCAAACTGATTCAACACAGAGTTTCTAACACAAATTGCATTCTCATACATTTTTGCCCCCCGCAATGGAGTGATTCCAATTCCACTAGTATCCAAGTCATGTTCATGTAAAGCCCCATGGTAGAGCATATAAAACGACCACTCACTAATAACACTTATCAGTACAACGCCGAGCAAAAATTCGTCAATGTATTCAAGATCGAAAAAAAAAAGTGCATCTTAAAATTGTTTAACAGCTACCTACAAAAACGTTCCGTAAATAGATAGTACTGACACTGACGAGATCTGCCCATCTCTAGTATGTATGCGAATCCTATTATCTCACATGGTTTCAAAAAGTTGAGTGCGAGAAGTCACCTCAGTCATGATATACCGTTAAGTGTAGCATTTGTAAAGCTCAAAATTACATTATACCAATTACCAACCAAAGGATTATAAGACTTGCAGAAAAGATGCAACAACAAGTTTTTTATTGATATCTAACACGGTGGACCTCAATTTAAAATAGTAGCCTAAAGAACAAAGGCCGTTAGTGGAGAAGCTTTAGAACAGTCGTTCCCAAACTTTTAACAGTTGGGACCCACTATTTATTACCACAGCTTATGGCGACCCATTTAACTTTTTATGACATAACACAGAACACAGCAATGGCTAATCATCGCAAAACTACCGTGTTTCCTCGAAAATAAGACCTGGTCTGAAAATAAGACCTACAGTAATTTGAATTTCAAAAATGTTTTTAATTGAACCCTACCTTTGAAATAAATTTAAAATGTGTGGGAGAGGAAAGGTTCAATGACCTGAGGTAAGGTGAAGATCACACCACTATTCAAGATTGTGTGATGTCACAATCACAATTATGACATTTGTCACTTGGTTTTTGTATAGGAAATACAAATAAAAACAATGGATGACGGTTTTTATATAATGTTTATTGAAAAATCTCGTGATTTTCTACAATGTAATTTTATTTTTGATAAATGAACACAAACGACCTCTTTCAAAAACAAACAAACATAGTGTTGTTCTTCATAAAAAAATAAATCTAAATCCTGTCTAAATTTCGGGGAAAAATAGTAAGAAGTGCTGTACAATGTACAAAACTGTTATGCGTAAAAAGCCACATGGTCATTCTTTGTGTAGCAAATTTCTGTTCCTTTGAGAAGATCGTAAGAATGAAACTTTCACAGATTAGAATTTAAATTCAATTTAATTTCTTTTTTTTTTTTGAAGATTTACGTATTCGAGTCGCCACCGATCCTAATAACCAGTATATTTAATCAAAGCTTTCTACATATTTTCACGACCCACTAATATTTCTTTTGCGACCCACCAGTGGGTCGCACCCATAGTTTGGGAACCGCTGCTCTAGAATATTCAGCTCTTAATAATTAATATATGACTATTATTCCAATTATTATTAAAGTGTAGACAGGGACGTGCAACCTGTGGCCTACAAGGAAAATTAGTGCGGCCCGCGGAGAAATGCCAATTTCAAATGGTGTGCAGCCGTCGAAACTAGTTTTTTTTTATTTAGTTCAATCTGGTATGTGCGAGTAATTCTAATCCCTTTGTGTTGCAAAGCCTATAGTCGAGTCCAATTCATTATCTACGCCTATATTTACCATCAGACAGAATAAAATAGAGAATACTAATTAAAACAATGTTTATCTTAATTATTTTGCATAACCGAATTTGATTTCTATGAATTTAGAAATTTTGTCTTGGTGAATTTCTCTTGTGGAACAGACTCACTTCAGAATTTTTAAAAATATAGAATATATACACAATACTGAGTGGCCATTCCTGGGTGTAGGGATGGTTACATTGTCGCAAATGCCATTTGAATGGTCTCCCCCATTAAAGGCATAATGGGCTGTAATATAGACCATATACAAACAATCATTGAAACTTCATTGTAATTATGTTCAGACGTAATATATGTAAATAAAATAATATTTCCAACATCATTGCCATCTGTATTAAATATATCATTAGTTAAAAATTGTATTCAGAGAATGATAAGTTTGGTAAAAATCGATTTTAATTCATTAAATAATTCAATTTGGCATCACAAGCTTTCATATGATACTAATGATGACAAGATTTCATTTTATTTATTTGAGTTACGGTAATCATTAATAGAGCAGTTTCTTCCATTAGACAAGTGGGCTAGCTATTTAATACAAGTTTATTTGGAATTCTTACGAATGATGAGTAATCAGATGCGATGACCAGTATTGTGTGATATATTTAGTGATTATCAATAACCAAACACATGTTATCAATATTCCATGTCATTATGCTGTGGCAAAATCAATGCTGGCACAATTATTATTCTCCATACCATGTAGGAAGAAATAATGAATATATATTGTGTACTTTTCCTTGAAATAGTCAATACTAAAAGTTTTTACTGGCACTTCTTCGATAATTTATGGCTTTTCATGCAGTAAAGTTTTGTTGTGTAACTTATTTTATTGTAAAACCAATATTCTGAGGCAGGGACTTTTCATTTAATGCAAAATAGATGAGTTGAAATCTTAACTAATCATTAATCGTCCATACAGGTAGCTGGTACCGTAATTCTCTCCAGATTAAGTATGTAAATCTTCATGGCAAAAATACTGTAAGTCTTGGAGTGACTGTACATTCATTATTTATCGTAAAATTATAAGTTACTATAAGAGAATTTAAACATAACATCTAATTGATTAGTACCAATTTTTGACATAAAGTGGTGGAAATAAGACGTCCATGAAACTGACAGAGCTGAAGTAACTCAGTCTATAAAAGAACGTACCGCTGGGCGCCGACCATATTGATCATGATCACTATCAAAAATACTGTGAGTCTTTGAGTGGCTGTACATTATTTGATCGTAAGTTTCACTTATAGTAAAATTTTACCAAATTTGGAGGAAATAAGACATCCATGAAACTGACAAAGCTGAAGTAACTCGGTGTATGAAAAGAATGTACTGACAAGAGGCAATAGTTCTGCTGTCTGCACAACAATCTTGTAGAATTAAAAATTGTATTGATTTACCTTCCCCATGGATCATTCAATTGTGCTGCTGCGTTTGTGAGATCAAGAAGACTGGACTGATTGTTTGATGTTGGGGCAACTGCTGGTTTTGCATTTTCAACACTTTTGTTTAGTGCCATTTTTAATCGAAGATCATCGCTGTCATCTACTTTCTTGTCTTGTTCTGCTTCTTCTTTACTCATAGCGAGAGCTAATTGCAGCTGAAGTTCTTCTTCGCCTGCTGTTTGAGGTCGAGCCTGAATAAAAAAAAGCTTGCTCGAATCATTTAAAGATTTATCATTCACACTTTGTAGTTCCTGGCTTGACAGTTAATATTCTTTCACTTCTCAGAAGTTCATGTGACATTGACATTTCTTCGAGAAAATATTTACAAAAGGAGAGTATAGAAATTTTTTTCAAAGTTTTGATATCCATTTATGACACATGACTGTTTTGGTCAGGTGGAAAAAAAACAAAAAAAAGGTTTAATTTTTTTCGATTAGGTAAAAAATTTGAGAAAAACTGTGAATAAAGTTAAAGCTTTTAATCAAAACACAATAAATAGCCAGCCAGTTTCCTTTTCACAACCTCAAGAGAGTCAGAACTTCATATTTTGTCATAAGCATAACTAAGAGAATCACAACTCCATCAGAGCTTAACAAACTTTTTTAGTATAAATATTATCACTGCACGCTAATAAATTTCAAATTTTGCCATAGCATAGCACACTAATGATCACAATAGTGACAATACTAATCAATTTAACCTGGAATAGCCAAAACACACTATTTAACTAGGCATCTCCAATAATATTGTTTTATGCAAAATTGAACTAATCTTTCTCTGCAACAGTCTTGAATAAATGTGACATCACAATGACTCTTAAATATTATGGTCCTTATCATGGTGCAGGAGGATTAGATAAAATGAATCGAAAAAAATTAAGAAGAGGATAGTTTAAATAGAAAACAATCACAATTAGCAAAAAAACAACAAATTTATATTCCTCCTACACCTTTCATGACACATGTTAGGTCTCTTTCATGGGCTACTAGTATGTCACAGTTATGGATGTCTGGTATGCATTTTTCTGCACCACATCAATTTTTTTCTTTCATCAATTCTTACAATCCTATTCATACCTGCTCAAGTTCTGTTGACACTGGTGAAGATGTGAGAGCTGTGTGTCTGGTCTCCGGTGTACGATGAGTTTGCGGTGTTGAACTTCCATGCCCATATGAAATCTGAAGTTTTGAATAAAAGATTATATATTGCTGTATTTTAAACATTTCAACTCTAAAGTGATCTTCGTTATTGACTAAACCTAGGGAAATCCACGGGCAAAAAAGAATCTGCAATCTTGAATAAATAGTAGGGAAATAATGAGCCAATGTAGGTCACATTTCATGAAAAACTGAAAAATATCAAAACTAATCAATAAGAAGCGATAGTTCAAATACAAAACCAAGACTGAAAATACCAATTCGTATCTTTTTAAAATGAAGCCAAAGAAAAATATGAATATTATGGGTTATGGCTTGGAATCTGAATAAAATATTCCTCTCAGATTCCAGATGTGATTTGAGAATAAACCACGATATTTGGTTAGTTGACTAATACTTTTTGTTAACAAACAAATTTGAATATGGTAGTTGTATTTTGTTTTTAAATAAAGTAATACAGATTCTCCTAATTCTTGGAACGAGCACTGTTGTAATTAGGGGGTATAGATAAGGTTAGTTCAAATAAAGTACAATTAGAAAAAAATTGGTTCCCATCAAATTTCTTTGGTAAACATTTTTCACAAACTTTTTTAAAATATAATTTACCGTTAATAAAAAATTTTAAAACCCCAATCAAAAAATATTCCAAATCACACATGATTCAGAACCAACTGTCATTACTTGCACATTGATTTTTTGATTGATTTTCATTAATAAAACTAATTTCAGCGTCATAGTGAAAGTGCAAATAACAGGATTCAAGATTCATATTTCATATAATAAATCCAAAAACTTTTGATTTAATTTCTCCCATCATCAATTTTCTAGACTGGGTACTGTGTCATGTCTTTATTTTATCAGCATATAACAAAATGTATGAAATAATATAGTAGTCGAATATTAATCTTACTGGCAGGTTTTGTGAATAACATAAATAAAATGCAATTTGATTCAAACATGCTATTCAATATTAGTTTAAATTTATTATTATTATTATAAATTTTTACACTGAATTTCAGGTTGCCTTGAAAATTAAATAATCAAAATTACATTAGAGCGATGCCTTTTAATAATCAGCATTAATAATTTTTAAATAGTGAATAAAAAATCTGAAGATGAGAATTTTAAAAGATGTCAAATGATAGGTTTTAAGGGTACAAACGAAATAGAAACTTCATGCAGGAAATCAGTTTGTGAACATCCACAACAGGGATATGAGAGCGTAAAATCATACCTGACGATCACTTCCTATACCAGTAGTGGCCTGAGCAAATCTCTCTTTTGCTTTTATTGCTCTTGCTCTTTCAGTTTTCAAACGATCTTCATCTTTGAGAAGAAGGACTAGTTGTTTCGATTTCTCTCTGACATTTAAACCTTGATCTTTCCCATCTCGATCAAGAAACTGGAAATCTTTAAGTGTTTGTATAGCAAAAATATTCTCCTTGCACTGCTGAGCAACTCTTTCTGAACCAGTTTTTATAAGATAATCCAACAGCGTAAGTGCTTTATAAACATGCCGCCAATTTTTCCCATGATCGTTTACTCTTTTCCAAATCATAGACATTATTTCCGAAAATGCGATAACATTATATGTCATATCTGCTATTTCACTCATCAGTGAACTTGAAGGACCCCAGGCATCATTTGATGTGGCTTCACGAACTTTAACCTCAGCCTCTGTGTAGTTACGAACAACATTCATGAAGTTTCGGCGAACAGACATTTTTCCTTTCCTATATATATATACGGAGATACGCTTGTGTGTTAGAATTCACCAGAAGAAAATGATTACAGATTTAAGTTACACTAATACTATAATATGACAGCCAGGAATCATTTCTAAAAATTTAGCTTATACAGTTAGAGGTAAAATCAAAAATGAAACTTTAAATAATAAGGGGATAACAGTCATGAAGAAATAAGACCTACATTTGTCCTGATGAACCTAAACAAAATATCTACTCAGACATTCATTAAATTTCTAGATTTCTCAAAAATAGCCGAGAATGGTTGAGATGGATTTCAAAAAATTTGTTTATTTTGTTTAAAAAAGAGAAACTGAATCTTATCTTCTTATTATACCCTGATAACAGTATAATCTAAATCTTAAATGAAGTTTATTGCTTAGGACAGGGGTGGGCAACCCCTGGCACGCGAGCCCATTTATTCGGCACGTGAGCGAGGCCTCAGAAACAAGATCATTCTCTTTCAGATAAAAAGTTTTGAGGCTCTGATTTATCTGATGAAACTAGGTGTTTGTTTATTCATTATCGTTTGTTAACAATCTGTTATTCATTTAAAATTTTAAACTCTTTTTGACTTTTCATAACATATGGCTACAAAGAAATATATTATGACGAATTGCTCTCAACGAATTGTGACGAGACACAGCATTTATTGGGGGTTCATTGTCACGTAATATATAGTTCGTCTGTGCCACCATTTTTCTTCATTTCTGATTGATTTATGAAGTTGTACAGCTTATGTTGTTTAGAGTTACTTGCTAACTTACTGAAATAAATTGAGTTCGAAAGAAATAAAAGCAATTATAGAAGGGAAAACAAGAGAGAAGTGCAGAAAACGAACTATCGCGTGATTGGGAAGAATTTTTCGTGTCTTAAAAACATTGCAACTGCATGTTTTTATCTACATATGCTTGTGACTTTCTGTTCTCAGTTATGAACTTTAGCTCATAATAGTCTCATAATACAGTAATAGGAGTAGCCTGAAAGATGAAACCAGTAGTTCGTAACTTTCTTTCAATGTAGCCTAAATCTCTATCAACGGTAATGCAGCAGCAGAAGTCTCACTTATATAGAATAAGAAAAGTAATCAAATCTATTTGTCGGGCTGATATTTTCCCGAATAGTGAATCTGTCTGTAGCTTACATGTTTAGAAGGTTTATTATTGCAGCATTGTGTATTTTTGCTTTAAATGTAACAAAGCATTGTTTTAAATTTTGGTCGGCACGCGGAAGAATTTTTGTCGTTAAATTTAGCCGATTTGGGCACGCGAGCTGAAAAAGGTTGCCCACCCGTGGCAAACGAGAGAACTAACTGTTCATTTCGGGTGCTCGTCTTGGATGGCAGTTCATATAGTTTGAAGGGCTCTATTACGTCACTGTGACTTCGTAATGATGTAATTTTTGAATGGTTTAGTCAGGTGGGGGTTAGGATTGATAGGTCAAAAAATTGTCATTCTAGGTACGAAACTACATGAGACCCAACCTTTTGATATCAAAATTAGGGTATGCTAAAAACCTTATTAAACCAATGGCAAGCAAAATAAAATCTCAAATAATCGAAAACACTAACACTAACTAACCTACTCAACATCACTTTTTTTTAGTTTTACTGGTAATGGTACGGTACCGTTCCCGAATTCTCGATACCAAAGTGACTATAACACTTTGATTTATAGACACTTAGCTCGATACCACAGCAGTGCACACGCCCGATGGCGCTAGTACTTGACGAATGTGGGTGAACAATTTTATACTACTATATTTAAACTTTCCTCCCCTCATATAAAAAGTAAAAAAAAACTTTTTTTCTAAATATGGAAAATGAGAAACCCGATTTTGCAAGGAAGAATTAGTATTACAAAGACTTCAAATGCTCCACATTTACAAACAATTCTACATACTCACCTGTTTTTATACCAGGTTGATATTTCAGATCACTGAACGCTAGAGGAGGGTTGGTAGCATAAAAGTCATATTGGGGATGGCAAAATAGGGATGGCGAAATACGGTCGAAAGGTGGCAGATTAGGGATGGCGAAATAGGGACGAAAAGCCAAATTGGGGATGGCAAAATGCGGTCGAAGCGTGGCAGATTAGGGATGGCGAAATACGGTCGAATGGTGGCAGATTAGGGATGGCAAAATGCGGTCGAAGCGTGGTGGCAGATTAGGGATGGCAAAATGCGGTCGATGGCTGTCACTTTTTGCCAAATCGACTGTCATAATGCGCTGTTTAGTATACAGATAACAATAAACAATTGCCTCAAAATTACAAAGAAATATGGCCAAAGTGTTTAGATTTGGGGCTGATGAAATGGATTAGTACCTGTCAAATTCGGGCTGGGAAAACACAGTCGATGAGTGTCAAAATGGGATGACGAAATGGGGTCGAAGCGTGGCAGATTACGGATGGCGAAATGCGGTTGAAGCGTGGCAGATTAGGGATGGCAAAATGCGGTCGAAGCGTGGTGGCAGATTAGGGATGGCAAAATGCGGTCGAAGCGTGGCAGATTAGGGATGGCAAAATGCGGTCGAAGCGTGGTGGCAGATTAGGGATGCCGAAATACGGTCGAAGCGTGGCAGGTTAGGGATGGCAAAATACGGTCGAAGCGTGGCAGATTAGGGATGGCGAAATGCGGACGAAGCGTGTCAAATTGGGGGTGGCGAAATAGGGTCGATTCCTGTCAGGTTAGAGATGATGAAATATGGTCGATGCGTGTCAGATTAAGGAGGGCGAAATAGGGCAGTGGGTTGACGGGTGTCATGTTAAGGATGGCAAAATGCGTGTCAGATTTGGAAACGAACATTGTCAAATTTAAGGAACTAATCTGATCAGTGTTTCACATTTTAAAATTCATTTAAAAGGTATTGTCCGATTTTACATCGTGTCTTTATTTTATGATTAATTTTAATGTTTTATATATTATTACATTTTTCTCATCAAGTCTTGAACATTTTTTTTATATTTTTCTGATTAATAATTTTAATACAATCTTTTAATGTTTGATATATTATTACGTTTCTCTCATCAAGTTTTGGGTACTCCTGAAGTATGCGCACCAAGATGTCGCACAACCTGAACCCTAACCTGGTACACAACCTGAGTTCAGGTTGTGCGCCAGCTTGTTGCGCATATTTCAAGAGGTCTGCATTGGCTGGTATAGCATTGTGGATCGTGCCATCATTTATGAGGTCATATGTTTTATCTCTTTTGTCATGGAAATTTCAATTTTTTCCTGGTATTATTGTCCCTACAATTTTTTACGCCACCCCGAAGCCTGCGATATTTCTATTCCAAATACTGTTATTAAACAATTCTTTTCAATTACAAATATTTTAAATTGCTCAAGTATATATGTAGAAGAATCCTGTTTTGCTTTAAAATATTTTGGCATAATTCACGATCACACTGCATGCAGAGTTCATTCTCCGTGTTTCGTTAATTTCAATTCTCAAAATTTCTTTCGAAGTTAATTGGTTTTATAATTTGAATATAACCTTTTGATGTAAAGATGTGTTCGATATATTATGCTATAAAATGATTTTTATGATATTGGGTGAATTCCTATCTAGAGGAGAGTCTTTGAATAGGAATATACGTTGTAGTATTACTCACTTTTGTATAATATTATTCATGAAAACGCGACAAACTATTTGAACTGCGTAAAAATGAAAATGCGACTTTTGTATAACACTGGCAAAGAATCTACAAAAGGCAAGGTAATTAAACATAGGGATTTTGGTATAAACAGTTCAAAAACCAACTAATAGAAGATTTCAACCCAAAATGTTGGAAACCACCAAATTCATCCATTTTATCGTTTTTCAGAAAGAAAATGTCGAAGAATAGTTTGACTTTTTAGGAATCTTCTTGCATGCTTTACTTCTTGAGGAACATAATTACCATTACTTGGTACAGAATCCAACCCATGTCTTACTGGATAGCGAAGGAGCAACTTATAAATTAATGTGTTACGTGTAACGCAAGTCTTGTTCTCTGTTGCAATTGAATTCCAAGCAAAGACGCATTTGCGACGAATTTTTCGTGCTGTTTGGAATAGGGTGGGTTAGACTTTGGTGCTATATATATCCGCATTGTTTAATATTTAATGGTGCTTATAACTGGCGTAGTTTCGTGCACCGTTATTTCGCGTTCAAATGCGTTTGATGAGGGATTAATTTTGAGCTAGTAATACGTTCAATATTCATATCTAATGATTGTAATATTTGTTCTGGTGAGTATAAGATACAAAAAGCCTTTCTAGATTTTCAATTGAAATCAAATGAAATTATACTTTCAAAAACTTATAGGCGAAATGTTTTGAAAACATTCTGCGCTGAGCAGGGTCTCTATAATTGTACGGACATTTAGCGAAATAAAGCCAGTGAAATACTTCCCTGAATATTCGACATTTACACTGGAGTCAAATTACTACTAATCTGCAACTGAAAATTTTCAACCTAAGTGTTTTTGAACTTTACAAAACAATCTCAAACATGTGATGGTCAGAAAACGCTAATGTTTCATGTAGTAGTCAGGGAACACGCAATTTGATGGGTTAGTCTAGCAGGAATGGCGAACCTTTTTAAAGAATTGGGTCGAAAATTATTGTTGTATTGTAGAAAAGAAGACTGTGGTTCGTAGACAGGGTTGTCCAAAACGAATCAAATATTCGAATACATTTTCGGCTGATTTTCGAATAATATATAGTCTCTTTTCATCGTAAACACGGTTTTTCGTTTTTGCGGGAATCTTCAAACGATTTTACACATTCATTTCCATTACGTCAAGAAATTGAAGATTATTCAATGTCGTAATTGTTATGATACCCAATAAATTGTCGCAAGTCGGAAAACAAGTCGATTTATTAGAGAAAATAATCAATACTTTTTCCCGCTTTATGGCAAATAATTTTGATAATGATATTTGAAAGTTTCGACTTTTTACTGGGATGATTTTCTGTTGTGCAAATTATTCATATCCATGACCGATACCAGCATATAAAATTATTATGCGTTATTAATTTAGTTTTGTTTAACGTAACTTATGGTTGCGACGACAATTTGTGAGCATAAAATGTGTAGTGAACTGCCCGATATTATTCATTCTTGATTCCTATTTTTGGATTTACTGAATAATAAAAGTATTATTACTCTGAAATCTACTGGAATTTGTGGACTCAAAATGTGTGGCAAGGTGCCCGAATATAATTAATTGCTGATTCGTATTTTCGTATTCACAAAATAATATTACTCAAAAATACACTACACGGACTTAAAATGTGTGGTAAAGTGCCCGAATATAATTAATTGCTGATTCGTATTCACAAAATAATAAAAGTATTATTACTCCAAAATACAACGGCAATTTGTGGGCTTAAAATGTGTGGTAAAGTGTCCGAATATAATTAATTGCTGATTCGTATTTTCGTATTCACAAAATAATAAAAGTATTATTACTCCAAAATACAACGGCAATTTGTGGGCTTAAAATGTGTGGTAAAGTGCCCGAATATAATTAATTTTTGATTCGTATTTTCAGACTCTTGGAAGAATTGTCCCAAGTCGGAAAAATAATTTATACTTTATCCCGCTTTTTGGCAAATAATTTGAATAATGGTTGGTATTTGAAAGTATGAATTTTTTACCAGGATGATTTTGTGTTGCGCCAAATATTCAAATCCATGACCGATACCACTATTTCAAATGCCTTGCCATATTAATTTAAATCTGTTAACGTAACTAACTCATGATTACGTCGACTTATAAAAGAATAAAAGCGTTACTATCCTAAAATATATATCGCAGTAATCTGTGAATATGAAATGCTTGGTAATATAGCCAGTTATTCCATTGTTTATTGCATGCAAATTCCTTCGCATATTATAGATAGGGGTGGGCAAAATCGAATATTTTTTTCGAATCGAATAGTTCGAATATTTTTAACGAATACCGAATAGTCGAATAACGAATATTTTTTTATACACAACAGGAGGTCTACAACGTCGGTCGATACTCCCTTTGAAAATTAATAAAGACATTGAAAAATCGGCTACAAAGCGTTTTTTACTGGTTAATTTCGTCATAATCATGATTGTTTTTGTCACCGTGACCGTTTTTGCGGTGATATATAATCTATAATACCGCCCTTTCTGTTATTTGCAAGTATTAATTCTTTCGCGTCGGCGGACATCGACGTTTATATTTCGGGTTTACCCATGCGTTCACGTCGGCAACAGCTGTTAAAACCATTAGGGATTGATGTAAAAACCCAAATTAATATTATTCTAATTTTTATCATTTGCGTTAGCTTTCATATTACTTATCAACGTTTGTAAATTTACCGTCACAATATTAAGCGAACGGTGATATTATTATCGATACCGGGATGCAGATATTTATTAAGACAATACCGTAATTAACTTTGCTATGCTTTTCTATGGTGTCTATGTTACTTTACAGATAAACCTCGCAGAGCTGCGATTGCGTCAATCCCGAATGTTGATTTAAAATAGTGACTAAATAATTCGGCAATAAAGGCATTTCTGCGTGGCCATATGACGAGATGACGTTAATACAGCGCTTCTTGAATAATAATTTGCATATGCGACCTAATGCTGAAAAAATTGCACTTTTGTGCCTAATAGATGGCCAGGCGCTATTTATAACTAATTCTTCCAAGTTCCGACGTTTTCTTTCAACAAACCGCGCGGTCATTATAGCTAATATCGTTACCGAGTAATTCACAATTTGATTTACGGAATTTGCGAATTCACTTTTACTTCTCTTGACAATTTTGACAATGTCACGCCCTATTTATTAGTGCAAAAATGCTCAAAATATAACGAATGTAATCATTTCCGACGATACAACAATTCGTAAACGAGACAGTGCGCGTTGTTACATCGAAATTCACGATTGATTTTACGCCATACTCCTGTTCACGATTTCTACACTCCACCCGCCATGCATGCCCGAGTGAAATGTTTACACTTTCGAAACATTATTTGGTCAAGAATGAAAGGGATCACCAAAGAATTATTTGAAAGTACATTAAAAGAACTATGTCCTGCCATTTCTTTTCTGGTCATAGCTTGTTCGTGTTATACTATGTATATATGGTTTCACGCAAAAGTTAATTCAACTTTTAATTTTCGTTAAACAAATTCATGTTTGGTTCATTCATGAAACGGCTAATCACGTGCCGCCAATCATACGGAGTTTAAAATCTGGAATATTTATTTTAAATACCTCATCTGATTTAACGTTTCTAAATTTAGGGAACGGTGTCGGTACCTCTTTGTGCAACATAGGGAATTGAAATGAACGATCAAAACGCAAAGAAAACAAATAACACCACAACGCAAAAACGATTTTTCAAATTTGTCTGTTAGCGAGCGAGCTTGTAGGTGAATTCTCGCGCAATTCACGATCGGTTCACAGACGTTCCGTATCCAAGCGAAGCGACGCAGATCACGTGGTACCCGATATTCGAATAGTAAAATGCCATTCGAATAATTCAATATTCGAATATTTCGCCCAGCCCTAATTATAGATAAGCGTTTTTTGAACTTCAAATGTATTCGAAACAGTGAACTATTCGGTATTGGCCACTCGTAGGTATTTAATTGATGAGAAACCCGCTGCCGCAATTTTTCCGTGAGACTCATAATCTTTGAAGTTGAAAGACTAAGGTAATATCTTGTACTCGATTTTATGTAATTTGTGTAATACTAATTACCGAAATATGTTCCAACGCTACGGTAAATATTCCCGTGGTTTCAAAAGAGCTTTGAAACGGGATTTCACTGTATGAGAATTGCATTTTTAGATTGGCTTTCTGCCATGTTGAAGTCACTACCACTCTAATCACAACCCCCTAACGACTACGTGATTGAAGAGGCGTTAGAAACTCTTCATTTCATTTTCAGTTTTCCACGATAAAAACAGTGAATGAGGAGGCCTCTTTATTTCATTTTATTCAGTTTTCCACGATAAAAACAATCTCAAAACTTTCCAAGACTAGACTAACATTGAAAACATATTGAACGGTATATATGTAGGGATGAATTAAATGTCCCCGAACTAAATGACCAGAGAGTTTGACAAGCCCGTGAATCGATGCACTAAGAACGACCAGAGATCGTAGGTTTTATGGTATTTTCAAATTTGAGGTAATGGCATTGGTTACTTAAGATATGTAAATGGTGAAGGACTCAAAGTAAGGTATAAGGCATTAAAAAGTGGTATAATGGTCTAGTTGTTGTCACTAAGTAGGTTTAAAAAAATCATCATCATCAATCATTTCAAAATTGAGCAACATTAAAGTTGGCTCATGTAATATGATATGATTTTGAAAGTTTTATATTATAGAAACGAAAGCGCACTGACATGAGAGTGAGAGTATATTCCTTCAAACGGCCAGAATGAATCATGTATACAGCACCTAATGAAAGTGATGAATTGAATATTCCCGTTTTTGAAGAAATACCGTTCACAAGCAGAAGAAATATATGACATTGGAAGGCATAGAGAGTGAGGGATAAATGCTAATTGGAGTGCTTAGTATCAGCAATAGTGTCAGCATCAGCATTTCCCTGATTACAGGGAATTAATAAAAATAGAAGAAAGAACACCAATGTTAAATTATAAATTACAATAGTTTTTCATTCTGCTTTTAAGAAAATTACAAGCAGGACATTCATGAGAAAACATGCAAATGTTAGTGAACGATGCATGTTTATTCATACATGCGCGCAAGAAAGAAGTTGTAAACGGAAATAAAGGGTGACCGTACATTTGAACCCATGCGTATATCCACGGGTTCAATCTATATGCGGGTGCTAAAACCCATGGGTTAGGGTTAGTATGGGTTTAACTATCCGTGAAACAAAAAAAATTCCATAGGTGCAATAGCATACAGGTGCAATTGTCATGGGTTCAAATGTACGTGGGTTCAAATGTAATGGAACCGAAATAAAGAGATGACATTTGAGATAACATGAAGCACATAATTTGAGATGACATGATGCTATAAAGATATCGGGTATGAATGCAAAATGGGAAATCCTACATCATTTACAGTAAGGTTCAAAATGTGAACACAAAAATTGGGATATCCAACCAATACAAAATTATTACATTTTGAGAAATTAATTTACAATATTTTATAATAATGAAAGCATATAACACCAGTATATCATATTGATTCGAAATGTTGTCACACAATTACATGTGTTTCCATGCATAGTTTGGCATATTAAAACATGAACTTAACCAAAGGACTTAGTAAATGCTAGGACATTATCTGGGGGAAGACATATTTTCACTGCAAGCTTTCATGATTACACACTGAAAACTATTGCTACAGAAAGTAATCAGGAAGTTCATTATAGAATATATATAACAGCATATGCACCCACCCACATAAATAACAAGTTTATCTTATAACAAGAACAAAATAACACAGTATGGAGTAGTAGCAGAGAAATTGTTATTTTAGGATTGCAGACAATGCATTAGTACAAAGTGGTTATGATTCATGAATGAAAATCAGATCTTATTGATTGACTTCAAAACAAACAAGGACTAGACAAAGTATAAAATATCGTGTACACAAATGCTACAGTCCCCATAAATAGTGTTTAATAATTGGCAAAAAATACTGAAAGCAAATTAAAACATAATTCTGTATCTTGGAAAAATGTAATCTCAAACAAATACAATTTAGTATGTTGCACGTTATTAGAAGAAAAAAATAAATATTTGGAATTTGTGTACACAAGTTGAAGTCAGTGACATTAATTTGAACAGTAGCACAAATAGAGCTATTAGGTTATTAAACGACGCTTCCGTAGTATGTGCACTGAGATGGCGTACAACCTGATAACCCTAACCTAGTACACATACTATGTTCAGGCTGTGTGCCATCTTGGTGCACTTGCTGGGACGGGATGCACACACGGGAGCACCTATTAAACATATAAAGGTATTCAATCTCAGCGATTGTGTGATCTCAGTGATTTTAGGTAGGGTTAGGAACTGAATTTTATGAGAATGTCTTCAAGACACGAAAATGGAAATCACAAAAGTAAGTGAGATTGCATACTAGTGGCAAGTCGAAATGATAAAATATTTGTGGAAGTAAAGGATCGGACCAGGAGAATGCACTCTTTCAAATGTTTGTGTAAATAAAATGATAACTATAGGGCTGACTATGTGCTATTAGGTGAAATCTATGAAAAAGTTGATCTGTCATAAAAATGTTTAGATTAGCTGGATGGATAACCTTGGATGCAACAATTGGAATACAGTTTTCATAAAAAACAGTAGCAATAAATAAACTATAAAACAAGATTAACAATGAGAGTGATTTTTATGATTGATCCAAGTTACATTAACAAAAATAGGAAAATTATTTTAATAGAAGCAATTATGGCAAATAAACAACTCTTACTAACATATGGATTAGCAAACATACACTAAAGTTTAATGTTTTATATGCCCTTTACAAATAACAAGTTTAGGTCTAATTTCTCATTTAACATTTGCCTTATAAGCTAAAATGCTGAATAAATATTAAATATTACTAGATTAGAATGGTTTCTTTATGAAATTTGAACATAATCATATTCAAAGAACTAGTGAAATACTACACGAAGCTATTGTGTTAGAAAGTATCTTCAATACATTTTTGTACCAGGGTAAAGTTACTATAACAAAATAGGAACCTCTATCAGCTGAACGATTATTATCTCTTTTTAATGAATTGTCCGAAGCAATGATCAGCAATGATACCAAATCTGAACTGAAACGTAAGTTTCAGCACTTCAAATTCATAAACATTCTCAAGTTTCAGAATATTTGCAGATTGAACCAATACACAGTAGAGTATGAGAGCCGGTCATCAACTTCAAAACACAGTTTTGAAGTACAGAGATAGTTTTGGAGATAAAACTATATTAAGTCCCATGTCACAATTCATTTGTGGGCATGTAGTGGACATATGGATCGTTTTGTTATTATGTTGTTGTTCTTTGACACATATTGAAAAACCGCTTTTCTTGTTGATTACTGGACGAATTGCTTTGAAATTTTCAATGGTTTAAGATTGATTTGCCTGAAGGCTATTACTTTCATATATTTCCAATATTTCTGAGAGCTGCATGGAATTCATTTCTTTTGTGCTATGACCTCATCAAAAATTGCCACCATGTGGCGGTTCATCGTGCGAGCGAGTCACGAGGTCAGCGAACATTGGTGCTTCTAGTGTTTAGCGAACCGTCAAAGGTAAGCTGGACTACTGCTTCGCTCAGGCTGTGTGTCCATATATTTGAGCATCGCTCTGATTTTCTGGCACAAATAGACTCACTTCAGTCATTGCAGCAATATCCCTAAAGACTAGATAACCTTAATCTTCATATCTGAAATTATATCAAAATACTTGACAGAGTTTCAAGTAGTCATTATAGACTTAATGTCATTTACGATAAAATTTTATAATGGAATTGGAAGTTCGGAGCTTTTACTACAGTTAATTAACATGATATGTGTCTCGCTCGGATTAACGATAGGATCTACATATCTATCCCAGGAGAGAGATAATGGACCAGATGGTGGAGGAAGCTGTAACCGACCAGCGGTTATGTGAACCACCCAACTGCGACGAGGAGTCCAGTAATCCTCTCGCACATAACCATGGGGTGACGAGCGTATTCCTAACGATCTCCACATTTAAACCTGCGAACCTACACAGACTGACATAGTGTAAGTAATAAGAGGTGCGATGCCAAGCTTATTCCGCTTACAGGCTTAGCACGATGAGCCACACCACTGCTAATTTGAAGTCAGACAATTCAGCAATTAAATATACCGGTATCAAATAGTTAGAATGCATATTAACATTTTGCTTAGGTCTGCGGAGTTCACTCAAACAGTCAAATGTCTTTAGCAGTTTCACTTTTTAGTTTATCGCTCGCTCCACACAATGCCTATAGTGGTGGTAGCATAAAAGTCATATAGGGGATGGCAGAATAGGGATGGCAAAATACGGTCGAAAGGTGGCAGATTAGGGATGGCAAAATAGGGTCGAAAAGTCAAATTGGGGATGGCGAAATGCGGTCGAAGCGTGGCAGATTAGGGATGGCGAAATGCGGTCGAATGGTGGCAGATTAGGGATGGCAAAATGCGGTCGAAGCGTGGTGGCAGATTAGGGATGGCAAAATGCGGTCGAAGTGTAGTGGCAGATTAGGGATGGCAAAATGCGGTCGAATTGTGGTGGCAGATTAGGGATGGCGACTTTGAGAAAGTGAAGGGCATGGTGTCAGTGGTACCGTACGAACATTTTAAGGTTCTTAAGTTTAGCATGTAGCCTGAATGTATCTGCATATGCCAGGATACGGTACGGAAATAGGTACCACCTACCGGTACCGTAGTGAGTACCGGTTCCGGTATGTGGCCCATTACAGCATTAATCTGCCAAGGCTAATCCAGTCCCTGACGGCATGGGCAGCGTAGAGAATGGCAGTAGACAGAAAATACGGTAAGAGATTTAACATTCTTCTGGTCCAAATTAGGCTACTCTGGCAGTTGTTTTGGTGGTAATTACAAGGACAGTACGGTACCGGTACCGTACCAGATACGGTACGGTATGCCTTCGTGGTGGAATTATTGTGTGGCAAGATGTAGGCACGAACACGGTACCGATATGTCAAATTGGGACTGGTAGGTACCAGTTAACATTGCGGCATTGTGTGGAGCAAGCGATAAACTAAAAAGTGAAACTGCTAAAGCCATTTGACTGTTTGAGTGAACTCCGCAGACCTAAGCAAAAAGTTAATATGCATTCTAACTATTTGATATATTTAATTGCTGAATTGTCTAACTTCAAATTAGCAGTGGTGTGGCTCATCGTGCTAAGCCTGTAAGCGGAATAAGCTTGGCATCGCACCTCTTATTAATTACACTATGTCAGTCTGTGTAGGTTCGCAGGTTTAAATGTGGAGATCGTTAGGAATACGCTCGTCACCCCATGGTTATGTGCGAGAGGATTACTGGACTCCTCGTCGCAGTTGGGTGGTTCACATAACCGCTGGTCGGTTACAGCTTCCTCCACCATCTGGTCCATTATCTCTCTCCTGGGATAGATATGTAGATCCTATCGGTAATCCGAGCGAGACACATGTCATGTTAATTAACTGTAGTAAAAGCCCCGAACTTCCAATTCCATTATAAAATTTTATCGTAAATGACATTAAGTCTATAATGACTACTTGAAACTCTGTCAAGTATTTTGATATAATTTCAGATATGAAGATTAAGGTTATCTAGTCTTTAGGGATATTGCTGCAATGACTGAAGTGAGTCTATTTGTGCCAGAAAGGGGATCAAGAACTTTATAGTTTGCACTTTCAACAAGAGAGCGATGCTCAAATATATGGACACGCAGCCTGAGCGAAGCAGTAGTCCAGCTTACCTTTGACGGTTCGCTAAACACTAGAAGCACCAATGTTCGCTGACCTCGTGACTCGCTGCGCACGATGAACCGCCACATGGTGGCAATTTTTGATGAGGTCATAGCACAAAAGAAATGAATTCCATGCAGAAATATTGGAAATATATGGAAGTAATAGCCTTCAGGCAAATCAATCTTAAACCATTGAAAATTTCAAAGCAATTCGTCCAGTAATCAACGAGAAAAGCAGTTTTTCAATAGGTGTCAAAGAACAACAACATAATAACAAAACGATCCATAGGTCCACTACATGCCCACAAATGAATTGTGACATGGGACTTGATATAGTTTTATCTCCAAAACTATCTCTGTACTTCAAAACACCGATGACCGTCTCACATACTCTACTGTGTATTGGTTCAATTTGCAAATATTCTGAAACTTGAGAATGTTTATGGATTTGAAGTGCTGAAACTTACGTTTCAGTTCAGATTTGGTATCATTGCTGATCATTGCTTCGGGCAACTCATTAAAAAGTGATAATTATCGTTCAGCTGACAGAGGTTCCTATTTTGTCATAGTTAACTTTACCCTGGTACAAAAATGTATTGAAGATACTTTCTAACACAATAGCTTCGTGTAGTATTTCACAAGTTCTTGGAATATGATTATGTTCAAATTTCATAAAGGAACCATTCTAATCTAGTAATATTTAATATTTATTCAGCATTTTAGCTTATAAGGCAAATGTTAAATGAGAAATTAGATACTTGTTATTTGTAAAGGGCATATAAAACATTAAACTTTAGTGTATGTTTGCTAATCCATATGTTAGTAAGAGTTGTTTATTTGCCATAATTGCTTCTATTAAAATAATTTTCCTATTTTTGTTAATGTAACTAAAATTTTTATCAATCATAAAAATCACTCTCATTTTTAATCTTGTTTTATAGTTTATTTATTGCTACTGTTTTTTATGCAAACTGTATTCCCATTGTTGCATCCAAGGTTATCCATCCAGCTAATCTAAACATTTTTATGACAGATCAACTTTTTCATAGATTTCACCTAATAGCACATAGTCAGCCCTATAGTTATCATTTTATTTACACAAACATTTGAAAGAGTGCATTCTCCTGGTCTGATCCTTTACTTCCACAAATATTTTATCATTTCGACTTGCTACTAGTATGCAATCTCACTTACTTTTGTGATTTCCATTTTCGTGTCTTGAAGACATTCTCATAAAATTCGATTCCTGACCCTACCTAAAATCACTGAGATCACACAATCGCTGAGATTGAATACCTTTATATGTTTAATAGGTGCTCCCGTGTGTGCATCCCGTCCCAGCATGTGCACCAAGATGGCACACAGCCTGAACATAGTATGTGTATCAGGTTAGGGTTATCAGGTTGTACGCCATCTCAGTGCACATACTACGGAAGCGTCGTTTAATAACATAATAGCTCTATTTGTGCTACTGTTCAAATTAATGTCACTGACTTCAACTTGTGTACACAAATTCCAAATATTTATTTTTTTCTTCTAATAACGTGCAACATACTAAATTGTATTTGTTTGAGATTACATTTTTCCAAGATACAGAATTATGTTTTAATTTGCTTTCAGTATTTTTTGCCAATTATTAAACACTATTTATGGGGACTGTAGCATTTGTGTACACGATATTATATACTTTGTCTAGTCCTTGTTTGTTTTGAAGTCAATCAATAAGATCTGATTTTCATTCATGAATCATAACCACTTTGTACTAATGCATTGTCTGCAATCCTAAAATAACAATTTCTCTGCTACTACTCCATACTGTGTTATTTTGTTCTTCTTATAAGATAAACTTGTTATTTATGTGGGTGGGTGCATATGCTGTTATATATATTCTATAATGAACTTCCTGATTACTTTCTGTAGCAATAGTTTTCAGTGTGTAATCTTGAAATCTTGCAGTGAAAATATGTCTTCCCCCAGATAATGTCCTAGCATTTACTAAGTCCTTTGGTTAAGTTCATGTTTTAATATGCCAAACTATGCATGGAAACACATGTAATTGTGTGACAACATTTCGAATCAATATGATATACTGGTGTTATATGCTTTCATTATTATAAAATATTGTGAATTAATTTCTTAATAATGTAATAATTTTTTATTGGTTGGATATCCCAATTTTTGTGTTCACATTTTGAACCTTACTGTAAATGATGTAGGATTTCCCATTTTGCATTTATACCCGATATCTTTATAGCATCATGTCATCTCAAATTATGTGCTTCATGTTATCTCAAATTTCATCTTATTATTTCGGTTCCATTACATTTGAACCCACGTACATTTGAACCCATGGCAATTGCACATGTATGCTATTGCACCTATGGAATTTTTTTTGTTTCACGGATAGTTAAACCCATACTAACCCTAACCCATGGGTTTTAGCACCCGCATATAGATTGAACCCGTGGATATACGCATGGGTTCAAATGTACATGGGTTCAAATGTACGGTCACCCTTTATTTCCGTTTACAACTTCTTTCTTGCGCGCATGTATGAATAAACATGCATGGTTCACTAAAATTTGCATGTTTTCTCATGAATGTCCTGCTTGTAATTTTCTTAAAAGCAGAATGAAAAACTATTGTAATTTATAATTTAACATTGGTGTTCTTTCTTCTATTTTTATTAATTCCCTGTAATCAGGGAAATGATGTTGATGCTGACACTATTGCTGATACTAAGCACTCCAATTAGCATTTAACCCTCACTCTCTATGCCTTCCAATGTCATATATTTCTTGTTGCTTGTGAACGGTATTTCTTCAAAAACGGGAATATTCAATTCATCACTTTCATTAGGTGCTGTATACATGATTCATTCTGGCCATTTGAAGGAATATACTCTCACTCTCATGTCAGTGCGCTTTCGTTTCTATAATATAAAACTTTCAAAATCATATCATATTACATGAGCCAACTTTAATGTTGCTCAATTTTGAAATGATTGATGATGATGATTTTTTTAAACCTACTTAGTGACAACAACTAGACCATTATAGACCATTATACCACTTTTTAATGCCTTATACCTTACTTTGAGTCCTTCACCATTTACATATCTTAAGTAACCAATGCCATTACCTCAAATTTGAAAATACCATAAAACCTACGATCTCTGGTCGTTCTTAGAGCATCGATTCACGGGCTTGTCAAACTCTCTGGTCATTTAGTTCAGGGACATTTAATTCATCCCTACATATATACCGTTCAATATGTTTTCAATGTTAGTCTAGTCTTGGAAAGTTTTGAGATTGTTTTTATCGTGGAAAACTGAATAAAATGAAATAAAGAGGCCTCCTCATTCACTGTTTTTATCGTGGAAAACTGAAAATGAAATGAAGAGTTTCTAACGCCTCTTCAATCACGTAGTCGTTAGGGGGTTGTGATTAGAGTGGTAGTGACTTCAACATGGCAGAAAGCCAATCTAAAAATGCAATTCTCATACAGTGAAATCCCGTTTCAAAGCTCTTTTGAAACCACGGGAATATTTACCGTAGCGTTGGAACATACTTCGGTAATTAGTATTACACAAATTACATAAAATCGAGTACAAGATATTACCTTAGTCCTTCAACTTCAAAGATTATAAGTCTCACGGAAAAATTGCGGCAGCGGGTTTCTCATCAATTAAATACCTACGAGTGGCCAATACCGAATAGTTCACTGTTTCGAATACATTTGAAGTTCAAAAAACGCTTATCTATAATTAGGGCTGGGCGAAATATTCGAATAGCGAATCGAATATTGAATTATTCGAATGGCATTTTACTATTCGAATATCGGGTACCACGTGATCTGCTTCGCTTGGACACGGAACGTCTGTGAACCGATCGTGAATTGCGCGAGAATTCACCTACAAGCTCGCTCGCTAACAGACAAATTTGAAAAATCGTTTTTGCGTGTGGTGTTATTTGTTTTCTTTGCGTTTTGATCGTTCATTTCAATTCCCTATGTTGCACAAAGAGGTAACGACACCGTTCCCTAAATTTAGAAACGTTAAATCAGATGAGGTATTTAAAATAAATATTCCAGATTTTAAACTCCGTATGATTGTCGGCACGTGATTAGCCGTTTCATGAATAAACCAAACATAAATTTGTTTAACGAAAATTAAAAGTTGAATTAACTTTTGCGTGAAACCATATATACATAGTATAACACGAACAAGCTATGACCAGAAAAGAAATGGCAGGACATAGTTCTTTTAATGTACTTTCAAATAATTCTTTCGTGATTCGTTTCATTCTTGACCAAATAATGTTTCGAAAGTGTAAACATTTCACTCGGGCATGCATGGCGGGTGGAGTGTAGAAATCGTGAACAGGAGTATGGCGTAAAATCAATCGTGAATTTCGATGTAACAACGCGCACTGTCTCGTTTACGAATTGTTGTATCGTCGGAAATGATTACATTCGTTATATTTTGAGCATTTTTGCACTAATAAATAGGGCGTGACATTGTCAAAATTGTCAAGAGAAGTAAAAGTGAATTCGCAAATTCCGTAAATAAAATTGTGAACTACTCGGTAACGATATTGGCTATAACGACCGCGCGGTTTGTTGAAAGAAAACGTCGGAACTTGGAAGAGTTAGTTATAAATAGCGCCTGGCCATCTATTAGGCACAAAAGTACAAAAGCGCAATTTTTTCAGCATTGGTCGCATATGCAAATTATTATTCAAGAAGCGCTGTTTATTAACGTCATCTCGTCATATGGCCACGCAGAAATGCCTTTATTGCCGAATTATTTAGTCACTATTTTAAATCAACATTCGGGATTGACGCAATCGCAGCTCTGCGAGGTGTATCTGTAAAGTAACATAGACACCATAGAAAAGCATAGCAAAGTTAATTAGCCTACGGTATTGTCTTAATAAATATCTGCATCCCGGTATCGATAATAATATCACCGTTCGCTTAATATTGTGACGGTAAATTTACAAACGTTGAAAAGTAATATGAAAGCTAACGCAAATGATAAAAATTAGAATAATATTAGTTTGGGTTTTTACATCAATCCTTTATGGTTTTAACAGCTGTTGCCGACGTGAACGCACGGGTAAACCCGAAATATAAACGTCGATGTCCGCCGACGCGAAAGAATTAATACTTGCAAATAACAGAAAGGGCGGTATTATAGATTATATATCACCGCAAAAACGGTCACGGTGACAAAAACAATCATGATTATGACGAAATTAACCAGTAAAAAAACGCTTTGTAGCCGATTTTTCAATGTCTTTATTAATTTTCAAATGGAGTATCGACCGACGCTGTAGACCTCCTGTTGTGTATGAAAAAAAATTCGTTATTCGACTATTCGGTATTCGTTAAAAATATTCGAACTATTCGATTCGAAAAAAATATTCGATTTTGCCCACCCCTATCTATAATATGCGAAGGAATTTGCATGCAATAAACAATGGAATAACTGGCTATATTACCAGGCATTTCATATTCACAGATTACTGCGATATATATTTTAGGATAGTAACGCTTTTATTCTTTTATAAGTCGACGTAATCATGAGTAATCATTTATTAATGACGTTGATCATTAATGACGTAATCATTAATTATATTCGGGCACTTTACCACTCATTTTAAGCCCACAAATTGCCGTTGTATTTTGGAGTAATAATACTTTTATTATTTTGTGAATACGAGAATACGAATCAGCAATTAATTATATTCGGGCACTTTACCACACATTTTAAGCCCACAAATTGCCGTTGTATTTTGGAGTAATAATGTTTTTATTATTTTGTAAATACGAATAAAGAATTAATTATATTCGGGCACTTTACCACACATTTTAAGTCCGTGTAGTGTATTTTTGAGTAATATTATTTTTTGAATACGAATCAGAAATTAATTATATTCGGGCACCTTGCCACACAGTTTAAGTCCACAAATTCCAGTAGATTTCAGAGTAATAATACTTTTATTATTCAGTAAATCCGAAAATAGGAATCAAAAATGAATAATATCGGGCAGTTCACTACACATTTTATGCTCACAAATTGTCGTCGCAACCATAAGTTACGTTAAACAAAACTAAATTAATAACGCATAATAATTTTATATGCTGGTATCGGTCATGGATATGAATAATTTGCACAACAGAAAATCATCCCAGTAAAAAGTCGAAACTTTCAAATATCATTATCAAAATTATTTGCCATAAAGCGGGAAAAAGTATTGATTATTTCCTCTAATAAATCGACTTGTTTTCCGACTTGCGACAATTTATTGGGTATCATAACAATTACGACATTGAATAATCTTCAATTTCTTGACGTAATGGAAATGAATGTGTAAAATCGTTTGAAGATTCCCGCAAAAACGAAAAACCGTGTTTACGATGAAAAGAGACTATATATTATTCGAAAATCAGCCGAAAATGTATTCGAATATTTGATTCGTTTTGGACAACCCTGTCTACGAACCACAGTCTTCTTTTCTACAATACAACAATAATTTTCGACCCAATTCTTTAAAAAGGTTCGCCATTCCTGCTAGACTAACCCATCAAATTGCGTGTTCCCTGACTACTACATGAAACATTAGCGTTTTCTGACCATCAAATGTTTGAGATTGTTTTGTAAAGTTCAAAAACAATTAGGTTGAAAATTTTCAGTTGCAGATTAGTAGTAATTTGACTCCAGTGTAAATGTCGAATATTCAGGGAAGTATTTCACTGGCTTTATTTCGCTAAATGTCCGTACAATTATAGAGACCCTGCTCAGCGCAGAATGTTTTCAAAACATTTCGCCTATAAGTTTTTGAAAGTATAATTTCATTTGATTTCAATTGAAAATCTAGAAAGACTTTTTGTATCTTATACTCACCAGAACAAATATTACAATCATTAGATATGAATATTGAACGTATTACTAGCTCAAAATTAATCCCTCATCAAACGCATTTGAACGCGAAATAACGGTGCACGAAACTACGCCAGTTATAAGCACCATTAAATATTAAACAATGCGGATATATATAGCACCAAGGTCTAACCCACCCTATTCCAAACAGCACGAAAAATTCGTCGCAAATGCGTCTTTCCTTGGAATTCAATTGCAACAGAGAACAAGACTTGCGTTACACGTAACACATTAATTTATAAGTTGCTCCTTCGCTATCCAGTAAGACATGGGTTGGATTCTGTACCAAGTAATGGTAATTATGTTCCTCAAGAAGTAAAGCATGCAAGAAGATTCCTAAAAAGTCAAACTAGTCTTCGACATTTTCTTTCTGAGAAACGATAAAATGGATGAATTTGGTGGTTTCCAACATTTTGTGTTGAAATCTTCTATTAGTTGGTTTTTGAACTGTTTATACCAAAATCCCTATGTTTAATTACCTTGCCTTTTGTAGATTCTTTGCCAGTGTTATACAAAAGTCGCATTTTCATTTTTACGCAGTTCAAATAGTTTGTCGCGTTTTCATGAATAATATTATACAAAAGTGAGTAATACTACAACGTATATTCCTATTCAAAGACTCTCCGCAGATAAGAATTCACCCAATATCATAAAAATCATTTTATAGCATAATATATCGAACACATCTTTACATCAAAAGGTTATATTCAAATTATAAAACCAATTAACTTCGAAAGAAATTTTGAGAATTGAAATTAACGAAACACGGAGAATGAACTCTTCATGCAGTGTGATCGTGAATTATGCCAAAAATATTTTAAAGCAAAACAGGATTCTTCTACATATATACTTGAGCAATTTAAAATATTTGTAATTGAAAAGAATTGTTTAATAACAGTATTTGGAATAGAAATATCGCAGGCTTCGGGGTGGCGTAAAAAATTGTAGGGACAATAATACCAGGGAAAAATTGAAATTTCCATGACGAAAGAGATGAAACATATGACCTCATAAATGAAGGCACGATCCACAATGCTATGCCAGCCAATGCAGACCTCTTGAAATATGCGCAACAAGCTGGCGCACAACCTGAACTCAGGTTGTGTACCAGGTTAGGATTCAGGTTGTGCGACATCTTGGTGCGCATACTTCAGGAGTACCCAAAACTTGATGAGAGAAACGTAATAATATATCAAAATTAAAAGATTGTATTAAAATTATTAATCAGAAAAATATAAAAAGAATGTTCAAGACTTGATGAGAAAAATGTAATAATATATAAAACATTAAAATTAATCATAAAATAAAGACACGATGTAAAATCGGACAATACCTTTTAAATGAATTTTAAAATGTGAAACACTGATCAGATTAGTTCCTTAAATTTGACAATGTTCGTTTCCAAATCTGACACGCATTTCGCCATCTTTAACATGACACCCGTCAACCCACTGCCCTATTTCGCCCTCCCTAATCTGAAACGCATCGACCATATTTCATCATCTCTAACCTGACAGGAATCGACCCTATTTCGCCACCCCCAATTTGACACGCTTCGTCCGCATTTCGCCATCCCTAATCTGCCACGCTTCGACCGTATTTTGCCATCCCTAACCTGCCACGCTTCGACCGTATTTCGCCATCCCTAACCTGCCACGCTTCGACCGTATTTCGCCATCCCTAATCTGCCACCACGCTTCGACCGCATTTTGCCATCCCTAATCTGCCACGCTTCGACCGTATTTCGCCATCCCTAATCTGCCACCACGCTTCGACCGCATTTTGCCATCCCTAATCTGCCACCACGCTTCGACCGCATTTTGCCATCCCTAATCTGCCACGCTTCGACCGCATTTCGCCATCCCTAATCTGCCACGCTTCGACCCCATTTCGCCATCCCATTTTGACACTCATCGACTGTGTTTTCCCAGCCCGAATTTGACAGGTACTAATCCATTTCATCAGCCCCAAATCTAAACACTTTGGCCATATTTCTTTGTCATTTTGAGGCAATTGTTTATTGTTATCTGTATGCTAAACAGCGCATTATGACAGTCGATTTGGCAAAAACTGACACCCATCGACCGCATTTTGCCATCCCTAATCTGCCACCACGCTTCGACCGCATTTTGCCATCCCTAATCTGCCACCATTCGACCGTATTTCGCCATCCCTAATCTGCCACGCTTCGACCGCATTTTGCCATCCCCAATTTGGCTTTTCGTCCCTATTTCGCCATCCCTAATCTGCCACCTTTCGACCGTATTTCGCCATCCCTATTTTGCCATCCCCAATATGACTTTTATGCTACCAACCCTCCTCCACAATGCTGCAATGTTACTGGTAGGCTACCAGTCCCAATTTGACATACCGGTACCGTGTTCGTGCCTACATCTTGCCACACAATAATTCTACCGCGAAGGCATACCGGTACCGGTAGTCCGATGATACGGTACCGGTAGTCTACCGTTACCATAGTAATTAAAAGTCCAAGGGTGGAGATCAAAAAGGTAGTTTAACCTCGAATCGGAGTTTAACTTTGGATCGGCGGTTTAAGTCCGGATCAAAAAGGTGGTTTAACTTTCTGTGACGTAAATCTCGACTTAAAATCGGCGATTTTTTAAACCTGGTCTGGAGGTGGTTTAACTCGGTTTGTCGAGTGCATTAGGATTGCGGCGCTTGTCGTGTTGGATGTTATCGCTTACCGTACAATCTATATTGTATTCTGGGGCGACAAATGGAGTAGCAGGGAGCTCTGTACAAGCGTCACGACGAATAAATAATTGTATACCTGTACCACGAGGCTGCGATATGTAGCATTTGCGGTGGTACCTGTGCTGTACCGGTACCTACCGTACTACGCCTGAACAAAAGTATTCACAACGTGGAATTGGGCTAGTAAGGTAAATACATACGGTACCTGGCGTATTGATATATTTCTGTATTTGCGTTTTTTTGATTTTCTTAGCAGTTTTTGTGAAGTTTTATTTTAGCTTAGATTGTAGACTACAGTTGTACCAGTAGTATATTGCTATATTGGTTCTTGTCATAAACAGACATAGGGCCCAGTCTTTTAGTATAGTTTCGTTGGTAAGCAGTTGCGCAGTGGTACCGTCGAACAGATACTCCTAGTCCTAATTCAGTAATATAAACTTCAAAATGTTTTAACAAAAATGATATATTTTCAGATATTTAGATCTACCAGTGCCCAAAAGATTCCTCTTGGTTATATTTTGTGTATGAGCTGAACTGAGATTTACCTACGATATCCATGTATCACTACTGCACTGTACCCCGGTGTATGTATCTTGTCATCGGCTAATTCACAAGTCTGCAAGTTCCCGAAGTTGGATAAAAAAAATAGGCTAGAAGCGAATAGATAGCAGGTTGGGTGGATATTTTGATATACACCAATGTAAAATCATATTGCATGTTATTGGTATGCTGTATGCACATATGTACGATATTTATGGTATTAATGATTCTGACTCTTGCTATATAAAATGAAATTAGAATATTGTAGTACCATGCCCATGAATTTCACCAAATGCAGGAATGAGTATATTGATAACTATATATTGCCAATAACTTATTATGAATGCAATGGTTCATGCTATCATAACTATTTCTTTAATGTAACATTGTTTTCTGATTTTTCATTTATTTCTACAGCTGTTTCAAGTCAAGTAAACTGTCTGAGTGCCATGATGATGATCAATTTCATCAGCTCTATTGGAAGAGCGAATTTGTGAGTTTATCACTATTTAAATGCCATATTATTTGTATGTGAACTGTCCTAAATTTATGTAGTATCAGCTGTTAAATGAAAATTATTTTTAATTTGTGTGTATATTCTGTGTTATTCGTATAATGTGAGGATACTTTTATTCTAGTCATTTCTTTTTACATGCAGGCAAAACTAGTATCACATGATTTTAGAGTAGAGCAAAGTTGTTCGACATGCAATCACAATCGAAGACAAAAGAGCCTTCATTTAATATCTGAAAACTAAGAATACTCTACTGTTTTACTTTTCCAAATTCATATAATTAAATATACATTGGATTTTACGTAATTCAAAACTATCATTTCAGAATACAAAAAAATCTGTACAAATTCGAATACAAATTATTCGGTTTTAGTCCTTGCCTAGGTCGAATTTGCTTCTTTAATATCTAGCGCACTTCATCAATATACTATCTTTAACCCTGTATTTTTATTTTTATTGTTCAGGTCATGAAGACAAACAACTGTTATGGATAGGATTATAGTAAAAGTGTTGTCAAGTCAAGGTTGCAGCAGTGCTTTATTCTACGCCTTTGTGTCCAACAAATATGTGGAACCCGGTTAACTTAAGCTTAACAAACAAATAATTCTTGCAATAATTCTAAAACATTTGGAGGAAACATAGTTATGTCAATTTTTCGTCACTTGGCGAGTCTTCCGCAGAAGAAATAAATAAAACCTTCAAATAGCAACGAAAGCAACAACTATGATTGCACCTGTGTCTGTGTGCATTACGTTGACACATTCCTGTCTCAAAGCTGTAGAGCCAGGATAAAATTTAGCACCTCTTCCGAATTGATTCTATGCTTTTCCATTTCTTGAATGTCAGTACATTTTAGCAGTCATTTGAACAAATGAATATTAGTTATTTTTGCAATACAAATTTTCAAAATAATAAAATGTTAAATATGTAGAAGCCTGTGGCCCAGAACTTGCCAGGGATAGGTTTTCAGCTGAAGTGTGTTCATTTCGTCTGTTTTCACTCTAAGTAGGATGTGGGTTCTGTAATTTAAGTCTGTTTGTTGTTACGCTGAGGTTTTAGGAGTAAAATATTAGATTCAGTTGGTGTTGTAGACCGGGGTCGTCCAACTCGTGGCCCGCGAGCAATATGTAGAAGCATTTCTAGGTGTTTGCAAAAATAGCCTGTCAAGACAGACCATAACTCATGGTGTTGAAGAGCTTGGGAATTCTATTGCGGGAATTTTAAATGCAGAAGCGGAAAATTTTTTATTGTATATCTGGCGCTTGACGATGCGCTGACATTAAGTTTACTGCTCAGTTAGTGACTTGCTATCTTCTTGCGGGTAGTTAATGATGGTATAAAATCACCGTGGAGACTGCAGCCATTGCCCCTGTTAGGGGTACGACTAGAGCTGTGATAAAAATGATCAAGCGTCTTGTCTTTGGCTAAACTTTCGGGAATAACCACTGATGGCGCCCGTCAATGGTTGGAAAACAAGTTTTATTGTTCTAATAATTGTGAAAGTTTGATGTGAGGGTATTTTTTTTATTTTTAACCTGTAGTAGTGTAGCAAAACTAGATCATAACTACCATGTCAAGTGGCCCGCGCAATTATTAATGAATCACGTGTCCCTTCGACCAAAAAGGTTGGATTTATGATAAATTGTTATTATTTTGACATTTCGGGTAATGCGCGTCAGCTCTTCGTAGGTCTGCCGCCCAGCTTGTTTTGCTTTGGCAAAATCAACGAAATACATCAAAAACTGACTTTGCAAAGACAGCAAATTACAACAAAATCGGGTTCGCGTTGTCATCGCCATGGGAATACGAGGTCAAAGAGCAACATGCCACGACGTTTTGATGAAATGCCTCGTGGCGTCGGACTTAAACCAGGATTAGTTAAGTAACCGCTAAACTGGGTTTTTGATCTCCGTTTAACTTTCGAAGTTAAACCGAGTTTAACTAATCCGAGATTAGTCTTAATCCAGGTTTAAGTTAAGTCAAATGTCTTTAGCAGTTTCACTTTTTAGTTTATCGCTCGCTCCACACAATGCTGCAATGTTACTGGTAGGCTACCAGTCCCAATTTGACATACCGGTACCGTGTTCGTGCCTACATCTTGCCACACAATAATTCTACCGCGAAGGCATACCGGTACCGGTAGTCCGATGATACGGTAGTCTACCGTTACCATAGTAATTAAAAGTCCAAGTCTGGTAACTCTGGCATATGCAGATACATTCAGGCTACATGCTAAACTTAAGAACCTTAAAATGTTCGTACGGTACCGGTATACGGTACGGTAACACTGACACCATGCCCTTCACTTTCTCAAACGTCGCCATCCCTAATCTGCCAACACAATTCGACCGCATTTTGCCATCCCTAATCTGCCACTACGCTTCGACCGCATTTTGCCATCCCTAATCTGCCACCACGCTTCGACCGCATTTTGCCATCCCTAATCTGCCACCATTCGACCGCATTTCGCCATCCCTAATCTGCCACGCTTCGACCGCATTTCGCCATCCCCAATATGACTTTTCGACCCTATTTTGCCATCCCTAATCTGCCACCTTTCGACCGTATTTTGCCATCCCTATTCTGCCATCCCCAATATGACTTTTATGCTACCACCACTATAGGAACGCTATGGCCCTTACCCCGAGAATCGATTTCCTTGTTTACTTCGTGACATTCGCCAATCAGCAAGATGAAAAAAGTGGCGTAACAATGCTCCCTTTTCGCATCAGCTCTGACACTTTTCTAACTCAGACAGTTTTTCAAGGGTGGTCGTAAACATTACCTCGTTTTCGCGTTTTTGAAGTCTCTTCGTTAGTTTTCAGTTGTGTTTCGGAAACTTAAATATAAATCAGATAATTCAATGATCACTCAGAGAGATGACTTCTGGACTTGACACCAAGCAGTCCTGCCAATAGATGATATCCACGCGCGACGTTCCGGATTTTTTGATAACAGTGGAATATAACTGAAGATCCATTTTGTTGTCCATACTATACGTACAGCCAACTGTACAATACGAAATAACCATTTTCAACAGCCAAACAAAACGGAAACGTATAATCCGACTTGCAACTGACAGGAGCCAGCTGGACGTTTTTGTTTTTTGCCGTCCAGTAAACAAAGTCACGTGACCCGTGCAAGTCCCCTATATCAATTCTCGTGGAATTCGAAGTGGGAAGGAGTAATTGAAAAAAAAAGCGTCAATTGGCCCTACATTGCTGTATTACATAATAGCATAGAATCAAGTGGGTGGATATTTTAATGAGTGACTCTAAAACTTATAAGTGGAAGATTATTAAACTTGATCAATCAAAAGTTCTGAAATTTGTTTCCTTGTTGAAGGATAATCTATTCTGGAATTCAAGACTATACCGCAATATCCTAATATCACAATGCCTGGTATTCATGACTTAGTCCAGGGCTACTCAACTGGCCGACCGCGGTCCAAATCCGGACCTTTCGAGTATTGGATTTGGACCGCGCCTAATTATTGGACACGTTTAGTGGCCATAACGATCGTTTCAATATTATGTTGTTGTTGTTCTTGTTCTTTCACACGATTTTAAAAAATCGCTTTTCCCTTCGAATACTGGACCAATTGCTTTGAAATTTTCAGTGGTTAAAGATTAATTTCTTCGCTAGAAGGCTATTACTTTTATTTATTTCAAAATTTTGCGTGAATTCTATGAAATTTGATATTTCGTCTAAAATTTTGCTGTATTATTTTTTATCCATGGGAACACGGATTTTAGTCAGTGTCATGACTGGCTGTACGTTTTGATTCTGCAAAATTCTTGCTACTGGAAATTCAGAACTTTTTTGAGGGTACCGGTAGCGTCAAAGGTACCGGTAAAGACTGATTCTCTCTGGTCTAACGTGTCCATATATTTGTGCGTAGCTCTCTTGTTATTTATTTTGGATCATTAGCCCCACTTTTTGAATTTCCTATTATAAAATGACTTTCATAGTTTTGAATATATACGAAAAGAACTATAACACCATAATAAACAATTTTAATTTGCTACTAATCATCAGTCGGTCGAGAAAGTGCTCGTATAAGGATGCCGAAATATTATTTCTGGAAAGACCGGACCCAAATAATTTTAAAGTGTTGTTTGCGGACCTTCGATAAAAATAGTTGAGTAGCCCTGACTAGTCTACAGCACTGCGTCGAGGATACCAATTTATTGGAAATTCCCGATAAGAAAATAGCGGTCGTACTGCCACAAAGCACCACCGAATTAGCCTTCAGGTATCGTCCAATTAATTGACCCTGTAACTAAACTTTTTGTTGACATTGTAGCCTACATAAGGACCGAACAGTGGAATGATATCTAATATAAAACTTTGTGGAAACTGCATGAATGGCTACACAAGAAGCAACCCCGAAACTACTTTCCGAGTTTTTATGTTTGTTGTTTTCTTTTTAACTTTGTTTACTAAGCAAAAAAGCAGCTAATCACTTAGATGTTATAATTGACATTCGCATTTCAGCATAGGCCCCGTCACATAATTCTCGTTCTTATTGTTTTTGTACTCTTCAACACTTGCGTTCACTAAAATATCGTGCAAGTCATCTTCACCTGTGAATTTTATTTTCTCATGCTCATGTATGGTTGATGATATTATTCTTTGTCTTCAGAAAGATTTTCGCGAGTTTTTTTTTGTCACTTATGTGAATGTGAGTGAATGGGCACACGCGCCAATTACAGCACTCTGGGTTTCGCATATTTCCCAATCTTTTCATCGCCCCTGTCTGTGTTTTTTTATTTATTTTTTGTTTTTGTTCTGTGACCTTGATCACTATCACAGACAGGCTCTTATACTGCCACTGTTATAAAAATATTGTTACTGATGTGCATACATCTAATCAGGCCTTATGGTACAATAGAAAGTTGCAATATTGTAGGTAACCTTTCATGTTTACAATTGGAAAGAACATGATATTTCTGAACTAAAAAATTTTAGTTTCAGACATTACATATTATTTTGATTTTATGAAAGGTTGCATTTAAAAAAATAATAATGAAACTGTTTGTTCCCCGAAGTATGTAGAAGTCGTGTCATTTAATATTCCCAATGTGAAATGGGACATATATTTCGAAAATTTGTTTCTATTAACTATTGGAACAAAGTCTTTCAGAAGAAACTATTTTTGTAAAATCTATAGTAATCAACAATACATTACATGGGTTTGGACTAGTCACTAGTGGATACAAGTATGTGTGTATTTTGTAAACAACATATTGAAACTTTATTGGATTTATTGTCCCATATTATCAAAACAGTAAATATGAATTTCGTCTTGGTATGAAGGTACACTTTTGTCGTCGCATTATACTGTAATAAGTTTCTGCGGGACAGAAAACAATTTGTTGCAATATATTATGACAATTCATTCTCTACTAATATTTGTATCATGGAGCACGGAGTTTCACAAGGATCTTTATTTGACTCATAAGCCTACATAAACGACGACTAACGACTCATTAGCCTACATAAACGACATGCCCAGGATCTACATCGATGCTCAAACATATGGACACGGGTACCAAAACGAATTAGTGCGTCTATGCAATCTGTCACAGTAGACTACTAAAGCTGCAGTGTTCGCGACTTCGCCTGACCACCAATTCACGAACGCGGAATCGCCACAAGGTGCGCAATTTTGATGACGTCATCGCATAAAAAAAGACTCGAATCTCATGCAGCCCATAGAAATTTTTGAAATAAATGAAAGTAATAGCCCTCTAGAAAAAAACTCAAGAGAATTGGTGCAGTAAGTAGTTCTAACAACAAGACGAGAGCGATGTTCAGATATATTGACACGAAAAACCAAACGAAGTAGGCCTAGTACTGGTATGCAATCTGCCACAGTAGTTCACTGGTACCGCAGTATTAACGACTTTCGCTAAGCACGAGGTCCGCCGACTTTTGCTGAGCACGAGATCCGCTGTTAATTAACTGGTCGCGGAACCGACACAATTAATTTTGTTACTGTGACCACACGAAACTTCAGATAAAAAAAGAATCCCACAGAGAGTTTTGAATAAATAAAAGTTATAAACTTCGAGCGACAAATACGATCTCTTACCACTGAAAGCAAACTCAATTGGTCAAGTAGACCAGCGTTTCCCAAACTGTGTTCCGCGGAACACTAGTGTTCCGCGAGCGTCTTCCAAGTGTTCCGTCGAACATGGGTCGAAATTGCGACTAAATTGGTCGCCATGGCGATCTCAGGATCGTAAAGTTTTGCCCAACTGGCAACTGTTCAATATCGCGTCACCGTCGGCCTAAAGCGGTCTAACGTTTTGATGATTGTGGTCTTTTCGCTACTCGTCGGCCTATTTTTATGACTGTCAGGTACTTTATCAAGTTTACTGCTATCTTTTTGGTTTTGCTATAGGCTAAAATTTTAAATCTCAATGCTGCAATGGATCTTTGGCTTAAAACGGGAAGCCTCAAAAGGTGTGAAAAGCCGGCTGTGCAAGTTGATGCACAAAGTGAAATTGTGAACGTTACGGTTTTGGTTGAAAATGATAATAATTTTTCTTCAAAGAGTAGTACTTCTGCACGAGCCAGTGACTGCAACAAACGTGCTGTTAAACGTAAATATGACGAGGGATATCTGG
Source organism: Styela clava (assembly GCF_964204865.1). NCBI lineage: Eukaryota > Metazoa > Chordata > Ascidiacea > Stolidobranchia > Styelidae > Styela > Styela clava. The sequence continues at coordinate 23,498,626 of NC_135254.1, forward strand.
GCTTGGGATTCACCTGGACTGGTTCTGAAGACTACCCCGATGCGCTTTGTGTAGTATGTCAAAAGATTTTACAAAATAGTTCAGTGGTCCCTGCCAAATTGAAGAGACATCTTGAAACCCATCACCCTCACTTAGCTAATAAAAGCATATCGTTTTTTGCTACCAAACTGGTTGGAATAAAAGCAATGCAAAGAATTATACATTCAACAACAACATTCAATGATAAATTACTAGAAGTATCTTACTTAGTGAGCCAAAGAATTGCTATGGCGGGTGAGGCACACACTATTGCTGAAAAGCTCATCAAACCATCTATCCTTGATGCTGTGAAAATCTTGCTGGGCGAGAGCGATTCCAAAAAACTGGAAAGCATTCCTTTATCGAACAATACAGTAAGCCGCCGTATAGATCACATGGGAATTTATATCAAGTATGAAGTATGCTTTCGTTTACAAAAATGCGATTTTTTTTGTCTCCAGATCGATGAGTCTACAGATGTGGCAGGTTTGGCGGTATTACTTGCATTTGTTCGTTACGCCTATGAGGGTGATATTCAGGAAGACTTGCTTATGTGTAAAACTTTACCCACTTATACCACAGGTGAGGAAATATTCAGGGCTTTGGATTCGTTCATGAGTGAAAACGAAATTACTTGGGAAAAATTCATGGGTGTGTGCACGGACGGAGCCAAAAGCATGACTGGCTCAGTAAAAGGTGTGGTGACATGAATTAAACAGAAAAATCCGGAATGTTCCAGCTCTCATTGTGCTATACACCGTTATCAATTGGTAGCAAAAGGAATGCCTTCCGAACTAACCAGGGTTTTGGATGACGTGGTTAAAATTGTTAATTTCATCAAGTCAAGACCACTGAAAAGCAGGCTCTTTTCTATTATCTGTGAAGATATGGGAAGTCTCCATTGCAATCTATTGTTGCATACAGCTGTGCGCTGGTTGAGACGAAGTAAAGTGCTTGTGAGAGTTTTTGAATTAAGGGAGGAACTATTGGCATTTTTAAGGAAGACAAATTTAGTTTGTCGTGTCGTTTGCACGAGTCAACATGGCTGCAGTGCCTTGCTTATATGGCAGATATATTTTACAAGTTGAATGAATTTAACTTACGCATGCAAGGCAAGTACGAAACCGTTCTTTCAGTCAAAGATAAAGTTACCGCCATGAAAAGGAAACTCAAATTTTGGAGTGAAATGGTGAATATCAACGATCTATCTTGCTTTCCTTCCCTGCAAAACTTTCTTGCCTACTTATGCGAAACAGGGTTTTCGCCAGTGGCGGCGCGTCAATAGGGCCAACCGGGGCAATTCAAAATTTGCACGTTAATTTCCCATCCATTTGTTGGCTACTGTCTCCAAATTTTACCCCATGATAAACGTGGGTAAATTGGGAAATGAATTGCGATGTATATACACCAATCAAACTTTTTTGAACATCACATCAACTTGCGCGCTCTATGGGTTCCTCATAGATAACACTCTAGTAACTACCTTTGCGGCGTCTGCAAAATTTCTGGACATCATTTTGACGACGCCTATTTCTTCCGCCGACGCAGAGCGAACATTCAGCACGCTGAAGCGTATTAAAACGTATCTCAGAAACACAATGAAGCAAGATAGATTAAATTCTTTGGCTGTTTTATCCATTCGCAGAGACGTTATTTCTGGGATGCATGACTTTAATCAGCGCGTTATTGAGCATTTTGCTTCCAAGAAACCGCGGCGTGTTGCATATATGTTCAAGAGTGACCGTACATTTGAACCCATGTGTATATCCGCGGGTTCAATCAATATGCGGGTGCTAAAACCCATGGGTTAGGTTAGTATGAGTACAAATATCCGTAAAACCAAAAAAATTTCCATAGGTGCAATGGCATGCAAGTGCAATTGTCGTGAGTTCAAATGTATTGGAACCATGTTCAAGCAGTAGAAGTCTAGCAGCATATATATCTATGAGTGAGCGACGCATGTCCTTATCTTTGCATTACCTTTCCTTTCTTCATAGTAACGTTTTAAACCTTATTTTAGGTTTTGTCTGCTTTCCCGAAGTTTCTGTTAATATGTCATTGTATTTATCTGGGTAAATATTGCCTTTCCTTTTGAAAGAGGTTTCAAAATAAACTATGTCTATATTTATTAATCCCTTGACTTGGACCGGTTTTAAAGACACTTTCTTATCGTTAAAAATTGTCGTTTTTGCCGATTGGTTGTTACCGATGGAATGGTTTTTATACTCATAAAATGATGGGAGAACTTACAGCGCTCATCCTGTCCCCGTAGATGGGGGTGACTTGGTCCCGCAGTAGCTTGCCCCGGTTGTCAAAATGACCACGCGCCGCCACTGGTTTTCGCGGTACGTGTCCACCAAGACAAAGTACAGGAGCCGATTGAATGTCGAAGCGGAGATGTACATTCAGCTATCCACTATTACACCTGATATTAAACGTCTTTCTTCTTCTGTGCAAGCTCATCCTTCTCATTAAATTTGAGTAAATCCGTCACACCGCGACCCCGGTCACACACAATTAGTACTGTATATATTTATTCATCAGTTTTGTTTGAACTTTAGTGATGATAAATAAAGAATTGATTGACACCATTTTTTTTTTACAATTTACCCTCTCAATTCTTGGTGTTCCGCGAGGCGGGATAAAAAGCGTAGGTGTTCCGTGGCTGAAAAAGTTTGGGAAACGCTGAAGTAGACTATAGTTAACGAAAAAAGCAATTTTTTAGAACAGAAAAGAAAATAATAACTACTAACAACAACAACATAATAACAAAACGATCCATAACCCATAAGTACATTTCGTGTCCAACAAGCCGAATACAAAAGCGGAAGCCACCTGAAAAACAGTGCTTAGCCCAGATGCAATGAAACCGGGGTCCGCGGACCTCAGTGCGGTCTTTAAATGAAAGGTCAAAAGGTTACATTGAAACTTCTATTTTAGTAGAAATTTTATACTTTTACACCAATGGCAAGGGACAACTTCAGTTAGGTAGTTAAAAAAGAGGAATTGCATATTATAACTTTTAGTTGAGTTACTGTAAAGTGTTTAATTCATATTAGCCCCGTTTCTGATAAATTATACAAGTGTTGTACTACAGTATAGAACTTTTATCAACTCTAAACTATGCAAATTATTTTAAGATTTTTGCAATGCCTAGTTCTAACCAAATATCAAGTTTGTGGGTCATGACGTTTGCTCGTGATCCGGTTTTGGTATGAATTGACATTTCGCTTGTTTCCAAAAGATTTTACTTCCGATAGGTAGTAAAGGTAATATGCCAGACGATTCGTGAAATGCTATTGTCTTGACTATACTATTGTTGATCCAGCTTCATGCTACATACTAATTTGTCTTCTACAATGAAGCTATCCCAATTATAGTAAACTGGCAACCTCATACAAGATATTATTAGTGGGTGTTCATATTTTATTTCAATGATAGTTTCGAGAAACATTTTTAGTTTAACCGTAAATATATACTACTACGTTTAACTACTATAGACAGACACAATCGTATCGCTTCGAACTCGACTTCCGGACAATGTACCAGAAATAGAAATGCGCTTTATATCGATAATTTGCATTTATTTTCACATTCGTCGATAAGAGCCAACTGGAAAAAGCTTCGAATACATAGTGAGTGAATATAATTAGGAATATATATATTGCGATTGACATTTTCTCATCGCTACTTTTCTATACCTTTCTTAAAGAAGTTTTGAGATGCTTCATCGGTGTCATCTTCTAGGCCAAAAAAAACATTCATTTTTCAGAAGAAACTCCACGTTTTGTTACGTATCTGAGACGGAGATACAGAGAAAAAAAGAAATTTTGCAGATTATGTAATGCATGTTGTGTTTTATCCAAAGTTTGAGTATACCAGACAAAATGTCGCTATCCGATCACGTTTCATTCGAACATTACGCCAGATGATGTTAAATGCCAGTCATGCGTTCATTGATTTCTACTCTTGTCTAGAATTCGATGATAGTTGCTTGTTTTGAACGGCATATCCATAAATGCAAAATTAGAAGTAGACAATTACTGAATATGATGTTTAGTGGATTTTGGAAATAGGGTTCGTGGGAAATTACAGGCTTTAACTCGCGATACCATTGGCGCATAACTTATTCGTAACTTCTAGTAATAAATACATTGCAATGCTACTGAGATGTCGATTGTCAATAAATTTACTCAGAACCAGTATCTGTTCCGATCTTGGAACTCTCATTGAAGCAACTGTTACCGTAACTAGTAGAAACATTTTGGTTCAAAGTTAGGTAAAATGCCGCTTTCGATTACTGGGTAAATTTTGCTAACTTTTTGGCACTTGGTTCCCCCTACTAACGAATTTTCATAATATTGTTTCCGTCCATATTGCAGAATATCCGCAGTTAAACATAAAGATCATGGAGTATCCTATACGATATTCGGATACGATTGACAAGCAAGATGTATATTCGGGAGATGGTTCAGGCATTCAATTCATTGACAATACGACTGATGCTTCCAAAATTATTTTTCAAGACGAAACGACTGCAATGTCGAACAATATGAGCATGCGTGAAAATCAATTTGCAACTACAATATTTGTAAATGGAACTATTCCGAATATAATATCGCCCTCGACGGGATATAAATACGTTTTGTACATCGGCGGTGGCCTGTCAATTGTATCTTGTTTGATTGCTTTGTTTACGTATGCATCTTCAAGGTAACTATATTTACTATTTTAATTTATAGTACAAGTGGTTTTCTGAAGATTAAGCTATTAAGTAACAGGGTCTTATAAAAATGTTGTTTTCTGTTATTTCAGTTTTCAATACTGAAATTATAAACCTCTTCACCTCCTGACACGTTGGCCTCCGCGCATTGGATTCTAAACGGTTCATGCATCTGCATCTATTTATCTTATGAGTGATTCGTCTTATCGACTTTCCGGGGATAAATGAATAAATTCTACAGTGCCATTTCTACTAGATAAATCTCTACAGAGTCAAACATTCTGTAAATACGATATGATCCATTTTGGGAATTGTCAACTAAAAAATGTCTAGTTCTGTAGTATTTTCACAAATCGATTGTGAGCCGTCTCTGCATTAATCAATCAATAAATTGAGAATCGAAACACATCAAACAATTTCCTGTTCGCTTTAACACCGCTGGTGTTTTTGCATTATGATTTTCTGTAATATTTCCAAATTTTATTGCAGAAAATTTCGTGTAAAGAGACCGCATATGATCACAATCAACCTATGCATTTCACTGATAATATTTTATATCGGGATCGTGATGTCAGTAGCAAGCATGGACGTTTCTAACATTTACAGCATAAACCCTTCGAAGTCATGTATTGCAGGTATGTATTTTTCTGAACAAAGATCTTGATCAAAGACCAACAAAATGTACAAAACAAGCTAATACGAACTCACTCAGAGTTAGAGATAACGCACCAAGTATCAAAAAATGGCCTCTCAGTTTGGAAGAAGATATAGAATGATATTAAATTTGTATCAAGGTACGGTACACCATTTTACTCTAAGTTGGAGTACATATCGATGTGTGCTATTATCTGTAACAAAGTAATACATATATCCCCAATAATTCAAAAATACTGTGCAGGCTTATTAAAATTTTTTACTCTAATGAATTTCATTGTATCTTTTTACAGCGGCTTCCTTATTTCAATTGGGATTGTTATTTGCATGGACGTGGGCAACTGTGCATTGGGCTTATCTTACGTATTCTGTTCACAAAATAGCTGCTCCTCATATTTCACATTTTGTCATCAAAATAACCTTACCTGCATACGGCAAGTACAATATTCATACACAAATTCATTTGTTTCATGGGCGTGTAAAATCAATACCGGGAGTGTATGATCTTCTCTCATGTTGTTGGACTTTTTATACCGCATATCTGTTCAGTCAAAAAAAATTATATTGTGAATTGTTGAATAAAAAATAAAATTTGATTTTTTAATAGTGCTTTTTATGTTTTTTTTTTAAATAAAAATCCCCTCGATAATGGACCTATATTATTTCATATACGCAAAAGTAAACATCATTTTGAGTATCCTTTTTTTGTTCAGGTTTTCCCATCATTCTCACTGGAAGTATTTTAGTCACAAATTCAGCATGGGATAACGCTTATATTTCTGCACAAACGTAAGTTAACAAATATTCAAATAGGAAAAGGTAATGGGCATGTTTTTCTAACCAGGAGAGAGCAGGCCAATAAGCAATTTGTGAGTGTTGTCACAAACAGGTCAAAATAATTCTTTTTCTATATTTCAGGTGTTTTTTTAGACTCGGCCAACCACTGACTGCTGTCATCAATTTCTTGTATCTAGTGACATGCTTTGCTATAATGGCATCATGCATTGGGTATTGCATTGGCCGGCTTACTTGCAGAGACGACAAGAATCATGTTGCGTCTACTCGCCTAGTAAGAATTTTGTTACTTTTGCAGTGACACTTTTCCTATGAAAAAGTTATATTTTCTGAATTGGTAAAATAAAACAAACGGCACCCAAAGATTTAAGATCGAAACTCGATACATTTTTTAGTTCAAGGAGTCTTGAAGTTGATACAAATGCTGAAATAAGCGAAATATTTGAATAACATGTATCATAGTATTTTAAATTCGAGACCTCTGGCAAGAAATTGTTAGTTTGATGATGTTTTGAACTAATTTGTTGTCAGTTGATTTTCCAATTTAAAACTTTTTTTTTATTGTTTTTGTGGCAAAACTTCTGTGATTTAACGCCATTTCATCTTAAGAAAGAATATTTTTAATTTTTGATTGAGCAATGACGACTGACAATTTGCAATCGAGCTTGTGCCAAATAATATTTGGAAATGAAATATTGCCTGCAAGAAAATCTGAAACGTGACAGGTTTTCATACCAGAGTTTACAAGATTTTGACCGGAAATCACGCATTCGTGATTTCATATTATATTTTCAGAGAATCAAAGGAAGCGTCACTAGATTGGCCGTCATCACAACAGGCGTCATCGCAATTTCCATTTTAGAATTTATTCGATCTGGAGTCGTAGAAGCTTATTCGGTTAGATACAATATTTCATATCATATATATTGATTATTTTTCTTATACAAGATTAGAAAATATATACCGTATATACCGTAAGTATGTCGTATCAAAGACACTTGCGGTCGGTATTGATTAGCATATTATGTATGCATCAATTTCGAAAACTTACATCGTATAAACCAGGGTGGTCCAAGGTTGTCGACCTCGTGGGCCACACTATTATTTTTGTATTGCGGGCCACAATAGTGCCAAGAATAGGTAAACAGTGCAATACAAATCAAACACTTTATTGTCCAAACACATTGATCATTATTTGTCCTTTATAAAGCTAAAACCACCAAAAAACTCACTAAAACCTGCAACATTCTTACGATATATACATTAAGTGTTAGATTTCAAACTCTTCATAACGAAGAAAGTGTCATAAGAAGAAAATGCGTTTTAGATTGTCACCAACACAACTTGCAGGCATATCAAGCAAGCATTGTGGCATTTTTTGGTTATTTTTATGGTGAAACAACACCAAATGGGATTTTTTGTTTACTCTTCCGTAAATGCGACGCGGGCCACAGATTATAAATCGGCGGGCCACATGTGGTTTGGACCACTCTGGTATAAACCTTACATAGCAAATGCTCAAAAATGATCATTTTCGTGGTTCAAACTATAGTCGAATGAAAAATTTGCGGCAATACTAAATTATCCAATGTTGTAATGAGTTTTTGGGACCTGAATTCGTGTGCAAACAGTTAAAGACTTTGACACAAGAAAAAAGTTACTCCAGCACCGTGTTATATTGGTTTAAAATAAGCATCCTATTAGTCTGACGTTTCTTGTTGCAAATACTTACTTAAACGAAAAATACTCACAGGAAATCGGATTGGATAAAATTGTAACATTTATTTCTAGGATACCTGGTTTGAAGTATTCAACGGAATTGTACTTGGAGCAGCTGGAATTGTCGTTTCTGTAGGATTGACATTGAGAAGCAAAGAATTTCGTCTTTATTTGGTAAGCCATTTCAAATTTTCTCTTCTAGTTCACCTGTGTTGTGTAAATTACCAAAATTTAAACAGATTTTCATTTTAAGTTTTCATCGATATTAAAATGTTCATTATTTGCAGGTGAAGCACAGTCAATCAACTGTCAGTGTTCGGAGAATTGTTAATAACTTTAGTCGAAAAGGCCGGAAATCCTCACAAAAATCTCGTTCAAGAAATCCAAGTTCATCATCGATAAAATCCTCCAAAGGTGTAATGTGCGATGTAGTGCGACCGCCTAAACCTGTCCCTCGTGAAAGTTTAAAAGGAACAGTTTCGATATCATCAGCGCCAAATATTCAGCCTAGTTCTGTAATTTCTCAACTTAATTTGAAGAGCCAATCAAATGAAGCAATTGTTGATCAAAATGAAAATACTGACTCATATCATGACGTAGGAAATGTGAGTAACAACATAATACAGCAATTGGTATAATCTCTAACGAAGGAAATTAAAGTAGAGCGAATGGATTCCTTACTTGCACCTTGTTGTTGTTTTCATTGCCGGCATGGCTCGAAACTGTCCATTTTAAAGTAATATATAATTTTTAAGATTAGTTGACTGACTGACTCTGAACATACCCATATTGAAGTATTAGGCTAAAAGACCTCTTAGAACATGAAAGCGCTCTACGTACAAGAAGATATTTAGGACACTCATGTGAAAGACATTATTCGCAAGATAATATTGTGTTTATTGTTGCAGGTAAACGCTAACAACTTTGGCCCCGTGCCCCGTGAAATCAAAAAGTCTTCTGTGGAAAAAGTGAGTACAAACTTAGCAATATTTGAATAACCCACCATTACTGCAATTATCTTTCTCATGCTAATAACACTATTCTGAAATTTTTTCTGTTAAATTTGATTTCATGCTCTATGCAGCCACAGAACACCGCGTTTTTTTCTGGCGCTTAATTATTATTTATTTTGAAGTCAGATGACAATGCGTGGGTTACATACCTACTCTGGTTATATTTTTATTATTACATTAATCGAAACAATTTTACAGAGAATGAAGGCAATATCGCGAATAGGTAGCCTACGACAAAGAGTAATGAGTGCCTCCTTTCGAAATTCCACACATCCGCAGGATTCAAATGATACTCCGCCACCGTCCCCTAAGCCTCGAATGCGACAACAATTGCCACGTAGTATGTGTAGGTAAGTAAAAACTATAAATATAATATTGTAATGAACAATTAACTCTTTACTAGTTCACAGTCCGTACATGCACGACTTGTACGAATCATTCAATACTAATTTCACAACTATACTATATGTATCTGTTGTGTTGCTTGCTTCCTGCCGACCGTGTGCTAAAGTTAGTACCGCCATGCAATCAATCGGTGAAACAAAGTAAATATGGTTGTTAAAGGTCTCATGTGTAACTAAAAAAATCGGGGTTCAAGATGCCAATCTTGTTACATTGATAAGTTGTTGAAAAAAAGTTGAAAGTGATAAAATCCGCTTGGCTCATCACTCGGTTATCGATGAAGGCAACGTTTGGAAATATCCAACACAATATTGCATGCACAAAATGATTTTTATTATATATATACCATAGTTTTCATCTTATGTTTTTACAGGACTCAAGTTATTCCAGAGAACTTGGTTGACCGAATATCATTGACCAGTGTGGATCTTGCAAGGCAATCATCGTTTTAATGATTGTGAGATGAAGTGACTTTGCCAACAGCTTCGCGAGTGTTATTTTTTATTACAATATCAGATATATATCTGTTTGCAAAGTGGGGGCGCATATAAAGCGCTTTAAGATATACACTCCTCCAAACTCGACAGCGTTGGTAACACCAAAGGCTGTGGGTACACATCTTATCAGTCGATTTGCACATATTGACAATCAAATTATATGAAAATTCGTCAACAATTTCCATTAAGCACAATATTGGTGTATTCCAATTCAAACTCAACGAGTTTGTGGTGATTTATTACCACAGGTAGTCTATAAGTTTTGTTCCTTACTGAGGGAGTGCTTTTCACATCATTGGAGCATGAACGGATTTGATGTTTACATCTCGATTAATAAATTCTGATAGCTTTTATCAGATTTTTCACTTCTTACTTCGTGAAACCTTACTCGCGAGTACAACTGGAAAGTGTAACAACAACTTCGTTTTTATGGAAGTTGCTACTATAGTAGTGTTTTTCTAACATGCGAACCAATGTTTACTATCTTCTTTGACGTAACAATAAATATGACTCCATTTCTTTTACAACGATGTTTCTTTTTTGATGATTGTTCGTGGGTTTGTTTTAAGTGAACGGCAAGTAAATCTGTCTTTAAACAGTTTTGTCGACAGATAGAAGTTTTGTAATGTGTGCAGGAGACGTTAGAGATTTCCAATATACTACTTAATTAATATTAAATTTATAGTTTTTCGGAATGAAAATATATTTTCAAGTAAAATATTTATTCAAACTCAAATCAGATAAAAATAAAATGATATAAGGTGCGTCGAAATAAAGTCTGACAATTCAATGAAAAGAACACTGCAAAAATATCGCAAAAGAACATAATTTTATCTTGTCGTGTATTATTAAAAGCACTGATCAATATAAATCACATGTTTTGTCCTTTAATACTTCACTGTTCTTGTCAGTTATTGATTATCGAGTGTGAGTCATAGATAGAGCAAGTTTCGCTGCAGATCCATCAATAACCATTGTTCTGGGTCAAATATTTTAACCAAGTCTTGTCGTACTTTAGCAATGATGAACAGTAGAGATGTTGTGGGTGAGTATATGCATGAGATTTCTCCAGGGTCATGAGTGAGTGTGCGAGCGAGAACGAGAAACATCATTAATCGAATAAGGAACATAATTTAAAATTTAAATAAACATTTTAACAGAAATATTAAAACACATTATTGTTCGACTTTATCCTTGCAAAGTGGATTGAAAAGTTGCATTGTCTTCAGCTTGAACGGTAAAGGTCCAGGGTGACAGGAGTATTGTGCTATCAGAATGTAAACATGAGGAAAAAACTGATTTCGTCCCTGTAAAAAGGGAAAAATATTTGTCAGAAGATATCAATATACAGTGCAGTTTTTCTTCTTACACAATGATTTTTAATACCTGGGCCATAGACGTGTGTGTATTAACACTGCCAATGTCCTGACTGTTTCTGTTATGCTAACAAAATTAAAGTGAAAAAATAAATAATAATCTTTGTGATCGGATTAAGTTGTTGCCATATTAAGATGGAAATTGAGAAAATACTTCCAGATTATTTGTAATATATATACCGGTATATAAATTATTGAAATTATTTTGTAATGTACATCGACCAAATGGCTCATTGGTTCTCAAAAAGAGTGCCAGTTGCCAGATTTTGCCTTACACACTGATCCCCCAAACCATCGCTTCAAACTGATTCAAATAAATAACGAAAACTGTCTATAAAGTATGTGATTCAACATATAAACAGATTGGATTATTTATATTCTGGTGGTGTTAAAACTGTATAAAAACATTAAAAAAAATTAGAAGTTATTTTTATCGAATTATATCGACATGATCCACTATAAACCACTAAGCTGCATTTGATCTGAAACGGATGTTTTTATTTGGTAAAATATAGTAAAACGAATTATGTGGTTCGTTCAACTTCCAAAATAGCCACGTGCGCCAACGCTTTGCACGTACGCAACCGCGTCCTAAAACAGCTCAGGAGGTGGTCATGATCCCGTGAAGGTATTTCTTCTATATAAGTTGATGTTGAAAATAGGCAGACTAAACAACGAACAAAGCATTTCACATCGATAACTAATCAAAAAGGCAACACACCTCTATGTGATATCCGACTTTTTCAATCTTATTTATGTTGAAGAGTTTGCATGAACCGCGACAGCTGACAACAAGGGTGTATGATGCCCCCTTGCGGATTGGTCGAATAAGTAAAAATGATCCGTCCTGTTCCGTTCGGAGAATACCCATCGCTACATCTCTGCAAAAGATAAATGGATAGTCAAAATGCCTACTAAACTTTGCAGAATCATTATATTTCGCCCACGTGACTATTTTGAGGGTGAGAATCACCACATAATTGTGTCGTTGGATCGCCAGGTGGAATAGAGAGCAAATCCGATTCAACTCAGAAAACTGGATTGATACTAGTCAGAATAGAAGGTGACATGCGGAGAAAAGTACAATCATTTTATCCTGTGAATACAAGCGTTGAGTAGTGTCAAATTAAAAAAAAATTGTTTTGCGTCATTAATTGAATGATTCACATACTTGAAGATATGAACAAATAGCTGGCATAAAAGTGTAAACATAAATTGTTTAAACGGATGGCACCAACAAGACGACGACAAGATTCGTTACATAAAATACTATAACGTAAAGATTTGGGAAAGAAGGCAAAACTTGATAATAGTGTTACAACCAAGAAGTAGATCTGTTATAGAAGATTTAGGTTCAAAATGGAATGTTGTAAAATCTTACTGGTTGTGGTAAACACACCCCTTAATGAGAAGCGAACAATATTACCAAAATATACAGAATTTTTTTAAATCATGTATGCAAAATAAACTAGGATGATTGTGGAAATACGGTAGTTCACAACATACTGATTGGACATTTAGGATGGTGTGTTCGGTTCAAATAACTAAATCCAATGGCAGCTTTTTACCTAGCTTGGAAATGTTGTGTGTCATCGAATTTTCATACGAAATATTGTAATTTCTCAATGGCAGTTATGTAGTTTACGAGATAAACAAAATAAACTTTATCACAACACAAATTGTTTCAACAATTCTAGCATAAAAATGGGCTAGTGTCAACCCTGTCTCTCGGCAAAATAAAACTCCTAATCATTGCCTGCAAGTGAAATTTGCCAACTCAACATTTTTATTTTAGGAGAATTTCCTCAATTAATTGCTCGTAGCGATGAATTTGGTTATTACTGTTACTGCGAGCATATTTTGAATATAAACAAAGGATTTAAAGTTATCAGTCACGTTAACACTAAAATCCCTTCAAAAATGCAGTTTTGTCCCGTGACCTTATAGCAAACTTGTCGAATATCGTCGTGTAAAATCAGGCTATTACATACGGGCCAACTTTGGGTATCTACTTCCTACGCCCTGGCAAAGTGCATCAACATAAAGATGACAAATTTCAACTCTTCATGCGTCATAAAGATGAAGCGATTAGATTTAAGTGCGATACAGAACACACAACAGAATAGTTCAACACGATAAATATATTGAATGCACTACGGAATGATCACGGAAGGTACCCTATACCTCATGCCCGAAAAATACCGGACCAATGTAGTAAATAATCACGACAAACGGCATTTGTCATTAAGCAAAACTAGAATAGCCTACTACTAAAATGGAATGCTATATTAATGTCAGTGTTAACTTAAGACAACAGGGTATTACGTATCTCTTTTAAATATATATATATATCGAAATGAATGGCGGCAATTCATGTTCCTCGCGGTGTTGTAATCCGTAACATACATTTTATGGCGTTAGAAATGAAATTTTCTACGAATTCTGTGTTGAAGTATTTTGTTAAATCAGATCTTATCTTGTTCCGGCTTTTGCAACATTCACGTAGTCAACGAAACTGAATTTGGTGGTTGGTGAGATAAGGAGCATTGAATAAATGAAATCTCCTTTTTACGAAACCGAACAGACAAACAGTACGAGGACAAAAGCCAAAAACAAATTATTTCATTTCAATCGCTATTTGTAAACACCAGCCATCTTATAGCATAAACAAAGGAACCGAGTTACTGGAGTGGCAGTTTGGTAGTTTTTAATTGCTCCGAAAGTCAACCAATACGAACTTATGAAGGAAGAAATTCTGCCACCTCGAACCAAGCGCTATTTGAAGCGTAATAATGGGGCCTGAAAATTGATAAATTCTATCCAAGTAACCAAACAATAAGTTTGCATAGGCTAAAGTGCTAAACATTACTATCATGAAAAAATTTGATATATATACTTACATGGGTAATGCGGGATGATACCAGGCAGCATTCATCAGTTTTGAATCCAAACTAACAAAATTATCCGCCGAAATCATCTGCGCAGCAAACGATCTTCGAAGTCTTCCATCTTTGTACTTTGGAGAATCTAATTCGGCAATCGTGTCCACTAGACTTGTTGAATGTTTCGGGAACCAAACATCTGATCTAAAAGGAAAATACACCATTACAGACTTCAATTTTTATTTTGAATTAATCTATGCGTGATTTTTGAAACATGAAAAATTGATTCTCACCCGCTCTGTAAGCTGTCGGTATTGGATGAACGTGTACTCTTCTTACTGCAACTCCCTGAACTGCTGGAGCTAGCATTACTTGATTGAGTGTACATTCCAGAATCCTCACAAGCAGTCTCGTTTGAATAATTAGACGATGGACAACTGGATGAAGACGTGGTACCGCTACCTATGGTTTCACTAAGCAGTTGTACAGGCGAGCGTAAATTTAATCGTTGCCTACTTGGCGACTCTGATAAAGAATAATTATCATCAGAGAACTGCCGATTTTCCCAGGTCGCTCCTTCGTCGATAGGATAATTCTCTGCTAAGCTACGTCGAATTCTAGAATCTGTTGGTTGCAAACCTATGTTGAGCATAGAACTCGTTGGAATAATTTCTGTTCTTTGATGGAAAGGCACGTTATTATCGCTAGTGTTCAAACGTTGACGTGGGCTCCAAAGTCTATCAAATGTTCTGTCTGCAACGAGTACACTTTCCGTTTTGCTTCGAGTATATTTCTTCTTTTTCTTTTTTCCCAGTCGGAAAGGAAGAAATCCGCTTAATGCTTGTGCCGGAGAACAACCACCTCCACCAGCTTTACTGCTTTTAATTGTATCCAAATCTCCTCCCGGTCGCCGGTCGCCTTCTTTCAGCCTGGCGTATGATTCAGATAATTTCGTGTTTCGAGCACCTTGGCCTAAACTCATACTTTTGTCCTGTCTGGATATATTCGAACTCAAATCATCTTCATCGTTTATACGAATTGATGGGGCTAAACACAAAAATATGTAAAATTTTAGAAAAGGCAGATTTAATTTGATAAACGGTTTAAAATCGAAAACATCTCACTATCTGAAGTATGTAAAATTCGAAGATTTGAAATATTGAAATCCCCTGATTCATCGTTATTTGGTGCTGAGTCGTGATATGAATCTTGTTGACGAAGTAGTTGTTTAATGCCTGCTTTTCTTGACAAATTTGAAGACTCGTGATAGGATATTGGCCTGAATAGAGAAGAACATTTTCCATACCAAACTTGAGTCACAGGAGCTATCAAAATGCCACTAAGTCGGCTATAATGTCGGCACATATGACTACTCGTGTTGTATATCATATGACGTTTTAGCTCTTCAATTCAATTTACAATAATGGACAATATAAACTGCCCGACAACATCATATGGGAATGGGAAGCCGGCATAATTACAAAACATAACAAAACCCTAATGCTTGTTGAAAGTTGAAAAATAACAACAATTTGCCCTTTGAAGTCACTCACTGCTTATGATCTTGACATTTTTGTTTTTGTGCCAAGTTAATACCGTCAAAGTTGGCATCCGTTGAAGATTTAAATGTTGCCGAGGTGGCGAATTTACACCCAAGGCATCTGCTTAATTCTCTACATAAAAGCGGCCGATTTATTTTGATAAAATTTTCTTGTATGCTGCGTAAAGATCTGACGCCAACTGAGGCGAACAAAAATTGAATATATTGTAGAAGTATATTGTATATATCAAGTGAGGTGATGGTATATGGGTAAATAGTTATCTTTTTAACTTCATTCATTGTACGAAGTAGGACTCGGAACCGAATAGGACTGGGCATTTTCGAATACCTGATGATTTCAGAATCGAATCGAATATTTTTTCGAATCAAATTGAATCTCGAATACTTGGGAGATTTATAATCGTATGTAACTTTCTTATTGTATTGGGTCCTTCAGACACATAATCTACTGAAAACATAGAATACATCATCACTCAGACAGATTGCTGAGCGTTCACACACGATAAAAAAACACGTTTTCATCAATAACTCACTACAGAAAAGCGTCATATGTCAAAAAAAAATTGAAAGTTTGAGATCTTCGACCCAGTGGTAGATAGAAAAAAAATGATGGCGGCGATTCGAAATTTTGCTCTGAACTGATTCAAATATCAAGGGTTGAAATCATGTTACTCTTCTATTACTATACAAGGCGAAATTTTGTTTTATAATAACCGTATTTCACTATCCCATTAATCAATACGTTAAACCTAATATTTCACCTTCTTGTATTTTTTATCCGGTGCATAGACCTATCAGGTGGCGATCTTCTGCTGTTGACCGCATCGCTCTCTGTTCTCTCTCGTGATTGTGCTCGTTCATTTACTGCAGCAAATACACGACTTTCAAGTTGTGACAATGCATCACGTGGTTTATTTTTCATAAATTCCTGTATGAAAGAAAATGTAAGTTTTTGGTGTCAGAAAGAACATTGTTGCAAAAGTAACACACGACTCAAGATTATGAACACTTTCTTCTAATAAGAACTTAAGTTATGTCGACTTCATTATCCCCAAAATGTTTTGCTGCTCGTATTTACTTCAACTTCAAGTCTAGTGAAAACTGATATTTGTCAGTGTGCATGTACCACCATAAACCTATGTAGTTTGATTTGCTCTAGATATTTCAGTGGTCGCCCGGAGATGATTCTTCTTTACTTCTTAGTGAGAGCGGCTGACGTTGGTTTGAGCACATTCTCTTTGAATAACTGTTTCGATTACACGTTGGCTATTTCATCTGACTTCAAATAAATATTTATTCTGGGTTCCGGTGGGGTTCCAAAAATCTATTATAACCATTATCCACTCTGCAACGGTGAATCGCGCGTGCTTCATTTATGTTAAGACGAGTATGAAATATACAATATACAAATAGGTTTCCAATTTTTAATTTACCTTGTTCTCATCGTGACTTATATCACTGCCACTACATTTTGTTTGTGATGTTTTGAAGGAGCGACTTGGTGATGATGGTTCGTTACAAGTATTTTCCGATTCATTTGTATTTCCTGAGGTCTAAAAATAAGAAGGTTAAAATTAAACTATATGATCACACACGGAGTAGTGGGCATATGGTAATACCACGCACTGGTGGGAGGATTGGTATAACTTGAACACGATGAAAACTACAATATAATGAAGTCGTAAAATAGCCGCTTGGAAAAGTCTTAATTGGGGAGCGGCTTGAGATTATTATAGTTTAATGCGTGGGCTGACAGTGAGGCTTCTTTTATTAGTATTCGTTCTAACATAGTTTCTAACGTATAAAATGCATACGTGATTCTCTAAAAATAATTTCTTAATATAATATAGAAAGAGGTTTGTCACGCACAGCGTGTGGTCTAAATTTATTGCCGAAATATTATACTGAATTTGTGCTGT
This sequence comes from Styela clava, assembly GCF_964204865.1. Taxonomy (NCBI): domain Eukaryota; kingdom Metazoa; phylum Chordata; class Ascidiacea; order Stolidobranchia; family Styelidae; genus Styela; species Styela clava. The sequence continues at coordinate 23,516,185 of NC_135254.1, forward strand.
CCCAAAATGTTTCAAGTATGGTCGATGGTTTTTCATAAAACATTGCATTCTCAAAACCAATGAAATCTACATACTATGACTCAACATGGATAATATCCCGGGTATAAACTGTTTAGTTTCAAAACAATATAAACTGACCACTCAACATAAATTGGACTCCCGCCGGAATCAACAATCTGTTTCGATTATACTTTCTCATGAAATTTGTGGGTGTTCTCTTTACCAGATAATATATATAATGTGATCGATAAACATGGCATCAGTTCACATCTACCATTTATATATTTTATCGGCTTTAAAGCGCGATGTGATCACTTACGTTGCTTTCGAACCCCGCATCGTCTGGTGATGTAATTTCAAGTGAAAGACGTTTTTTCTTTCGCCGTTTCAATGTGTAGGCAGTGAGAAATGCCCCTCCGATTATAGAATTGATTTCAGAAGCCTTAAAAGGAGAAAAATATGATTACTACCAAAATCAGACAGCAATTCCATATGTATTTGCATTAACTCTGTCGAAAATGACCATACATTTGTATATAGCTATCACGTGATTTTCTGACATAAAAGTACCTGTTGTTGTGGGTTCGTTCAAAAGCGAACCCTGTTCTTAAAGTTTTGAATCACATCACTCGCCATGAAGGACCATTATAAATAAAAATATATACGAACGTATTATACATTGTTGGAAATTAAAAAAAAGTACAAAATAAAAGTGCTGAAGAAGCGAAATTGCCTTGAAAACATATCTTGATATATCTAAATGCTTCTTTCTGAATATTCCCAAAAGTTTAAATATTACTTTCGATGAATTGAGCACACATTTCGAACCAGCTATAACCACATCCAATATTAGCAAAATAATCTTATAGTGTTGTATCACTTTTTGAGACCGCAATTTTGCGAATATTATTTATTTATTTTATGAACGTCAAAATAAAGTCTGAATCATATCTTGCTATTTATTCTGGACGCGCGTATACAAACAATGACGTAATATTAGAAGCTGTGGATAAGGCACGATAAAGAACGGCTATCTGAATACTTTGATTTAATACTAAAGAAAACATAGATAAATCAAATTCGTCATTTGTCCACAAAGCTTGCGATTTTACTTTTCAAAGTTACTTTTAACTGAAGTGATAGAACAGTTTGTTCGCGCAAAAAACACCAATACCACTGAATTTGCCCAAATATGTCAAGATTGGCCATACCAAATGTGTAATGCCACTCTGCGTGGTTAAAATAGTGCTATATCCATATATCGTCACGCTAATAACCGAATTGCGTAAGTCATTTTTAGCAGTTTTGAGAAAAACGTAAAAAACTTCCTAATGATATTGCTATGCCATAGAGAGTCAATCATTTGCCATAGTTTGATTTTTTGATCGTAGCCTGATTTAAGTTAATCTGTATGACGCAGTCAAGTGACGTCAAAATGGCGCACTGTGACTTAGGCAGAAATGTGTCTATGACTTGGAGACATGCGCATTTTTGCAACTTGACTATATGCACCAGTCCTGAAAACCAAACAACCAAAAAACGAATGTAATTCTTAGTATCTACGATGTCTAATCCCCAAAATAGCTAATCTGTTTCAATTACATTATTTTTTATGTTTGAAAATATATATTTCACCACTATAACACGTTCTACACACCCAACGAAATAAGACTAAGATAAAATATAAAGAATAAAACAGCAATGTACCCTTATATAGTAGCCAACCAAGGTGAATTAGACTCAGACGGTGAATATCACAAGTGCACGCCTTTCTATACTATAAACTAGAATCTGAGATGCAAAAACTCGAAAATCCATAGCGAGGTTATTTTGCCTTTGTGACGTCACAATAGCTCTGATGTTAACAATGATAATTCATTATGACGAAACAATTAAACAAATTTGCATGTCATACAAAATCTCAATTTTTAAGGGATTTGGAATTCTAAAAATAAAATCTGAGTTAACAGACAGATGCGCAGCATTACATAAATACCTATTTTATAAAAAACTCAAAACCGCCAATTATGACTTACGCAATTCAGTTATTAGCGTGACGATATATTAATATAGTTTATCCATTCAATACTTGATCATTTACCATGTATGTGACAATAATGATTTTATCGAGATGATGCGATTTATCTATAGTACATGTTTGTCAGTGTATGATTTACCAAACATTTTTAAATGAAGTGGGAAAGTCGTTCTTGTTGTCAATAGTTCTATGATTAATTCAGGTTGCCGCAACCCATTCATTATAAGATTGATATAAAAGACATATCCGGTTTCGGATCATGTATGCTTCTTCAAGAACCAAATAATCTATGAAATATGCTCCAAATATATATATATATATCCACAGATATCGCCACAGAAAATCACTCCATTCCATTCAGCAATGATTAATTCTCAGACGTTAGTTGCTATATATCTTCCCATTTAACTACAAACAGCTCATAGTACTTTGGAAGGTTGCTCGCAACTTGACACATAAATTTTTGCAACTTTAGATGAAAACCCAAGGTTAAATTTTATTTATATTCGTTTATCTTTTATTCATAATAAGTTTAAACTTTTCAGGTTACGACTCTTATTGTTATATGGCATAATAAAAAAAAAATTCAACTAAACACGTTCTAATCTAATATTTGTCCATTTTTGATGACTTCAACACATCACTGATGGTAAAATACAAAAATCAAATATCGAATTTTCTTCCCTACTTGATAGACATAATTGCGTGTCATTATCTATCATTTGTACTGGCTCCAAAACAAAACAAGTGATATTTTGAAAAATTATTTGTATAAATAAATAACTGTAAAGTGAAGATATAGAATGCTATAGCCTATAAGTGGTATTTATTTTGCCGGTATTGGGTATCACTGAATAAAGTCCGAGTGGGATTACGAATATTTCGAAAGATGTCCAGTGTATAATAGACCTAAATCTTCAAAAATAAACCATCTAAAACTGAGAAAGGTTGTTTAATGTTTATGGTGTGAACCGCGCAGTGATTACATTGTGATCACAGCTTTGAATACATTTGGGAAAATACGAAACCACTGGAGATTCAAGACACATTTTTATTTTTTGACTATGAATGTAGATTATTCGGTACTCCCGTAGTGTGTGTACCAGGTTAGGGTTAGGCCAAAATTTTATTCCGATTTTCCTTATTTTAGTTCTATTACGATTTCGGGGGCTGTCTGTGTTATAGTCAAGTGAATTTACCTCCTGACCATAGGTTTCAGTCCCTTCACACAACTTCATGTGAAATGGGCAAACAAAATCAGTTACCTTCATATTGGTACACACACTTCCGGAGCGCCGAATATTCTATCCAGAGATTCAAATTCATCGTATTAAGAATGTTTTGGTGATAAACAGATGTTAAGAGGATTTTTTTTGCACACGAACAATGCGTGTTTATAAATTTGTCTACTTTAAATAGACTAGTTTTGCCCTTGCCGCCTTACATTTTCATTTGTGCACGTCCGTTTTGTACTGAAATGTTTATTAATTTGGTTAGATATATGGTAGATTTGACTAAACTTCTCTCTGGCCAACTATCTGACAACAAAGAACGCATTCAAAGCGATGGTGCGATTATGCGGTAGCCGGAGATAATGTTTAGTAATCGGGAAATGAGGAACAAAAGCTTTTATCCTAAATTTCCCCGGGGACCACGGATGGTAATAATACTTGCTAAAGGATTAAGTGTCAAACAGACGTTTATTTTATTTACTTTCAAATAATTGAGCAGGTGTGAATGATGGTTATGACATTATCATATAAAGAGTATTAATGTGAGAAATCCTATGAAGGAGTTTGTAACAAAATATTTGTTATTTTTTTTTAAATCTAAGTCGAAATTTCCTTGATTACCAAACTCAAACTTCTCGTTATAGTTAATTTTGAATACGGTATTTAGAAAGCTCATTATAATGAATTGTCTAATACATAGTACTTTCCTATATTTATCTCGTCTTGTTTAATGATTTGGTGGTGACAAAATCTGTGCATGTGTGCTTTAATTCTATTTCTTGATTGTGATCTAACAGGCCATTCGCCTCCATCCAACACATTTTGGAGAGTTTAACAGTGTAGAAATCTTTTTCGCCTTCATTATGTTGCATCTTGTTAACGGTAACAAATACTGAAAAAATGTTACTACACTTACATGTTCTGTTCTAAATGTATGACAATATTGGTTCGTTAGAGGTTCGCCTGGATTCCTCGACACGAAAGCCAGAATATGTTCTTGGGGAACGCAAGTCGTGTATGATATCCTTCGCAATGCATGCGACATATACGTTTCCTGTGTAAAATGAAAAAATGCTTGAATAAATTATAAAAAAAAAACATAAACGAATTTGATACAACACCTAAGAAAAGAGGTTGATTAGCTAAATTGATTATACATAATATTAATATTTAACTTATCACAGACAATTAATTTGCCATTTTGGAAGAGTTACCATTTTAACATTTAAAATAAAAAGGCGTCAATTGTCGAATATTAATTGTTTAATTTCCATCGATTTTAGCAAAATTTCGGTGAATATTATCATGAAAGCACTGCTGAATGATAACTCACATTATTGAATTCCTCGGGAGAAGTCTAGAATTCATATTAATTTGTACACATATATATGCTCTAATTCTTAAGGTTAATAAATTTGAACTACACCGTTACGTATATATAATTTAATATTTCCCATAAGTTAGTATTAGATAACCAACCAAAATTTCTACAGGAATTCGTCGTGCCTATATGGCTATAGAATGGTTGACGTGATAGATCGATATTTCCAGTAGCCGTTTTATTTGCCATCATCTTTTTTAAATGGATTTAAATAAATGGAAACGTCCGTTAGATAGGTTATCTATTGCTTATGTCGATAATATTGTATTTTTGACCAATTATTGCAGGCATCTTACACCCCAAATTTAGAAACGATTTTTCATACAATGCTATTCCGCCGTGAATTTTATATTAAAATTTGAAACTCTTTTCGGCTGACGCGGACTTCGAATATTGCTGACTCAAGTGCTGACTATACATGCTATTGAGAAAAGTCTTTAGAGTATAAATTAGCGTGCAAATTATTTTTGTTTAATAGGAGTATTAAGCAGGTATTCCAGAATATGCAAACTTGCAGAACGTAGAATAAATGCAAATATTCGGCGATGACGTTTGATACCGTATAACGATAAAAGCAATATGACATAGATAGAAAAAATCGCTGACACTGCGGCTATTCATTTTATCATAATATTTGAGACGAAGAATAAACGATTCACAATAGCGTTAGAACTTATGACACTATTTACGTTTTTATTTTAATGATATTTCTTGTTCACAGTATTCACATAAAATAGTTGGAGGAAATCAATATACAGCGGCCCTGTTCTGTCATATGACTCACAAACCAGACACATGAAACACAAAAACTTCATGTTCGGTTCCAAAACATGTCTTGCTCAAAAAGTAATTTTTATCTATAAAACAGACAAGATGAAAAAAACAGTAACTGTAACACAAATTCCTAAAAAAATTGACTAGTCTTGAAGCAATGAATAGCATATTTATTATAAACCAAGGATAAAGGATGCTAGAATAAGATATTTTTCTGATCTTTTCCACGCACCTTCATTGTAGGATCACATATCTTCACACCACCCAATGTCATGGCAATGCAAACCATCTTCAACTTTGCTGGTTCACCTTTCTGTAACATAAATAAAAATAAATTCCATATTAGGCAGGTTAGACGTGTGATGTGGAAGTACTGTGTTTGAGAAAATATTATCCAATATATATCGATATAGAAATTAGTAGCCTGAACTTTATCATGTAATCACTTGGCAGTTGACTTGGTTTTCGCGCTTGTTGTCGCGTCCATGATTGACATGGCGTCCTTTGAATGATCACGTGCAACGGTGTTATGGAATGCGTACTAAATAATGCATTGAGTTTAACTCTGAACAATCTTTTTTCAGCTTGCGGTTGTGCAAAGCTAAAGAACCACAGACTTAAATGGATTTCAAAAGTGGGTTTTATAGCTTTGGCCCGTCGAGTATTTTAAGCAAACGATAGAAACCAAAATCGCCCAGCAAAAAGTGTTCTGTTAATTCAACGGGAAGGAATCTAAAATCAAATCGAGAACAGAGAAATTTGTATTTATTTGCTGCTAAGGCCCACTTGCAAAGTGTATCGAGATGCTGATCTGCTCATTTATCTCAACAGCGTATGGTTTTGGACCGTTCAGAACTGGAAATCGAAATGTTTTGTTTTCAGGCTGATCATTATAAATCTTTGGTTCCTTTCCTAGTTACGGCAAAAACTAGTGACACTTAGACATATAACAAATAATAGAATAGAGCGGATGTGCATTTTATGACAATTTACATCGTGCATTTTCTAAAGTTTCAAACGTATAAAATTCTGCTATCCAGTACCCGAAACCCCACAAAAAAAGTTTTTTTTTCATATTCACTCTTGACAATTTTGATCAATTCAATGTGAAATGTCAAAGCCTAATATTTTGAGTAGATTAAACAGTGCAAAATGTAATATTAAACTGGCGTCTCACGGTCTTTTTATTTACGTTGACGGTAAAGTTCGTAACGTCGAGGCGTATAATTGCAATGAAATTGTCGAAAGAGAGGTCAATCGTCAACTGATTTGGAACAAAAATAGTCTGGCAAATGATTTGCGCAATTTCAATGCGATGCCCCCAGGGATGCCAACCGATGGTCTGCGATCTCGCACATTTTATACTCAATCGGCCTCGACCCAACACCATATCGTGCTTCCATATGGATGGTTTGTTAGGCCCGCGCCAAGGCTAGCGTATTTCGAATTGAATTTACCGCGACGTTATCGCAATGATATTCCCAATCGTCTAAGAGGATGTTTCCCATATACATATTCGACTACCGTGTATATAGATAACACTCCAATAGTCGAGGTCAACTTGTTAGTACCTCGTAATGCAATTACATGTAAAATTGCCTTGTATAGCAACACGTGCTTTAGTATCAAACCTATACAAACCGCCTGGAAATGAAACGGCTGATAAATTAAGAGTTGATGCGCTGTATTAAATTCTAAAGTGATACGGGTGTTGAAAAGACCTATGATTTCACATGGAAGAGAAATCCATATTTCATTACTTGCTTTTCTGGGTATGCCTAAGAGCTGAATAAATTTTGTCCAAATACAAATATATGATGTAGAAAGTTTACCATGATGCCCAAATTTAGAATTTCGTTCAATTTTCAAAAACTCATTATATCAAACACACGTGATAATTAGTCATGCAGAAGTGAAATTAAATTTCGATCTGAATGCACGTAATTACGTCATTTTATGTTCGCAACAAGGATCTTATGCAAGCGATTGACAAAATGTTAGTTATACCACTCTTCTTGGTTCATGCCATCGTTGGCCAGTAATGCTAAACAGAATTTATTGACAAATCATAGATAAATGTACGGTCATTAAGGATCACATTTTTATACATGGTCTTTACAGCGCTCCGTGTAGAAGGAATGAAACCGACTTTATATGATTAATGTTACTACCACGTATGGTAATAAGAATGATACGATTAGAAGTCTGAACACAGCTGGATCGAAATGACGTCATCCTGAGTATCGTCAGTGCTGACTAATGTAAAGTAGGGCATATTTACCGATATCAATTCCAATTGCTTCCCGACGTAGGTGGCCCGTTCTTCCGGTGTTCGGCCAGTGACGGGAAACGATCCCAAATACTGTAAAATATGCAAAGCAATGATGATATTATTCAGATGATCGTTGTACCATATGATACAAAGAATAGTGTTTATATAAACATCACCTCTTTTACTCGCTATAGCAATGGCCCATAATTGTTCGTCTATATACAGACAAGCCTCGTTTATGTCATTCGCATGTTGAACGCAGTCAAAATGGTAGCTTTGGACACACAATTTTGTGTTGAGACTCATGTACGGCCATGACCACTTGCGAATTCAAGGATATAAGTGTATGAGGTGAACCCTTATAGTACACCAAGATTGCAACTATTGCTTGCTTAGCAGAATGATAACTTGGTCGACATTAAATACACAAAGAAAAAAAGGAGATTTCTGTAACAAAACTTCACTCACAATACCGCGATCAAAACTTTGATATCCAGCGGATTTTAGGTAATGAAAAAGGGGATAAAGAATGGTCCCTGTTTTGTTAGCATTTCAAAGCAAATTGCTTGAACTCGAATTGCCGCAAGGTTAGAAGGGTTTAAAGTGCTAATTAAAATGTTGCCGTTGAATATTATAATTGTTGTTTACGTGTGAAAATGTGAGCTGCCAACAGGCAATAAAATACTTATATATATAATTAAAATTATTTTATGAGGTTGACAGGAGGACAGAATATTTAAAATGCAATGTTGGAAAAATGTAACGTTGAACGTCACTTGCACATTTACCAACTTCTACATGATCGGATTTTTGCAAGTTGCAAGAAATATGCAAAGTTTGCAATTAGACGTGACAAAAGAATTCGTGAAAGCTTGTCTTAGAACGTATTTTCAAAAGTAGTAAACCATGATAGGACCATGTCAGATCTATCTTGACAAAATGTTCATTAAACACTTTATTTTTGAACACTTATCAAAACCGATAATTTGATTGTTTCAAATCAAACTTTGATTTATTTTATTATCTGCTGTTATGCATTCATCAGACTATTTCATGTGATGTTTCACACCATGAATTTGGACAATTTTGGGCAAATCAGCCACTGATTCGCATCCGTTTAAATATTTTATAAGGATCAGCATCGTCTACTCTCTTTATCACACCATACAGACAGAAAGTAATATTGTATGGTGGTAGGAACAACTTAGTCACCCTCATAGCTTACTTAGAATTCCTCAATCTAAATGATATTTTTAGATTCAAAACAATGTTTTACAGCAGCTGGCTGACAGTGTCAAATGATGAATCGATGACACATTTACCTGAAGTGGAATGCAGCACACATATAAAAGCCACTTCACAAGGAGAATGCTGGCGATCCATGTGCTTAAGCGTATTCGATCTGAGAGCTTGGTTTTTACCAAAATATAAGTTACCCATGTTCACATATATTTATTCATTTCCACATAAGACTTTGATAACCTTACCTCGGCTATTCTAGGTGCAGTTTCATCGGGAAGAGGCTTAATCATATCATGTAGCATGTTTCCTTGTGCGGCCTGTTTTTCCTCTTTAGAAGTTGTCAAATTAGTTTCAATGTCTTCGTCCGCGGTTGATAAATCCTCCATTATATAATGAAATTCTTAGTTTTAGTGGCAGTTACTGATAGTATAATAGGTAACAATTTAGATTTTTATCTTTGCAAAGCGTTCCCAGACAAATCTAACCGGCTACCCGATTTCAGCAGCATTTACTACACTTTTCAGATAATAATTTTTGTTGATGAGAACGTTTTCAGAGCGGTAAAGCCGGACGTAGCATATAACAGAACTGATGTTTTACAAGTAACTTAACCAACTATCACTTCCCGGAACAAACGACGTGTTCAATTAGTATTGATAAAGTAAGTATACGACTTGAGAAACGATGTCATTAATTTTGACTACTGGCTCTTCAGAGCATATCTATCAATTGTTTTAACGTGTATCACGCTTGATCAACAAACGAAAAATTCCAGTAGTGTCGCCAAGTCAGTTTGCTAAGTCCACTGTTAGACGTGTGATGAACCAAACGGTTTCCGTCATGTGACACGTCTGTACGCTTTGTGCAATGTTGATCATGCTGCATAAGTATCCGTAACATACCAAATAAATCAATTCAGCCTGGTACCGACATCCTAGAATTATCAATCGCATATTCATGAGTTGTTGGCAAGTTATGTTGTTACCAAACTCCATTTAAATACAACAAATCAGGCCAAATCAGGCTTTTTAGAAAAACTATCTATTACTACACTGCAGCACTGTGAAATGGTGGCAAATCACGTTTGCTAAACAAAGCAGACAATCTCGATTGCAGCTTGAGCTCTTTGGTCTAAAAACTCTATAATAAGTAACAACAATCCCATCTGGCGAACTTCCTTCTAACAAGTGTAACATTTTCATGTTTGTTTTCAGTTTGATCTAAACACGGCGATCGACCCAACACAAAATTATTTTCCGCGAAACGAATGAACTTATTGTCGAGAGCGTCGGAGGTCTAATAACGTTTCTTCAGTTACCGACAATATTATTAAATCTAATTTATATGCGACAGCCCTGAAACGGCAGAACGGCATAAATATTTTTCATTGGTGCGTTTAGTTCTAGCAACAAGTAAAATTACTTTACGCAACGCACGAACGCAAAATATGTTTACATATAAAATATATTTAAAAGATAAGCATATTTTATTACTAAATTTAAAATTGTACATGTTAGTTTTCGAAACATTCCGAATGTAAAATCGACAAAACATAAGTGCGCCTGATTTTTGATTTCCTTCGAACAAATCTCACTCTACCTTACCTAAGTATTTCAGCATCTAAACCTCGCTAATACTTGTAATAATATTTCATTATTGTTCTAAGTTGCGACATCCGTCCAGAAGAGTATTTCAGGAACGCTATCCGCATAGAGTTCGTCACTAACAGCGACAAGCAGTACTTGACGAAACTGCAATTTGTGCGTAATATTTCTCGATATCGTCAAGGCGCGTGAGTCATAACGAGCGTCAATGCCGGCAATAAACTAGGAGGCAATTGCCCGATTTAGCGACATTAGCATCGATATAATCAAACGATGTAACTTTCTCTTTCGCCACATATGAATGACAAACGATTTTATGAATAAAAATATTCAACAATAATATTTGACGCAAGCGGACAACTCAATTTTCTTATTACTTCATAGTTAAGGGCAACGCCGATGTAGGCAAAAACGCAAGATCACGCAAACTTGCTATATGCTTTTTGTTCAATTGCGTTATTGCCACATATTTCTCATTTCATGTGATTCTTATTACGACGATGCGTACTATATTGTTATTGTTTTGCCACTAAAGATAGGTTAGGACAGGTTATGTTAGATTACGTTATAACCTACTCTAACTAAAATAAACCGAATTACAGAAAGTGTTTGGTGGAGCAATAACAGAATAGTACGCATTATTAGTTAGACTTTGCGTTATGTGTTTAGTTGAAACAAGTTAAGGCCATCGTTTTATAGATAAGACGTCTACATTCAGCTTTGTACTGAAAACGAGTCAGGACTTCTTGCCCATTGGAATTACTAAATATTACTCGAGAAAGTCTATTATTATCATTATTAGAAAAAATAATACCAAGATTTACAATAACAACGGTGTATCGTGTTCAATGACATCTAATATTTTCCACAGAAAGATCATATTTGTTTTTCATTATATCCATTTAACTAATTCATTTAAAATTGATCGTAGATTAACCTGTTGAATCGAGTGGCTCTTTGCTGGTCTCTAGTGGGGATGATGATTTTAAGGTATTCAAGGCCATAATATAGTAGAGTGATTGTATATAAGAGTCATAATGTTACCACGATTACCGTTAGGTAAAGACCGTTAGCTAACTATATTCAGATATAACAATTAGGTATTTTGGGAAGGAAGACTACGGGTACTGTAAAAAAATTGATACTTGGGCCTTGGGACACCGTGTGTCATTCTGCAAGACGAGTCCAATACCTTTGTGACTATCTCTGTGCTCAGATGACCTCGTCAGGTTGTGAACTTGTGACCAGACTTGATTTGTAAATTTGATTTCAAACATTTGAGTGATCACGTGATAGGTTTCGGTGTGAATCGCACAGACTCCTGTATAGTGGGATTTGACATATTTGAGCAGCTACCTCTTGTCTCTTCTGAACTTGTTGTGAAATAATGTTACTGAATACTAATCTCATTCAAATATTAACCCTTTGCTACAGTAATGTACTGCTCAGTTACCATTAATAATAACCGACAATCTTAAAGTAGCATTTTTGTATACTCCCGTAGTATGTGTACCAGGTTAGGGTTAGGCCGAAATTTCATTCTGATTTTCCTCTTTTTTAGTTCTATTAGGAGTTCGGGGACTGTGTATGTTAGCCAAATGAATATCCCAGCTCATAGGTTTCAGTCCCTTCGCACAACTTGATGTAAAACAAGTAAACAAAATTAGTTACTTCCATATTGGTACACATACTTCTTTAGCGCCATTATTGCAAGACAAATCGCTCCTGACTTCTCTTTTTTTTTCTACTGCAGCGGTTTCCAAGTTGTGGGTAACTATTAGGTAACAATAGAGCTATAGCATTACTTGCTGCAATTTTGTGAGTGATTTTTTCAGTATTTTTAAGGAAAATCAGGCAGAGATAAAGAAGAAGAGTTGACCTTTTGTCTTTTTTCCGTATGCCTACATGTTTACAAACTGTAAAAGCCACGAAGTGCACATTCAGAATCACAAAATAGAGTTTTATTCAAAGGAAGAATTTTTTCTCGCGTAAGATCGCCGTGGGTTTTTCCCCTGATAATTTGGTGCCGCAGGAACAAAAAGTTTGGCAACCGCTATCCTATTGCATTACTGACTGCCCTCGTTGACGTATGGCTAGCTATTTTTCTTTTATCATCTCACATTTGTTTACCTCGTTACTTGATTTCTGTTTACAAACGTTCCTTCATTGCTTACTGTATGCCTGACTATTGTCCTCGACTACCCGCCCTTGTCATATTTAATATGCTAACCTTAACCTCTTTCCATCCCTGGTCCGCTTCTCGATCCTGGTTAGTCGTCATACTCTTTACACACAGTCTCTCAGTACAAATCGTTCTCCACTGTGATATTCGAACACACTCTTATACCTCGCCTAATTTATTACCGTATGGGATCAAATTATTACTTCTTTATCAGATTTTTATTGAAGTTAAACTTGGCGACCAGGCATAATCACTTTACTAATTGCTTATCCACTGAATGCTTGCTTGCTTCGTGCAAATAATATGATATCGTCTATTTAATTTTCGATCGGTTCGATTCAGTGTATTTATAACAATGTACTTAACAATCTATTCGAATGGTAAAAATCACTGTATATAAGTATTTCAATAGAGCTTCCTAGACGATTAAAAGAATTTGTAGCGATACCATAAACACCCATTGTAAACAAGATGAGACGCGCACACTTCCAAAATCTAGGAAACTTGTCTTAGTTCAATAGTGCTTTGAAGTCATTCAGATATGAACTTGAACAATATATATATTAACACTCATATTCAAATCTTGCTTCATTTGTTTATTATTGACAAGAAGCAATGTTAGATCAGACGAATTTTCATTTCACTTGATGACAGATGTGTACCATGTGGCCAGTCGAAATCAGTATTGTACCTCCCATTCAAATTCGAATAATAGCAAGCATTATACCACCACGCCCCATGAAAATGCGCTGCACAATTCAGAGTCGTGTGCTTATCGTTATCCATATCAAAAGTTGAGAAAACGTGACCACTATGGTAAGTCATTCGATCATCAGTGTCGCCAGAATACCCTGACACTGTCAGTTTGAACTTGGAGTTTTCATTTCCTACTGCAAACGAACTAAAAATAAATTCATATTACAGCTTATAAGCCACGGGTGAAATTGAAAACAAATTTAATAATCATTTTCGGAAGGCATTAGGTTTTGAAAATAGATGAATTGGAAAACCTAATCTTCAAGAATTGTATATATATTTCTACCTGTATTCAGCATATTTTACGGAACCACTTTGAAAGTTGAGATCAATTCGAAGTTGAAAGTTTCCATGACTGGTAATTTGATGTAAAGTCCTCAGACCTACAAAACAAAAACAATAGGGAATTAATAAAAGATTCTCTTTTTTTTTGCTGAATTCCCTTTCGCCAAACAGTTTCACTGACGGTTTGACCTAATTCTCGGATCAAAAGCTGTCTGATAAAATCTCTGTCGATAGGGTAATTCTATTTATGAAACTCGAGGCGTCAGGGGTATAGTTTGAATCTCTCTTTACGTATTCTTTTATCTTTTAGTCGCGAACATGGAATAATGTTTGAGGAAATCCAGCCTAAACAACTAAAAATATGCCATTTCACACTGATAACAAGCAGTGTTGGGTAATCTCAAGTCAGTAAATCTACTTTTTTTAAACATTAGGAGTGACTCAAACGTTCTAAACAATTAGACTTTCCAGCAACTTTTTTTAAATTTTCTTCCGCACAGGGCTTTTATAGGTTCAACGTTTATTTCTAACGACGCGTTGTACTTTGGGTCAACGGTCGACCCGCGATTTTAATAACTAAATCCGGTTATTTAAAAAAAAATGTCCGATACAAAGTAAAATGGAAATTTCAGGTGTTATTGTGACACAAATTTATTCATTTTGCTGATGTTTACAATATCTGCGATGACTCCGACTCGAGATTACAATGACTCGACTGACTTGCGACTCGGGGGTGCTGCGACTTGACTTGGAACTCGAAGCTGGAAAATGGCCAAGACTCGTATTGCCCGCTACTCGACTTACCAACCTATTCTATTACAATCGTACAACGCACAACTCACCGAGCCAAAACTCTCCATTTCTTTTTCCAAATCCTCTTGCATAAGTTTCCCAATCTTTGTAGAAGTCGACGGACCCATTGTATCTTTTTTGAATGATCTTTAGAAAAAGGTAATTAATTGATCGAACTAATTCTCGCCTGGGATTTTGCTTAATCATTTATTTACTCATTCTTTTATCTTATGTTCCAATAACGACTCATAATATAATATGATAATTATTATTTTGAGTTTGTTCTTTTTTGTTCCTCCACATCTTATAAATGCATAATTTAAATTGCATCTATAAATTATCTTTAATTGCGAAATGATAATAAAAGATAATACCAGATGAAAGTCAAGTATTAATATTGACCGAACATACTTACGATCCAACCATCACTGTCCACCTGATACAAGTTACAGTTTACCAAAACATATGTCAGGTTTCCAATATGTTTAAACGGATATACTTTAGTCAACTCTTCAGATCTTCCATCATCTTTATTTAAAAGCATTTGATATTCTCCGCAGTTTGAAGGAAGTGTAATCAGATTTAGCTGGTCTAAATTGATCAATGAAGTATTTTATGTTGTTTTTATATTTCTAGTTCTACCGATTAAACTGAATAATCTAATAATTGTCAGGCTTAGAAGATATACAGCCTGGAAACGATTTCAAAAAAAAAAAAACGAAATAGCTATACGTGAAAGTGGGAAACTATATGCTACATTGGGTATATTGCTATCAGTTTAGCGCATTCTTCATTGTTTTGTTGCTTTACCACCCACCTTGTAACTTTTCAAACTGCAAGTTCATTGTTTTTCTCAAATTTCTCATCGCAACTTCGTCGGCAATATCGCATTGACAAGGATTACCCTTTTCACCACTTTCCCCCTTTTCACCAGCTGCACCCCTCTTGCCAGGTCTTCCTTGCGAAGCTTGAGTACCGGTATTTGGTCGTGTATAGCCATAGTCCCCAGGTTGACATAGAGTCGTTGTTGTGGTACAAGTGTAAGGAGGAGACAAAGTTTGTTTCTGAGCATGAGTACATGCAATGCACAAAATTACGAGTATGATATCAAATGCTTGAGAATCACCCATTGTAGTAAATCTGACTATGGTATCACAAATTAAATGTATGAGCGTGTCTATTATCTATATAAGATTACCCAATTCGATTAAATAAAAGTATCAAAATATTTTTATGTCAAAATTTTTTTTTTCAGCAATATCTAAAAAACCTTTGAAGATTGAACAAATAAAGTAGTTTTTTGCGTAGCGAGGGAGGAATAAAAAGTTTCAAAATATGCAAAAGGGAGAGTGTATTGATAAAGAATAGGAACATCTGATTTAAACGCTTGCAAACCCTCTGTCTGAACTATATCTTACACATTCTTTCTATATACTGATATAGCAAAATTTAAGTACTTGTTAAAACCATATTTTATAAATGCTAAGGATTAAACTTAGTCTGTTTTCGATTTTATTTTGTCGAGAACTTTTATAACTGTTATTAAAAGAAAAAAGTACATGGACGTTAATTTGAAGCAAATCATCATGGACCGTGAGAACTTGTGATGAATCGATTTCCCACAATCGTCAAACTTGTCATACAGGTCAAAGAAGACCACATGAGAGAGATATAGCAAGAAAAAATTATCAGCTCTAAATTATCTAAATGCTTGAAAACGAACATATAATCTGCCATCGAAACTAAACGAAACATGTTATTGAATGAATGAATCATCAATATTTACAACTTTCCAATCGGAAGTTTTTTTTTTCAGGTTGTCTCATATATCACATACATTACACGTGACGCTTTGTTTAAGTATGCAAAATGACATTTGTGGCACATCCAAATGTGAATATCAGAGTTCACTCAGTTTGTTTGTTCGAATAATAAGATACCACACAAAAGATTTCTGAGTGATTCAAGAGTATTGCTGCACACACAAACATGTTTCTGTAACCTTCCACCTGACCACGATTGGATTGTTAACGTGTCATATATGTAGTGCCAAGAATATGTTTATATACCTACTCAATATACAAATACAGGCATTAAGGCAGTGGCGGCGCGTGGTCATTTTGACAACCGGGGCAAGCTACTGCGGGACCAAGTCACCCCCATCTACGGGGACAGGATGAGCGCTGTAAGTTCTCCCATCATTTTATGAGTATAAAAACCATTCCATCGGTAACAACCAATCGGCAAAAGCGACAATTTTTAACGATAAGAAAGTGTCTTTAAAACCGGTCCAAGTCAAGGGATTAATAAATATAGACATAGTTTATTTTGAAACCTCTTTCAAAAGGAAAGGCAATATTTACCCAGATAAATACAATGACATATTAACAGAAACTTCGGGAAGCAGACAAAACCTAAAATAAGGTTTAAAACGTTACTATGAAGAAAGGAAAGTTAATGCAAAGATGAGGACATGCGTCGCTCACTCATAGATATATATGCTGCTAGACTTCTACTGCTTGAACATATATGCAACACGCCGCGGTTTCTTGGAAGCAAAATGCTCAATAACGCGCTGATTAAAGTCATGCATCCCAGAAATAACGTCTCTGTGAATGGATAAAACAGCCAAGGAATTTAATCTATCTTGCTTCATTGTGTTTCTGAGATACGTTTTAATACGCTTCAGCGTGCTGAATGTTCGCTCTGCGTCGGCGGAAGAAATAGGCGTCGTCAAAATGATGTCCAGAAATTTTGCAGACGCCGCAAAGGTAGTTACTAGAGTGTTATCTATGAGGAACCCATGGAGCGCGCAAGTTGATGTGATGTTCAAAAAAGTTTGATTGGTGTATATACATCGCAATTCATTTTCCAATTTACCCACGTTTATCATGGGATAAAATTTGGAGACAGTAGCCAACAAATGGATGGGAAATTGACGTGCTAATTTTGAAAAATGTTTGGGGTTCATCAAAGAGAACGCGGCAAAGTGTTCAGTGCGCAGACGATCGCCTATTTGATTCACCAGAATGTCACAGCATTCCTTTGCAGACAAAATCAAACGCTGCGTTGTTTGCCCGCGGCGTAAAGAAGCACTCCATGTGTCGTCGTATTTTATTGTTTCCCGGATACGAGATACAGCATCGCAGAAGTCTGAAATACACGACTGCACAGACGCTCCATCCATTAGCCTTGACTGCAATGCGCCGTATATTACATCCACGTGATAGAATATTGTGGAGAAAAAAGCGAGAAAAAATGAAAACTCACCATCTTCTAGCAGACGCTTTAGACCTGCCGCCTCCCTCACAGAGCGTCCGTCCCAAACCGGAGAGCTCTGAATGCCATTGAAACACTCAATGAGCTCAGACCTAATTTCGGACACGCCCTGCACCACGCGTGATTGAAAGTTCTAACGTGTTGGTGCACAAGCTGGGAGACGGCGGCTACATATCTGGCGAAGGAGGTCAGAGCGCTTCGGCGAAACGGAAAAAAATGAAGAAAACCCCGAAACATTTGCAAAAAATATACGGACGAGAGGGGTATCAAGACCCAATTTTTTAATAACGAGGTTAAATTGATGTGCATAACAATGTAAAAAATGCGCATGAGGAAATTCTTTTTATTTATATAAACTTGAACACCATGTTTCGACCCACTCATGACTGCCGCGCCTTCATAAGTTTGAGCTATCAATTTTGACTTCGCGTTGTAAGGCTGTAACACTTCTTTCAGTACAGCCGATATCCCGCAAGCCGTGCGATCAACGATTGGTACAAAGCTGTGAAATCTCTCGGTAGGTTTACCATCTTTCACAAACCGAAAAATCACAGCCAGTTGGGAAACGCACGTGATGTCAGTTGTCTCGTCAGACTGAATCGAAAGGAACTGGCAATTCTCAATTTCCAGAGCCAAATGTTGTAAATAAATTTTATACATTGACTCGAGCAAATCATTTTGGATATCCTTAGATGTCCCTTTCGAAACAGTTGCGGCATCAAGATGATCTCTCAATACTGTATCTAGGGATGCGGTGTATTCCACCATACCCAAAAATACCCCTCTATTAGAAGAGCCAGCCCGTTCATCGTGCCCACGGAGGGACAGCTCGTGACAACCAATGAACTTCAAAACATCTATCAATCGACCGAGAACATGGCGGTTTTTCTCGACGTTTTGGTTGTGCCGACGAATAGAAACCGCGCGTCCTTCATCCAACTGTGCTGCAATATTAACATTTCCGAATGTTCGGTATTTTACTGCATTGTCCAGTTGCTCCATAGAAGATTGATGATCCCTGGCACGCTCGGAAAGATGTTTAAGATCTCTAAAACCAAATTTACACCAACGTGAGTCACGGGCGGTAGCAAAAAGTAGGCAATAAAAACAAAAAAGTGCATTTTTGTCCTCGCTGTAACACAACCATTCGTGTTTTTTATACCAAGTTTCTGCGCAGAATGTACGCCGACGCTTTCCTCCGTCATGGGATTGTTCCACTGAACAATTTTTTGGTTGATAAGGCCCAAGACGTTGTACCTCTAATTTTTGTTCCAGCGGCAGCTGCGAAATCGGAGTGCGAAGTAGTGCATCAACCTTAGGTCTAAGGCTAAGAAATGCGAAGCCGGAAAGAAGTGAGGAGCTCAAAAGGAATGTGGAAAATCGAAAGCAAATGGACTAAAGATCTCTAACTGATTCAAATAGCGAAACAAGCGACAAAAACGAAGGCGAGGAAACTATCAACTCTTCAAGCAACCAACGAACGAGAAGGAATGCGTGAATATGTCAACACGTTGTTGTAAGAAACGTCGGCATTGTGTCGTCATAATTTCGGGGCTAGCCCCGATCGGCCCCGATGATTTAGTAAAAGAAACAGAAAACAAACGAGACAAACGCGGCGAGTGGAAGATAAAAGAGAGAATACGATATACGATGAGCAACCGGGGCAAAATCGGCGTCGCCCCGTCGACGTTCGGCGAAGGCTTTGCGAGCGAAAAATGAACCATGTCGGGAGAATATGGCTAGTGTAGACAGTCTGTGCAACCGATATTGAGGTATTTTTTGAATATTTTTTATTATACCGAAAAAACAACCGGGGCATTGCCCCGGTTGGCCCTATTGACGCGCCGCCACTGGTATTTGCTGTTGGGGAATTCCCTTCACGGTTCAGATTGATCACGCGTTTCGGCACCCTAGTAACGTAGCAAGCTAGCCTAGCAAGGCATTCGCAGCTTACAGCCGAGGAAATTGTAGCAGTTTTATTTGATTCTGAATTGTTTGACAAGCCTGATAGTGAATCTTACACATGCGAAGCAACGTTTGTGTACTGAACTAGATTGTTAGACGTCAATCTGGAGTCTGAACTAAGGCTAATGGTATCCAGTCAGTTATCTGACTTAGTAAGTTTATCTGCCCACATGCAAGACCAAAGGAGTCATTAAATTGCTACTATGCTTTGCAAACTTTTATAGAATAAATTCATCAAAATATTCGACTTTTTATTACACTTTTGGGGACAAGAAAATGGGGGCGACCGCCCTTCCCCGACTTTCGATTTTTTTCAAAATTGTGCAACCATTATGCAATTTGCTACAATATATCTGCTCAAGAATAGGTCCCCCGAAAGAGAAAAATCCGTTCAAAATGCGTATATTATACTTCCAAGTAGTCCTACATACTTCATAATTAGGCAGAGTGCACCTCGCATGGGTCAAATACGCGGTTATGACGTCATAAAAGCAAAAAAATCGCGCGCCGAAGGTGCGCTTATCAACCCCCTGGAGGCCGTATTGAATACAAATAAATGCAATGTGGCCGCCAATAGCAAAAAGGTTGTGCACCCTTGGACTAGACCTACCACACTTTAAAAGAAGCCGTCTAAACCCATTTTCACTAGAAGAACCATAACACTGTAAAATATTTGATAGAAATTACCCCTCAAGGCATCATATCTTCCATTTGAAAGAGCTGTGGAGGCAGATATATTTTTTACTCTAAATTATGGAATGTTACTTCCAGGTTATCTTATCCTTGCCAATAGATATCTTGATGTTGGTGACTCCAATTGACCCATGCATGCCACACTATTCCTACGTGTAACCTACCGGAAAAATTAGCAGTTGGAGCCTTCAGACCTTGAAAACAGTCGAATCTGAGCACGATGGATTCATGTGAAACACGTAATATGCATTTATAAGCAAAAATATCCCATCCTGAGCAGCACCGATCTACAACCTCCTGCCTATGTAATCAAAACATTAGACAAATTGGTGTACTGTATGCATTCACAAATCTTTGCGAATCAATAAATTTTTGATTTGCTTTATTTTTCAAATATAGTTTATAATTACTGTAAAGTGTGTCATACATCTGGTACCATGAATACCATTTGCAAATCAGCTTGGGTAACACCCCTCTCAAATAAAATTTTAGACTCTTAAGTCATATCTTATAATATTCTTTGAACAAAAGGTTGCGGCTAGCCGGCTACCTATCAGAACTTTCTTTCAGATCACAAAGTCGCAATATTACGCCTCGCTAAGTTTCATTTGCAATTGTATTTGGTTGTAGTATCGGTGTTCAACCCTAGACTGGAACCTCCAGTACCAGACCCACCGAAACAATTTTTTTTTTCTTGATAGGGCCGTCCGTATTAAAGTTGCTTTCGTTCAAGCACAATGGACACTTTATCTCCACCAATCCACAGTAATCACAAGTTACTTTGTCATTACGATAAGCCTAAATAAATGTATACTGAGGATGTATTATTAAGTCACACAAGCTGAGGTCTTGTGCCACTGTCGTCTTGTTGCAGCTTATACTTTGCCATCCATCTATTCCATGGTCACATCCATATCTGTAATATATTGGATACGGAGTCATTCGATATCATGATCCTGCACTAGCTTTGTAATAATTGTAGAGTTTTCATAAAATCTAACGGTCAAGTGGTGAAAACTATGTCCATGTCCCACCACGAACACTAGTCGTAAATGAATTTGATCCCGGGTAGTATATCTTTTTTACCAATGACAATAAAAGGACATTTTGGATCAGTTGTACAAGCACCTTTAGAATAGGATTTATCTGGGGGAGAATTGCAGGCGCAACAACTAAATCATATGGCGAACCACAGTCTCTCGTACAATTACCATTCGGTGACCGTACATTTGAACCCATGTACATTTGAACCCATGCGTATATCCACGGGTTCAATCTATATGCGGGTGCTAAAACCCATGGGTTAGGGTTAGTATGGGTTTAACTATCCGTGGAACAAAAAAATTCCATAGGTGCAATAGCATACAGGTGCAATTGTCATGGGTTCAAATGTACGTGGGTTCAAATGTAATGGAACCTTACCATTCTATTTCCGGATTAGTTAGCCAGTTATTCGTTTTCAGAAGCATGGACTTGATGGTGGGGGATGTCGTAACCGACCAGCGGTCGTGTGAACCACCTTCAGTGGGAAGAGAGCTGCAATCCTCTCGCACATAACTATCCCCGCATGGGATTGGAACCTATGAAACTACCAGGGTGATCAGAGATGCGGTGGCGAGCGTATTCCTAGATGGCGAATTCAATTGAATTCTGGTTATTTTTGCATGACCACTGGCGTTAAACTTTAGTTATCTATTCAACTTTTCACACTTTCTAATAGATTACCTGCTAACTAGGGAAACAATACCTTATGGCAATTGATGACTAATTCAGTAGTTCCTTACACAAGTCAAGTGGACACGAAAGTAGGCCTACGCTTACCAATAACAGTAGTTTGTCATCTGCTTTCCATTGAAATGGGGGAGCTTATGAATATTTAAAGAAATTGATAACGGCACATTATCACTCACCATCAACGAAGTGCTGTCCGCAAACAGTGAAACACAAGCGAGATGACTCCATATTGGTACACACACTTCACACCGAATTTTCATACATAGGTCTTAGACTGCATTTTTTGAGCTACTGTTTAGGCTGGTTGCAAAAGACAATGAGGCAGGGAGTAAAGGTATAATGTTAGGCCATAGGAGCTATCAATAGGCATAGGCAACCTAGGCTAATAGATCCTCATTCGATTTTCCATGAAGCCTATTTGGATATTGTTAGCGGATATTCCCGACCGAAAAGATAAAAAGCTATACCAATTTAGGCTAGCCAGGCACACTATTCAACTTCCCTGCTTGCCTCAGCTAACCATAACACTGCGGCCAATTCAATGACATTAGTGATGTAACATGTCAAGAGATTTCGCTGGTTCTTTTTATGACGAAATAACACCAAGTCAAGACAGTTTATTATTTCAAACCAGTAAAGAACAAAAAGCATGCAAAAATATAAGGGGAAAATTATATTTACATTAAGATACTTACCGTACATAAGTATTTCATTAGAGCTAGACGATTAAAAGAATTTGTAGCTCTATCATAAACACCCATTGTAGATAAGATGAGACGCCCACACTCCCAAGTTCTAGGAAACTTGTCATAGATAGATAGTGCTTTAAAGTCATTCAGATATCAACTTAAACAATATATTCACACGTATTTCTAACTGTTCAAAGATCAACTGTTAGATCAGACGAATTTTCATTTCACTAGATGACAGATGTGTACCATGCGGCCAGTCGAAATCAGTAATGTATCTTCCATTCAAATTTGAATGATAGCAAGAATTATGCCACCATGCTCCATGAAAATGCGCAGCACAATTCACAGCCGTGTGTTTATCGTCATCCATGTCTAAAGTTGTGAAACCGTGACCACTATGGTAAGTCATACGATCATCAGTGTCGCCAGAATATCCTGACACTGTCAGTCTGAACTTGGAATTTTCATTTCCTACTGCAAAAGTACTGAAAATAAAATAGTTCTATAAGGCATGGGTGAAATAAAAAACAATTTAATAATGATTTTCAAAAGGCATCGAGATTTAATAGATAGATAAATTGGAGAACCTAATTTTTAAGAATTGTATATATACTTTAATTTCTTCTACCTATATTCAGCGTATTTAACGGAACCACTTTGCAACACGAGATCAATTCGAAGTTGAAAGTTTCCATGACTGGTAATTTGATGTAAAGTCCTCAGACCTACAAAACAAAAACAACAGGGAATTAATACAATATTTTCTTTTCACTGCGGAATTCCCTTTTGCAAGCAGTTTCACTGACGGCTTGGTTTAATTGATTCAGTGCTCGAGTCAAAGGCATTCATAGGTTCAATTGGAAAGCGTTTTATAACACGTAGCACGTTGCGTCAACAGTCGAGCCGCGATTTGAATAACTAAATCCGTTCGATTAAAAAAATGTTGAATAGCCTACGACGCAAGATGGAAATTCCAGGTGTTCTTGCGACTCAGATTTATTCATTTCGCTGATATTTACAATACTCAAACTTGACTTGTGACTCGAGAGTACAATGACTCTACTTGACTTGCGATTCGGGGGTGCAGCGACTTGACTTGGGACTCGAAGCTGGGAAATTACTAAAAATCGGACTGTCCGCAACTGAACTTAACAACCCACTATATTACAATTGTACACCGCACAACTCACCGAGCCAAAACTCTCCATCTCTTTCGCCAAATCCTCTTGCATAAGTTTCCCAATCTCCGGAGAAGTCGACAGACCCATTGTATCTCTTTTGGATAATCTACAGAAAATGGTAATTAATTGGTTGAACTAATTATCGCCTGGGATTTGGCTGACAATATTTAAATCAGTTCTTTACTTATTTTTATCATATGTTTCGATAACGACACATAATATACTTTGCCAATTATTAAATTTGAGTTTGTTGTTGTTTTCTTTTCCACATTTTCATATTTTGGGATTTAGTATTGCAAGTCAAATATATTCTTTTATGAGTATATGAATGAATGATTCGGGCGCATAGTAAAGCTGTTACGTACGATTCAAATCTAACTAGAGCAGTTGGGGATTTTATGCATAAATCAAATCTAGTTGATAATATAAAATAATAATTGAGAACAAAATAAACTACAGTATATTGCATCTTTAGATTATCCTTAATTGCAAAATGATAATGAAAGACAATACCAGATAAAAGTCAAGTATATATTAATATTGACCGATCATACTTACGATCCAACCATCACTGTCCACCTGATACAAATTACAGTTCACCAAAACATATGTCGGGTTCCCAATATGTTTAAACGGATATATTTTGGTCAACTCTTCAGAATTTCCATCGTCTTTATTTAAAAGCATTTGATATTCTGCGCAGTTTGAGGGGAGTGCAATCAAACTTAGCTGGTCTAAATTGATCAATGAATCAGTTATTGGACACGTTTAGTGCCCAAAACGATCGTTTCAAATTTTGTTGTTATTGTTATTTTCTTTCGTCACTATCATTAAAAAATCGCTTTTCTCTTCGAATACTGGACCAATTGCTTTGAAATTTTCAGTGGTTAAAGATAAAAAAAAATTTTCTCCAGAAGGCTATTACTTTTTTTTGGCTATGACGTCATCAATATTATTGCTATTGGGTGGCGCTACGTGTCCATATATTTGAGCATAGCTCTCTTGTGTTGCTTTTATATTTCTAGTTCTCACATTAAACTGAATAACCTAATAATTGTCATGTTTGAAATATTTACAGCCTGGAAACGTTTACAAAAGTAGCGGAATAGTTATACCTGGATATGGGAAACTATATGCTACATTGCTATTAGTTCAGTGCATTCTTCAATGTTTTCTGCTTTACTACTCACCTTGTAACTTTTCAAACTTCAAGTTCATCGTTTTTCTCAAACTCCTTATTGCCTCCTCGTCGGCAATGTCGCATTGACGAGGATTACCCCTTTCGCCTCTTTCCCCCTTTTCACCAGCTGCACCTCTCTTGCCAGGTCTTCCTTGTGAAGCTTGAGCACCGGTATTTGGCCGTGTAGAGTCATCGGTCCCAGGTTGACATAGAGTCGTTGTTGTAGTGCAAGTGTAAGGAGGAGACAAATTTGATTTCTGAGCATCGGTACATGCTATGCACAAAATTGGGAGCAATATATTAAATGCGTGAGAATCACCCATTTTATTAAATCTAAATGTAGTATGGCAAATTAAATGTATGAAACTATGAGAGTGTCTATTATATATATAAGATTACCCAATTTGATTAAATAATAGTATTAAAATATTTTCAATATTGAAATTTCTTTCTTCTCAGCATTATCTAATGAACCCTTGAAGATTGAACAAATAAAGTAGTTTTTTGCGTAGCGAGGGAGAAATAAAGAGTTTCAAAATATGCAAAAGGGAGGGATTTGTAGATAAAGGTTAGGAACCACTGATTTAAACGCTTGCAAACTCTCTGTGTGAACTATATCTTACACATTCTCTCTATAAAGCAAAAATCAAGTATATATATATATTATATAAACGCTAAAGTTTAAACTTAGTTAGTTTTCGATTTTAGTTTGTCGAGAACTTTTATATCTGTTATTAAAAAGAAAAAAAATACCTGGACGTTAAATTAAAGAAAATCATCATGGAACTTGTTTTGCATCGATTTCCCACAATCGTCAAACTTGTCATACACGTCAAACGAGACCACATGATATAATAAATTATCTAATAAACGAACATATATATATTTGTATCGAAACTAAACGACACATGTTATTGAATGTATGAATCATTAACTTTTACAACTTTCCCATCGAAAGTTTTTTTTTTTTTTGTTGGCTCATATATCGCAAACATTACACACATGACGCTTTGTTCAAGATGACAAAATGACATTTGTGGCACATCCAAATGTGAATATTAGTGTTCAGTCAGTTTGTTTGTTGGAGTAATAAGATACCACACAAAAGTTTTATGAATAATTCAAGAATGTTGCTGCGTAATAACACAAACATATTTCTGTAACCTTCCACCTGACCAAAGTCAAAATTTCTCAGGCAAGCATTATTCAAATAACTAATCAACATGTTATGAATTAACACGCCATTTACTAATAGTCCTTGCAGTTGGTCCTTGTGTTTACTGGTGTACCTGCAAATGTGTTGTTTGGAATCTCTGCTGTTCAGATTTTGCTTTGTGTAGTCTACATGCTGACATGTCCAACAGCTAGCCAACGTAGCTTATTGGCTCATGTTTCAGTGCCTTGTAACGGCACCGTATGCAGTGCAGTGTGTGAAACCTAAAGGGTCAATGAGTTCATATACAGAAATACGGTAACTTGTATATACCCAATGTGATAAAAAAAATCATGTCACATATTATACTAGGTAATTTGTTTTTTAAAATCTTACATTCTGAAACGGAGATCACTATAGAAACTATAGTAAAAAGGTAGAGGAGTTCGTGGTTCCAAACTTACAGATGCAAAGTGTACCTGTCTGCAGGTTCTGTTAAGTGTCATTTATATCCAATAGCTAATTTCTACAAATGGTAGATTATCGTATAAAATCACCCGTATCATGATCTGCTAGTTTATGTGATGAACAAGATTGGTTTTATTCAACCCTTATGCCTCTACCAACCCTTAGGCTTCTGATTTTTCAAATTACTTGCAGGTCGAAGCCGGAAAGAAATCTACATGAATAGAAAAGCTGAAGAGGAAGGGGAAATTGGACAATGTGCTTCATGGCCACCCATACTTGTAGATCATTGATTCACTTACAAAGCAAAAAAAAAGCATTTTCTCACAGCATTTGAAAGAAGTTAAATTGACTTATGCGTTGTTTAAAAAAATCATGTCGGTCGCGCAAGCATATAAAATCCAATGAAGCTGTGTTGAAGTCCCTTAGAAGAAAAACTAGACATAAGTTTTTTCATATACAGCCCGTCAATATGTGCGTAATATCTTGAATCTAGCCCTATCACATCCAAGTGTCATGAGAAGATGGTACTAAATGCTCCCAGCTGGTATTACTGAAATTCATTTCTATTTGATCAGGCTAAATAGCAATAATTTTTCAATGTAGTGTAATTTTAGAGTGAAGTTATATTATCGTCCAAGTCTTCTTATGTTCATCGTGTTTCAACGGGATGGCTAAAACTGAATACCTAACTATTCAGAATTTGTTTGAAAATATTTTTCCAACTTACAATATACTCTAAACCAGTGGTTCTCAAATTTTTCAAGCTGTGTTTCCTTTTCAAAATTTGCCAAGTCGCGGCCCACCTCAAAACCAGCTAACAATATGCTACAGATAACAGATAGTAAGGCGAAAGTATGTTTTATTCAACGTTTACATAATAAAGAAATATAAACAATAAATAAATGTAAACGTCCAAAATAAGGCGAACAATATGAAATATTTTTATTTTAATTATATTCATGCCTTCATGCCCCCAAAAAAAAACGATCGCCTCCCTTGTGGGACGCGCCCACCATCATTTGAGAACCACTGCTCCAAATAGAAAACAACTTCATTTGAAAAATTACAATATTCTGTATATCTTTGCTTCAATCATATTTGAAATGGCGCAAATATTAGGATCTTTGTTTTCACATTTTTTGCATGTATTTGATTGAACCCATGCTTGGTTGATGCCAAGTTTATATGTCAATCGACAATTTGCAAATTCAGATATTTTGAAATGTTTGCAAAAGCAATAATTCACTATACAAATGTAACAAACTTCTAATATATTTGACTGTTGGGGTTTGGAAATCTTGATTTCAGGTATTTATTTTCATCAGAATCTAGTCATTAGTCAGAAGCAGTATGCTCCCTAGGGGTGCTTCATTTTAGGGGGTCTTTCAATTTTAGGGGGTGCTAAATATTTTGCTATTGGCGGTAAAACAAATTGTAACCCATATCAAATGTGTTATGTATTTGATTGCACTGGTATATACGACGCATTCTGGATATTTAAATACAGTTATATATATATATATATTCAAGTTAGGAATTTAAAGGGAAATCACTGGGCAGAAGGAATGTTTAAGTGAAGTTGTGGAGAACATGTTTACTTGTTACATATCGGTGGGAATCTCGTCAGAGTCCGGTTAGCCATCCTTGGATAATGTTATATGGCCGTGAATGTTCATTTCCGATTAATATATTGACCCTATTATTTATCTACGACTCATCCAAAAAAAAAACAGCCATAATTAGGGCGGCTTCTTGGGTTGGGATCTATCAGCGCCTTGCAATTGCTAAGAAATGACTTAACATTAGAATATGTGGGAAAAAACGATGTAAAAAATTAATTCATGTCAAATACTCAAATAAGAAATGCCTTACACGTCACGAATAAATTTGAGAGGGAAGCACACTTTATACATATATATATAGCTCTAGGATCACCATCAGCATTCAATATGCCAATACTAGTTTTTATAACGCCCAACTTGTTCAGTCTATTTGTAATTTTAATATTAATGCATATAAATACCACAAAAAACATTCATAAAGTGTATTTTTTTAATATATTTCGGCAATGTACACCTTGTTGAAAGTTTTTAATATCACATTTTAATATCATGACATTTACAAATAGTTGCAAGTTTCTGTAGTGTAGTTTTTAATGCAGTTATGTCCGTTGGTTAAAAAAAAGTTCTGTGCGAGTAGCGATACTTACATCAGAAATTTTTATAATAAAATGTGTATCTCTTTGCTTAATATTTTTGGTGTTATCGGGTGTTGATTTATCGAATGAAGTTGGATGACTTTAACCTTAACTGCGTATATACCATACCGCTGAGCCGAGTTTTATGAGAAACACCTGCGGAAAATTCATTTCAGAAGAATGTTCATTCGTTTTGCTGCTGCGAAAGTTTGGTCCGAATTATTGAGCATCGTTTTTTTTTATTCAACTGTTAAAAAAAAATTAATTCTGTCTTCTGACTTTAGATTTAAAAAAAAATACGCTGAAACTTTTTGCTGCAGGGCTCTTTTTGGGTACCCGTTGGCTTATCTACTGAGTTTTTATCTTTATTTTTGTTCTATGAAGTCTAGGAAATAGTAAACGTTGTCGCTGTGAAACCTCCGCAATACAAACTTCTCTATTTAATTTTTGCCGATTCGAATATTGAATATATATTACTCAAGCAGAGTCCATTATCATCACCATTAGGAAAAATAATACCAAGACTCACAATAACAACGATGTATGGTGTTCAATCTCATCCAATATTCTCTACAGTAAGATTATATTTGCTTTTCATTTAATTCAAATGGGAGAGTAATCGAGCATTCTAGTACATCAAGTGGCTCTCTGTTGGCCTCTAGGGAGCGACGGCTAAGATCTCCAGATTCATAATATAGTATTGTGATTATATATGATAGTCATACTGTTGCCACGACAATAGAGGCATTGTGAAAACTAAAACCATTCACCTTCCAAAATCTCAATTAGGCGCAAACTGTAGTTATGTATAGTTGTGTAAAGTTGTTGTTGCTGTTGTTCACGTTTTCTGAACTAATGGATCAATCGATTTCCAATTTTCAGCATTTGAAGATGAATAGAAATCGTTAGATGGTTGTTACTTATTGAACACGAAACGGCGAAACAATGGATTGCGCACCATGTGGGGGTTCCGCGATTTCATTTCAACGACCTGGTGGTCAGCGAAGTCGGGAGTTTTTTCATGATTGATATTTTTTTTTACCCTCCAGTAAATGTGACGCCAGACACAGATACTAAGGCATTCCAGAAGTATGTGAACCAAGATGGCAGACACCGGAACGTAGTATGTGTACCAGATTAACAATTAGGCCATAATGTTATTCCAATTTTCCTAATTTTAGTTCTATTACGAGTTCGGAGACTAGGCAAGTGACTCTCGTAGTATTTGTACCTGAAATTATGGCCTAACCCTAACCTGGTACACATACTACGTTCCGGTGTCCGGCATGTTGGTTCACATACTTCGGGAGTACCGTTCGATAAACTCAGTTCACAACATAATTACCACCAGCTTACGAAATTGCAGCAAGTAGTGTCTACCTCTATTGTTACCTAATAGTAACCCACAAATTGAAAACAGCTGCGATAGGGGGAGAAAGAGAGAAGTCATGAGTGATTTTTTAGTATTTTAAAGCAAAATCAGGCAGAGATGAGGAAGAAGATTTGACATTTATTTTGCATGCCTACATGTTTACAACTGTAAAAGGCATGAAGTGCACATTCAGAATCACGAATTATTATTTTATTCAAGGGAAGAATTTTTTTTTGCGTAAGAGCACTGTGAGTTTCTTTCCTGATAATTTGGTCCCGCCGGAACTAAAAGTTTGGCAACCGCTACTCTATTGTATTACTGACTGCCCTCGTGGACGTAAGGCTAGCTATCTTTTTTTATTACCTCACATTTGTTTACCTCGTTACTTGTTTTTGGACACGTAGTGGACATAACGATCGTTTCAATATTATGTTGTTGTTGTTGTTGTTGTTGTTGTTGTTCTTGTTCTTTGACACGTTTTTAAAAAGTCGCTTTTCTCTTCGAATACTGCACCAATTGCTTTGAAATTTTCAGTGGTTAAAGATAAAAATTTTCTTCAGAAGGCTATTACTTTTTTTTTCGCTATGACGTCATCAAAATTATGTGACTCTACGTGTCCATATATTTGAGCATAGCTCTCTTGTTCTATTTACAAACGTTCCTTCATCGCTTAATTTATGCCTGACTATTGTCCTCAACCACATGACGTTGGCATAATTAATATGCTACCTTTAACTTCTTTCCGTCTCTGGTCCGCTTCTCGATCCTGGCTAGTCGTCACTCTCACATAGTTTCTCAGTACAAATCTTTCTCCGCTGTGGGATTCGAACACACCCTTATTGTATTACCGTATAGGATCAAATTATTGCTTCATTATCAGATTTTTATTGAAGTTAATTAAACTCGGCGACAAGGCTAATCACTTTACTGATTTCTCAACCATTGAATGTTTGCTTGCTTTGTGCAAATAATATGATATCGTCTTTTCAATTGCGGTTTGTTTAGGTGTATTTCTTACAATGTACCCAACAATCTATTCGAGTTGTAAAAATCACTGTATTCAAGTATTTCATTAGAGCTTCCTAGACGACTAAAAGAATTTGTAGCGCTACCATAAACACCCATTGGAGACAAGATAAGACGTGCACACTTCCAAAATCTAGGAAGCTTTTTATAGAGAGTCCGATAGTGCTTTAAAGTCAATCAGGTATCAACTTGAACAATATATTCACACGTGTTCTTAACTTTTCAAAATCTTGTTTTATTTGTTTAGTTTTGACAGGAAGCAATGTTAGATCAGACGAATTTTCATTTCACTAGATGACAAATGTGTGAGATGTGGCCAGTCGAAATCAGTATTGTACCTTCCATTCAAATTCGAATGAAAGCAAGCATTATACCACCATGCTCCATGAAAATGCGCTGCACAATTCAGAGTCGTGTGCTTATCGTTGTCCATATCAAAAGTTGTGAAAACGTGACCACTATGTTGAGTCATTCGATCATCAGAGTCGCCAGAATATCCTGACACTGTCAGTTTGAACTTGGAGTTTTCATTTCCTACTGCAAAAGTACTGAAAATAAAATAGTTCTACGTATAAGCCACGGGTAAAATTAAAAAAAAATCATTAATGCTTTTTGAATAGCATTGAGATTTAAAAGATAGATAAATTACAAAACCCAATTTTCAAGAATTTTATGTATATATTATAATTTTTTCTACCTATATTCTGCGTATTTAACGGAACCACTTTGAAAGTTGAGATCAATTCGAAGTTGAAAGTTTCCATGACTGGTAATTTGATGTAAAGTTCTCAGACCTTCAAAACAAAAGCAATAGGAAATTAATAATATATTTCCCTTTCTCTGCGGAATTTCTTTTAACCAACAGTTTCACTAACAGCTTGTCTTAATTGATTCAAATCTGTTTGCTAACATTTTTGTCGATAGGGTAATGCTATTTATGAATCTTGACGAGTTAGGGTAGTTTGTAACTATCTTTACGTACTCTTTTCACACTTTGACGCGAGCATGGAACATTGTTCGAAGGAATCCAGTCTAAACAACTAAGAATATGGCATTTCACATTACATTGATAAAAAGCAATGTTGGGGGAGACTCAGGTCAATAAATCTACTTGATTCATTTTTTAAAAGATTCGGAGTGTCCGAACAATTAGACTTTTCAGCATTTTTTTTAAATTTTCATCGGCACAGGGCATTCATAGGTACAAGGGCAAGCGTATTCTAACGCGTAGAACGTTGCAGCAACCGTCTAGTCGCAACTCGCAATTTTGATAAATAAATCCGGTTAGGTAAAAATAAATTTGGATACAAAGCAAAATGGAAATTTCAGTTGGTATTGTGGCTCAAATTTATCCATTTCGCTGATGTTTGCAATATCTACAATGACTCAGACTCGACTTGTGACTCGATAATACAATGACCTGCCTGACTTGTGACTCAGGGGTTTAGAGACTTGATTTGGGACTGGAAGCTGCTAAGACTAGGACCGGCAGCTACTCGACCTAACAACCTACTCTATTACGATTGTACATTGCCTTACTCACCGAGCCAAAACTCTCCATCTCTTACTCCAAATCCTCTTGCATAAGTTTCCCAATCTCTGTAGAAATCGACCGACCCATTGTATCTCTTTTGGATGATCTTTATAAAAATTTAATTAATCGATTGAACTGATTTTTGCCTGGAATTTAACTGACAAAGTTTTAAACATATAACTACCTATTTTTTTATCACATTTTTTCAACAACGACACATATATATAATATAATTTGATAATTAAATAATTCGAGTTTGTTCTTCCACATTTTATAAATGCATAATTTGAATTACATCTATAAATCTTTAATTGCGAAATGATAATAACGATAAAAAACTTGAATATCGGTCAGAGACCGAGGACTTATCGATCGAAAGTTAGGGGATCCCCCAAAACAGCGCTCTCACTCCATAGTGACACCTTGTGTCCCATCACTAATTAAGAAATAACTCGCTAATTATACTACATAATTCATCCAAAATCAATAGGCTTCTGGAACGACATATGATGATTTCACATGCAAAATTTGAAGCAGATTCAATCTCGCTTTCGTGAGATATTGCGTGCATCTAACAGACAGACAGACAAACAGACAGACAAATACCTATTAAAATCGATAAGTAACAAGTATAAATATTGACCGATCATACTTACGATCCAACCATCACTGTCCACCTGATACAAGTTACAGTTCACCAAATCATACTTCAGGTTTCCAATATGTTTAAACGGATATACTTTAGTCAACTCTTCAGATCTCCGATCATTTTTATTTAGGAGCATTTGATATTCTCCGCAGTTTGAGGGAAGAGCGATCAGATTCAACTGGTCTAAATTGATCAATGAACTAGTTTATGTTGCTTTTATACTCTTAGTTATACCCATTGAACTGAACAATAGTTATACGTGAAAGAGGGAAACTATATGCTACATTGCTATCAGTTTAGTGCATTCTTCATTGTTTTGTTGCTTTACAACCCACCATGTAACTTTTCAAACTCCGTGTTCATCGTTTTCCTCAAACTTCTCATCGCCTCCTCGTCGGCAATATCGCATTGACAAGAATTACCCTTTTCGCCCCTTTTCCCCTTTTCACCAGCTGCACCTCTCTTGCCAGGTCTTCCTTGTGAAGCTTGAGCACCAGTATTTGGTCGTGTATAGCCATCGTCCCCAGGTTGACATAGAGTCGTTGTTGTCGTACAAGTGTAAGGAGGAG
Source organism: Styela clava (assembly GCF_964204865.1). Taxonomy (NCBI): domain Eukaryota; kingdom Metazoa; phylum Chordata; class Ascidiacea; order Stolidobranchia; family Styelidae; genus Styela; species Styela clava. Next base: position 23,550,435 of record NC_135254.1, read on the forward strand.
ACAAAGTTTGTTTCTGAGCATGAGTACATGCAACGCACAAAATTAGGAGTATGATATTAAATGCTTGAGAATCACCCATTTTAGTAAATCTAAATATAGTATCGCAAATTAAATGTATGAGAGTGTCTATTATATATCTAAGATTACTCAATTCGTTCAAATAAAGGTATTCAAATATTTTAAAGTCAAAATTTCTTTATTTTCGGCATTATCTAAAAAATCATTAATGATTGAACAAATGAAGTAGTTTTTTGCATAGCGAAAGAGGAATAAAGAGTTCCAAAATATGCAAAAGGAAGAGATTTATAGGTAAAGGTTAGGAACCACTGATTTAAACGCTTGCAAACTCTCTGTGTGAACTATATTTTACACATTCTCTCTGAATACCAAAATTCAAATACTTATTGGAACAATATTATACAAATGCCAAAGATTAAACGAAGTCAGTTTTCGATTCTATTATTAGTTATTAAAAAGAAAAAAAATACATGGACTTTAATTTCACGCAATTCTTCATGAACCGTGAGAACTTGCGTTGCGTCGTCGAGTTCCCACAATCACCAAACTTGTCATATATGCCATTACACATGAAGACAAAATGACATTTGTGGCACATCCAAATGTGAATATTAGTGTTCAGTCAGTTTGTTTGTTGGAATACCAAGGTACCACACAACGATTTCTGAGTAATTCAAGAATGTTGCTGCATAATAACACAAACATATTTCTGTAACCTTCCCCCCGACCAAAATCATTTCCGTAGACAAGCATAAAACAAATAATTGACATGTTATGAATTTACATGCCATTTAATTATGGCCCTTGCATGTCTCTTGATTGTATAACAATTTCATGTATAACATCTACTGAATAAGTTGTCACTTTCCCATCCTGAAAGTGAAATTCGAGAATATGCTGGATTATATTGCTAAGTAATCATCTATCCAAAGACGAAAGATTTGTACATGTAGTGCTGCAATTCCCTGGCAATTAGTCTGATACTTTCAGTTCAGAATTAATATTCTATATTATATAACCATAGGAACTCTTCACGTTCTCAGCTTTAAAACTGGAGACTAGTTTTTGCTTTCGGAAAGCTTTATAATATATGTTCAGTGATACCGATTTTGAACACAAAAAGAAAAAAGGTGAATGTCTGCGATTCATCCAAGTGTGAATAGAAATAAAAACAGCAAACATAGGCCTAAAATTTGAAATATTAGAGCAATAAAACAAACTTAAGAATGCGATCTTTAGAGATCGTGTGATTTTTTGGAAAAATGGTGGTTTAGATTTTAGGAATAGGATGATTGCTAATAAATAAAAATTCGCTTCCTCATTTCAGAATAAAACTGTAACTTAGCCTGAAGAACGTTCTTTTTGTGTTGTTGACTAAGTTCGTGCATTCGTCTATATCAGGGGTGGCCAACACGTCAATCACGATCGCCATGTCTCGCATAGTTGATAACGTCTGATGAAGTGAATTTAAAAAACATCCCAAACTGGCCTTTACCCAGATTCATGTTACGACCGTTGTGAGTTTTAAAACAGGAAGAGATAGAGCATATTATTACCTACCAAATGCAAGTTTCGCAGCTGCCAATGTTCAGGGAATGAACGTGCCGAATATCGTGTGTTTTGACTGACAAACTGCTGTGTCGAAAATGTCGTGTCCCACTTGTGTCACGTGTCCTACTCGTTCCACGTGTCCCGCTTGTTCTACGTGTCTCACTTATCAAACTTGTTCCACGTGTCCTACTTACTGGCCCCACTTGTCCCAAATGTTCCACATGCCGCGTTTGTCACCACGTATTTTTTTTCTAAATGCATATATCGCCAGTCAAATTTTTTATTGTAAATGATCTGTCATAATAGTAATTACAATCCTCAGTTTAATCGGGTATAGTTCACCTACACACCAATTTCCACAACTTTAACGAATTGCTCTATTTGATTCATTGTTCCAGTGAAGTTTTCCCTAGTGCATACAATCTATCAAAAAAAATTTTTCAAATAAAAACTAACTTGTTGAACAGATAAATTATAAAAATCCTCTCCAGCTGAATATTTCTTAAATATATATATCAAATATGGATAAACAATATAATGAGGACCAGTGGGGCGCGTAGTACAAAGGGGACACGTAGGATTATTGGGACACATGAGACAAGTGGAACAAATGGGACAAGTAGCACACACGGAGCAAATAAGACACGTGGAACACGACATTTTTGAGACACCCCTGACTAACGGTCCTAAAATAAATTTTGCAGTATGCAAAGGTTGGTTTCATTCTAAGAGTAGTGTGATAAATTTCATTTGCAACGGTTGTAGTGGCATCAGAATGCTTATTTTTAAGTCTAAGCGAGCGAAAAATCGGAAATTGTAATTAATTACTGAAATTTGATCAGTCATGTAACATTCGGGGTTTGAGATTATTTATTTTCTGGTGCATAAAAATAATACATGAATAATTAGCAAGGTTGTTTGAGGTATTTTAAAACGCACGACTCAAATTAGACAGCCTTAGATCTGAATTGTACTATTTGAATAAATCTTAAATAAGTGATGGGACATTTACTCCAGGTACGATTACATAAACAAATTAGGCTTATAGGCAGAAGTGGAATTTTCATATGCGTGTGTGACGTGCGTAGTTATCTGCATATTCAGTAATCATTCGTTTTTGCGTATGACCTCATTGCCGATAAGTCGATCACGAGCTATTTTGAAGATTTTAGTCGATCGCGGTCGAAAGCAGATTGGCCATCCCTGGCCTATAGTTATAACCGCGGTGGCCAACCTGCTTTTGACCGCGATCGACTAAAATCTTCAAAATAGCTCGCAGGCAGGCTATTTGAAAGGGGGCTTCCAAAAATTAACATACCGCAGTGCTAAATTTGCTGTAGCGAATTTTTTTAAAAAGCACCACAATCGCTTGAAGAGCCGGCGGTTTCCGCTGTTATTGATGTTTTTGTTCCGGAAAATATACAATCTACGGCCGGTAATTAACCTCGAAAATGCATTACCATAATATTTGCATTCAACCTAAAACCAACTGCGTTAATTTGTAATGTCCTCCTACAATCCTACGGGATGTGAGATAGCTCTCACTTACGTAGTTCATCTTCAGTGCGTACGGTTCGTTCCTGTCGGTAACTAAACAAAATGCACAACATTTTTGAAATTTATAGCATCTAAAATAGCGTTAAGACAAAACTTTCATCTTTTGCGGAGCTTTCAAAACAAAATTTACGATCATTTTTTTTTGTTTAAATTGTGGTGTGCATGATATTGTTTTAATTTGTAAATGAGCGTGATGCGCAGTCTAAATTATGACAGTTTTTCGTCGTCAAAACGAAAATTCAAATGTCTAACGCAGGGGTGGGCAACTTCTCTAGTCGGCGGGCCAGATGTGGGAAAATGAAGTACTCGGCGGGCCGGATGATTACAAAAAATTCTTCGGTATACAATCTTTATTAGATGCTCATGGTGATGCTCTGGAATATTATACTGTCTATCTTGATACATTCTGGTTTAAACAAAGAAATATTCATAACCTATTATTTGGATGGATTTGGATTAATCAAGAAAAGCATGCAGAGCGGAAAAAGCACGCATGCTGATTTCCAGGTTTCTAAATCTTGCGAGATTTGACGGAGCGCTTTCACGATGAATCGGAACCGAAAAAGCAAAAAGTGATTACTCAGCGCCAAGACGTCGCCGGGCCATTAATACCGCACTTATCAAACACCTATATGACGGCGGAGGAGAAATTGCGTAATAAACCAACATAACTTTGACCTATTAATCAAGAAAAGCATGCAGAACGGTAAAAGCACGCATGCTGATTTCCAGGCTTCTGAATCTTGCGAGATTTGACGGAGCGCTTTCGCGATGAACCGTAAAGTATGATTACTCGGCGCCAAGACGTCGCCGGGCCATCCCGCACGTATCCAATAGCAATGTACACGGCGGTTTTTGAGAAGGTAGAACCCTGGATTCTTTTATTTCCGACCTCTGATATGGTGAAAAAGCGGTTTTCAGTCGTGACACTATTGCTATCAAAACAACTGAATCGCCTTAATTTTAGATATAATAAGAAACTCGCTGAAGAACACCAAGCTCATCCATCTCAATCAAAAACACTATAAACTATGATTTGTCTCCGTATTTGGTCTGTAATATATTCGTTTCAGACTTTCAATTTTTTTGCAGTGCCGGGGGGCGATGAAGGTGTATAAACTACTGTGGGGGGGCGATGGTACAAGAAGTTTGGGAACCACTGGGTTAGACCACCGTACGACGTACGTACTGACGTAATAGGCTACATCCATGTTGCACTGTTATGTCTATGGATACTTAACACAGCATAAACTTGATTCGTATTTCCAACAAGTCTCAATTTTTGTCATTACTGCAGTACACGGACAAAAGCCAGAATGCAGGAATATAAATACAATACTGCAATATGCCCTCTCCCAGTCTATACAGATCTAGGCTTTCTGGCTTTGAAATGTTGATATCTAATTACGGAATTAAGATACGGGGAAAAATATCAACAGACGCTTCGTGTCGATCGCAGATCTACGGGGAACAAGAGACTGGGAGAACAGAAGAAGGGGTGATGTTGAACCATTACTCTGTTACTGCATTGCAGCATTAATACACTGTAGCTTGAAGAATATGGCTTTGAAATATACAGGTATCAATTAATTCTTTGCCTATATAATTATTTACGGATTAGATTTATATACAGAATTTCAACATATTTGATATTACATATTTAAAAATTGTTTCAAGCGTTATTGGGAATGAATAAATATTTGATTTAGGCCAGCCCAATTTACTAGCACATGCTTTGAGTTTGTAAAATTAAAAATGCACATAAATTACTCACCATACAAGTATAATGAAGTTTGGGTATGTATACATTGCTTTCAACAGTGTTTCAGATGGTTACTTACAGTATAGTTCGCCTATTGTTAATTGGATTAAGGCCGGTTTTATATTCAATTTTTCTTACTTGTATTTTAGTATGTTCCTTGCATCAATTCGTCAGTTGGCAGGTCGACGAAACTCGATGAACGTGCAAAGATCGTTGAAAAACATTAAAATAATTGATAAAACCTGCAAAACTACCAAAATAAATTTAGTAATGTTGGAAAAAACACCAAACAAATCTAACAAAATGTGAAAAACCACCAAGAAACTCACTAAAGCGTGCAAAAAATGAATAAATTCGCTAAAACGCGGAAATAACACCCAAGACAACTAAACTCGCTTAAAACGTGTAAAAACACAGAAACGCGCACAAAAACTGCTGAAATATTTAATAAAAACGTCAAAAAACTCGCTGAAGCGTGCGAAACCTATCAAGAGTTATTTTCATATTCGCTAAAAAAATGCTAAAACACGCAACAACCACCAACCAACTCGCTAAACCGCGCAGAAACTCCATAAAACGTGCAAATCCGTAAAAAAACACTAAAGTGTACAAAAATCAACAAAAGGTTAAACGTGCAAAACCCGTGAAAAGCACGAAAAAATTTGCTAAAAGATGCAAAAACGTCAAAAAACTCACTAAAACGTGTAAATAACATAATAAACCACCAAATAAATTGTTTTGTTATTATGTTGTCGTTGTTACTTATCGATCTTAAGATCGGTAAGTTGCGTATGACCTCATTGCCGATCACGAGCTATTTTGAAGATTTTAGTCTATCGCGGTCGAAAGCAAATTAGCCATCCCTGGTCTATAGTTATACCTGGGGTGGCCAACCTGCTTTTGACCGCGATCGACTAAAATCTTTAAAATAGCTCTCAGGCAGGCTATTCGAAAGAGGGCTTTCAAAAATTAACATACCGCAGTGCTGAAATTCCTTTGTAGCAACTTTTTTAAAAATCACCACAATCGCTTAAAGAGCCGACGATTTCCGCTGATATTGATGTTTTTGTTACGGACAACATACAATCAACGGCCGATAATTAACCTCGAAAATGCATTACCATAATAATTATTTGCATTTAACCTAAAACCAACTGCGTTAATTTGTAATGTCCTCCTACAATCCTACGGGATACAATTCATTTAAGTAAGATAGCTCTCAATTACGCAGTTCATCTTCAGTGCTTACTGTTCGTTCCTGTCTGTAACTAAACAAAATGCACAACATTTTTGAAATTTATAGCATCTAAAGTAGCGTTAAGACAAAACTTTCATTTTTTGCGGAGCTTTCAAAACAAAATTTATAATCATTTTCTTGTTCAAGTTGTAGTGTGCATGATATTGTTTTAATTTGTAAATGGGCGTGATGCGCAGTCTAAATTATGACAGTTTTTCGTCATCAAAACGAAAATTCAAATGTCTAACGCCAGTACTCGGTAACGAGTATAATTCATTTTATTGTGGTTTAAATCCTATATATATCCGCAGCCTTGGCTGCACCACTGTCGGTCAGTACACAGTGGTTACTTACAGTATAGTTCGCTTATTGTTAATTGGATTAAACCCGGTTTTATATTCAATTTTTCTTACTTGTATTCCAGTATGTTTCTTGCATCAATTCGAGAGTTGGCGGGTCGCCGAAACTCGGTGAACGTGCAAAGATCGTTGAAAAACATTAAAATAATTGATAAAACCTGCAAAACTACGAAAATAAATTTAGTAAAGTTGTCAAAAACTCCCAAACAAACCTAACAAAATGTGCAACAAACCACCAAGAAACTCACTGAAGCGTGCAAAAACCGCTAAAAAATGAATAAATTCGCTAAAACGCGGAAATAACACCCAAAAACTCGATGAAACTGCAAAAACCGTCCAGAAACAACAAGTAATGTTTTCCAAACGGCATAATATCCAGGTAAAAAACTAAATTACAAAGTTGCGAGAAATAGACAGATCGCTTTTTATGTCATAAACGATGTAACATCATAAATGACCATACGACTGTGCTAAAATTCCTTTAAATCCCCGCAATCACCGAAAGGGCTGACGTCTCCAGCTGTTTTGGTGTTTCAGATAAGAGAATAATAATATCTACGACTGGTAATCACCTCTAAAATGCCATACCACAATATTTGCACTAAACCTAAAAAATATCTACTTTAATTTGCAACGCCTTTATTCCAGCTATCGTACTAAGAAATACGATTCATTCAAGTAAAATTGAAAGTTAATTGAACATACATTACAACAATGAGCATATATACATGCTCATTGATTACAATGATTGATTTAATTTCATCATGATCCGGAATAAATTGGTTTTAATAGGGCTTGTTTGAAACCGACAATAGATAAAATGTCAAATTACGCGCGGACTTACCATTCATCTTCAGTGCGTACGGTATCGTCTCTGCTGAGCATTTGAAACGAAATTTATGATTCTTTTTCCGTTTTATTTAATTTCAGTTTTGATCATTTGTATTTAGTATATATATATTTCTTGAATTAATTCACAAGTTCACGGGTTACCGAGAAAACACAGGTGGCCTCTTTGTGACGCCTGTATAGATGGTCCGCCAACCCTGGTCTATATCTTTAATCCTATCGTTTGCTATGAGAATTCTAATGACCCATTTGACCCAATTAGTAATGTTCTCAAGCTACGAGGAGGTTGTTTTTAATCCTGCAAATGCCTCCTGCAAAAAAACACAACAACATTTGGTGAATATATATTTATATATAGCTAAAAGCTGACAAAATATAAACTTTGAAAACGGGTTGACAATTACAATCATGCTTAAAAATCAGTCCGAGTGAAAATCATGTCTGAGCGATTGCGTAAATGTTCATTGGTATGTCAATGTTGTCTCTTGCTAATTAGACATATCACAGAAATAAATACGGAATTCCTAGTTCGGAGAAACATCCATTACTTCCAAAATACGCGTTATTGAATTACATATCGCCAGGCTAATAACCGAATTGCGTAAGTAACTCTTTGGCGGTTCCGAGTTTTTTATACAAAAGTTATTTATTTAATACTGCGCACCTGTCGGTTAATTCAGATTGTAACCCAAGCATTCCGAAACGCATAGAGATGGAGATTCATGTGACATGCACATTGTTGCAATTGTTCCATCGTAATAAATTCTATCAAACCATTGTGGCGTCACAAAGGCGAAACAACATCGCCGGAGTATTTTTCCAGTTTTTGCTTTTGCATCTTAGATTCTAGCTTAGTGTTTATAAATTTGAACTTACACTACCTCATAGAGAAGTGGGCACTTGTGATATTCACTCTCTGAGTCCAATTCTTATTTGGTGGCTTTTATTCAAGGATTTATTGCGTTTTTATTCTTTATATTTAATATTTATGAAAAGTCCTATTTTCGATGTGAGTGTAGAGCACGTGAAATAGATATTTCAAACATAAAAAAGATAATGGTATTAAAACAGATAAGCTGTTTTGGGAATTAGACATTGTGGATAATGTAAATTACATAAATTTTTCGAATCTTTGGTTTTCAGGACCGGTGGATATATTCAATTTAAGGGTCCACAAAGAAAAAAGGTTGTCGAAAAGGCCTTGTCATACACGGGTTGCAATGGGCCTTATGGGGTGTAACTTTAGGTAGTTGAAAGAAAGATTTACATATTTATCCCGGGGGAGAGAAAAGATGACATTGAGGTTATATCATACAGGGAACGACGGCCTCTGATCCTGTCACCGGTCTATGTCTGATATACTGGCCCCACTTGTCCCAAATGTTCCACATGCCGCGTTTGTCACCACGTCTTTTTTTTCTAAATGCATATATCGCCAGTCAAATTTTTTATTGTAAATGATCTGTCATAATAGTAATTACAATCCTCAGTTTAATCGGGTATAGTTCACCTACACACCAATTTCCACAACTTTAACGAATTGCTCTATTTGATTCATTGTTCCAGTGAAGTTTTCCCTAGTGCATACAATCTATCAAAAAAAAATTTTCAAATAAAAACTAACTTGTTGAACAGATAAATTATAAAAATCCTCTCCAGCTGAATATTTCTTAAATATATATATCAAATATGGATAAACAATATAATGAGGACCAGTGGGGCGCGTAGTACAAAGGGGACACGTAGGATTATTGGGACACATGAGACAAGTGGAACAAATGGGACAAGTAGCACACACGGAGCAAATAAGACACGTGGAACACGACATTTTTGAGACACCCCTGACTAACGGTCCTAAAATAAATTTTGCAGTATGCAAAGGTTGGTTTCATTCTAAGAGTAGTGTGATAAATTTCATTTGCAACGGTTGTAGTGGCATCAGAATGCTTATTTTTAAGTCTAAGCGAGCGAAAAATCGAAAATTGTAATTAATTACTGAAATTTGATCAGTCATGTAACATTCGGGGTTTGAGATTATTTATTTTCTGGTGCATAAAAATAATACATGAATAATTAGCAAGGTTGTTTGAGGTATTTTAAAACGCACGACTCAAATTAGACAGCCTTAGATCTATACTATTTGAATAAATCTTAAATAAGTGATGGGACATTTACTCCAGGTACGATTACATAAACAAATTAGGCTTATAGGCAGAAGTGGAATTTTCATATGCGTGTGTGACGTGCGTAGTTATCTGCATATTCAGTAATCATTCGTTTTTGCGTATGACCTCATTGCCGATAAGTCGATCACGAGCTATTTTGAAGATTTTAGTCGATCGCGGTCGAAAGCAGATTGGCCATCCCTGGCCTATAGTTATAACCGCGGTGGCCAACCTGCTTTTGACCGCGATCGACTAAAATCTTCAAAATAGCTCGCAGGCAGGCTATTTGAAAGGGGGCTTCCAAAAATTAACATACCGCAGTGCTAAATTTGCTGTAGCGAATTTTTTTAAAAAGCACCACAATCGCTTGAAGAGCCGGCGGTTTCCGCTGTTATTGATGTTTTTGTTCCGGAAAATATACAATCTACGGCCGGTAATCAACCTCGAAAATGCATTACCATAATATTTGCATTCAACCTAAAACCAACTGCGTTAATTTGTAATGTCCTCCTACAATCCTACGGGATGTGAGATAGCTCTCACTTACGTAGTTCATCTTCAGTGCGTACGGTTCGTTCCTGTCGGTAACTAAACAAAATGCACAACATTTTTGAAATTTATAGCATCTAAAATAGCGTTAAGACAAAACTTTCATCTTTTGCGGAGCTTTCAAAACAAAATTTACGATCATTTTTTTTGTTTAAATTGTGGTGTGCATGATATTGTTTTAATTTGTAAATGAGCGTGATGCGCAGTCTAAATTATGACAGTTTTTCGTCGTCAAAACGAAAATTCAAATGTCTAACGCAGGGGTGGGCAACTTCTCTAGTCGGCGGGCCAGATGTGGGAAAATGAAGTACTCGGCGGGCCGGATGATTACAAAAAATTCTTCGGTATACAATCTTTATTAGATGCTCATGGTGATGCTCTGGAATATTATACTGTCTATCTTGATACATTCTGGTTTAAACAAAGAAATATTCATAACCTATTATTTGGATGGATTTGGATTAATCAAGAAAAGCATGCAGAGCGGAAAAAGCACGCATGCAGATTTCCAGGTTTCTAAATCTTGCGAGATTTGACGGAGCGCTTTCACGATGAATCGGAACCGAAAAAGCAAAAAGTGATTACTCAGCGCCAAGACGTCGCCGGGCCATTAATACCGCACTTATCAAACACCTATATGACGGCGGAGGAGAAATTGCGTAATAAACCAACATAACTTTGACCTATTAATCAAGAAAAGCATGCAGAACGGTAAAAGCACGCATGCTGATTTCCAGGCTTCTGAATCTTGCGAGATTTGACGGAGCGCTTTCGCGATGAACCGAAAAGTATGATTACTCGGCGCCAAGACGTCGCCGGGCCATCCCGCACGTATCCAATAGCAATGTACACGGCGGTTTTTGAGAAGGTAGAACCCTGGATTCTTTTATTTCCGACCTCTGATATGGTGAAAAAGCGGTTTTCAGCCGTGACACTATTGCTATCAAAACAACTGAATCGCCTTAATTTTAGATATAATAAGAAACTCGCTGAAGAACACCAAGCTCATCCATCTCAATCAAAAACACTATAAACTATGATTTGTCTCCGTATTTGGTCTGTAATATATTCGTTTCAGACTTTCAATTTTTTTGCAGTGCCGGGGGGCGATGAAGGTGTATAAACTACTGTGGGGGGGGCGATGGTACAAGAAGTTTGGGAACCACTGGGTTAGACCACCGTACGACGTACGTACTGACGTAATAGGCTACATCCATGTTGCACTGTTATGTCTATGGATACTTAACACAGCATAAACTTGATTCGTATTTCCAACAAGTCTCAATTTTTGTCATTACTGCAGTACACGGACAAAAGCCAGAATGCAGGAATATAAATACAATACTGCAATATGCCCTCTCCCAGTCTATACAGATCTAGGCTTTCTGGCTTTGAAATGTTGATATCTAATTACGGAATTAAGATACGGGGAAAAATATCAACAGACGCTTCGTGTCGATCGCAGATCTACGGGGAACAAGAGACTGGGAGAACAGAAGAAGGGGTGATGTTGAACCATTACTCTGTTACTGCATTGCAGCATTAATACACTGTAGCTTGAAGAATATGGCTTTGAAATATACAGGTATCAATTAATTCTTTGCCTATATAATTATTTACGGATTAGATTTATATACAGAATTTGAACATATTTGATATTACATATTTAAAAATTGTTTCAAGCGTTATTGGGAATGAATAAATATTTGATTTAGGCCAGCCCAATTTACTAGCACATGCTTTGAGTTTGTAAAATTAAAAATGCACATAAATTACTCATCATACAAGTATAATGAAGTTTGGGTATGTATACATTGCTTTCAACAGTGTTTCAGATGGTTACTTACAGTATAGTTCGCCTATTGGTAATTGGATTAAGGCCGGTTTTATATTCAATTTTTCTTACTTGTATTTTAGTATGTTCCTTGCATCAATTCGTCAGTTGGCAGGTCGACGAAACTCGATGAACGTGCAAAGATCGTTGAAAAACATTAAAATAATTGATAAAACCTGCAAAACTACCAAAATAAATTTAGTAATGTTGGAAAAAACACCAAACAAATCTAACAAAATGTGAAAAACCACCAAGAAACTCACTAAAGCGTGCAAAAAATGAATAAATTCGCTAAAACGCGGAAATAACACCCAAGACAACTAAACTCGCTTAAAACATGTAAAAACACAGAAACGCGCACAAAAACTGCTGAAATATTTAATAAAAACGTCAAAAAACTCGCTGAAGCGTGCGAAACCTATCAAGAGTTATTTTCATATTCGCTAAAAAAATGCTAAAACACGCAACAACCACCAACCAACTCGCTAAACCGTGCAGAAACTCCATAAAACGTGCAAATCCGTAAAAAAACACTAAAGTGTACAAAAATCAACAAAAGGTTAAACGTGCAAAACCCGTGAAAAGCACGAAAAAATTTGCTAAAAGATGCAAAAACGTCAAAAAACTCACTAAAACGTGTAAATAACATAATAAACCACCAAATAAATTGTTTTGTTATTATGTTGTCGTTGTTACTTATCGATCTTAAGATCGGTAAGTTGCGTATGACCTCATTGCCGATCACGAGCTATTTTGAAGATTTTAGTCTATCGCGGTCGAAAGCAAATTAGCCATCCCTGGTCTATAGTTATACCTGGGGTGGCCAACCTGCTTTTGACCGCGATCGACTAAAATCTTTAAAATAGCTCTCAGGCAGGCTATTCGAAAGAGGGCTTTCAAAAATTAACATACCGCAGTGCTGAAATTCCTTTGTAGCAACTTTTTTAAAAATCACCACAATCGCTTAAAGAGCCGACGATTTCCGCTGATATTGATGTTTTTGTTACGGACAACATACAATCAACGGCCGGTAATTAACCTCGAAAATGCATTACCATAATAATTATTTGCATTTAACCTAAAACCAACTGCGTTAATTTGTAATGTCCTCCTACAATCCTACGGGATACAATTCATTTAAGTAAGATAGCTCTCAATTACGCAGTTCATCTTCAGTGCGTACTGTTCGTTCCTGTCTGTAACTAAACAAAATGCACAACATTTTTGAAATTTATAGCATCTAAAATAGCGTTAAGACAAAACTTTCATTTTTTGCGGAGCTTTCAAAACAAAATTTATAATCATTTTCTTGTTCAAGTTGTAGTGTGCATGATATTGTTTTAATTTGTAAATGGGCGTGATGCGCAGTCTAAATTATGACAGTTTTTCGTCATCAAAACGAAAATTCAAATGTCTAACGCCAGTACTCGGTAACGAGTATAATTCATTTTATTGTGGTTTAAATCCTATATATATCCGCAGCTTTGGCTGCACCACTGTCGGTCAGTACACAGTGGTTACTTACAGTATAGTTCGCTTATTGTTAATTGGATTAAACCCGGTTTTATATTCAATTTTTCTTACTTGTATTCCAGTATGTTTCTTGCATCAATTCGAGAGTTGGCGGGTCGCCGAAACTCGGTGAACGTGCAAAGATCGTTGAAAAACATTAAAATAATTGATAAAACCTGCAAAACTACGAAAATAAATTTAGTAAAGTTGTCAAAAACTCCCAAACAAACCTAACAAAATGTGCAACAAACCACCAAGAAACTCACTGAAGCGTGCAAAAACCGCTAAAAAATGAATAAATTCGCTAAAACGTGGAAATAACACCCAAAAACTCGATGAAACTGCAAAAACCGTCCAGAAACAACAAGTAATGTTTTCCAAACGGCATAATATCCAGGTAAAAAACTAAATTACAAAGTTGCGAGAAATAGACAGATCGCTTTTTATGTCATAAACGATGTAACATCATAAATGACCATACGACTGTGCTAAAATTCCTTTAAATCCCCGCAATCACCGAAAGGGCTGACGTCTCCAGCTGTTTTGGTGTTTCAGATAAGAGAATAATAATATCCACGACTGGTAATCACCTCTAAAATCCCATACCACAATATTTGCACTAAACCTAAAAAATATCTACTTTAATTTGCAACGCCTTTATTCCAGCTATCGTACTAAGAAATACGATTCATTCAAGTAAAATTGAAAGTTAATTGAACATACATTACAACAATGAGCATATATACATGCTCATTGATTACAATGATTGATTTAATTTCATCATGATCCGGAATAAATTGGTTTTAATAGGGCTTGTTTGAAACCGACAATAGATAAAATGTCACATTACGCGCGGACTTACCATTCATCTTCAGTGCGTACGGTATCGTCTCTGCTGAGCATTTGAAACGAAATTTATGATTCTTTTTCCGTTTTATTTAATTTCAGTTTTGATCATTTGTATTTAGTATATATATATTTCTTGAATTAATTCACAAGTTCATGGGTTACCGAGAAAACACAGGTGGCCTCTTTGTGACGCCTGTATAGATGGTCCGCCAACCCTGGTCTATATCTTTAATCCTATCGTTTGCTATGAGAATTCTAATGACCCATTTGACCCAATTAGTAATGTTCTCAAGCTACGAGGAGGTTGTTTTTAATCCTGCAAATGCCTCCTGCAAAAAAACACAACAACATTTGGTGAATATATATTTATATATAGCTAAAAGCTGACAAAATATAAACTTTGAAAACGGGTTGACAATTACAATCATGCTTAAAAATCAGTCCGAGTGAAAATGATGTCTGAGCGATTGCGTAAATGTTCATTGGTATGTCAATGTTGTCTCTTGCTAATTAGACATATCACAGAAATAAATACGGAATTCCTAGTTCGGAGAAACATCCATTACTTCCAAAATACGCGTTATTGAATTACATATCGCCAGGCTAATAACCGAATTGCGTAAGTAACTCTTTGGCGGTTCCGAGTTTTTTATACAAAAGTTATTTATTTAATACTGCGCACCTGTCGGTTAATTCAGATTGTAACCCAAGCATTCCGAAACGCATAGAGATGGAGATTCATGTGACATGCACATTGTTGCAATTGTTCCATCGTAATAAATTCTATCAAACCATTGTGGCGTCACAAAGGCGAAACAACATCGCCGGAGTATTTTTCCAGTTTTTGCTTTTGCATCTTAGATTCTAGCTTAGTGTTTATAAATTTGAACTTACACTACCTCATAGAGAAGTGGGCACTTGTGATATTCACTCTCTGAGTCCAATTCATATTTGGTGGCTTTTATTCAAGGATTTATTGCGTTTTTATTCTTTATATTTAATATTTATGAAAAGTCCTATTTTCGATGTGAGTGTAGAGCACGTGAAATAGATATTTCAAACATAAAAAAGATAATGGTATTAAAACAGATAAGCTGTTTTGGGAATTAGACATTGTGGATAATGTAAATTACATAAATTTTTCGAATCTTTGGTTTTCAGGACCGGTGGATATATTCAATTTAAGGGTCCACAAAGAAAAAAGGTTGTCGAAAAGGCCTTGTCATACACGGGTTGCAATGGGCCTTATGGGGTGTAACTTTAGGTAGTTGAATAAAAGATTTACATATTTATCCCGGGGGAGAGAAAAGATGACATTGAGGTTCAATCATACAGGGAACGACGGCCTCTGATCCTGTCACCGGTCTATGTCTGGTATGGGATTCGTTTGTCAGGTATTTGTTTCAGATGCATAGACTTGATGGTGGAGGAAGCGTAACTGATCAACGGTTACGTTAATCAGCTCACGGCGGCTTGAAGTCCAGCAAATCTTTCGAACATAATTAGTAACGGAAGAAGAATGGAATGGCACAGCTTGTGATAAAATATATCACAAGAGGTCGCAGGCGAATCGCGTACGTAATGTTAGTGTTTCACATCGATGCCACGGTTTCAAATACAGCAGGCGGACAACAAGTTGGGTTAATTTAGAGTTTAGACTATAAGATGGCAAGGTTGTTGCGTTGCATTAGGTCTGTGGGTTCATAGGTTTAGTAAGATTACTGAATCTGTCAAATTCCCCAAAGAACATGTAACGGGCACATGATACTCATGTTTTAAACTTTTTTAAAGGTTTTGCTCGCTCTCCGAAATTCTCCATTTTTAATTTTTTTTGTGTGTTCATATTGTGGAGTTTTCAAAATAAACTATCTATCTATCCACTGTTCTATGTCAGCTGCGAAATTTTAAAATAACTTGATTTTACTCAAGTTGCAAATGTTAATGTTTCACCATCGATACCACAGTTTCATACAGCTGTACAGCAGGCGAACAACAAGTTGGCTTAATTTAGACTATAAGATAGCAAGGTTGTTACGTTGCATTAGGTCTGTGGGTTCATAGGTTTAGTAAGATTACGGTATCTGTCAAATTCCCCAAAGAACATTCTACTGTTATATGTCAGCTGCGAAATACTAAAATAACTTGATTTTACTCAAGTTGCAAATGTCTGAATGTTAGTGTTTCACCATCGATACCACAGTTTCACTTCCACATACATACAGCTGTACGGTACAGCGGGCAAACAATAAATTGGCTTAATTTAGACTATACTGCTATAACTGTATAAGATGGCAAGGTTGTTAGGTCTGTAGGTTGATATGTCTGTATGTTTAGTATGATTGGCTTTCAAATTCCCCAAACTGCCAAAGTACATTCTAGTTACAGTACTTGATTTTACTCAAGTTGCAAGATTGGCAGACTAAGTGTTTTGAGACTGCAGGACTGTGAGATTAACACTGTAACAGTTGTTTCTGTGTTTTGCATATATTATAGGGTGGTGTACCCAGTCTGCGGATGATTTCATTCAAATCGCTATAGAACAAAAACCAATATTTCTAACCCGTTAATTTTTCCACCGTACTGCCGTAGGTGCATTGTCATTTATTCTGCACGCTAAACTTCGAATTAACTTTCTGCGACCAGGGGTTAAAGCTATACAAGCCACTAAAGTACGACACTCGGAAGACGTATTTGCGACCGAACGACCGGTGTGCGACCACGGATTTCAACACTTGAACATCGTTTCTGCTGCGTCGAGACTCAAGCATACGCAGCCATTCCTGAAAAAATTGGGCTTCTAATTGCAATTCTGGCTGTCATATATTTTACTACAGGGGTGGTGACTCCTCTACGGCCAATGGGCCGGGGCCACGGCCCATCTAATTGGGCCACATGGGACGTGGCCCATCAAGCTATGGGCCGCGGCCCCATCAGGAAAAATACAATTACCTTACCAAAATTTTCAATTTTTACAAAATTGGCAATATTCGAATCAAAAAACAAATCGCGGTATGCCACCAAATTTTTTTCTTATGATACTCATTTATATCAAAATTAAGCAAAATACTAAGCTACAGAAAAGGATACTCCTGTAGTATGTGTACCAGGTTAGGGTTAGGACAAAATTCTGTTCAGATTTTTGATATTATAGTTCTATCGTGGTAGTATATATTTACGGTTCTATTATGAGTTCGGGGACTGTCTGTGTTAGCCAAGTGAATAGTCCCTTTGCACAACTTGATGGACCGCTGCCCATAGCTAAATTGGCCGAGGCCCAATTCGATGGGCCGTGGTCCCGTGGGCTGTAGAGAAGTCACAACTTCCACTCATATTTTAAGAACACGGTTATTTCGAACAAAACTCGTCAAATTATGACCAAAGCACCGCATCACAGCAATCAAACTGACAAAAACACGGTGGTCGCAAATTGGTCAACAAAGATATTATCGACGTATTGGAAATGCGCACCCCCGTATTCCCCTTCTTTTAAATGTAGAGACGCGAAACTTTAAAGATGATTAAAAGAAACACAACTCTACCCATCTGTCAAGTTCCATATTTTTATTTCTTCGTTTTTTTCTTCGGTCGGGTTTTCGGTCGTAACTTTTTTGTTTGTGGCCACATTTTGGTGTAATTTCGCAGAGCTACGAGGGATAAGTGGACGATAATGTGTGAGAAATATCATCATAGGCTATATGCTTTATTTTAGATTGGTTAGTCATACTGTCACAAGTTGTATTTATTTGATAGATGCCACAAGCAGACAAAGGTCTAAAGGTGGTGTAGCTGATAGGCGCATGGTTGTCTATAGAGATCACAACAATACATTTGATATATAAGTTAGATATTATCATTCATTTCTGATGCATCCATGTTCTGATGTTAGGCCACATGTTCATTTTTGTTGACTCTACTTTCTCCCTTCATCATGTCGTAAGGTCTATGAGAAATTACCAAATGAACTTTACTCATGCATCAAATTATTGCTCATCTGATCTATGGTTTATTCTTTCATTTTCATTCAGTTCATTTGGGCTCTTTCATTGAATTAATGGAACTACTGGAAATAATTTATATATAAGAAGCAAAGTCTTATCAAGGGACATAATCATAATCATTTTTTTTTTTATTTAGAACGCTCAAGTCCTGGTTCCACATCTATAACACTAACAGAGTAATCATGACATGCAGTTGATGTGGTTCATTTTTGTACTGTGAAGTTCAAGTTATTTTTACATCCCTATCTTTTTACCATAATTAAACACTTGAACCTGTAATAAGAAGATCTTTCATCACACTTTTAAGCTTAATAAGTTGGAATATTATGAGCTTTTTGAGGCCAATGAGAATGACAAAAAAACGATATAAGTTTCAGGTAAAAGATTTGTTAATGTTCTTATATATCAGCATATTATTTTCATCATTTAACCAATTTGTTGTTGTGCATCATTGTGTGCTAAGCAAATTCTATTTACGGTACTGTAAATGACTTTTGCTGTAGAAGGAATATAGTAATGGATCTATCTTTGTGTGTTGAACAAAGGAATCCTCTCTTATTGAACGGATTATTGAAAAATTTTATGGCAGTTTATCATTTAATGCAGTAAAATTGCAGCTATTTAATGATGTATTTTATTGGATTCCGAAAACAATAGGTTTTTGTTACATCATGTGGTTTAGAATCGTGGTGCAATGTTCTTTTCAATATTGACTTAAGGTTTATGATGACCATGTTGTATTTAGAAGTTCATAGTTTTTTATGTACTCTAACATAATGTTACAGCTCAGATGTTTAAAAGTGAGAAAAGTGTATAAGCCAATTTTTGATATTGATTCAATATGGAATATGCATGCCCGAAATGACTTGAATAATAAGTCTAGTTGGCATTGTTATTACTGTATAGGTCCAACTTTATAAAATTTATCGCATTGAACCTATATATTTCGGTTATTGTCTTAAACTGTGTAAGTGTATTCTCCTCACCACTTTATGTCAAGATAAAACAAGCATGCCAATTGTCCAACATGGAAACAAATATTGTATAATGTTAATCCCATCAAATTGTTTGTTAGATTTGATTGCTTACCTGTACGGGTACTGACATTTGACCTGTATCTCTCTATTCGATCATGCTAAATTAAATCAGGAAAAGGAAATTCCCATTTAACTGTTTGCTTTACTCATCATTCATTCCAAATCTATTTATATAATTACCTAATCTATGCTGACGGACATATTGTAAATATTCTGTTTTCCGTACGGGTATGTTATTCACCAGATTGTCTTCCTAAATATGAACATATTGCGTTATTCAATGATTTCACCTTTATATAGCCTCACTCTTGTTGTAGAAAAATCGTACAAAATTCAAATATACCTGACTATCGATACATAAACAAGTTCAAGATTTCTTTAAATTTGCCATTTTCATTATTATTCAAAATTATTCTATTAGTTCTTAGTTTTAAAGTGCATTATAATTCATTTTCTAAAAATTTCTGAACTGTTTGTGTTGATTTTCTGAACATTGAAGCCGTTGAAAAATTGCAATGTATTTTATTTGAATAAATTTTATTACGTGATATTTTTGTGATTTATACTATTCATTATGTATGATAGGTGACGCTACATCTCGAAGAATTATGTTCAGTTCCATTTGTCACTGGAACAATATATTGCAAAGTCAGGCTGAGAGATGGTGGAAGTTTCACAGACAATACAAAGAGGTAAAAAGTACTCGTATAATAATAATATTTTTTTTATGCAAATATTAACTTGGTTGAGATTTTATTTTATCTGTTACAAAAAGTCAAAAATTTCCAACACTTATACCGAAATTATCGACATTTTTACAGGGCCTATGTAATTCTGTATATATTGTATTGAATTTGAAGTGGATTGTTTGGATCAACAAAAATTATGGTAATCCCCAAAATCAAATAATTTACAACTGAATACAGTCAAAAATGTACAAAGTCGAATAATATATATTTTATATCTGAATATCAGATGCAATATTTTTATTATGATGAATTCTTACTGATAACAATAATTAATAGTTGCTATAACAAAAATCAATGGTTTTGGTTTTGAATGTATACTATCATTTATTTCATAATTCAAAAACATCGGATGACTCGTGATAAACATGAATGGCTTATTGAAACTGTGGTTTCAGTCTCGTGCTTTGACTACTTTCTCAATTATGAGTTGTCCCTTACATGCCAGAGCATTTTGATATGTCAATAATATTGATCAAATACTTTAACAAGCTTCAAGAACTTTAGAAAAGTAGGCTTGCCCTTCGCAAGGGTGTTCGATTTAAAGCTGGTCAAATTTTATGTAAACATCTCTGATAATTATAATAAAGGCTGAACAAAACTTGCTTCTGGCTATATAATTCATTTAAGCTTGAGTATCGGCAGTATTACATGATTTATTAGTCATAAAAGTGCCCCTCATGTCTAGATTAATACAACTATTAGTACATACACGTTTTCGAAAGAAGCAGCCCCTTTTTTCAAGCCCATTCCAACATACAGATTTGTTTTCATACAAGTTCATAATGTAGCAGTTTTGTTAATGTTGAAAATAATGATTTTTTATTGTTGGAATTAAATTTTTCTGATTTAAGTAAAACAAAACTGTTTTGATTATCTCATTTTCAAACATGTGGAGGGGAATTTTGCTCTGAAACCATAAACTAACATTAGCAATATAATAATATTCGTCATTGTTTATTAACTGAATATTAGGTGAATTTACACATGTAATTAAGTTTGGTTATGATATAGGTACATTGATTAAAATTAGATTTATATATAGCACAAAAAGCATGATTGTTTCTACTCTAAATTTATAACTTAAAGTCTAATTTTAGTACAGCATGTTGTAACTTACATTCAAAATAAGTTTTGTAGCATGGCACATGGATAGCTTAATTATTGCTTAAAAATAATTAAGACCCAATAACGAAGAAAATAATTTGATTGCAGGGCATTTCATCAAATCACTGTTTTTACTATTTTATCCAAATTTCAATTGGTATGTTAATAAATCTACTTCCGCTGCAAGTATTTGTATACCACCTGGTTATACTATAGCTTGTCAAAACCTGTCAAACAAAAATACCATTCTTTGTACTTAGTTACAAATTATAAGTTGGTTACCAGGTAACGTTTAATTAAAATATTTGAAATTTTGCTATGAAAATTGTAAATATGCTTAGTCATCCCTTTAGTCATTGTTTTGGTGACATTTGACATAGAGAGACAAAATCATTCATAGTTTATTGTTTGATATTCTCTAACCATGGATGGCCATTTTTTGAATTTTTTACTAGCCTATTTATTTTGATTTCAAAATAGCCTATTCTAGATTAACGATATTGGAAATATTTGATGATATAAATACAGATTTATTGAGAAAATATTGATAAATTTCATGGAGAAAAATTCCCTAAATTCATTATTCACCCCAAAATTTACTATATGCGATATATCTTTTTTATATCATTACATGATTTTTTTTCTTACAATACAGAGCTGATGTGCAGGATCACAGTGTCACATGGAAAAGCAAATTTCAATTTCAATGTAAAATGTCAGCAGATCCAACAACCGGAGTATTGGAATCATGTACATTACGAATATCCGTCAGAAAAGTGAGTGCAATTTTTTTTATCCAAGTCTTAAAAGGTTCATTTTAAGATAAATAAAAGATTAAACTTACCAATGCACAGAACACTACATTTCCTTAAATTATTTAAATATTAAGATGATAGAGGCGAAGAAATCATAGTATCAAGTCAAGTATAATATAACCCAGTGGTTCTCAACCTGAATGACCAAATGATACGAGAGCAGCTTCGAATTATTGCAACAATTAATTTTGAGTTGGCCAAAATATGCCGACAACGCTTTATCTTCCATACTGATTGTATTCGCTGAACAGCCTTTATGAATGTTTCCCCGGGCATTAATTTCCTTGTTTATTTCCGTAAACAGCAACAATCAGTAAACATTGCCTCGATTTTGTAGTTTTGTGTGTTATTTGTCAGTTTTCAGTTGCGTTTCAAAAAAATAGTTGTGAATCAAATATCTTAGTTGTCATTATGTCTTCAAAGGAGCATTAATTTAGTTGCTGTAATCAAAAATGAGTCTCGTAAATTCTGAGATAGACTAATCTAAACTAAGCTATCAGTGCCTGTAAGCGGCACATGATTGGTTGATTTTAATAAAAAATGAGGGTTTCAAACATGTAAACCAGCTTATAATAAGCACCAACACATCAAAACACTCTCAAAATAAGTAAATTTTTTTTTTCAGTAGTAAAGTATAGGAAGAATTTTTCTGGGGTCAGGGGTTGGAGAAATGTTTTATGGGCCAGTCCAGTCTTTAGAGATCGCGCTCGCCTGCTATTATCCACGAAGGAATCGAGATGGGCATGTTTTCGTCCGTTTTGCGAATTAGGTCACTGAGAATGTAGAGCCACATTATAAAATACTCTCATAGCTTGTGTCTTTTGCCATTGTTCGCCGCGCCAAAAAATGGCTTTTCCAGTGGTACGCGGCCAGAGTAAAAAAACAGTAAAGTGGTACGCAGTCAGAAAAAGGTTAAGAACCACTGATATAACCGGTTGAAAATTGATGAAAAGAGTTTGATTCAAATAATAAATATATTTATTTATCAAACTAACTATTTTCAAATATGTCACTTTTGAACTTTATCATGATGATATTTGCTTAGTCTGTGTCAATAGTTAATTTTAAATTAACAATTAATTTTAAAACTGTTCTGAGTAATGTTAAATAGCATTTTGAAAAAGATTTTTCATTAGCATAAATTTCCTATTTTGTTACTACTAAATAAACTTTCAGTGCTAATGGAAAATAAAATCTTTGCATATTCCAAAGTTTATTTATTTTTTCCAGGAGTTGAAAGGCGGCAAAGCATCTGCAAAGGTATGTTGTATTGTTATAAACACCGGTACTTAAGTCGGCGGGGTTTGCTTCCGACTCTGAACAATCTGGTATCCTGTTACATACACAATGAATAGGCCTAGTTACAATAGACTTCAAAAGATGTTATACTTCTTTTGTTTTTATATGAGAAAAGAATGTTTTGTCTCGATTTGATTTATTGGTACAAGGTTACAAATGACAGAAAAAATGAGTCTGGAAGGAATTCAAAATGTAATATGATTACTCTTAAATCTTACTTAATGAGAAAGTTTTCAAATTTATACATCACAGATATATAAGCAAAATTGGTACTATTATCATTTTTCTTGCTATTTTTTGACTGCTGAAATATTGATAAATTAATGAGTAAATTGCTGCATTTCAATGTAAAAATGTCATCACATTTATTTTTAAATA
The DNA here is from genome assembly GCF_964204865.1 of Styela clava. Lineage (NCBI taxonomy): Eukaryota > Metazoa > Chordata > Ascidiacea > Stolidobranchia > Styelidae > Styela > Styela clava. The sequence continues at coordinate 23,574,057 of NC_135254.1, forward strand.
TCATTTATACAATAAATGTATAAATATATAAATGTTAATTGATTTTTTTGATTGACAATTTTGATAACTGTTATTTTATATAATCTATCTATTCCGCCCTTAATTATGTTGATAATATGTTTTTTGAATATGGTTATTTATAAAACTGGTTGTAATCTGAATTTGCTGCCACATTTTACAGCAGTTATGTTAAATTTTCTTCAGGTTGGTCTCGTCGACTTGAATCTTGCGGAATTTGCCGGCTCAAATCACACACCACGTCACTGCTTATTAGAAGCTTATCAAGATAAAAACAGATTAGATAACTCATTGTTGAAGGTAACATACATTTTATCCTGAAAAGTTTCATTGCACAATCTTACATGGATTATGCATTTATACTTGCACTCCAGTATGTGTATGTGTACCAATATGAACTAATTTTGTTCGCCTATTTCACATCAAGTTGTGTAAATGGATGGAAACTTATGGGCAGGGGGTATATTCACTTGGCTAACACATAGTTCCCAAACTCGTAATAGAATTAAAATAAGAAAAATCGGAATAAAATTTTGGCCTAACCCCAATCTTGTGCACGTACTACGAGAGTACCTACATGACAGCCTCATTTCAATAGTGTGGTTACATCATGTTTGAAACACCTGTGAGGATAGTCTCGTCATGTATGAGTACTTTTCTCTTTACTTCTTTTGTCACCAGATTAGGCTTGATTTATTTATTTTTAAATAGGGAATGATATTATTGAAGTAAAGTTTATTTGTGGACCACGCTTATTGGAGCTCATTTAATAAATAAGGATAGTTTTTTGGATAAAGAAACATAATAATTGAATCAATATTGAAGGGTTAGTCCATTTTGGTTCAATGGTCATCAATACCAAAGATATTCCTCGGTGTTGAAACTTTTCCTGGTTTAATCGAGTCTGTGACTTTCTCATTCCTTTCATAAGCACTCCTCAATTTTACGGTCTGATTTACCATGGAAACCTTATAGTCATCTTATTATAGAATAGTAAATTCTTTTCTATGAACAAAACCATAAATTTTGCATATGTACATACCACACGGTCTAGTAGAAATGAATATCTTCTACATCTGGTTGACGTGGTTGACTGTGGTGACATTTTGTGTTGGTTATTGGCTTTCTGGGTCTGAATGATCATTTTTGTAATCATTGTTTGGTATAAATTCTAAAAATATATTTCCATGTATTGATTGTAATATTAATTCTAACTAAGATGTTGCAATGAATCATCCACTGTATTGCTATTGATGATTTTTCTATTTTCCAATAGGAAGGAAATTGTTCAACCTTTAATATCGTTGCGGTGTTTCGCTGCATATGTATGAATCGTGTTTGCAAGGGTTGTGCAAAAGTATCAAAAATTCAAAGAATTTTTGTTAGCACAAAACATTAAAAATCAAATTACATATTACAAACGACATGAAACAAAAATTTATGTTTAATTGTTGGGGATTTGCAGACCATATTTTCTTTTTTTGCAATTTATGGAGTTACTTTATATTTTAGATAAACAGTGGGATTGTTCTAAAATATCAGTTAAAAGTTTCTAATCTGAAATTTCTCTAAACACAATATAAATCAGTTTTGCGATTTTACGATATGTAGCAATAAAAGGACTAGAATGATATAAAAATGTAGACATTGTTATTGCTATTATTTAAAGTTGTGAATTACATCCTCTTTATATTTATTGGTATATTAACATAATTTGCCACGAAGAACCTGTTATAAAACAATTTCTGATATGCCAATAACTGTTAAAAAGTTCCACATACATAGGCCTACATTCTAACAATTTTGGTCTACACAGAGTGGAATAAATCAGTCACATGGACAGAAATATGTAAAATGAGTGGCGGTATTTAAATCACTACAACAGCCCTGTAACCTGGGGCTATACACGTATTAATAATACCGGTGTATGAAATTATAACTCGCTAAACTTGTTGAAAATTAACCTCAATGTTTATGAAGATATTACAAAATATTCCCATATTACTTCATAGCCTAAAACCCTAATTTGAATTCAAAATCGAAACATTGTAAATACAGTTTCATGGGAAGATATTTGACAAACTAACATAATTTCTCATCGTTATTTCAGGTAATTGTTGGTATGCATCTGCTTTCTGGGGATCCATGTTTCAAAATGTAAGTAGTATGCTACTTCTATAAATTGTAATACAGAATTATAAATTGACTGTGGCAAGACAATTTTCATTTTCTCGATGGCATTATTTATTCAGTTCTGAAAACAAACGTGATATACTTGTTCACGTCTTTTGTCATAGAAATTAAAATGCAATCATATATTTTCTAGAATTTAAGTTATAATTAGCAACGTCATCGATCACTGAGTGCTTAGAAATGGCCTACTTGTCACTTGTTTCCCTGTTAATTGATGTTACTATTTTTGACTTGATTGTTGCGACAACGAGTGAAGATATTTATATTTTAGTACATGTTCATGCGCTCATGTGATGTTATACTATAATTATATGGAGATGAACGTTTTGGAATATTCTCATAATTCCAGAGACAAACATATTTCAAGACTTGCCAATCCAAAATTCTTCATCAAAATTCATTTTGGTTGATAATATTATGAATTGATGAAAGGGTGTAAAATCTGGCATGTATTTTGATGCAAATGAGACTTATTTCTATCATTCAAAAATGCTGTGATTTTAAATACCATATTATATTTACCGGTACTTCAGACAAACTCATCATTTTCTATAAAGCATTTCTGATTATACAACAATTTTGGTATTCTCTTCACCATGAGGATATAGATTTTTTATACCATTTTCAAATAACGGTTTTCAAATAGAATAAAATAATCCCTGATACTATAGCAGTCTGTCCAATAATGTTTTACAAATACAAAGTTTGCTGCACAATTGATCGTTTCCGAATGAAGTCATTTTATTGTCTTCAGACCCACAGTACGAGATATACCGCTACCCCTCCCTGAAGATCTCAGTCAAAGAGAACATGTACGGGATGGGAGTGAGAGTAGTGGTTTTGGTAGTTTACCAAGAAAAATTGCGAAAGGACATCATGGCCGACATCAAGGTAATAAACTTGCATTTGCTTTCATTGGCACTTGGCAGTGTTTTGGACTTGCATATTACAAGTGATACTTTTTGCGCCTGATTTTTGGCTGCTTTTATGAAGAATTTATTGAGATGTGATATGTCAGAATAATTAAGTTTTTTCATAAATTGTTCAAAATATTTTAAAATGATTTTAATCACCAAGACAATTGATATAATGTTTTATCATCAAATAAAAATATAATGTGATATAAAAATAACTTTCCTGAATTGTTGCATAATGAGTACGTAATAAAATCTAGATTAGGATTCTATTATATAACGAAAGTTCAGTACATGCTTCTCTGCATTATGCTGTTATGTTGTGTATTTTCTGGATATGTGATCATTTCAATTTTCAATTTCTAATGGAACTTCAATTTCAACCATTGCTATTTCAAATTTGCTCAAACTATACTTGAACACTCAGCACTGTAATATCATCATTTCTCATTTTACGATTCTGTTGTTTAGAGGTTTTTGAACCTGGACATTCCAGAAATGCAAGTTCTACAAGTCAGCAATCAAAGCTATCAGGTATGTGTTATATTGTTATAGTATAGTGTTATTTTTTTTTCAATGGCTCAGCTGCTTGGTATTTTCACTTAGATTGAAGTTTTGATATTTACAAGGATGACTAAAATAAGGAAAAGGGAAGTTTATAGTAAATGTGTCATATTCATTTGCCACTACTCTGTGCAATAAATATAATGAATAGATCAATGCTAAGGGATGTGCAAAACAAGTTGAAAACATTTTAAATATTTCTGAACCATTGAAGCAACTTCCAAAAAGACAGTATTTTTTTTATTATCAGTTTCTTCACACAGACTATTTTAATTCTGAATTTCAATCAAATATAAATTGATACAATGATAAAATTTACATTGACAAGTCTTTGTTTCTTCAGATTATGGATCCAGGCATTCTCGAACACCAAGTAGTACAAGTCAGGCTAGTTCACCAGGAGTTGAACAACAACTTCATTATTCATTAAGCCCTTCTAAGACTAAAACAGATGCCTCAACTACAGATAGTAGTAATTTTGTAAAAACTGCCCCACCAAGACCTCCACCTCCGAAGTAAGTAGCACTTCTGTGATTGTTGCATTTGAGATGAATCATAGTTACTAGGTAATAATTGCAAACCATTTAAAAAAGTATTTTATCAATTTCAAGTATCTACATTTCTAAATACAGGTTAAGTATTTTTGTATATCTGTATTTGGAATATACCATATTTAACAAAGTGGATTATATTTAATGGACATTTTTTTATTTGTTCGTAGAAGTTCTCTTTATCATCCGTTGGACATATCACAAGACAGGATGGGTGTAACGCGAGTTAGTGCTGATGATATTATAAACAAATTGATGGAAGATCAGGATTTTACACACAACACTAGCGCAGATGGTATGTATTTGTACTTACCAACTAATATTCTTGAATCTGAATGTATTTGCTGCTTTGGATTTAAAAAAAATAAATTTAAATTGTGGCAACAAAGCGGTAATTGAAATATGGCATATTGGCATTACAAACTTCTATATATTTAAAATTGTTCACTCTGTTAATTACCCCAAGTTCATGATATATACTAATGTTTTTCTCAATATTTATTATTTAAGAAGAAGATGGCCTTCGACTTTATGTCTCTAGCGACGGGAAGACAGCACTGGGAGGTCAAAGTTTTTACAATCGCGGTGGCACGAGCATGTTCCAGCCTGTAGTTATTAATCCAGATACACAATCAAACTCTAAACCGATTTCTGAAAACTCTACAAATAGATGATGAAAAATCATGAAATGCATCCTTTATTTTTCTTACACCTTCCATGAAGCAATCACAATGCACTAAAATATACTTAATAAATATCTAGTAATTTGTTATATTATGTGTCATCCTATCTGTGAGAATCAAGATTTTTACTAATTATTTTTTGATTACTTTAAAAGTTATCAGCACTTACACTGTGGTAAATCTACAGTGAAGGAAACTTGGTTACCAAATTATTAAGATTATAACAGTGCAGTTGTGAAGAGTCCAAAATATAATTTTTAACAGTTCAAAACATTGCTGAAGCTAGACTTTCAATGTGTGAAATTCTCACGTTCTTTACTTGATATCTTATCACGAATATCAAAATAATTATTATTTTCAGTGGAATTTTGCTTACAATTTCATTATATCTACACATCATATAGTTGTGAAAATTCTCGATTTTTGGATTTGTGGTGTTCTTAAAATTGTCCCATTTTTATTTCATGATTTCTTGTTGCTCTTAAGATATTTGAAAAAAAATTTAAACAGAAGTCTTTTACCAATCGCATGGAAAAGTAATAGGTGATAATCTGTACCTCAATATTTCACAAATATTAATTTTTATCTCAGTTAAATAATAATATTTTAGCATTGGCTACATAATTTAGTGATAGTCATATAGATCTTGATTCTTGCTATGGAATATGCTAAAAGCAACAACTCAGTGCTTCATATTCACAATATTAATACAATTGTTAAATGTCTTTAGTCGCAATGTAAGGTGTTTAATCATTTCATATGTGGTTTATTCATGTTTTACGCCCAAGATCACAGCATGAAGTGCTGTTGGGCAAATACGCCTATCATTGTCTAAGCTCCAATCTTTAGAATATTCGGCCATATAAATTTATCCATCTATTGGAAGCTAGGAAATTGATAATACATGTTACAATGGCTTCAGAAGCTAATATTTGCTGGTGAAACTAACCTTTTGAGTTATAGCACGGGCTGTGTATGTCACTGCCTAAATATGATATATATACTTTCTTTGCACTGCTTTTTTTCCCAAAGACCGAACCTTGTAATGGTCATGACGTCTTCCACTATCATGGTGCTATCACGTAATTCTTTAACCATATTCATTTTCTGGTGTTTCCTCAAGATGTATGTTTTATTTTTATTCTAGTAAATAAACTTTACCTTCACTTATCACTATGTATTCTTGGTTTAAATGTACGAGGGGGCAGGTGGAAGGAAAAGTGCCAAATGTGTGAACAACCGCCTGCCGGCATTCCGGTTTACTAAACGCCCCTGTAGAGCAAAATGTTTGGCGCTCATTGAAGGACCGAGACCGACTAGAGCAGTGATTTCCCTACACCCCCCCTATAGGGGGTGAACACCCCCCCTAATTTTGAGGTGCGATTCCACACTGAGGGGTTCTAAACCGCAGTCTGGAGGCCAATTACGGCCTGCGTGACGATTTAAAATGGCCCGCCGAACTTGAGTGAAATAGTTTAACCCTTCATGTGGTACCTTTTGAGTTTTAGATAACGTCTATTGTTACATCATTATCACAGTTTAAGCACGTTTATTTCGTAACAACTGAATTATTCCGGTATCATAGGTATGGGTATTATGATTACACACTGCAGTATTTTAGATATCAGCCATATATTAAGAAAGCTTAAAGATGTCACAAAACGAAAACTAGGCACTGAAAACAGACGTTTTTTAGATGAATGACAGCGTTTTTATTTCTTTATTGAAAAGAATCAAACTTCAGCGATTTGTCTTCTTACAAAATATTTCAGTTCTGAAGGAATACAACATTATGCGACATTACGATCAGTTGGCGAGCGTATTTCAAAATTTAATTCATACAAAAGTCAAACAAACATGTTCAAAAAAATTAGAAATGTGTAACAAAACAAGCCATAAGTTGCCATTCATACAATGCCAGATGAGCAAGTAACTTCATTAGTCACTATCAGTTGCAAATTACTTGTTGAAACGTAGTAGTATATATTTACGGTTGAAAGCCGTGCTTGTTATCTATTCCCCGAGAATTCTATCAGCTAAATATTATAAATATTGATTTTATTACATAACAAACTGCGATGCTAGGTGTATCTAAAATCAAGCTTAGAGCCTATTTTGGTGCCTATTTCTCAAAATTTTCTCAGGGCGCTTAAGCGCGCCCTGAACCCCAGCCGTGTCGTCCCGTACTTTTCCTCGCTCCCCTTTTCTGGCCCTACAAATTCATTCTGCTGTGGATTTTGGCTCGCCGTCAATCAACTTGGGGGGCCCCCATGAACATCGTTTCTTAAATACATACCATTTTTTTAAGAATACAAATAGCCTAGTTTTATCTCTAATAGCAAATTATTTACCACCCCCTAAATTTTGAAACACCCCCCCTAAAGAGAAAAGCTGGGGAACATACTGGACTAGACTCACTAGAGTTGTTTATCCCATACGTTTTGTCCGTTGTATTCGGACGATAAGGCAAGTCATTGCTATACAATGCCACCATCGAGTACCTGTTCTAAAGTATCGGAAGAGGGAGGGAGTCAGTAGACAGATGGCGCAAATGTTTCGTGTATTCTATAAAAGCTACGTGGGACTCTCGGCATATTACTTAGCTCTGCGCATAGAGAAGCCTAAATCTTGCGCGATTTACTGAGACTCGCACGAATAGTGGAAATGTGGGAAGTGACATTAGACAAGATATTTTATTCAGCTTTCTACAACAGCCAAAATCAACAGTTAGAGGGTGTGTTTAACGATTCAAGTCTTCTACGCCTGACAATTTAAAATCGACTTTCAATAAGCCTATAGTACTCTCCTGGTGAACTCGCGGCACTCCAACTATAATATTTGTCTTCCATTGTTATATGCACAGAGGTTCATTGGAAAAAGTTCCACAGTCTCTGACATATTACTAAAATCACGAAGACCAATATTATGATGAAGGGCAGGGTTGCCACTTGCCATACCGTCAGGAATTTAGGGTTGAATTTTGCGTCCGAAAAGAATTTTTAAAAATGCTCAAATGTCCGGGATTTTACTGCATCTGCAATCGTACTGTGCACACTGCGCATACAGAACATTGTTATTTTGTACCGTGCACATATTTTTTACTACGAGGTTGTATGAAATTATAAGAAGTATAAGTTTATTTCAACTTATTATGATGTAACAGATCGTTTTACTTATCAATGATGTTTATCACTTAGAACTTTAATGAACTTATTGACCGTTGTGCTGAATCCGAATTGGTTAGATATAGATCACATGCTGCGAAAATTACTAGAACATTGCAAGTGTAGGTAACTTTCTGGACCTTCTATATCTCTCAAGTTTCGATGCATGTCACTTTTTGCAATGCTCGCATCACATTGTCTTTTGAGATTTCACAGTTTGGCTGAAAAGCTGTGCAATTCACATTGTTGCGTCACAATCACAACAACGCTAGATCAGGGAAAATCTACGCTGAGTTTCATTTGGCATGCATTTTCATCTTGTAGTTACTTAGTTTTCCTTTGTTAAAGTATATGGAAAATAAAAAACACACACAAAAACTCGACTGCCATCCAAGTACCCCTGGAAATCTTCTCGTGAACCCCTTTCGCTTCGCGAAACCCAGGTTGAAAACCTCTGATGTAAAGCTTTGCCTGGAATATCTGATTGGTAAAGGGGTTGATGTGGACGATGCAAAGTGCTTTGATCAAATCTGTAACTTGAAGCAGTTTGTGGAAAGTTATCTCCAGGACGAAGAATTTATTAAACTGCAAACGCATAAGACATAGTGCGAATATTTCGATCAGCCTACGAACATCACATGCCACTCAGCAATTTTAAGGATTGTACAGTTTTTCTTTGCTGTTACATCTCACAATGCCAATGTAGAGAGAGTCTTTTCACTGATGCAAAGTCAGTGGACTGAAGAAAGAAACAAGTTGTGCGTTGCGAATATGAAATTGACTCTTCAATATAATTTCAAAGATATGCGCTGTAATGAATTCTTTTCATTTTTGAAATCAGACAAGGCCCTATGGGCCTTTGACCCTCGAAAATTTTTTCCTATATTTTACCATTGCAAAATTTTCGGGGCTATTTTAAGAGTGCTTTTGCGAGTTGGCGCCTGTAAAATGTGGTATGTGTTTCAAACCATCATTATGATTCATCGCATATAACAATCTGTTTTTTAAAAGTAACGGTAAAGAATTTTAGCCTAGTCTATCACAGCTATTTCTACACTAATTTTTATTACTGCAATTAAATTAAAACTCCTATGAAGACAGAGTGATCATTGAATTATCTGATTTAAATTTAAGCTTCCGAAACACAACTGAAAACTAACGAATAGAGTTCAAAAACGCGAAAACGAGGTAATGTTTACGACCACGCTTGAAAATCTGTCTGAGTGAGAAAAAGTCACGAAGTAAACAACGAGAATATCGGCCAGGGACCGAAGACTTATCGATCGAAAGTTGGGGGATCCCCAAAACAGCGCTCTTACTCCATAGTGACACCTTGTGTCCCATCACTAATTAATTAATAACTCGCTAATTATACGACATAATTCGCCCAAAATCAATAGGCTTCTGGTCCGAGATAAGATGAATGCACATGGAGCAGATTCAATCTCGCTTTCGTGAGATATCGCGTGCATCTAACAGACATACAGACAGACAAATACCTATCAACATACTTACCGATTAAAATCGATAAGTAATGAAGTCAATGCTCGGGGAAGTTCCATTGAAGAGAATTAGATTTTCAGGAAATTATGCATGGCCAGAAGAGTAAATTTGTAGTGACTTGACTTACAAGCGTGTTTTTAATTTGATTCTTTAGCATGTAATTGCTGTTCTTTTTTTTTGGCACAACCTGATTCTCATTATTATGTTTTACTCTGAAGTTGAGATTTTTTCAGTGACGGTCCGTAGCTATATTTAGAGAGTACCTAGCTGTCTGGTGTGAGATTCTGCTTGTGACTGAAGACAATACTTTTCATTTCGGTAGCTGGCGCTTTAGCATGAGTATTGTACAACGTTTGCAGCCTTAGCATTTTAGTAGCGCATATAAATAGTCATGCACTGTCCGGAATTTTGCTTTTTCAAATATGGTAACCCTAATAAAGGGATAATTGGATCCACGTACTGCGATCGTAAGCTGCAAGCTGATAATAAAAGATCATCTCGTTAAAAAGTTCGATGAAGATTTGGGGAACTGGTGCAGGCGCTACCGTGGCGGTTCGTCGTTTAACAACAGACGACGATAAACTGTCGTCCACGAAACAATCAACAAATAGTATAAGGGACTATTGTGCCTATAATGACATCTTACTTTTTAGAGGCGCATGCTTATTTAAACGCCAATTTCCCGTCTGAAGTGGAGATAAAAGTATGTCCATCAATCGTGGTAACCACGTCAAAGTCTTGATGCTGTTTTCAATCGAGGGGAAGCTGATCTTGTAATGAGCTGCTTGGTCACTGTATATAATGAACGACACGTGAATGACATATATACAATCCGGATAATAAATATATTCTCTCGGTAGTTATTCTTCGCCCATTCCAACGCACTCACTATAGCAGTGTTTACCAACCGGAGGCCTGCGACCCCAAGAGGACCACACCACCAAGAACCAAATTACGGTGAATCCTTTTCTCCATAGTTTCATTACCCGAAAAAGTTATTTCCAATCACAGAGCGGTTTTCACTTTCTTCTGCGTGGATTGTTTGATCATAATGAGATAAGAAATCTGCCAATCAAAATACCAATATGAATTCCTCCGTTCTCCACAAATTCTTCTTTTTAGCCATTAATTTGTTTTTGCATATCATAAAAAGTTGTAACGTCTTATGCAATCGCGAACAGGAGGCCCATGGGTGGTAAAAGCTCCCGGAAAAAGGGCCATGAACCATAAAGGATTGAGGAACACCACAATATAGATTGCCAAAGCTTCGCAATCGAAAGAGAAACAGTCCTTGTCTAGTCTGAAACCGATACGAAAGTCATACATGGAATAAACCCGCATTGGATTTGGTATAGTTTAGTACCACATGCACTTCTAGTTGGCCTGGCTCAACAATTTTTGCATATGTCATCCCTAACCCCCATCTAACTACATCACCGAAAAATTACGTCCTTTCGACGTCACAGTGGCGTAATAAGGCCATTGAGGTGTATAGAAATAAGGCCCACCAAAATATGAGGATGGTCGTACAAAACGCGCAGACGATCACCCGAAATCGAGCAAGCTATTTCTCCCGTTTTCTCGTCACAACGAAGATCGCCGGATTTAGCGAGTTCGTTATCGGCGGCGCAGATGCCATTTCGGGCGATCGTAATCATACTTTGGCAAACCATACGACGTGATGGTGACGTCGTAGTCAGCGCCGGATTAACCACTAAACAATATAAGCACGTGCTTAGGGCACCAAACAAAGAGGGGCACCACAGTAATTTTAGAGCAGAATTTTATATAGTTTATCGGTGTTTATTAAAATATTATACGAGTTCACCAGACGACTCAGACTTTAAAATGTTCGCCTATTTTTCGTCTTCAAGTATCATATTAACCTTCTTTATTAAAAATAAACACTAAAACTTATTTATTGGACACGAAATGGGCCTAAGAGTCGTTTTCTTAAATTGTTGTTGTTTTTTCTTCCTAGTATTCTCCTTGTTGCTACATTTTTTTTTCAAAAAAAATCTTTTCTCTTCAACAATTGGATCATTTACACTATAAACTATTTACACTATGTGGCGGTTCCACGATCGCATTTCAACGATCTAGTTTTTTGATAAGGTAGACCAGGGTGGTCCAAACCATGTCATGCTGATACATTCCGTGGGTCTCACAGAACAATTTTAGCGTAGGTCTTAGGCTTGCACGTAATTGACAAAAATCAATTCCGTAATTACGGCCAAATCGATTACGTAATGACCCCGTAATTGCGATATTTTTTTCACACATTTAAACCTATCATAACAACCAATTTAATCCACTTCTATTCCGAATGGGACATCGAAGTTTGGTTTTCATATTCCCGGCAGTACTACACGCCGGCGACAGATGTTAAAGACAAATATCAAGGAGGGAATTCAAAATAATTTTATTCTGATTTTTATCTTTTGCATTAGCTTTGATTTTTTTTATCCACTTTATCACCAAATTTTAGGCGATCAATTTTATCATTACCAACACTGGTAATATATTTAAGAAACGATAGTTCACTTTTTAAAAATCGTATTAACGTATTAATACGACTTTCGTATTGAATAAAAATTCCGGGTTGCTAATTTATTAATCAACTACAAGCGTAGTCTCTCGTTTGATTATACTTTCGCTTGCCTCGCGACGAAGACTTGTTATTTCACCGTTTTTTACAATATCCGACTTTACTACTTAGTTAGCATTTTATAATAATTATTGATGCCGACTTATTGACGATATTCCGAATTCCATGCTTCATTTTACATTAAATCATTTCGCGGCCTAAAGGTTATAACATTATTTGCGATAAATTCAGATCAAATATTAATTATTTGCGCATTATTTATAATACCGTACTTATATGACATGCCTTCTCCGAAAATACAAAGTTATATCGCAAAACAATGCATTTTGTGACATTTATTTTGCACTGAAAATATTAATTTATTTTTAACTCAAAGTCGACAATCCTATTTGCCAAGATTGACACAAGTTTGGTCGAGTGCCGGTGGTATTCGAATCGACGATAAATCAAAATAAGTTGCCGCATTTGGTAAAGACAGGTAATCATATTTGGCCGACATATTGCGAGGCATTGTGAAAAACATATTGAGCAATGCCAAGTCCGGACAGATATATAACGATAAATGCGGTAACAGAACATCAAGATTTTGTAATAGAAAATGGATCTCGCGCAGAATAAACACGGGAAATCCCGTCGTAATGTTGTTTCTCTGCCGTCTCAATCGCTTTACCGATGCAGAAAAGACTAAGTTGCGTTGGTTCATTACGTAATTTCTCTTCCGTCTTTATATTGCTGTTTGATAAGCGCGACATTAATTATCACGGCATTTACAAATAGACCATGTTTTATAAGTTGTTCTCTTACATTCTTTAGTCATTTCGCCCAAAGAAGTTGAAACCAGGTGTGTTGACGTCCATCGGTCTCAACACAATTCTATTCCTTATCTACGGTTAATATGTACATTGGCCATCCTAGTTAAGTTGATAATAGGTTAGTAAATGACGCGTTATGCCTTCCCCATCTGCCTAACAAGAGAGAGAAAAACGGCTGCGAATACCGGAACTCTAACTTCTTTTACTTAAACTTTAATTTTCTACAATCGACGGAATTGACTGCTCTGAAGAGAGCTCGTTTCAATCGCGAAAGCGCTCGACCAATAATTACGAATTTACGTAATTCGTAACTTCGCTTACGTAACTCGAAATAATTCCGTAATTCCGTAAATCCGTAAATTACGTGCAAGCCTAGTAGGTCTATAGGCTATTTGTATCTAATGGAGGAACGTTTTTGAATTTTTTTCAGCTATTCCAACTGAGGTTGGGATCCTGATATTCAAACCCTTTTTGTATCGCTTTGTGCCTTTTTTTTAGTAAAAACACTCCTCTGTTTTCAAGCGTCGGCCATGTGACAGTAGTGACGAAACGCAGAGCCGACTTAACGCCGCGCAATACATTTTTTTTAGCTAGGTCCCGAAATACCAACTTAGACGGACTTTGTTGGTATTTGACGATGGCACTAAACTTGCTCACGCTGCAAGTTTTTAAATTACTCAATATTATATAACAATTCGTAATAAAATGAGTGTCGGAAGAAAGGTGACATAAGGAAAACACGGCGGAAACGTATTTCCTTGCCCATCACACAGTGTCTGGTTTGATTTCAAGAAATATCTGTCACGAAAGAATATAATTTGAAGCGACATTAAACGCGAGATGCGCAAAATACAACGGTAGTTCTCGGGAATTAACTTTAAGATGACTGAAGATCTTTTAAAAGAACGCCAACCATGCAACATAATAATATTCTGATTAGAACGGTAAACTTTCGTTGTTTATCAAATTTAAAATAGATAAACTCGCGATATTTCGATCACTTTTGGGTTTTCTCCTTGCGGCCCGCGAAACCTCGTCAAAAGGTATTGCGGTCCTTAAACCTAGCAACCTTGAACCACCCTGAGGTAGACTACTAGATAGCGGTAAAATTTTAAACTACAGTTGTGACTAATATCTTTTGGTATTTCGATTCACGTTGAGACTAGAGGCATAAATCTCCATTGTCACACTCCCTCAGGATTAGAGCCCAACCGGTATATTTGCCCGATATTGCGTGTTTGCCGATATATCATATCGGCAATAAACGGCCGATATATATTGGTAATAAACGGCCGATATATATATATTGGCAATAAACGGCCGATATATATATCGGCTATATATAACAGTTAAAAAACCTAAAAATGTTCGTAAAAGTTGTTTTATTTACTGTTGGTTGTGATTATTTTTAATGGATAAAACACTTATGTGGTTTATTGTTTTTATAATTAAATTACACATTAGGGGGCACCAAAGTCTTCAGTGCTTGGGGGACCAGAGGGGCTTAATCCGTCCCTGGTCGTAGTGACGTATTTAGGCCTAACCCTAACCTGGTACACATACTACGGAAGTACCGAAAAAGGTATATTCGATAATGTGTTGTCAATGTTAATTTAATTCGAAATACCACAAAGCAGGGGTGGCCAATCTGCTTTCGATCGCGATCGACTAAAATTTTCAAACTTGCTCGCGATCGACTGATCGGTAATAAGGACAAAATGAATGAGTACTAAATATGCAGATAACTGCACAAATACAAAAATTCCACCGCTGCCAATAAGCTGGGCTCCGTGTGCGCATTCTAATGAAATCGTCACAAAAATTTGCATTTTTTATGCCCCATTCATTTTGTTATTTTGATTATGTAATTGTACCCGGAGTAAATGTTTCATCATTTATTTTAGATTTATTCAAATTATACAATTCAGATCTGAGGTCTGCCTAATTATAAGTCGTTAAAAATTCCTTATGAAACCTTATACAAGTATCCATGTAATATCTAAACAGCGAAAAATAAATATTTTCAAACTATATATGTTAGATGACTGATCAAACTTCAGCAGTATATCTAATTTACAAATCCAAGTCCGATTTTTTGCTCGCGTCGGGCATTCTGATGTCACTGCTTACATTTGCGAATAAAATTTATCACACTACTCTTGCCAAAAGACTCATGGAGTGAGGCAATAACTTTCGCGTACTGCAGAAGCTATTGTTTGTAGGATCGTTTGTCAGTCAAGACACTCGATAATCGGCACGTTCATCGTTAAACTTTGATAGCGGCGAAAATTTCATTTGTTACGTATAATATGCTCTTTCAAAGTCTTGCAACTACAGTATATCAAATGTACGGAATGTTGAAGCATTGGGAAATATCTCATGCAATACGTGTTAATTGACTTCGTGGCAAGGATGGTCAGCAAATATTACCAGTTTAGCTTCATATAAGAGGCATAATTGCAGTCTGTGTATATTTGATGGCATTTCGTAACAACAAACTTGTAGTAAACATACCACCTGTGGCGATGCATGGACGTTGGGATTTGATGTTTTCTATTTTTGGTATGGCATGTATTGATTCCAAAAAAACACACTCCCATATCATTTTCAGTAATGGGCCGAACTAATGATCTGTACAATGACAAAATAGGTGATTTGTTAGCTCCCACGATCAAATCTTCAATTCCGAATCCAATGTGTCATAGTACACCACTTCGCTGTCGTACTAGATATATTGTTTATCATTATATTGAAAAGCAGTGGGATAATTACGCTCCCTTGAGAAATTCCGTCTTCTAATAAGAAATTACTTGGAGGACTACTGCCTTTACTTACTAGTTTTAAACCTACATTTAATTGAACGATTAAACAGAAAATATACCACGAAAAGCCAAATTTTCCCAGTCTCACCAGTCACCAATTGCATGTCTAAGATATAGGCAATATGACGACGGCTGGTATTTTTGTTTGTTGGATTCAGGAATCGGAATTACAATATAGCGCTTCCATGCATTCGGAATACTTCCTTTGTTAAAATTAAATTGAACAGTTTGGGTAATATGTTTTACATTCCGTTGGTAAATACATGAGCATCGCGTAGGCCTATAGCTAAATTTGTTTTGCTTGTTTTTAAAACGTGGTGAAGTTCTTTTATTGTGAAATTTTCATCAAATTCGGGATTAGTCTTGAATATTGCGAGGTTTCGAAAGCGATCTGTCTTGGAAGAAATGTGATATTTAGTTTTTATTGCTACTGACGCTGATAACGAACACCCAATAACCTGTGAATTTGCTTTCATTGCTCCTATACCATAGCATAGCGCATAAGACCCGTTATTTGTTTGTATACCCTACTTTTAGTGAAGCGCCTAACCGTTATCCATATTTTGCTGAGTTTTTCCTTCTGGTCAGTGAGCTATTATTGAACACACTATATACATCGAGAACAGTAAATTGTCTGCAACAGATAATGTATTTCTAATGGGCAAGCTCGTCATTGTGCGATCAAGCTATTTTTATTTTATTTCTGTATTGCAATTTAATGTCATTGTGGATTGAAAGTTATTGTGATGAATTTCATACTGTATTAGAATAAGTAGTTCACAAATTAAATGAGAGCACGGACACTGGTTCATTCGAACTGTTTGAGCCAACAATGCAGATAGATATCTCCGCGTACAAATGAAAAACCCAAAGACAATTTGCGAAAAACGAAATGAAAGATGTGGACATCCTAACAAAGAGAATTGAAAACAGAGAGATAAAAAGTCAAATGGCACAATACATGGGACCAAGTAAGACTGGCAATACATAGATGACAATACATCTAAATAAAAAACTCGAAAATAGAACGGATCCAAACAAAGAAAATTCAAAACAGTGCAACATAATTCTGAAATTTTGATGGAACAAAATGTAAAAAAATACAAACAAATAGTTTTCCCCAAAGTGATAATAGGCTAAAAAATAAATGAGTGCACATTCTAAAAAAGAGATTGGAAACAGAACAAGAAATAAAGGCAAATGGCGCAAAAGAGTGAGTCAAGAATGTCTCGCACAAATGGATAGATTACCATACATCCAAATGGAAAACCAAACGAATAATTGGACAAAAACCAAATGTATGATATGCAAATTCTAGCAAATAGAATTATTGCAGTGCAGTAAACCTGAAAATTGAAATAAATCGAAGTGCAAAAAATGCAAACGGACAGATGGTTGGCTAAAACTTATACTTATAAAATCTATCTTGTGGGCAATCTGACGTTGCAGTTCTCAAATTTTTGGGTTTTATCGCTTGTGTCGAATCTGACCGTGATTCAGTGAATACACAAGATGATATCCGCAACAGCAAGAATGTTGCCCTCCTCAAGGATGATATGCTTGGAAAATTCAAAACCGAATGACATTTCCTTAATTTATCCTTTCCAAGTCACCGCGGTGCGGTGGCGGCGGTGTGGCTCAACGGGCTAAGCGTTAGGAATACGCTCGCCACCGCACCTCTAATTACTCTGCGTGGGTTCGCAGGTTCGAATCCCAGGCAGGGATGGTTATGTGCGAGGGTATTGCTGGACTCGCCGTCGTTGGGTGGTTCACGTAATCGCTGGTCGAAAACAAACAATGCTTCCGAAAACAAACAATATAATTAAACCCATAGCCGACTTGGAATGGTAACCGGACGAGAGGCCGTGGTTCGCCATATGGATAAGCCGCCTTATCGGCTTTCCTCTCCCCCGGGATAAATATGTAAATCCATTCACAGTTTCATTCGAGTACAATTTGCTAAAAAAGGTATCACGACAATCAGATAACAAAAAGTTTTAAAAGTTCCGTACGTGAAATTATTTTGTTCTGCGACCACCAGGTTGGGGACCAATGAGATGTAGCAAAACGAAGATGTAGTGGAGTCGACGACTAACACACAGCAGCATACTCAGATGTTGGGATGCAGCCGCGAACTAACTATTTATCCAACCATTGATGACTACATAATGGATAGAAAACTCATTGTTACCGTCGCAGACGTCGCACGCTTGAGTGGTCTTCTGTAAAATCGTATTCTGGAGGCTCAAACAATGCTTTTCTTATGGCGGGGCTGCGTAGAATTAAAGCCCTAAATCTTTTAAAATTTATTATTATAACCGCGTATTTTGCTGTAAATATATCCCTCTTTGCGTATTTTTACATATTATTAGAATAGAATGTAAGCAATGTATTCCGTAAGTTTATAATTGGCCACAAATGCGAGCATAGGTATGGCATCACATATTGAAATCATGGCGTTATTTGCCATTCGCGGCACGATTCTGATCAGAAAGTGACTTCTAACTTGCGCGGGAAAGGTCGTCAGTTTAGATTTAGATGATGTTTCTTCTGCAGTGGCCGACGTAGGCCTACCAACTTCATAGAATTGTAGGTATTTGATTAGCAGCTGACGGATTATATGACTTGGTGATGGCTATTTAGTTATTGGTTAGGTTCTAGACTAGGCTATATAGAGCCCATGAACATGAATGCTAATTCCTGAAAATGACCGTACCGGTACATTCCCTACAGAACTGTAAGCACCTGGATTCACTCTTCCACTAATCTACATTAAATTGTAATAACTAGTACTAATTTAAATTTGCACTTACTTCCTGACTGTTGCACTACTTCAATGCATTACGGTACGGAATAGAACGATAACATGAATAGGCCTACTATAACGTTAAATATTGCAAACTCTGAAAATGGGGTGGACGATAGCCAAATATGGGATGAGTGGGAAAATTTGACAGAGGAAGAAATTGAAAGTTGTTTGGAATGTATAGGCCCAATTAATAGTGCTGAAAATTTCGACAAAAGTCCACCGAAAACTTTACATCATACTTTGACGACAGAAGAAGCTAGCCAGCTGTACTCCAAGGCTGCCCATTCATTGCTGCTGAGGTGTCATGTAAAAGTGCAATCTACTCCACCAGTTGTGGTTATTGATACAATAAAATCTATAGCTATTTCACATCACAAGCTAAAACTGGATGACTTTTACATAGAGTACTCTAAACAAGTAACCTCAGCTAGTCAATTGTTGGGACTACCTCAGGCAATTGCTGCTCAGTTACTCATCAAAGGGTCTTACTACTTACTGAATACAGCGCCAAACACCGCAAAGAGCGCAAAACAGCGCAAAAGAGCGCGAAACAGCGCAAAATAGCGCGAAACAGCGCAAAACGGAGGAAAACAGCGCGAAACAGAAGGAAACCAGCGCAAAACAGAGGGAAACAGCGCAAAACAGGAGACGCAGTCATTACCACCTCCTGCCACGAAAGAACCACGGCGCCTCTCGCCATGGTTTTATGGCGCTATTTCCGGTATATTTACAAGGTTATGTACCGGATTATTGGTCATCATGCGAAATTTTATCTATCTTTTTGGTGCTCCAGAAGTATGTGCACCAATATGTCGCACAACCTGATTCCGCTACACACACACACACATGCTATTTTCAGGTTGTGCGCCATCTTGGTGCACATACTTCTGGAGGTCCCTTTTTACCTAACCCTAACCCTAAAGCCAACCATATCCACATGGAAAATGTTCTAAATTATAGTACCCAAATGTGTCACCAGCAGGGGCAGACCTGCCATTACAGCATTACTGGCTACATACGTTGGTTTGTGTTTTTAATTTGCTGCCGTGGTAATCCAACTCAAAACAAGGTGCCCCGAACTCATTGCAAAAATTTTTTCTGCTTCACACTGTTTCCCTCTGTTTTGCGCTCTTTCGCGCTGTTTCCCCACTATTTTGCGCTGTTTCCCTCTGTTTTGCGCTGTTTCGCGCTCTTTTGCGCTGTTTCGCGCTCTTTGCGGTGTTTCGCGCTGTATTCAGTAAGTAGTAAGACCGCTCATCAAATTATACGATGAGGTGGCTAGTTTTAAGATGAAAACCCCACATACAAGTGATTATCAAACAACAGGGATAAATGCTCGGGAAGCAGGTAAGTCTTTCTAGTCTGATTTAATGCTGATTAAGGTATCAATGATCAAACCACAGCAAAACAATCCATAGATCCACTTGGTGTCCAAAAAGTACCTAACTTAGTTGGATCTCTGTTGTTGCTGGGTTGGGACAAGTTCTCAGTTTGGGCCGGATTGTTATTTAACGTCACATGATTCGCGGAATTAAGTTGAAAGGACATTAGTTTTGTCATTATGCCTATTACCGTTAGATATGGTACGGTACCGGTACCGGTAAATTGTACCGGTAGTAATTCTGTTACTTCAGTACTTGTCTGCACAGACTACAGAAAGAGTGTGAACGCGGGTACGGTACCGGTACCGTACAGGTAGAATAGGATTTACATATTTATTTCGTGGGAGAGAAAAGTCGATAAGACGGCTTAACCATATGGCGGACCACGGCCTCTTGTACCGTTACCGGTACGCTACTGCGGTACCGTAGGCTACCATTCCATGTCGAGTACGGTACCGGTATGGGATTAGTTACCGGTACCGGTACCGTAGTTATTTCTGTATTTGTTTTTGGAAGCATGGACTTGATATTGTATAGTGGAGGTAGCCGTAACCGACCAGTGGTTACGTGAACCACCCTACTGCGGCAAGGAGTCCAGCAATCCTTTCGCACATAACCATCCCTGACTCTGCATGGGATTCGAAGCTGCGAACCCGCGCAGAGTAATGAGAGATGCGGTGGCACGTTCGTAACCCGCACACCGCCGCGCCGTATGTAGGCTGTTAATCATTTGTGTGCGTAGAACTTATTTAAAATCATTTATTCATGTAAAGTTTCAATGGCAATTGTAAAATGAGATCATCCTGTCATCAGTAAATCAGACAACAAAACAATGCTCTTTGGCAACACTTATTTCTCAATGTTTTCAATCATCACGAAAATTGAGTCAAGAAGTTTTTCTTCTTCCCCAGTATTCTGGTATTTAATGCACAACTTGCACTAACATGGCTAACTTATATCCTTTAGCTTTATTCATGAATTGCCTCGACTGATTTAATTCTGTAATTTGTAGTTCCATTTATAAGTAATAATATTATAGTTGCTGACCTGTATTTATTGTATATTAACAGATTTGGCCAACAACATTTTTTTAAATTAGTGCCCTCCATGGCTGATGGTGGAGAATTACAAAAAGTTTTTGAACTGTGTGGCCCTGATGAAGAAGGATATATATTAACCGATTTTTTAGCAGATAAATTAGCGGAGCAATTGGATAACCAGGATTTGGATACAATCAAGGGTGTGTTAGATCCAAAAAGGTTTGAATCCTTATTAAATCATTATAGAAATAAGCATTGGTAAACTGTTTTGTTATTCAAAAACACCGTATTTAATCATTCTTTTGGATTTCCATAATTGGTATCAAGAATTGAGTTTCTCAAAAATATGCTTAAACTTATTAATATTAATAATATATTATTGTGATTGTTCATGTGTCTCAACTCTAAGTTGATTTTTTGCATTCTTACAAACTTGAAAGGCCATGACCATGAACACTATATCTTCATGTTCTTTACCATTTTGCTCAGTTGTTTTATTTTAAATATGCAGGAGAGGAAAAATATCTTTTGATCAATTTAAAACTGCGATAGCTGAGATTCAAGAATCTTCTGATCAAGTTACAAGTTTGCCTGAACCTTCTGCTGACTACAGAATAAATGGCAGCGGATTGACTGAAGATATAGAACATTGTTCACTAAACAAACTTATAGACAATGACGAGAAAATCAGGCACTGTAGTCCAGGTCCAGAAAGCTCGTTTCAGCCGAAAACGAGTACCCCATATTATAAAGACGACGAAGCATCCATTTCAGATCCTGAAAATACATACAACGAGTACGACGTTCCAGACTGTGACGACATGGCACATTCAGTCAATGGAGATGATTTCATGGAAAGCTTTGAAGCTGTAGGTGAATCACCTAATGGATTTAAAAGTCGAAGAAATCCAGAACATCTCAGTTTACCCCAGGTATTTGAGTCTAATATTTACTATGATGTGGCAAGACAGAATGTTCAGAGACCTTCGTGTAGATGGATATCAAAAATTCAAATAATTTTTTTCAAGTTGGCATATTATGAGTAGGTTGTGAAAATGTGTGTCTGAAATATATTTGTAATTCATATTTTATAAAGTGGAATTTGCTGCATTGGAAAAATTGAATTAATTAGAAGAAAATTTCTATGAAATTTCTGCATATATTCACTGCATTTATCTTATCAATATCTTGGCTTCGCACTCTTTCTTTAGGAATATTCTATTATTAACAGTATTTACACATAGCTTTGGCGAAGTATATATTTCTATTTTCAAAATAAGTTGATTATGTACTCATTTGTAGGTTATTTTGTATTATAGATTGTCATTTAACTGTTTGAGGCAATGAGGCCCATTACATTTTTTGAGTTTACTAAAAGTTGTGATATCATATTCATTTTTAGTTTCTTATGAATGTCAATTGTTGATAAAGATATAGATTTCAATAAAATAAACTTGCTTGGCATAATTTGATTAGATATCTTAACACCTTTTTTTATCTAGTCTTTTATTTTCATTTTTTACTTATTGTTCACACCAAACGACATGATTGAGGTAATACCAAAAAGAGCACTTATCACCTTATTTTTTATAAACACCTCAAAGGAATCCAACTTCAGGAGGCATGGCAGCATGAGAAGAAGTCACAGAAGAGCACATAGCCTGACTATGCGTGGTGCATCACCGGGACTTGTGTCAGATGATCCGAGTTTACTCGATGAAACATCATCTGTCACCTCAGATTTAGAAGATCTATCAGAAAAAGTCGACATACTACAAGTAAATTCTCTCTATGGCTGGCCTATATTGAGTTATATTTAATATGCTTCATCGAAGCAATGTTTATTAATTTCTGTTATTAAAATAGGAGGTACTCAATAAATTGTTTTCTTTTACAACATTTGCAACAAAAATTAATAATGAGTATTATATCATGACTTTTCTGAGCAATGCATGGAATGACAATTACAAAACAATTTAGTTAAAGAGTTAAATTCCTGTACATTTATATATTGTATTTTATGAACTTTTACTAGGACCATGTTGCAAAATTGACGGAAGAGAAAAAACTGCAGGCACAATATGAAGCTGTAAATAATGAAAAACAGCAGCTTATACTCAGAAATCATGAACTCGAAGAACGTTTGGTCAATTCTGAGGAAAAAGTGAATTATCTTAGAAAAGATTCCGAACTTAAGTTGGAAGATTTGAGAACGAAATTAACAAGGGAACACCAGCTGGTTTTGGAAGTTTTGCAGGTATATACCGGTATATCAAAATTGAATATTTCAATTATAAAATTACATACTTTTTTGGGACCTCCTGAAATATGCGCACCAAGATGTCGCACAACCTGAACCCTAACCTGGTACACAACCTGAGTTCAGGTTGTGCGCCATCTTGGTGTGCATACTTCAGGAGGTCCCTTTTTTGTGCATGATTCACTTGGTAGACTTGCTTCTTTCTTAGTTTGGATATTCAATTTTTACTGTTTCTAAATATAATTATACATTTCAGGGAAAATTAAATAGTTCTGAAAATGAATATAATCGCTTAACTTGCGAATTTGGTGAAGTAAAGGCTTTATTGAATCAAATGAAAGAAGAAAATATTTTGTTGCAAACTAAAGTGGAAGGACTTACTTCTCAGGTAGGACACTAAATGTTGTATATGGTTACTAATTATATAAATATATGTACTGGAAGTCTTCTAGACTATTATATTGATGTTATTCTGGGATTATTCCTCCTCAATCAGAATTATTGTTCTGGTTTTATGTAACCAAGCAGCCATAGTGGTTCGCTATTGGTCTATAATTTATCTTTTTCAGTTTGAATTTGTCTAGTGTGATCTGCAGGTAGGATTTTGTATATCTTAATAATTAATAGTCAGAAATATGGTGGGGTTATATCTATATAATCTTTTGTCAGGTGCATCAGAATATACTTTTTAGTCAATGGTTCACACAGCAAAACATTGACATAATGCTGATTTCCCCTTTTAAATATTGAAGCATTATTATAAATAAAAGCTGGATTAAAACATGATTTGTTGGTTCTCTTTGATTGACTAAATTGTCTCCTATTTATATATATATATTACCAATGTTGTGCTTACTTGTTTTTTTTTAGTTTTTTTAAACTGGTTATTGTGAAAATATAGTTGACGAGAAGAGATATGAATATTTATTAGCAGCTTAGCTTTTAAAAAATTGTCGATATTTCATATAGACTTACTATGTATGATAATTGTCAATCAATAATTAGCGTATTTGTTGCCATGTCTATGTCTAATGAACATTGCGTTTTTATTAGTAGCATTTTACGATTAAATTATATAACTTTCATAGATATACTTTAATAATAATAAAAGTTAATGTTGTTTCATTATTAGTTACAATGTTAGGGGACAGAAAATTTAGTTAATAAGGTGATAAACTTATCGACTGAAAATTCAGTGAAATAAATATAAAATATTATTACTGAAACTTACTAGATGTCTAAGGCTCGTGTCGTTCGATTTATATTATTTTCTACCTGTAAGTTTAATTGCAATGCGAATTTGGTAGTAGTAATATTGAATTTCTTTGAAACTGACATTTTTGCATTGATTAAATGACATTGTTCAGACATTACTGCATTGAATCCTCCATTTTTAAGTATTTTACTTTATTTCAAAGAATTCTGGTACTATTGCTCTGTATTAGCTGCTAGCACAATATTCACAATACAGTCAATAATTAACAATAATGCTAAAGTTCATGTCACGTTACACTGATAATAAACTTCATGTTAGCGAGGATAAAAAATCAGAATTCTAGTTTAATTAAAATATCATTCTGTTTATTGCTATTTCATCCAATATAGCGGTTTACTTCTGTTATACACAAGAATAGTCAAATTTAGGAAGTAAGAGGTATCCGGAAATCAGAAAGGATGATTTTTGTCTACTTACATAGATATCTTTTGTGTGAGTTATCTACTTTCATCACTTTGTTGATTTCTTCCACACACATTCAGTTTGATAGGTGTTATGCGCATATAACAAAGATTTTTAATGCAGGGATTATCTTAAATGCGATATGAGTAAACATGCATTTAGTTGAATTATATCGAAGCTGTGTGAACTATTTCGTGATTTCAATGTTCATCTTATTTCAAAGGCTTAAAAACATTACCAGTCATTTTTAATTTTTAAATTAATCTATTATCACAAAAAACATTCATACTACATGAAAATATGAATTTCTTAAAAATTTATGCAGTTTAATATTGCTTCCTCTAATAAGACCAGGTCGTTTTTAAATGCTCCTAATTTTCAGGTGTTCTTATTTACCTCACTTAACAAAATATTTCATTCCACTTGTTTATCATTTCTAGGTTATGCAAACAAACGAGGAATACAGGAGATTAAATAACCAGTTCAATGCAAACAGAGAACGAGCTGAGGAAGATAAAGCAGATTTACAAGACATGAATGAGAAATTGAGAATTGACTTGGAGGTTGGTGTGTTTATTTACTTGTTAGAGCTCAATCTGGTGATATACATCGTAATGGTTTTAAATGCTGCAAAATAAGGTAGTCTGTCCACTGTTACAGAAGAATTCGTAATGACTGACTTATTCTCTAATTGTGGTCGACATGGAATTATTACCTCCAGCAGAGATGTATAATGAGCTCTGTTTTTGATCATTTTCAGAATTTAAATATCTTCTAAATTGACTGTATTGATTATTATTAAAACCCCATAAAAACCTTGCATATTGCATAATCCTATATTTGTGAGGTCTTTGTTTGCTTCAAGTAAATACAGTGGAATAATATGTTCACTGTGGTGCTATCACAGCTTTTAAATGATTCCAAGAATATTGGCATATTAGTGACGTAATTCAACATATAAGTAAAACTAATTTTTGAATCTGTAATCTCCAACTTGTGTGTCTTTGTAAATATGACATAAGCCCGAATTCCTATAAATGTTCTACAGAATTTAATGCAATCATTCTCACTATGCTTGGGTTTGGGAATTTTTCTAAATAATGTGTGAACTGAAAACAACCGACTAATGACATTTGCTATCTTTCTTAAACATAAAGAACACTGTTACTTATTTTACAGATTTAATATTTTTGATCAAGTTTTAAACTAGTTACGAAATATTACACACAGACATATGAAATAGTTTTGTGGCCCTCTCTGGCAGTCTCTGCCCCCTGTGGCTCTTGAAAAACAATCCAAATTTCTGGAAAACATTAAAATTTTTAATCTCATAATTCAATAATATTACATTGATGTTTAGGAGACAATGGCAGATAAAAATGCCCTTGTCGAAAGATTAAATAGCATGGATTTATCTCAGTCTCCAAGTGCCGCTATGCTATCTGCTAAACTTTCAAACTTGGAGATGGAAAATGAGAGATTAAAAAATGCAAATGACGATTTGAATGTTCAACTTGCACGAAATATTGTCGATGCAAGGACATTGATGGGTAGTGCACCCGTAGATTCAATCGCAGATGAAATGGCCTCTGCCACGAGAGATGAGGTTGTTGAAGCCTTACAGAAAACAGAGCATGAGAATGCGCAGCTAAGGCAATATTTGGACAAAATTATCCTAAGCGTACTAGAAAAAGATCCAAGCATTTTAGAGATTAAATAAATTTTTATTTTAGTTCCTTAGTGTTTGTTTAATTTCTGATCTTTTGAATTCATCATGTTTTTGTATTTTTTAAATTTCTGTTTTGATTTCTTTTAAACATATAATTTATTGTCATTATAGAGTATTCAAACAATTTTATCAACTTTTCCTTAGCTATAGCTTCACAGAAATGCCAATCTCTTGGAGTAAATATAAAAACTATTTTTGGTTGTATGACTTTGAAAGACCCTAATTTTGCATGATTGTCACATTTGATAAGGTATTTATTTTTGTACTGCAGCAAAGAAATAAACATCAATTATTCATTTTGTATACCCACTGAGCAAAAGCAATATAAATTCAAAGCTATAATATATAATTTAAAGCCCAATAAATATGTGCTATTAGGGCACGCCCATGTACTTTTGTATCAAAGAATGGTTACATGATCATAAATTTTCAATAATGTCATTATGACATCACAACACTATTTGGTAAAACCCAAATTGTTTTCTCTACTTGCTTATGTCAGGACTTTTCTCTTGCGTAAGCATTGCATCTTTGCATTGTACGTCATGTTAATCCCAACAATAGCCTGGGGTGCTTTACACTCTTCACAAATTTTATGAACGAAAATGAAACTTTCTTCATACAATAGGACGCATTACGAGATTATAAACACCATTTTTTATTATGAATTACATTATACATCCCATTTTTTCTGTTTTCATAATTTTATTTTTTTTTAATTCTGTGTGTGTGCATTATGTGTTTTATACCTTTTAGAAGTAGTTGTATTGTGTCAATCCTTCCGCAAATTGGATTTTTTTAATGATTATATAATGACCGATTTAAACCTATTAATTAATTAAGGTAACCCCACCTTGTAATGTACAAATTCACAAACCACAATCCATTAGATATGGTATTGGCTGTGTGATGGAAATGGTACACTGACTTGACTTCTTATGAGTTATCAGATGAAATACACGTAATGCCATTTAATACCTATATATTCAGTTGTGAATTTGTTTCTAAAAATAAATCTTTTCTCTGTCTCGTTTTGACGCTATATCGCTCTCGAATTCATAATACAGCTTGTTTGTTTTGTCAATAATACAAAGCGTTTTTGTTAATCAGTATTCTAGTAACGCGTTTCTATTGTTTACTTTGCTATGCGGTACTAAACGAGTCTTATTTTCTCAATCGATTGTAAAAGTCATATGATTTTATATTTGTTGAAAGAATGAAATGAAATTTGGTGCTATGCTTCAATTTATCAATACATTTTTTTTTTACCAAGAACACTAAATTACTATGATTCATCAATATTGTATATGTCATTTCTAAGAAGCATTGTAACCATAATAATAGAATTGTACAATCAGTATTTGATGAAGTCATGGCAGATTTGAGTTACATCAACCTTTGATTTTTGTGATGCTATTGAAATCATCATGTTATGTTGAAACTATATATTATAGTCCATGAAACATAAATTTCTCTATAATGTTTTAGGAATAACAATACACCAACTATAGAGGTAGAGAATTCACGAAGTTATGTTAACATGGTGTGATACAAACTTTTCAGCATGATTAAAACTCACTTAGGAATTTTTTCAAGCTTTATGAATGGTACTTCACTTGTGCACTTCATTCTTACTGAAGTAGAGGCAGGATCCACGAGGTTATCGGCCATTAAATTTCATACTTGAGTGTGCCATGTTTTGTGTTTGTAGTAAAAGCTCACAACTGAAATTTCCTCAGAAGTGCTCTTTCAATTTTGCCCTGTACTTGTCATTGTCATAACAAAGTCAACCTACTTACAAAACTATCCTTATGCTGCCTGTTAATTCATCATAGGTTGAGATTAAGAAATGGTCCATATAGTGACCAAATAGAGGTATTGTCCACTTTGGGAAATTTGACATGAAAAAAAACATTTTTTGATTCATTTTGCCGAAGACAAATACTTTTTTAGAAATAGCTCTCTTTTTTGTAGAATGTAGGTAGTAGTATGTTTTAATATTTACTGGTAATGGCATATGACGTCAGTACTGATGCTGTCCAAGAGTTGCTAAATTATTAGCAGAAATCAATATGCTTGCCACCATTTTAACGCTTGCTAATAGTTCTCAAAATTCAGCATTTAAGCTTTATACTTTTCATATTGATATCAATCAATTGATATTGAGTTCGGACTGTTCATTGCAGTATTAATTCATAATTCTTCGTGTCAAGGCCACTCTAAATAAATAATTTAACATGGGATCAAGTTGTTTTCAAAGAGCTGAATAAATTATGTAGTAGAATCGTCTTTTAACTTTTTTATTTGAAAGAAACTGTCTTTTCTCATATACAGTTCTACATTCGCGCATTGTTGACTTTCCAATTCACCATGAAATATTGATGGGACCCAGTCACTGTTATAGGAGGCTACTTTAAAAACTGAACATTATAATATAGATTACACTCATATTATTGATGTGTTTCTAATGGTTATAAGTTTTGTCTTGTGTAGATGTAAATGTAGCCTTTCCTCAATTGTTTTATGTAATACTAATAATGATTCTTCGTTACCAACTGACCTCAACAAAGTAATGAAAAAAAAAATTCTTTAATTTCGATGATCATGTTTGTGTCGCAGTACTGCAATTGTTGAACTATGACCTTATAGGAATAACAATCTAATTAAGGACTGGTTTATCCCCATTGTTCCAGTGGATTTACAAAGATTTGCTCTTATATCTTACTCACAATGTCATAAATTTGGGTGTAGCGTGTAATTATCATTTACAGCTCATGTAACATATCATTTATTACCAGCCTTCTGTCAACAATAATACATGGATGTATAAATCACAGATCTCCTTCTTAAGAGGTTTTTATTCCCAGATAATCTCTTTATGAACTTGCATTTGCTTTTGCGATATTGCGTTTGATCATTGATCCATGAGGGTAGGAATCAATAAATATTAATTGTGAACTCATGCTTGGTACTATTATATTGATTAGTATATTGTGGATATTTATTGGTTCTGATATAATGCATTTGGACATTTTTACCTTGTGATTGGCTTCTCCCTAATTCTCACTTTTGTGCCAAAGTGTTATTGATTGTTAGAATACTATTTCGCTGAATCAAAATTAAATACCTAACATTTTGAAGCGAATAAGCTGAGACATTTTCAATCCTTGTATGCCAATTATAACTGGGATGCAGATAATAAATTCATATTTAATTATTAATCCGAAATACAGCACTAAATTATTTTTCCATGAATTTTTGTTTTGCCATATTCCATTCCAACTATAGTCATTGGTGAATACAATGATATGTTATTAATGTAACTGGCAATACTCTCAGCCTACATTTATTATCGAATTTGTATTGTTATATGTGCATGATATTTTCATTTTATCAACATTGAAAGAACTTTCAAAATTTTCAACTTATATCTTAAAAATGTAAGATATACAAGCTGGTTGAAAATTTATTGGTATACAATGCTGTTTAATAGTCTATTTTTCAACTGTGAGTTTTGTTCGTTGGTTTTTCATTTCATACGAATACATTAAAAATTTCCTTATCTTGGTCAGAATTAATTTTTGTAAACTTGATTAATGAATACGATACAAATATGTTCTGACTGGGATTGTTTTTATTGTACTCAACATTTTTCTACTTGATGCATGATGTAATATCAACAAGTTTCATATCAATATTTGCAATATCACTGTGATCGCTGACCACAATTGTTAACGACTTTGCTTGAACTATCACCTTGTTTGCAATTGTTCACTGTTCAAGTATGATTGATTTTGCCTGAAATTGTAATCTGTGCTTGGCCGTTTTCGTCTCCATATTTCCCAACTTTTGGATATGAAATTATTCTAATATCAAACTGCATTATACTCTATGATGGGATTGTTTGAAATTGTAAGTTTCAAAATCATTTTTATTTCAATCTATGAATAATCAGTGACATCAAATATTTTGAATGTTATTTCATTTATGACAAACTCATTAACCACCCATTACTCAAGTTTAAAGCGGACTGAGGGTATTTATAAAACCTGATCGCAATTCTCTGAAAACAAACAATCTGATCAATATTCTTGAACATATCTTGAGTTTAATTATAATTTGTATCTTGGCGACTGTTATTTAAAAATATCATATTTTACAGCTTAGAAAATAATTGTTACATTGATTTTCAATACTTTATGTAAGATCATGTGCAAACCTTTATCACACCAAAGTTCTCTGCACAACTGTTAAAACAATTTTTTGCAGGCAGTGGACAAGTTGTGTATTTCCTTAACGTTTGCTAAACCAATAGAGATAGAGTAGCTACCAATTAGCATTGTGTGGTGTGATTTTGAAAATAAAAAGCAGTTATTTTTGTGTAATCGTATTTTTTGCAGATGAGTAATGGAGAGTCTACTAGCGGGTTTTAGCATAGACTGATAGGGCAAATGCAGTTGGTTTTGTGCATTCAAAACCCAATCCACCTCACATTTTTTGGTTTCGCTATGAAACATCAGGTTGTAACGTAAACGTTGTGAAGGATATGAACCAATGATAAACGTAGGTGCAAGCAGAGGAAATTATTTTCATAGCATTCACTATGTGTAAAAATTTACCGCCGTAATTAGATAGCAATGATGCTACAGATACCGAAGAAATTGTTTGTCTTCAAATAATATTTGTAGATTGCTGAGCTACCTGCAGATCATGCAACAGAGTGTCTCTAAAAACCATTTTACATGCTCAGTGCCAGTGGTCGGCAACCACCGGGCCGCGGAAAGGTTACTACCGGTCCGCAGAGAGGTGACCAATTCCCATGTCATTATGTCGCATTGACGCTGGGTCAATTGTTTCCCCAACGCCCGTATGAGAAAGTCGCAATAAGATCTATCGAACAAAATGATTCTAGCTAGGGACGTGACTAGTGACTACTCCACTACTTGTTCATAGCTAACCGGTCATGACTAGTCAGTGCTAATTCTATACTTCAGGAATTAGGATATTCATAAAGGTAACACATTGGGTAAAAAATTAGTTATGGCAAAACAACCAATAATAAAATCCAGTGGCGGCGCGTGGTCATTTTGACAACCGGGGCAAGCTACTGCGGGACCAAGTCACCCCCATCTACGGGGACAAGATGAGCGCTCATCATTTTATGAGTATAAAAACCATTCTATCGGTAACAACCAATCGGCAAAAGCGACAATTTTTAACGATAAGAAAGTGTCTTTAAAACCGGTCCAAGTCAAGGGATTAATAAATATAGAAATAGTTTATTTTGAAACCTCTTTCAGAAGGAAAGGCAATATTTACCCAGATAAATACAATGACATATTAACAGAAACTTCGGGAAAGCAGACAAAACCTAAAATAAGGTTTAAAACGTTACTATGAAGAAAGGAAAGTTAATGCAAAGATAAGGACATGCGTCGCTCACTCATAGATATATATGCTGCTGAATGTTCGCTCTGCGTCGGCGGAAGAAATAGGCGTCGTCAAAATGATGTCCAGAAATTTTGCAGACGCCGCAAAGGTAGTTACTAGAGTGTTATCTATGAGGAACCCATAGAGCGCGCAAGTTGATGTGATGTTCAAAAAAGTTTGATTGGTGTATATACATCGCAATTCATTTTCCAATTTACCCGAAAATCGAAAGCAAATGGACTAAAGGTCTCTAACTGATTCAAATAGCGAAACAAGCGACAAAAACGAAGGCGAGGAAACTATCAACTCTTCAAGCAACCAACGAACGAGAAGGAATGCGTGAATATGTCAACACGTTGTTGTAAGAAACGTCGGCATTGTGTCGTCATAATTTCGGGGCTAGCCCCGATGATTTAGTAAAACAAACGAGACAAACGCGGCGAGTGGAAGATAAAAGAATACGATATACAATGAGCAACCGGGGCAAAATCGGCGTCGCCCAGTCGACGTTCGGCGAAGGCTTTGCGAGCGAAAAATGAACCATGTCGAGAGAATATGGCTAGTGTAGACAGTCTGTGCAACCGATATTGAGGTATTTTTCGAATATTTTTTATTATACCGAAAAAACAACCGGGGCATTGCCCCGGTTTGCCCTATTGACGCGCCGCCACTGATAAAATCAAATGTTCAATCAAACATCAATCAATACTCAGACTAGAGACAGAAGGTTTACAGGCATTGTGACCTTTCTTATTAATGTGAGGCCTGGTTTTCAATATTGATAACTACAAAAACGAAATATCGAAGTAGGCTGTATGAAACACGTTACATGTGTCGGTGTCGACCATATCTTCAATATTGGAACAGTTAATGGCCAGCCAATAAATACAGATCTCGCATTAAATAGCATGGCTTTCGTTTTTCAGTATATTGTCAAGATGTCAACATAAGTTTCCTAACGCGTAAAATTTATTGCATAAGCTTAGTTCGTTCGTATAAAAGGTGGTCCGCCAGAAGTTTCGTCAGGCTTTACTGGTCCGTCACCAAAAAAAGCCGACCACTGCTCAGAGCGGTGGTGACCAAAGCGTCATTTCTCGCTATAACAGACAAAATATTTAATATGAATTGGCTATGTTAGTGATGTTGGCTACATTTTTGTCGCACTTCGATCTGATAGTTTTCATATTTATCGTAAAGTCTGCGTAAATGAATTTGATGAATGTGTTTCCCCCCTTATCATAGGAAATTGCATCTGCTTTTGGTAAGTAATAGTAAAATGCTTAATTTTAATAGTGTGATTTACAGCGTTGACTTTGGTAATTATAATTACAAAATGGACTGGCTACTACGGGGCCAGTGAATTGATCCAAATATTCAAACATTCGCTTTGAATACTCAAAAATGAGCGCGACCTCCGTCTACATCTGGCGAGATCGAAACGCATGTGCTAGGCTAAAGAAAGTGATTTTATCAGTCAACTCCGATACGATTCCTCGAAAAAATGACGTTCCTCTTCAGAAGACTTATGACATGAGCGCGTCTAGCGAAGAAGAAAATTAATATCCACAATACAAAGTGCAACACGGTGCTGGAATTCACAACAAAATAAAATAGCTATATATTAGTAACCAGTATATATTAGTTTCCGCGTCGTGACTCGTGACTGCTTTTACAGCATGGTAAAAACATAAAGTACTGATACTGTTTAGGAATACTGATGAGCTTTATACGTCGATCGCGATTTTGTATAGACATTAATTATTTTTAAAGTCTAACCAGCTATTTATTATGACAACTTGTATTGTTCTGTATATTTATGCATACCAAACCAGCTATTTAACTTTCAATGTTCCAAATATTGTCTCAACTAATTGCACATACCAAACTAGATATTTATTATCGAAACTTATATTGTTGTCACAATTGAACTTCAATATTCCAAGTATAGTCTCAACAATTTGCTTTGTATGTACTTCTCTATATTTATGCATACCAAACCAGCAAATTATTATTGAAACTTATATTTTTGGTACAAATGAACTTTCAATGTTTCAAATATTGTCCTAACTATTTATATGTAGCCTACCTTTTGCATCTATGCGTACCAAACCAGCTATTTAACTTTCAATGTTCTAAATATTGTCTCAGCTAATTGCCTTTGTATTTACTTCTTTACATTTATGCATTCCAAACCTGCTATTTATTATGACTACTTATATCGTTCTAATATTTATTGCATGCCTAACCAGCTAGTCTGTACTACTTTATACCTATATACTTATACATATGTATGCATTCCAAATTAGCTCTTATTAAAACTTGTGTTGTTGTTATTAGAATTGAATCTGCAATGTTCTAAATATTGTTTTGATAATTTACTTTTTTAATTGATGCTCAATCAGTATAGCTTAATTGCATTCAGTGGTTAAAGACTATTCTATCAATTAATACCTATCTAAATTTTGTATTATGAAAATGATAGGAATACTCATTTTTCCTTGATCATTATAGAAAATACATGTGACTGTCTCCAACTCAATTAAGTGGCTATTCATTCCCAATAAATATGTATTTCAAACCTGTGCTTAGCTATTTCATGAGCTTGATAGTTTTTTTTTAATTTATTACTTACGATATATTAGTTTAATTTAGTTATATTGGGCAACTCAATGAGGAGTTGTTGTATCATGGTGTATTTAAAGCTCATTTGTAAGGGGACTATAAAATAGTCACCCAAGCTCCTAAATTTTCTTGGAGGAGATTATGACTTTATTTCCGCCTCACTTTTTCATACTTCAGTCTATGACTCTATGTTCTCAAATCTGTATATTTGTGATAATCGTTCAAGTGTCACAATTGTTCATATTGGATTGAATTTCTTATTTTTGTCTATACAACTCAATCATCATTCATAACAGTCCTTCTCATAATCACTTTTATAGTCACTTGGCTATGCAAATTATAGTCCAAATGTGGCATTGAGAGATGCCCATAAAATATATTTCCACCTTATAGTACATGGGAATTGGTCAATAGGATCAAATGTATTGTCCTGATAGGGCCAAATATTTCCTATTCATGGCTTGCCACTTCCTTATTTGTATTAGATGGAATATAAATGTTTTTATTAACACCCAAATCTATAAAATTTGGGCAATTACTACTCGAACTCCAAATAACTATTTGTCTTTTAAGAACAGACAAACCCCTTGGTCGAGTTTCCCTTTTTTTCCCAAAGATACAAAATTCTAGAATTTATAACCGCTTTATAATAATAAGTATTTTTACTGTGAACTTATTTCAATTGGTGCGAACATGGTGGGAGCTGACTCTGATGACCGCATGGTCGTATCGCTCCCTCCAGTTCATACTGGAGAAACGTTATTCCTATTACTTTATATTTATTTTATTATCATTGTATTTGTTTTTTCTGGTTGACAAATAATAAATCTCTCTCTATCTCTAATAGGCTCTAGAACAGTATTTCTTAACCTTGAACAAATACAACCAGGGGCGCAAACTTGCATTTTATTATTTTATATGATGAGAGCTAATTTTGCTCAGGGTTTTTTATATACAAAATATAACCGTCTCCAATTAATAGAGTTTGAATTTGTCACAGGTTTAGTAATTAGGTTTGTGTTTAAAAGGGACATGTATAATCAAACGTGACATGATCAACCTAATGGGTGCTCATTTGGTGATAACGACATAAACTGAAACAAGAGAAGAACTCATTGCGCAAAGTTATTCGAACAAATCCTTTGTTGACACATTTCACAAATAAATCTTAGATATCAATAAACTATACCGAAATGACCACTATTGTGGCACAATAGCTAAGGCCTCAAAAGATTTGCCGGCAGGAAGATAACTGAATATATATAGGCTGGGCAACTAGAAAAAGCAAAATAACCAAATATGAAATGAAATTCCAGCCTTCTATATAAGAAATGACATTTTGAAAGCGCTGATGAGAGTCAAGTCATCCATTGCCCATACTTGGAATAGCAGTCAAATGCGGGGATGAAAGCACTGCCTATTGTTGTGCAAAAATTAATTCACGATATTACTCAGCAAATGTCATGAGAACCAAGTTTAGTTATTCCTTTTGCAGTGAGCTACACTTTGGTCTCATTTGTCTATATTATCTACGTCATTATTACATTATTTTTCTTTGTGTTGTAGGCGAATCACTGATTTTATTGCCAAGCGACAATGGACTGCATCCGTTACGGTGGTCCGATTAGGTCTGGGAATAATTAGTGACTAAAATTATTTTGCATGTTCTTGTGTTTAGGATAAGATGTGTTTTTATTTTCTTAAAGCCATAATTTTGGGTATATATAATAAATAAACTGTCACAACAATTTAGAAAACTAAAATCCTAAGTATCGATGCATCCATCAATCCAGCGAGACATGACCTGACCAAGTGCGACAAAAGAATGGAAGCACCGGCGAAAAAAAAACATTCGAGAACTACATGTAACGTAGCGGGGTTTTTAGGCGATAGCGTTCGACGGTGATATACTGTGTAGAAAAGACCGTCTACTTCCTCGCTAAACGACAGCTTGATTGACTTTTGAATACTGGCAAATACTCGGCTATTCTGTTGCCCCAGTCCACAGGTTCACACGATAAACAGTCGAGAAATATTCACGGTGCACTTTTGTATTCAACGCTAGGATACGACCTGACCAAGTGCGACAAAAGAATGGAAGCACCAGCGAAAAAAAACATTCGAGAACTACATGTAACGTAGCGGGGTTTTTAGGCGATAGCGTTCGACGGTGATATACTGTGTAGAAAAGACCGTCTACTTCCTGGCTAAACGACAGCTTAATTGACTTTTGAATACTGGCAAATACTCGGCTATTCTGTTGCCCCAGTCCACAGGTTCACACGATAAACAGTCGAGAAATATTCACGGTGCACTTTTGTATTCAACGCTAGGATACGATACCCAGCCATCAAGGTCAGAGAACAGAAAAGACTAGTGTGCCCGATGCAACAGACACGACTTTAAAAAAAAAGAACAAGTAATCAAAAACACGTGGCAACACAACAAATGCGCAACACATAAGCGCCACA
Source organism: Styela clava (assembly GCF_964204865.1). Classification (NCBI taxonomy): domain Eukaryota; kingdom Metazoa; phylum Chordata; class Ascidiacea; order Stolidobranchia; family Styelidae; genus Styela; species Styela clava. The sequence continues at coordinate 23,611,310 of NC_135254.1, forward strand.
CAGTGGAATGAACATACATTGGTGAATTAGAGATGAATGTTTATGGATATATTGAAGATGTGGGCACTTATAAATAGTAAACTATGAAAGTGCTTGTATAGCCACGGACCACGGCGTCTTGAAAAAGTTGTGAATGATCGTGATATGAACCGGCGTCGATAAGTAGGGATTTGTTCTAAAAGAATTGTTTCAATACAATTGTTTTTTTTGTAAATAGATTAAAGAAAAATGGATGTAAGCGCTTCTTATTTGCAATAAATCGTTCAAAACGCCACAAATATCGGTAGGGCTCGTGCACACCTTCTCAAGCTGTAGTTCAGTGGTTGGCGCAGTAAGACGCAACCAACGACAACGGACGCAACCGATAAGCCATTACGCGAACGACAGTGGCGTAGCATTCACCCCCGCGGTCGCGGATGGGGCACAGTGCAGCGGGGCCCCAAGCGGTTAGAATTTAGAAATTTAGGCCCCAAAACCAAAAGCTGCATTGCAAAACCAGTAATGCACATCTTATAATGTTGATGTCAGTTCTGCTCAGATCGTTTTGTTACGTAACAATACCTGGGAGTCGTCGATTTTCGGCTTCATGTGGTTTGAAACTCTTCAGCATTTGGGGTGGAATCTGTCAACTGAAAGCTCAACATCATTTTCGAGTTGTGGATTCAAGAACAACTGAGATGTCGTCTACTACAAAATCATGCGATGTTCCTCCAAACCCCCCAAAGCGTAAAAGTCCCACCGACCGTCAAGTTGCCAGTTCTTCAACAATGGCTGACATAACCGATCAAAACATCTCCAACCTAGTCTCTGTACTCGAGAGCACTATTCTTAAGACCCTGCGACTGGAAATACCAGCATTAATTGAACAACATATCGAAAAATTAGCTATCAACACCTACTAGTAAATGCATCCAGGAATCTCTAGATGAGTCAATGAGGCAAGTTAAGACCCAGTTATCCTCGATCAGTGTTATCAAAGGAGAAGTTGGGGAGATAAAATCAAGCCAAGTCTTTATTGCAAAAAAATTCGATGAATTGAGTGCCAATTACAATGAACTCAATACAATTACAGCCAAAAACAACAAAAGAATTCGCCAACTGGAAAGAATTGTAGAAGATCTCGAAGAGGAGGTTGATATTCTTACAGAACGACAAAACGACCAAGAGCGAAGGTCAAGACTCAATAACTTAGAGTTCCATAATATACCATACACAGAAAAAGAAGATTGTGAAAATAAAATCATGAAAATAGCAGCTCGACTCAATATATCGCTACAACCTTTAGACATCTCAAATTGCCACCGAATGTCGAAAGCTAACACTAAAAAACCTTCACCAATTATTGTCCAATTTGTAAATAGGAAAACCAGGTATCAAATATTGAAAAACCGTCGCCATCTTAAATCAGCAAACTTTCATGAAGATTTTCCACAATTCTCAAGATCCACCACAATTTTCGTTGTCGAAAACCTCAGCGACTACAGCAAGGACCTATTCTTCAAGGCGAAAGATCTGAAAAATAAGTGCGGATACAAATATCTATGGACGCACAATGTAAAGGTACTAATAAGAAAGAACACAATGACTGCTACCATACATATTGAGAGTGATGCTTACCTTTCATTAATCAAGTAGGTCACTTAAACATAATTTGTACACTTTACAATGTATTCTTCTAATTTATGTTTTCCTAAATATGGCTACTTGTCTTATATCACATTGCAATTATCTTTTGTCATCTTTAATGGCCAATTCTAGTAACTCTCAATTAGTTTTTTCCAGTGATGTCACAATGTGCAGTAATATAGAAGTTCATAATTTAAAGTCTATCCAATCTTTATCTGACTTAATAATTTTCCATGTAAATATTCGATCCCTACAAAAAAATATTGATGACTTGATAACTCTTTTAAACAATTTTCCATCCCCTCCCCATATAGTAGCAATAAGCGAGTCAAAATTATCAAGTGACAATGTTTCTAATATTAATATGGATGGGTATAGTTTCATACACATGCCTTCTACCACCAAAGCCGGTGGTGCTGGTGCTTTTATCCGTGACGACCTTACCTATAATGAAATTTCAATTTATAATCTTAATTACCCGAACTGTGAGAATGTATGGTTCAAAATCACTTTGGCCAGTACTGACAATAAATTAATCGTTGGTGTGATATATAGACACCCTCGAAATGATGTTCCTCATTTTACTGACATGTGGGAAACTTCTCTCGCTAAATTGGCAAACAAACAATTTTTGATAATTGGAGATTTTAACATCAACTTACTTTTAACACCTAGTAACGCTCATATTGCAAATTATGCCAATATGCTCATTTCACACAATGCCACATCCCTAATCACTGACCCAACTAGAGTTAGCCGTACATCAGCAACTCTCATTGATCATGTATATACAAATATCAGAAACCTAAAAATAGATTCCCACATAGTTCTGTCAGACATCACAGACCATTTTCCGATCATGTGCTGTCTGAGAGGCATCAAACCATCATACACATACAATCGCAGAATGTCAAGGGACATGTCAACATTCTCAATCGATTGCTTTCGTAGTGATGCAGAGGTAATTTTTGCTAATCAATTCGCTGGAATTAATTTAAATATCCAAAATTTTAATAGTGTTTTTGACGACTTTATAAAGTCATTTGTTCACCTAATTGATCGCCATGCCCCACTTCGACCACTTTCTTGACGTCAGAAAAGGTTACAATCAAAACCATGGTTAACCAAAGGGCTAAACGCTTGTATTCGACACAAAAATAAAATGTTTAAAACTCACTTCTTGAAAGGTAACAGTTCCCAGAGCTCTTACTTTAAACAATATAGAAATATTTTGTCAAGAACCATAGATAAAGCTAAACAAATCTATTATCAAAATCTTATTGCTACAACCAAAGGTAATCCCAGGTCAACATGGCAAATAGTTGGCCAAATCACAAATGCAAAAAAGAAATTGAAGCATAAAATTGATGAAATTAATACTGAAAACGGTTGTATAACTAGAGATGAACTTTTAATCGCAACAGAATTTAACAAATACTTCTCAACAATTGGGTCCAGCCTGGCTGATAAGTTTTCCAATGATACAGCTAACTTCGAACCTTTTCTCCGCAATCGTGTGAGCCAATCCATCTTTTTGAGCTCATCCACCGCGAATGAAATTTTAATCGAAATACAAAATTCTTAACGACAGGAAGGCTGTAGGACCAGACAACATCCCAGCGCGCTTCATCAAATTAGTTGCGGATATAATTGCCCCTTGTCTCTCAAGATTCTTCAATTCCTCGCTGATACTTGGAATCTTTCCTTCATCTCTCAAAACCGCCCGGGTTATTCCTCTTTTCAAATCTGGAAATAAAAAATTAATTTCAAATTATAGACCAATATCAATCCTCTCAGCAATTGATAAAATGTTTGAGCGTTTGTTACATAAAAGACTCGCAAATTTTTTAACTAAATATGATGTAATAAATAAATATCAATTCGGGTTTCAGAGCAATTATTCTACATCACATGCCATTTTAGATACAGTAGCATATATCTATGATAAATTGGAAAGAAAGGAGTATGTCAGTGCAACTTTTCTAGATCTAAAGAAAGCTTTCGATACTGTGAATCGTGACATCCTGATTTCTAATTTGAGGCATTATGGTATACGGGGAATTGCAAGCAAACTCATTTCTAGTTATTTGAATAATAGATCTCAATATGTTCAAGTGGGATCATACTGTTCTTCTCCCTTACCGGTGACGCACAGAGTTCCTCAAGGTAGCTGTTTGGGTCCTCTCCTTTTTCTCGTATATATTAACGACATAACTTATTGCTCTTCATTATTTTCCAAATTGTTCGCTGACGATACTAATCTCCTTGACAGCGACAAATCTTGTGCAGTTCTTCAGTTGAGAGTAAATACTGAAATTGCAAAAGTGTCAAGTTGGATGAAAGCCAATAAATTAACACTAAACATTGAAAAATCAAAATCTATGTTAATATCTCCATACCAATGCAAATCGAAAAATGTTTTGGAAATCCAAATTGATAATAAAAAATTGGAAAATGTCCATTCCTTTAAATATCTTGGTATATACATTGATAGTAAAATGAAGTGGGATATTCACTTGTCCAACCTGGCCGTTAAATTATCCAAGTCTGTTGGAATGCTATACAAGCTTAGAAGATACACATCGCTTACCACCTTACGCATGATTTACTATTCCTTATTTCAAAGCCATATCCAGTATGGCATAATTGCTTGGGGTTCAGCTGATAAAACCTTATTACACCGCATTGAAATTATTCAGAACCGAGCATTTCGTGCAATTTCTGCTGCCAGTTATATTTCACGACTTGGTCCTATTTATCATAGTCTTAAAATTATTAAATTAGCAGATATTTATGAAATTGAGGTATTGAAAATAATGCACCAACATCACTGCAAAAAACTCCCTTCTGCTTTCACCAACTATTTTTAAAAACAGAGCAACGTTCACTCTTATGAAACGCGTTCCTCTGTCGGGTGCTCATATTATGTAAATCGCTTCAGCACCAAACGAACTCAAAACTCGATCAAATTCGTTGGTGTTAAATTGTGGAATAACCTCCCTAATAACATTCGATCCAGTAGTTATAATTCTTACAAACATGATAACATTACCGTACCTTCTGTTGTTTTCTATATCCATCCATCTTTTTGAAACTTGCCATTTTCTTCTGTCTGCATATTGTGTCCTGGTATTTCCTTACTATTTTCAGCCCAGTGCAATCGACACGAAGTATGCAGATCTCATAATTCATTCTGCACTAATCTGTGTGGGTACGCCCAACGGCCAGCAACCAACTTGCCTAATGTTAAACAAGTTCATGGACGCCATCTTGTGCCATATTTGGGAAACGCGAAACAATGGAGTCTTATGGGATATTTTCGTCGTGTTGTTGTACCGAATCGAATAAGTCCGTTGTTATAAGGGCTAGAATGAAACTGAAGGGTGGATTTTGAACTTTAAGATATATGCTATCTGAATATATAACGCAATTGGGAATACAAAACTATCTAATGCGTTAAATTTGACCACAAACACAGCGTAGAACCATTTTTGGTCATTTTATCAAAGATTTTATAGTGATACGCCAATTTGAGGCTGTAAAATGTCACCGCAACAATCCTACAATGTCATTTGTTCTTCTAGCGCAGCTTGGAGCTCAGCAGTAGGGCATTATGAAGCTTGACATACGAAATATGTTAACCAGAAAATAAAAACGGCCATTGAAGCAAGTTGGGTCGGCCGGTAATTTTGACGAATAAATACAACTTTTCATCTGTGACGTCATAAGGAACGCCATTGTCAAATGGTTAATTATGACGATTAGAATGGTCAATTTACTTCGGAAGCAACTCGGAACCGGTATACTTGTCTTCAAAGACAATGTAATGTACTATAAATGTAATTTGGCCAACATGAAAATATATAAGCATGTACGGCTAAGATTCTGCTTCAAAACGCGACCTTCAAAATTTTTCTACCTAAAATATTAGTGAAAATAATAGGTATGTTTTAATAATTGTGTTGGAACTTCTCATAAGGCGCCGTGTTAAACTGCCGAGAACAATAGGCACAAGATGGCGTCCATTGTCTTAGCGTTGCCTCGCTTATATTATATATACGCTTTGGGTACGCCATCTGTGCTCCGTACTCAACGAGGCATAACCATTTTATAGATGTCGCTGTTGCATCCGTCATGACATTCCGTGGTGTATTTTCGATTTGTTGATGTTTTTTATCTGTCTTGTGTTTTATTTAAAAGTAATCTTTTTTTATTCCAAAGTCATTGTGGCATTCCGTGGTTTATTTCGCATGTTTTGCCGCTCTTTTTCTTGTATGATTATAGCCTATTTCATGTTTGTTAATCATTCCACAGGGATTGTGGCATCCCGTAGTTACTCAGGTTTTTTCTTGTTGTTTTTCATTTTTCGAATGATTGTGTCCAATTAAGCCAATGTGTAATATTGAGTTCTATTTATTTTTTTGTCTTTTTGTATGATCGTGTTAATTTATTAAGTTAATGTGTAATATTGAGTGTCCCGTTTCTTATATTTGCTGCTTAATTTCAGCTACAAGGTGTCGCTGACTAGATGACTCTATGAGTCTTTTCGCGACTCCGCGTCAACTGCAACAAGCCGATATCCATTTGACATTTTGTTACGTTATATTATTTATTCATTTTTCATATCGCGCATTGTTTTTTGCATGACGAAAATAAATATCTGAATCTGAATCTCTTTCGTCATAATGAACTATCATTGCTACCGCCGAACTATTGTGACGTCACAAAGGCAAAATAACCTCGGCTATGGATTTTCAAGTTTTTGCATCTCAGATTCTAGTTTAGCGCTTATAAATTTGAATTTATACTACAATTGGAAGGCGGGCACCTGTGACTGATATTCACTGTCTGAGTCCAATTCACCTTGGTTGGCTATATGCTATATAAGGGTACATTGCTGTTTTATTCTTTATATTTAATCTTAGTTTTATTTCGGTGGGTGTACAGACCGTGTTATAGTGATAGAATATATATTTTTAAACATAAAAAATAATGTAATTGAAACAGATTAGCTATTTTGGGGATTATACATCGTAGATACTAAGAATTACATTCGTTGTTTGATTTTCAGGACTGGTGCATATAGTCAAGTTGCAAAAATGCGTATGTCCCCAAGTCATGGACACATTGCTGCCTAAGTCAGTGATTCCCAAAGTGGGCGATATCGCCCCCCGGTGGGCGAAAACGATACAGAGGGGGCGAAAAAGTCGAAGGGGGCGATTTCACGAAACCTGTTTTTGTTTGGAGCATCGTGCACTTAATTCTGTACTTTGTGTGCATTCGCAGGCTTGAATCACGTGGGCGATTATCACACGCGAAAGGATTGCCGGACTCGTCTTCGCAGTAAGGTACGGTAGTTTGCGTATCGCTCGGCAAAATACGGCCGGAGTAAAATAATCTGGCCTGGGACGATTCACTGAATGGACCTTTCCCCGACCTTTTACCGCGGAAAATTCTTTCAATACTTTACCATTTCAAAATTTTCGGTGCTTAGTTTAAGAGTGTTTCGCGAGTTGGTACCTGTAAAATGGGGTATTTGTTTCAAACTATCAGTCTAATTCATACCATTCAACAATCTGTTGATTCGCACTCTCGTACTTACGAAAATAAAAAGGGCATACTACTATAAAATATCACGGCAATTGGCGAATATAAATTTTCTGGTAGCCAGCTTCTAGGTAACGGTTATCCCATTGATTATTCTATGCTAATTACGCCATACAATAAGATAAGCTTGAATTTATTTTCGAAGTATTCGAAATTTCTCATTCGAAAAAAATATTTTCGAATGTATTCGAAATAGTGAATTATTCGGTAATGGCCATCCCTGGCTGATGGCAGGGGTTCAATTGCGCAGTAAATTTTCGAATATATTGCAATGCAAAAAGGAAATAAAATCCTTATTCTATTCGAGAGATTCATCAATGCTTAATTTTTCTAAGAATGTATCTTGTGCGAACAAATATTTCCGAAAATGAACATTACAAAGAACAAGCAAAGAACTAGGATTAGAACTAGGACTAGGATGCCTGATGCAGCAACAAGACCGTGTCACCTTAAATGTCATTGTAATAATTTTTTAATAAGACGACTGAGTTGAATTCCCAAATTGTCGCAGTTTTTGCGCACTGTTCCGTTTTTAACTTTAAAAAAATACAAGCGACACGCAAAAAACTAGCAACCCTAAATTTTGTCCCGCGAGCGACATAAAATTTGCCGACAACTGGGCCGTAGCCTGTAGTCGGTCACGACTTCTTCCACATCCGAGTCCATAAATTCAAAAACAAATGGCTGATTAATTCTGTGGACTGGAGATCGTGGTAGGATGAGGAATCGGGAATGAATTTTACCGAAATATTTTGGTGCAGGTCATCAGGCTGTAGGAATGAATTAGATCGTAAGTATAGATTAGATGTACGAAAATCAATATTATAAGTTATGGAAAATTAACATTTTTTTCATTATTTTAATGTGAAATGGGGTGAATTTAGGGAGTAAAATGCTATAAGACAAGAGTACACGGCGGTTTTTGAGGAGGTAGAACCCCGAATTCTTTCATTTCCGACCTATTATATGGTGAAAAAGGGGTTTTCAGCCGTGCTACTATTGCTATCAAAACAACGAAATCGCCTTTTTATCAGTAAACGGGGTAATTTTAGATATAATAAAAAACTCCCTGAAGAACACCAAGCTCATCCATCTCATTAAAATACACTATAAACTATGAATTGTCTTCTTTTTTGGTTTGTAATATATTCGTTTCTGACTTTATACATTTTTTTGTAGTGCAGGGGGGGCGATGAAGTTATATAAACTACTGTAGAGGGCCGATGATCAAAAAAGTTTGGGAACCACTGGCCTAAGTCACAGTGCGCCATTATGACGTCACGTGACTGCGTCATACAGATTAACTTAAATCCGGCTACGATCAAAAAATTGAACCATCGCAAATTATTGACTCTCAATGGCATAGCAATATCATTAGGAAGTTTTTTTTACGTTTTTCTCAAAACTGCTAAAAATGACTTACGCAATTCGTTTATTGGCGTGACGATATTCTTCATTATCGCAACCCACTCGTTTTGCCGAAGGGCTGCACTTGATCTAATTGCTTTTGTAGTATAGGCTCGTGGGCTAATTTTCATGATTTTCTTACTCAGAACGTCCCTCTGATATCTCTTGGGTATTGGTAATTTTATGCGTGGATAAATTGTCGATGATTAAATGAAGTACGATTATTTTAGTAATCATTAGCTCTCCAGCGCAAATGTTGTCTTGCCAAAGCATCACCGAGCAGAATTACCATCTGTCTTTCCGGCGAGCGGGGCTGAAGAAATTCGAATGGCTGGCTTACAGCCCGGCCAATGATGGCTTTTGCAAATAGAGCGTGATCTTTGCCCCTGATGTAAGCGAGGGGTCAAAAGTGCAGAAACCAATCAACGAACCATTGCAAAGCTTGAAAAGGGCACTTGACGAGTTATCGAAACAAGTGATATTGGACGTATTGAACAACTTTTCATCTATGTGAGATGTTCGGGATGAGCATGATGTCTGCACTCAACAGTTAAACGATCGGAGAAGAATAAAGGAGACTGTGTGAGAACATCCGATCATAAACAACCAAAAAAATTCTTCATTGAGAAACAAAAACAAAGCACAGATGATAAGCATAAATGATCCTTTTTCAGAAATGGAACTTTCAACTATTTCGAAATATCTGACAAAATCAAACATCATTAAAGATGAAGATAATGTTGATTCTGCTCACGGAAACCACGGAAATTCAACAAACAGTACTTTAAGTGAAATTTAACGCCAGGCAAAGAAGAATATGATTTTACCTCTTGTTTGGTCAGGCAGGAGGATTCAGAAAATAGTTCCAACAATAACAAGAAAAACCATGACATGTCTGCAAAATTTAGAGAGAAAATTATAAACGTGAGTTCAGAAATTTTATTCAGAACAATATTAACGCATAAATTACGCGGGGAAAAACAATTCATTGTAAAGGAAGTCAGACAGCTGTTCCAAAATAAAGTCCTCTATCGTTTAAAGTTTTTTGATAAATGAAAAGAGTATAGATATTTCTTTTTCAAATTGTGATTGTTACTGATGAGCTTCGAAAAGCTATCAGAGACAGTATTGTCACTGATAATTTTACTGTATTATTTTCTATTTTTATAAGCCGTCATAATTTAATATTTCCCGACGTTATTCTGAACGAATATACTAGAAAGAAAACTTTTTTTCAGTCGATTTACCTGACCATTATTTTTCTCTTTACTTTCTCGGTATAATATCAGAAAGTTCGGGAAAAGAGGCACGGAATAAAATATGCACCAGTGGGAAAATTGATGCCTCTGCTATTGTCGAGGTTTGTAATAAAAGAAGTCGATTGACTAAATGCTAAAATAGTTCAGAATTGCCCCGTCTCTAATTTATGAAATAAAATAGCAAATTGTTCATCCAAAACAAAACTATTCGAAGTTATTTATGAATTAATGATTAGAAATGGACTATACTGTATACGGAAATAGTTGCTTGCTTGAATATTTTCCAATATATCTCGCACCCATGCAGTTAACACTCCTAGACAAAAAAAATAGCAGAGCAATCTGGGGATAAAAATTAGACCTCATATGAAAAGTTAAATCGAATATTGTATTTATGTCTAGGGCAACAATGTCTTCGCGACTGGAAAAGATTTCGACGAATTTAACTTTAAACGGCTGAAGATGAGTCAGAATAAAAAAGGATCGAGTTTGTATTCAAAAGTGAAGTTGACTCATACGAGGTTAAGAAAGTATTGTGTTGCAGATTAGAAGTGAAAGTGTACAGAAATAAATGAGTTATTTTGGTAAAATAATAGGTTCAGTTTAATTCAATTATTGAAAATTTTTTTATTTTTCATCAGAATTTGAGAAAACTTGAAGAATAAAAATGAAGAATTTCCGAAGAAATTGTTTTATCCAGAAAACATCATGGAAAATCGAAAAATCTATTTTGATGGATTCGGAAAACTATACAAGCAAAATGTAGATCGGGTTTGAAAACGAAAGACAACAGATTTACCTCTAAACTTGAGTCATTGTTGGCAAACATTCAAACCAATAAACAAATAGAACGGGAACGAAACAATGAATTTCGAAGAATTCTACTTCTGTTGGAAGAAAATGAACAAAGCAAGATTCGGAATGTTCGTACATCTATACTGGAACTGAAAAGCCACAAGCAAGGGATATGAAAAAAGCGATACAATTTTGAAAACGGTTGAAATACAACCGGGACAATTCAGATTTTAACATTAATTTCAATGAATGTGCTTCTGGATTTCATATTACGGATATTCGACTCAAAATTGAAAATATAGTTTCGACTTCAACAGATGGATTTCTTCCAAACTATTCTGAAAATCCTACTTACAAAATGGACAATTCATAGTGTAATCATTCAAGAGCATTTGTTGTAGTTTCATATTTGGCATAGAATGAAAATCGCCTTATATGTCAAATCTATAGTATATATATATATTACTTTTAAAGTTTTATTCTGTCGATGAAAATTAATTTGCCTGTGATAATTTTGAATATAATAATTGACATAGACAACGTAAAGTTTGATACTTCAGTCTGCCTTCGTTCACAAACTTCTATTGAATAAAACAAATAGCTGAGTCGTACGAAATTCAGGAGCGTGGCTAAGTAAGTGACTAAAATAACAAAATAGTTCTATTTGCTAAAGAGAAGCACATATCTGCTCGCGTGGGGTCGAGGTTTGTGCGTAAAATATAAAAGAGGCTGGAGCATGATATGAAGATGGGTGGCTACTGTAAAATAAATTCCCTTTAAACAATATTCAAATACGCTGCACGCACAAGTTGATTTATCATATGATTTCGTGGTGTGGCTTATGCAGTCCTGTCCCAAAATTATGCCAATCGACTCTAGAGTGTTAATTTGGAGCCATTCCTCCGAGTAGCCTATATCAATTAAAGAAATGTAAACTTTTTGGTAGACTCGACATCGTTCCATTGCCAGTCAAGTTATGCTCGATGTCATCTACTTTTAAACTTGCATTTGCATTAAAAAAATTCACTTGTTGCAGCAATATTACGTGATAAACAGCGATGATACCAAAATGGACTGGTCAGTGGCGTAGCGACGCAATATACCCCCTTTGGAAATGCCGCGCTCTTAACACCGTCGTAAAATCTGATTCACATAGGAACGGTAAAGACCTTCATCTTACCACATGAAGATGGACGAATCGTCGTCTATCTACCACAAACAAGTGGTAAGGGTGGCAGTTGACTCGATGACTTCACAGTCCCTTCCTGTCTCCCTGCGAAAGTGAAATAAACTGAAAACTAATCAAAACTTAACTACTAAAGCCAAATTGACCGAACAATGCAACAGTTTACAGTTACATACCTCAATGGTTACAACCGGCATTCTATTATGACTTCAACGGCATGAGCATCATTATATCGTCATAGATACCACATAGTGAGTCACAAACTAAAAAAAAGTTGCAAATTAGTTCAGAGTCGGGTTTCCCAATTTATTTAGGCCACGGACCCCTGGTTGTGAATTTTATTTTTGGCCGACCCACACCCTATGCCGTATTTATTTCTGTGCCTAATCAACGAGAAAGGGTAATGTTACATTTGCAACATAAACTACATTAAGGACAGGGTGATAGATGAGGTTGCTGTTCAATGCACACAATTTATCATTTTTTGGTGAAATATGCGGCAAGCAAATTCCTAGGTCCGATTCTACGGCACATCTCGACCTAAATTTCGTCATAATATTGGTAAGAGCTGATAATGATGCGCGCACATAATATAGGTCGTTTCAAACGTTAATAAAATTTAATTGCCATTTTTGACAGCAACGGCTATTTGTCCGCAACGCTCAACCAAAAATATGAAATTTCTTCTTGATTAAAGATTTTTCCTCATCGTTGCGAACCCCCTGCTCAGTCATTAGTATCAAGACCCCTGGGAGTTTGCGGAAACAAGTTTGAATACCATGGTTTATAAATAAGTATACCTGTAGTGATTAGATATCACCAGTATGTTCCCCAGCTTTTTATTTTAGGGGGGGTGTTTCGAAATTTAGGGGGGGGTGGTAAATAATTTACTATTAGAGATAATACTAGGTTATTTGTATTCTTAAAAAAATGGTATGTATTTAAGAAACGATGTACATGAGGGCCCCCCCAAGTTGATTGACGGCGAGCCAAAATCCACAGCAGAATAAAATTGTAGGGCCAGAAAAGGGGAGCGAGGAAAAGTGCGGGACGACACGGCTGGGGTTCAGGGCGCGCTTAAGCGGCCTGAGAAAATTTTGAGAAATAGGCACCAAAATAGGCTCTAAGCTTGATTTTAGATACACCTAGCATCGCGGTTTGTTATGTAATAAAATCAATAATTATAATATTTAGCTGATAGAATTCCCGGGAAATAGATAACAAACACGACTTTCAACCGTAAATATATATATACTACTACGTTTCAACAAGTAATTTGCAACTGATAGTGACTAATGAAGTTACTTGCTCATCTGGCATTGTATGAATGGCTACTTATGGCTTGTTTTGTTACACATTTCACATTTTTTTGAACATGTGTGTTTGACTTTTGTATGAATTAAATTTTGAAATACGCGCGTCAACTGATCATAATGGCGCATAATGTTGTATTCCTTCAGAACTGAAATATTTTGTTGGTAAGAAGACAAATCGCTGAAGTTTGATTCTTTTCAATAAAGAAATAAAAACGCTGTCATTCATCTAAAAAACGTCTGTTTTCAGTGCCTACTTTTCGTTTTGTGACATCTTTAAGCTTTCTTAATATACGGCAAATATCTAAAATACTGACGTGTGTAATTCTAATACCCATACGCATCCTAACACCCTAATACCCATACCCATCCACAATTAAACTACTGACTGACATACGTATACATAAGATACCGGTATAATTCAATTGTTACGAAATAAACGTGCTTAAACTGTGATAATGATGTAACAATAGACGGTATCTAAAACTCAAAAGGTACTACATGAAGGGTTAGCTCGTTAAACTATTTCACTCAAGTTCGGCGGGCCATTTTAAATAGTCACGCCGGCCGTAATTGGCCCGCAGACTGCGGTTTAGAACCCCTCATCTACACTGATAAATATGCCATAGTCGTTATATTTGAATACAATTATACTTGAGTTAGGAAATAAAATGTGGAATCGCACCTCAAAATTAGGGGGGGGGGGGGGGTGTTTGAAATTTTAGGGGGGGGGGGTGTTCACCCCCTATAGGGAGGGTGTAGGAAAATCACTGGATATCACTATACTGTACATAAAATGGTTGTTGAATGGCCTGATTTGCGGATTATGACTCCAGCATTGACTGACAATAGTTTTGTCCCAAGTTAACCTGACGATGAACACCGGCAGTTGTCGACGCCCACGTGGTGTGATTTGATTCCTGCGAAAGTCTTTGTTTGAATTTTGAGAAAAATTAACATTGGTTTCATATTTTTAATAGTAAATGGGGGTAAAACCCCGAAATTATGGTAAACTCATAAGGGGTGTTGCTATATACCTTAATGTAATTTTTCGGCTTTACTTAAATCACTGTCAACCTAGGTCGTGTTAATAATGTCTTGGTTATATGTTAAGTTCTACCGTAAATATATACCACTAGAGAGAGAGAGTGAGATTTATTGCCACAAAAACAAAATCAACACTAATATAAACAATAATAGATAATAATATAATGAAGAAAATATTTCATCAGTAATAAACAGCGATTGATTATTGTTTTGTGCGGGTCAGTGTGCAGGACCGATTAAGGTCATCTAGGCTCCCGACCCTTTTGTAAATGCTGTATATAAGGTTATCATGGCATAATATAGTACCATGGGTAAATGCAAATGGGATTAAATAAAATATATATAAGATAAAGAAATGAGTGAATGAGTCGGCAATTTAAAGTTATTATTATTAAAGTTATCAAAGGGCAATTTAGGATTTTGAGAGGTCATGTACCGATGTAACCGATCATGTCCAATGAAAGAATTAAAACAGTCAAAGATTTAAAAAAAGCTTTTTTTTATTGGACACAGACCGAGATCAAAAATTGAAAGATAGGGACAAGAAAATAATAATATCATCACAGATTCAGTAATGGAGTGCATGACGTAAAAGTATCATTTGACTCCTTTTGGCACCTTAATTAGTTCACATGAAGAAGCAGGGGAAAAATAATAACAATCGATGAATATTGTTTAATTGCTACCAGCATTCATAAGTATTTATACATACTTGAATAAGGATTCGAATATTTATGTATTATCCACAATTAAATATACAGCTCACTTGTTACACAATGAGTTTAACAATATAAAAAGGTTATTAGGTAAATTAATTTACGAAATGAAAGCATGGAAAAACACAGTGACAATCACTGAATACTGTATGGTGGCTACCAACATTCATAAAGATTTTTAAAAATATGAATTAGAAATGGAGTATCAATGTATGATCCACAATTAAATATGCTATTGATAATGCAGTTCATCACTTATTATATAATTAGTTTAACATGTAAATAGGTTAATAAATTAATTAATTTACAAAGAGGCTAACAACATTTACAAATATTCATACCAAGCGTACTTGAAAAAGAACTAGAATATTAATGTATGGCCCACAATTATATATGCAGTTCATTTGTTACAAAATGAATCTTAACAATATAAAAAGGTTATTAGGTAAATTAATTTACGGAATGAAAGCATGGATAAACACAGTGACAATCACTGAATACTGTATGGTGGCTACCAACATTCATAAAGATTTATAAAAATATGAATTAGAAATGGAGTATCAATGTATGATTCACAATTAAATATGCTATTGATAATGCAGTTCATCACTTATTATATAATTAGTTTAACATGTAAATAGGTTAATAAATTAATTTACAAAGAGGCTAACAACATTCACAAGTATTCATACCAAGGGTACTTGAAATAGAACTAGAATATTAATGTATGGCCCCCAATTATATATGCTGTTCATTTGTTACAAAATGAATTTCAACAATATAAAAAGGTTATTAGGTAAATTAATTTATGAAAGGAAAGCATGGAAAAAACACAGTGACAATCACTGAATACTGTATAGTGGCTACCAACATTCATAACGATTTATAAATACTTGAATTAGAAATGGAGTATCAATGTATGATCCACAATTAAATGTTCATTTCATCACTTCTTATACAGTGATTTTTAACAATATGAAAAGGATATTAAATTAATTTACGAGATGGAAGCTTGGGAAACACACTGACAATCACCACCCAAGCTATTATAGAATAAGGGTTCAACTGCATACGCTTACACTTCTTTATTGCACCAGCATAACACACAACATAAGATGCTTACAGCAACAGAACATACTAGCGAGTGACGCAACTGCGACACGTTAGCACTAGACAGATAGCACAATCAATTATTAGGGACGTTACTCGACAATGCATTATTAGCCATCACCAACAGGTCGTTTAAGTATCTCTGAGAGAATAAATTAATATGACTGTCTTTGTTCGTTTAAAACGTTTTGCCGCTTCGTTTAAAACGTTTTGCCACCCCCATGCAGCAACGCGCCGCCCCTGGATTATCTACAAGATCAAGTGGGTAGCTACGCCACTGGGACTAGTCACCGGACGAGGGGTTTGGTTCGCCACATGATTGGCTGTCTTAACGACTTCTTCATCCCCATGGGATAGATATGAAAATCCTATTCTAGCATGATACCATCTAAGCGCCACTACTTGTATTTTTTTTTCAATTGTAATGCCGATGTTCCATTCTCTGGAGTAGGGAACTGGGACTGGGAGTTATGTGGGCAAATCAATCAATTTTAATTTGTTTACTCTGACAACAAACGGACAAACAAAGCGAAGCGGTTCTGGAAGACGAGCATAACTTAAGCACAAAGTTTAAAAGAAAACGTACGCACCCGTTAGGATAGGATAGGATAGGATTTACATATTTATCCCGGGGGAGAGGAAAGCCGATAAGACGGCTTATTCATATGGCGAACCACGGTCTCTCGTCCGGTTACCATTCCAAGTCGGGTATGGGATTAGATTTACTGTATTGTTTGTTTTCGGAAGCATGGACTTGGTGGTGGAGGAAGCCGTAACCGACCAGCGGTTACGTGAACCACCCAACGACGGCGAGGAGTCCAGCAATCCTCTCGCACATAACCATCCCTGCATGGGATTCGAACCTGCGAACCCACGCAGAGTAGTTAGAGGTGCGGTGGCGAGCGTATTCCTAACGCTTAGCCCGTTGAGCCACACCGCCGCGCCAACAGTCAACAACAGTTAAAGAATAAAATAAAATAGAAACACACGATACAAAATAGTGAAATACCTTTTAAATGCAAAATAATGAACACTTCAGCAAACTGTGCGGGTCGAAACCATACACTGGTCCGCTCCATGTGCAGTAAAATAAAAAACAATGAATCTTTTCATTTTCTCATATCCACTAGGTGACACTGCTTCGATTGTTTATAATTGCTATGCCGATGGGATGGCTCCATTCTTGGAAGTGGAGTAGCCTACAGCTGGGAGTCGGGGCCTTGTTATATAACATTATAATACTGTAATATTAGATAATGTTACCGGTAACTGGGTAACATTACAGCAGTCATGTACTACTACAGTACGGCACACTTTATCGATCTAGGACATTGCTTCGTTTTAACCTTTTGATGTAACAAGATGTAAACAAGTAAAAATTTGTTCGAGACATGACTGCATGAACTTGCCAAAAACCAACGGACCACCACACAAAAGGATTAAGTTCTAAGAAGTTAAACAGTAAAACGACATATGTAGAAATTCTTTGTTTACACTCGAGTTGTTAATCATAAATGAGAACAATAGAGTCTGGCATAAAATGCGGGTCAATTTCGTACCTACAGACCTAGGTGCTAGGCTATACAGTATTATGTGGAATTTATTGTCGCCACGTCTCAGCATGATAAATTTAAATTTGTATAAGATGATCTTTTTATTAGAGATGATCCAACGAAGTAACTGTACAAAGCTAATAAACCATAAAAATATGCAGGAACTAGAGACAATAGATCTCAGTGGGTTGCCCGAGACTTGTTTCCTGAGCAATGCTGCAATGAGAGTTGGTTGCATCCACGATGTTATGTTAGTCAAACGGAGATATTTTTCATTTTTCACCAATCATCAAAAGGCCCAGGAAACAAATTTGGTTTACACTTTGGATGCACTTGGACTGCAGAATTAGCTCATCGTTGAGGATGGGTAGTTTTTGTCTAGGTGCACTGAAAATCATGTACTTGGTCTTTTCCGCATTTACTCTTAGTCTGTTTGCAGTTAGCCAAGATTGAATGTTAGTAGGGTCAGCATTAGCTTTTTCAATAAGGTCTGGTAAATATTTCCCTTGTAGGAAAGGGGTGGTGTTGTCAGCAAATAGGATAGCATCGGAGTTTTTGAGTGATTTAGGGAAGTCATCAATCATAATTAAGAAATATATAGGCCCCATAAGCGACTCTTGAGGCCTCTAACACCTATGTGGTAGAGTTTGGAAAGCAAGATATGATGGTCAATGCAAAAAAGGCCAAGAAATAGTCCGAGAGTATAATGGCCTTTTTCAAATCTACCCAGTATTTTACTTTACCTGCGAAGTGGTATGTCCCTTGCGAAAACCAAATTGTTGCAGAAAAAACTATTTTGTTCTAAAAAGGTAACTAATCTATTGTACATTACTTTTTCTAAAGTTTTTGAAAAAGACGGCAGTAAGCTAGTCTGTCTATAGTTTTTGACATTTTTCATGTCTCCCCCTTTGTGAAGCGGTACAACTTTAGCGATTTTAAATTCATCAATAAATTGTCCCGATTGCAAAGAAAGATTAAAAACATGAGCTAGAGAGAGCATGCAGTTCCACGGCATTGCTCTGATAACCTTACTAATAGAGATTCCATCAAGCCCACAGCCGGTTTTAGGTCTAAAAGCTCGAATAATAGCTTGTATTTCTGTGGCTGTTACGGGTGATAAAAACATCGAAGAGTTACTTCATTCGTCCATGTATTTCATGAAGTTACCGTCATTATCATTAGTGAATTTATCAGACATTCGCTTTCCTATCGTAGAAAAATGTTCATTGAAAAGATCGGCTATCAATACAGGATCACACGTTTCCTTATTTCCCACAACAAATACTTTTGACAGTTTAGATTTGCATTGACCTAGCAGGGTATTCATTGTTTGCCACGATTTTTTCAGATCATTTTCAGTTTTACTCAAGAGCGATCTGTAGTAAGAATGCTTTTTGGTCAATATCATTTTTTCATAAGTTTTCTTAATTTCCAAGTATTCCTAGAATATTGCGATTTATTGATGAGGACTTTTTGTAATGTTTCTGTTTTTCGTGTGAAGTTTTGATAATTCTCTATCAAACCACTTTTTGTTAGTTTTTTGATCAAAATTTGAGAAAAAACTGACATAACATGGCAAGAATAATTTCTAAAGGCATCGCTGGGGTCTGACTCTTCATATACTACAGAAAAATCAATACATTCTAATGACGTCCTAAAATTAGTCATATTGGTCGGATTAAATGATCTAGAAAATCCGTTTTCTTCGTTTTTAAGTGTTTTTTGTTCTATCGGCATGCACAGCATTACAGGTAGATGATCAGAGATTGCATCGGTTAGAATAGCGCTGACAGGTTTTCGATCGTATATGTTTGTCCATATATGATCGAGAATTGCCGCGCTGTTTTCACTTATTCTGGCCGGTTTGGTTACAGTGGGATAAAAGAATATTGGTTCATCAACTCAGTCAATTCGTTGACAAAACGGTGCGAGGTGTCCACTAGGTCGTAATTAAGATCACCCATTAGTTTACTTTGTCTTTATAGTGTGCATTCATTTATTGAAGTTCCAGAATATAGCCACAAATCCAGAATCAGAGTGGTGTGGCGTACTGCTGTACTGTCTGACTGTGCTACTTTGCAACCCCACTGAGTTTGATGTTCAACTTATATATTATGTAAAATCAGATGTTGGCCTATTTGTCATTATCATCGTCTGCTTTTAATTTAACGAAGTGTATATTAATTTAATTCCATGGAATTTGACTTCAACATAAACCTCATCTTCTATGATGTGATATCAGTTGTTTCAGGAGACATTGTGTTTTCTAATCGACATGATAAGCTGCAGATTCAACGTGATTTGGAAGTAAGTGAAAATGTTAATTTGTTTAAGGGAGGTTAATTTTAAAATGCCAAATAAAACAATAGATGTTGTTTTGGAAGAATATCATACTCTTTCGGAACCAATCTTGCCTGACATTGAGGACCTGTACTGACATCTGGAGGCAAATTTATTACTTTATCATTGTTGCATCACAAAAGGCTGATGACCAGTTTTTACTTGGAATTCTATCCTTGCGTTTTGTGAGATAAGGATACTAAAAGAGGTTTAAAAATAGATGGAGTTTTGTTCACAGGCTCCCAGTAGGTTTTTGTAAGGTATTTGCACTTTTTAGCATGGTTTGGTACATATCTATTATTGTTTTTAGAATGTGATAGATGAAATAGGGCGGAAATCTGCTCAAGCACAACATCTATCTGCGCCGATAACGACATGGTCAAAATTAAGAATAAATCGTCATAAGGTTTATCTGCTAAAAGATCCTGATGTCAACAAGTAACTATTATTATTGAATGTTTATCAAGTGTCAGCATTTGTTGTGGTTTTGCATGGCATGATATATGTAAATTGTCAAACCATTCCTAGCATTGGATATTAACCATCCTATAGTCCCGATTTCGGTCATGTTCAGTTTTTGTTCACTTGATGCTATTGGCTTAAATCAAATTGGTTGATTTATTTAGTTTCCATATCTAGCTAATGCCATGAATATCCCATAACCATGTTTTATGAACTGAACCTGATTGATTTTGATGAGCACATTGTTTAGCTTATTATTAGTGTGAATTATTAATGAAGTGGGTTTGTTTAATATTGCATGTAAGCCATTACAGCCACATAGCTAAAGAATATCATATGACCAAAACATGAGCATGATTACTCAATATATGAATTGTGTATTGAGACTTGAGAGTATGAATTTATGGTTTACTATGGCAAAACCTTTAAAACTTTTGCCATGACCCTTATTGAAAGTATTTGGTGTCTATCTGCCGTATGTTTATTTTATTCGTATCTATATAAAAAAAAAACGATGTCTGATTAAGATGTATTGTATTCTCGTTGTACATGAGCTACCAAATTGAGAGGCTGAATTACTGTGAACTTAGAACTTAGATCAGGCAAAGGATTTCAAGCGTCGATAGTTTATATGCAGCAAATATAAGTTCCGTGCCAAGTAAATCATTGTTTGTGCCAAGTAAATCATTGTTTTGCCAATATTTTCTCTCTTTAAATATTTTTTCCTCTTTTCCTTTTTAATAATGAATTATTGAGTTGATGAATTATTGAGTTAGAAAGGACAGTTGTAACTTTTTTCTAGACACACTTGAGGCTATCTATTTGTTATTTTTGACGAGCCAAAAGGCACGTTTGCCTTTCCGGAGTATATAGACGCACATTTATCTGTCATTCCTTGTGAGTCAAAAAATATATTCGCATTGCTATCTATCATTAAACAAATCAGTGATATCGTATTTAATGTTTAATATTGAATCAATCATCATTTAAATGCTTTGTTTCCATTATAGTCAATTATAATAATGAATTTATGTCCCAAATAAAGTAGGAAATCCTTGTATGATTATTTATCTGTCACTGTATGGCATTAATATGAAGGAAAGAATATAAATTCACCATGGTAAGAAAATTGGTATGTAATACACAAGATGAATTATACACATAGAGAGGAGTTTCCAAAGAATCCTTATATAGCTCTATCAGACAGTGCATCAGTGATTACACCTCTGATTTGTTACCATTCTATCCAGTTTTACTGGCCGACTGATTTAATTAAAAGCAAAATTAGATGGAATTTCTTCCCTAAAGGTATTAGCCCATTAATTATCGATTTATGTGTCTCTAACCTTGCTACTGTTATATATCCAGATTCTTTTTTTTTAATTTTTTTTTTTTTTTTTAATAATTTCCATATTTCCCTTTTTAGTGGTAAAGGGAAAGTCGTCGGTTTTATCAAAATTGGAAAAAAACAACTTTTTGTTTTGGATCGAGATGGGAAGCACAATGAATTCCACCCACTATGTGTTCTTGATTTTTATGTTCATGAATCTCAACAAAGAAAGGGACATGGGTTAAAGTTATTCAAATATATGTTACAGGTATTAAAGTATTGATGGTAAACACAAAACATTTTACGCCACACTTACATGGCCCGCCAGTGAAACGCTTTGTTGCAATTCATAATATGATGTATGTATGACAAAAGCTACCATAATCTAATTCCTCAATTTTAGGAATATTTTGAAATTTTTCATACCAAACATTTCTGTATGTAGTATGTTCATTGTGAAGTTAAGTAATGCCTCGATCAACTTCTACTACTCTTACAAAATAATTCAATATATACTCGGTAATCCATAAAAACTGAGATATCTAAACGTTTTGCACAGAATCATTTAATCTTTATAATTATATCGTTTTGCTGTTATTAATATATATTGCTTTCGTTGAATATCGTTGTTGTTCAAAAACGTTTAGTCAGCATGTGGCCAAGGACACACTCAGCTGTTTTATAATTAGATTGATATAAGAAATGCAAATTGGTTTCAAAGGTTTAGGTTTGTACTCAATGATAGATTTTTATCAAAATGTCAATATTTGTTATTTCAGACTGAGAGTGTTGAACCATCCCATCTTGCTATTGATAAACCTTCAACAAAGTTCATATCATTTCTTCGCAAACATTTCAATTTATGGGCAACTATTCCACAGGTTTGCTACAAAATTATAAATTGCTCACTGCAAAATATACCGTAATTGTGTCGCAATCACAACTGATACATTAATTTTGACAACTCATTGCCAACATTTTCAGAAGTCTGCCTATGTGCTATTCAATGCAGGTCTTTTTTGAATGAGAAGTTCAATTTTTTTCTGCCCTCGATAGACTCAAAACTGTATAAAACAAAACTCCTCACATAGTTTCAATGCCTCCTTAATTTTTGTGACTAGCAGTTCTAGCATCTTAATATTTCACTGCAACTTCAATCAATTAGAGATTAAAATATTACTTTCTTGCAACTCTTCATATTGTATAAAGACAAAATGGCATTGTTGGCGTAATTTTATTTTGTGTGTGATTGTTTTTACCAGTTGGAAAAATAAACCTGTCTGAGGGCTGCGTTGTAACTTTTTGAGATTTACAGAACAAGTGAGATAGGATATTAAATTTCAAAGATTGTGAATTCCTTGAGTTGAACTATTTTATTATTCACAATTCTCAGTTCAGATTAAATTTGTTTTGCAGGTTAATAACTTTGTAGTGTTTGATGGATTTTTCAAAAATCGAAAAGATAAACGGAGGAATGGAAGAAAAAGTTCCAATCATCATCAAGAATTTGAAGACAGTTTTAGACCTTTATCAAGAGCTTTCAGTGAGGATGTCATAAAACGTAACAGGTAAAAGACTAATGTGAATGAATTACTTGAATAAACAATGTACAGAATAAATTTTGGCGCTGTGTACCAATATGGAGGTGACTAATTTTGTCCACCTATTTTACATCAAGTTTTGTAAAGGGACTAAAATCTATAGGCAGGGGGATATTCACTTGTAGCTAACACAGTCAGTCCTCGAACTCTAATAGAACTAAAATGAGAAAAATTGGAATAAAGTTATGACTTAACCCCAACCTGGTACACTTACTATGGGAGTACCTAAATTTCCACATTCACTATGCCATGTTCAAACTTGCTATTTCTATGGGCAAGGTTTGAAGAAGGCTAGCTGTTATAGTTTCATTAAACTGATTCAAAATTGGCACCCCCTATTTTTACAGATCATGGAAAATAAGAATATCTGTTTTGCATCTTAAATTATCATATTCTCATTTGACCCTTATTCATGTCTTTCACTTCGAATAAGGCCCTGTAAAAGTATCCGATAATATGTGAGTAGATACTATTTTTGAATAGGCCAGAATCTTTTTAGTTCTGCGTCGTCTACCCAATATATTACACTCCCTTATGAGATTTGAATCTGGGATGTGTAACCTGTGATGCCATGCAGTTATAATTCTAACGCCAGTGCAAACATGAAAGATGCTGAGGTAATAAGAGAGATTATGATTACAATCATGCAATGGCTTGGTGTTAAGTACGGTACATAAATATCCGTTAATAATCATTACAGGAGAAATTATTCATGTAATGATAGCTTGAATGGCATTCGTCCCATGTCTGGATCAACACTCAATGGATCTGGAGGTATGATATTATTTTATCTGGTGTTAACATGTATGTGTTTTGTTATCTTCCTTTGATGCAAATTTTACATTCTAGATCGCCCAAACTTTCAAAACTCTGGTCAAGGTGCAAGAGCGAATATGTTCAGCAGGTGAGTCTTATTCACTTCTTTGTGAAGATGCAGAAATCATTACCAACATAATATTTAAAGACTGCTCACTGCTGTAGAGTTCATATTATTATTAAACTGTGTGTTTGTTTTTCCATCAAAATTTCATTCCTTGACTTTTTTTATGATTGCATCATTTAAAAGGTGTATGACGATACTGCTGGGTCTAAAAGTGAACGTAAAATGCTAAAACAACGTTTTAAATACTTGAAAGTTTAAAAAACAACAAACAAATGATCAAATTATATATGTATGAGAAATTTATTTAGGCACATTTTTATCTTGATAGGTTTTTCTCTTAGAGTGGGTCCTCTCAATGATGATAAAGCATTCAACTCCATAAAATAAGGAATTTCTTTTGATTCTGTCACTGTTTACTGTAAAACTGCATAGCAAAATCATATTGAGTGTTATTTGTCATCTTCAATAGCAAAAACAAAGTTTAAATCAGTGGTTCCCAAACTTTTTTGACCATCGCCCCCCTAAAGTAGTTTATACAACTTCATCGCCCCCCTCCACTACCAAAAAAATATAAAGTCAGAAACGAATATATTACATACCAAATAAGAAGACAAATCATAGTTTATAGTGTTTTTTAATGAGATAGAAGATGAGCTTGGTGTTC
Source organism: Styela clava (assembly GCF_964204865.1). Classification (NCBI taxonomy): domain Eukaryota; kingdom Metazoa; phylum Chordata; class Ascidiacea; order Stolidobranchia; family Styelidae; genus Styela; species Styela clava. Next base: position 23,636,209 of record NC_135254.1, read on the forward strand.
TTCAGCGAGTTTTTTATTATATCTAAAATTACCCCGTTTACTGATGGAAAGGTGATTTCGTTGTTTTAATAGCAATAGTAGCACGGCTGAAAACACCGTATAATAGGTCGGAAATGAAAGAATCCAGGGTTCTACCTCCTCAAAAACCGCCGTGTACTCTTGCCTTATAGCATTTCACTTCCTAAATTCACCCCATTCCACATTAAAAAAAGAAAAAAAGTTAATTTTCCCAAAGTTATAATAATTCGTACATCTCATTCATTCGTACAGCCTGATGACCTGCACCAAAATACTTCGGGAAAGTTCATCCCCGATTCCTCATCCTATCACGGCCTCCAGTCCGATCACCAGTCCATAATTAACCAGCCATTTGCTTTTGGATCCATGGACTCGGATGGGGAAGAAGCCGTGAATGACTATCGGCTAGGGCCAAGGGGTCGGCAAATTTTATGTCGCTCGCAGGACAAAATTTAGGATTGCTAGTCTTTTGCGGGTCGCATATATTCAGCGAGCGAAAACTGCGACAATTCGTGAACATAACTTAGTCGTCTTATTGAAAAAATATCACAATGACATTTAATGTGACACTGTCTTGTTGCTGCATCACACTGGATAGCTTTACGACGCCAAGATTGAAACATTTTCTAAATGGGCATCACCAAACCCACTTCTTTGCTTGTTCTTTATAATGTTCATTTTCAAAAATAATGGTTTGCACAAATATGTACTTCCAAACATCGAAGTGAATATTTTCGCATGATTTGTGAAATTTTGATAAATATTTTCTTTAAGACGATACATTCTTACAAAAATTAAGCAGTGATGAATCTCCCGAATAGAATATGAATTTTATTTCCTTAGTGCTTTGCAATATATTCGAATATTTACTGCGCCATTGAACCCCTGCACTCAGCATCAACTTTTCTGCGTGTTTCCATTTGTCTAATTACAATTAAATTGTAGGCTCGTTGAACGAGTCGCTGTTCACTAAATTGTTGTGATATAGTATAATTAAGGCTAGACGTGTCTCACGATAAATTCTGTTACGTAAAAAAATGTAATTTACTCCTCGAGCGTAGATTATAAATAAAAAAATTTCATCGCCGAAACCGCCGTTTGAATATTTCCCCGGGCATAGACTTCCATGTTTACTTCGTGACATTGGCCAATCAGCAAGAAGCAAAAAACGTAACAATTCCCCCTTTCGCATCCGCTCAGACACTCTCACTCAGACAGATTTTTAGATGTGGTCGTGAACACTACCTCATTTTTGCGTTTTGAATTATATTCGTTAGTTTTTAGTTGTTTTTCGGAAATTTAAATATAAATCAAATAGGCCAATGATTACTTTGTCTTTCTATGAGTTTCAGTTTAAATACAGCAATCAAAAATTAGTGTAAAAATAGCTGTGATAGACTAGGCTAAAATTCTTTATCGGTACTTTTAAAAAACAAATTGTTAAATGGTGTGTATTAGAATGATAGTTTGAAACAAATACCCCATTTTACAGGCAACAACTCGCAAAACCACTCTTAAAATAAGCACCGAAAATTTTAAAATGGTAAAGTATGGGAAAAATTTTCCGCGGCCAAAGGTCGGGGAAAGGTCCATTCAGTGAATCGTCCCGGGCCAGATTATTTTACTCCGGCCGTATTTTGCCGACCACTGGGATACGCAAACTACCGTACCTTTCTGCGAAGACGAGACCAGAAATCCTTTCGCGTGTGAATATCACCCACATGATTCAAGCCTGCGAATGCACACAGAGTACAGAATTAAATGCGCCGAACATAAAACAGGTTTCGCGAAATCGCCCCCCTATCGCCCCCTTAGACTTTTTCGCCCCCCTCTGTATCGTTTTCGCCCAATGGGGGGGGATATCGCCCACTTTGGGAATCACTGGTTTAAATCATCCATTTTTCATCATTCCCCTGATTTTAAATTACAGTTATGTCTAAAAATAGTTTTGTCAGCCACTACTGTTGTGAATTTCAGATTTGCAATGGATGAGAATTCATATGTTCCATCTCCTCCTCAGAACAGAAGAAGAAGTCTAAGATCACAACAGAATGATGAAATCATTACCAATCCATATAGACGGATTACGAATACTGCTTGTAAGTTCGTTATTCTCGGATTTGTTAGTTTTGTTTGTCAATTGAATTAGATAATATACATTGGTTCTTTTTGTTTGGATTTATTTATCTCAGAAGCTTTATTCAGAAAGGTGTTATTGTTTGTTTGTAATATATTTAAGACCTATTTTTATGTGTTTGTTACAAAATTTCATCTTTTTGTCCTGCACAAAGGGTTTGCGTAATGAGGCATATACAACTTATATTGTTTATGTGGTGACTTCACACAATATAAGTCACAGACCATGGTTTCCCAAGCTTTCTACAACCACTGCCCCCTGAACAACTCATAAACCAACAAACCTCAAAAACATGAATATCCTGTCCCAGTCAGCTAGCATGGGTAGGCTGTAATTTATGACATCTCATCTGACCATATCATTTGTTTATGAAACTTCTTCATATAATATGAAGCTGTCTAAAGGAAAGTAATAGATTGGTAGCTGAGGGTAACTTCGAAAAGCCCAAATTTTGATCACAAAAAGTTTGGTATATGCAAGCCTTCTTTAATTGTCTGTTGAGATTGCCTGGTGGACTTGATTGATGCTCTCTGAGTGTTTCGAAGATTTTTCTTGAATTCCTGCAATTTTTTCTGAGAATCACCAGTTTATACAATCTAAGGTACCAGGTCTATAGAATCCAGAAGACTAAGACTAACCAGCCAGTGCTGTCTGTTGGGTACTCCCGAAGTATTCGTACCAGGTTGGGGTTAGGCGATAATTTTATTCCGATTTTCCTTGTTTTAGTTCTATTACGAGCTAGGGGACTGTCAGTGAATATCCCCCTGTCCATAGGCTTCAGTCCCTTTACACAAATTGATGCAAAATAGGCGAACAAAATTAGTTATTGGTACCCATACTTCAGGAGCGTCGTCTGTTGTAGGCTACTTTCTATGTTGTATTACAGCCATTGGTGAAGATTGATTCAAATTATGATTGTTTTTTCAAATTAAGTAAAATAAGTAAAACATCTGTCTTATACATTGTATATACATATAGCCAGGAATCGGGAATTGATAAATGAAGAACCAATGAAATCAAAAGAACATGTTACTGAAACCTCACCATTTCAAGAGTTGCAAAATGGCACAAAATCAGAAATCAAAGTGAGTCACAATAATTTGAATTATTTTTATGTACTATGCCTCAGTGAAGTTAGCATTGAGAGTGGTATTCCCTGAGTTTGAGCTCTGAAGAAAATCTATCATGTCACCAATCTTGTCTTTCTAGATTTGGCTGTAACAGCCTTCGCTGGGTGGTTTCGGTGAGCACTTTTTTAAGAAAATTTGCTCAAAGCAAGGTCACAAACATTCACTCAGAGGTACAGGAGACTGACCTGGACGAAATTCATCCGGGATTTCTGCCAGCATTATAATTCAGCCTGTGTCGGGGATAATCTTTTTTTATATGGCGCTTAGTCACGCCTTTCGCTCAAAACAATATACTATTTGAGCAGCCACTGATATCCAATGAATATGTAGGAGCTAGCATTTTTTGGAAGGGCCAGAATATTTCTGATTCACATTGACTACCCAATTTATTATACCTTGGGTGAGGTGATGGACATAGGATTGACCTATAAGACTAAGGTTTTTTATGAGTTCAATGAGACCTGTCGTTTATCATCTCAAAAATGGTTTCGTGTTCCTTCTCCACTCTGCATTGAGAATGATTGAGTTGTTTTCTCCTACTCTGCCCTACTGAACTGCTAAGAGACAATAGTCCTTCATTTGATTGAAATCTGTTGCATCTGTTTACACAGAGATAGTTGTGATAATCTTGCCCTAGAGTCAAGTACGGGCGAAGGCATGAAGCCAAATCATTTCACTGGACAATTCTATGAAACTGTTGATTAGTCTTCTTTTCTGGTTCTGCTTTTGCATCAACGGTCTTTATAATTTAATCTATTTAGAACCAGATCTCAGTAGAACCTGACAAGCAGCAGGAGATATCACAAGTTTGCAACAAGGATGAAAAAACTAGAAGCAACATAACCTCAATGAGGAAAGATTTGTTTCAAGCAAAATCAGGCTACAATTCTTTGAGGAATCCTCTGTATAACAAGCCTTCTGATATGATTCTTGAACTGAAACGTAAGGATAAACAACATTCACAATATAACTCAAACAGAGCGGTGCAAGATCAACGATCGTCATTGTTCGGAAGTTCTTGGAATGTTTTCGGTGTTCCTACACCGCTTAGACAGAAATGGAATAACCAGCACCAGTAGCCCTCAACCCAATCTTTTAATGCCTGAAATTTTTTCCAATGCAGAAAAGTTACAGAATTGTGACTGAAAGGGTCCTAATATTATTCTTTTAGAAATCTTTACTTCAAGCAATAAACTAGCTTACTCTTAATTTTCGTAGAATCACACCAGATGGTACTTTATCACTTTTTCTTCAAATGGACATTTTTTTTTATTTTCATTACCTCCCGAAAATGCTGTGAATTTTCAGGTGATCCCAAGTTTAACAAGTAAACCTAAATTTGTATACAACTGTCAGGTACTGTGGCATCATTTACTGTGAACTTTCTAGTAAAAATATTTATATCGTACTTGAAATGATTCTCATTTTACTTTTCACCATAGAAACTTAGCTTAGTTATTATTACTTTAAGGCGACTAGTGACTTTTGCAAACTTTTTTTATGAAAGAAATGTTAATATATAATGCAATAATACACGTTTATATTTTGTTGAATAGTAATGTTTTTTTTTGTATTTGGAAATCTTAACTTCGAAGAGCAGAGATAATCCTGTAGATATATATGGGTCGTTCGGTCGGAAGCTTTTGGCCCACATATTACATCCATGGCGTGGAGTATATCCAGTGGTGGGGTGGGATTCAGCCGGTTCACACTGGTTCTATAGAACCGTCTCACGGAATTTTATGAGATCAGCGAACCGGTAAGCATTACTGGTTACTGTCAATGGATTTTTGCATCTTATCTGACACCCCGATTCTTGAGATCAAGTAGCTCACATGTTTTTTTTTCAAAATGTGAAATGATCAAGTTTGCACGTAACAGTTATACATTGTGTTAAGTGGAGTATACACCTTCAGGTTTTTAAGTTGATTATCTACACTATATAATATATACAGCAATATAGACAATACACAACATCATCAAAATCTTTGATGTTAATTTTGACATAATGATGCTTACTTAACGATGATTTCGAAATGTTAATTAGGAGGTAGTTGAAAATAATCAGTTTATCTTCTAAAAAATATGACGTTTTGTAACAGAACCAGCTGAAAAAGATGACTTTTGTGATGGTACCGGCTTACAAAAAATTTGAATCCGACCACTGCTAATAACGCTTTTGGTTGACGCGGCATCGAGATTTCGTGGTAATTCTTCGGCAGTGTAAATTAGTTCAATTCGAGTTATATCGTTTGTATACTTAACCTCCTCACTTGTCGAGTCCACTAAAATAGCATGCGGCATAGACTCGTAGCCGATAACGTTGTTTTCAAAAATCGGTTGGTTAATATTACACAGAACGTGCGTGAAACATCTTTGCAGCGTTGGATATCATAATTGCTGATTGTAATAGCACATCTCTACAGATAAGGTAATGTCTACATTCAAATATTTTGGATATGCCAGTAACTTGGCAGATTACAAAGTAGGATTGGAATGTAAATCTTGTCGATTAGAAAGCATAGCGCGACTTGATGGCTTTACTTTGAGTTTTGGCGAGTATTGTCCGGATTGGTGTGGGGGTTCTGCCACATTAAGAATGGAGACAGGATCTGAGGTTTGGGGAGCAGTCTGGGTTATTGACAACTCGGAGATGGATATTTTGGATGAGCAAGAACATGTTACCAGTGGCCAATACAAAGCGGTAATCATCGAAGTTGTCGGCAAGGATGATCGAATTATACAATGTCGGGCATACGAACAGATAGACAAGCAGGGCGAACCAAGTAAACCGTCTCCGCAGTATTTAGCCGTGATTTTGGATGGAGCGAGAAAATGTGGATTGCCAAATGGATATATTGCTAAACTTGAAGCTGTTGAAACAAATGGTAACAGCGAAATAACGGAACTCATGGTTGCAATCAGCGAACGACGCAAAGCATTTGGCCTTCTCAGTCCATTATTTTAAAAACAAATGAAAGATATAATAACGTTTTTTTCTTTGAATCCACTCACGATATATACTGTACATTTTAAACACTTACTCTTTAAAGTCTGTGCATGATTTGAAAATGGATGGTTACTGTAGTTCGGCAGAATCGGGCCTTAAACATTGTTTTGGGACATTAAGTTTTTTTTATTGTTTAGATACAATGTCGATGACATAAATAATGATACCCAGGTGGGTGTGGAGTATATTATGTTGAGCAATTTTTTTTAAATGGATTTCAAGTATTCGTACCAAGATGACACACAACCTGAATCCTAAACTGGTACACATGCAATGTTGAGGTTGTGCGCCATCTTGGTATGAATACTTCGAGAGCACTTTTTCGTTAAAAACAATTATTTCATAATTACATGGGTTAGTTTTGAATACATAGTAACATTGCATCTCCTTACAATGTCAGAAATTCAATTTTAGTAGAATAAATGGTAGCTTATTTCACTAATATAAGCTAAGCTCTGCCGCGTCATGTTATTCATCATTTTTCTTTGTTGTTCCTGTGCTCATTTGAGCATGACATTAATACGCGCAAATGATTTATCCAATTCTATTCGCTTGACTGATTCTCTCGTTTTGTTTATTTCATTTCATGTTATTCGACTGCTCGCTTTACTGATTCTCTCGTTTTGATTTGTATTTCCCAAATTGTATTCACTCTATTTTCAAAAATTATTTATTTCATGTTATTGACGTCTTCTGCTTATCTTAGCAAACACGGTGTCGCTGACACGATGACTTTATTAGTCTCTCGCGGTTCCTCGTCAATTGCGCAAATATTGTATTCCAGTATATTTTAATTGATGTTTTGTTATATATTTTGATCAATTTTGTTTGTACAATATTTCATGCACGACGAAAATAAAAATCTGAATCTGAATCTGAATCAGATCCATCGACAGCATCTAGCCACTTTCTTTTGCGCTCGTCAAACTACATTTGTGTTGCTGCGGGCATTTCGTTTTCCTGCTTAAAGCTTAGGGACTTGGGAAATATTTTATTAGTTGAAATGGATTGGAATATTCGACCTCGTCTTTCACTCCGAACAAGGCCATGTAAAACCATCCACTGGTATCTAACGATGTGTAACGTGTTTTCTTTTGGAGGAACCGGAACCTTTCAGGTGTGTAGCATTGACTTTGGCCAAATTAATATATCCTTGTGGAGATAAAAGGTATGCTTATGCGAAACCGAGATGTGCACATGTTACGCCAACATAGTTGAGTCAAACATTTTGATCACTAGTAAGTACATCACACCCATTTTCCTGCGTGCTTTGTTTGTACGTAGTAACGCGCACATTATTGCGAGCATGCATCAAATTGCACTTGTTTATTGAGCTATAGGTTTTTGACGAGCTTTTGTGTATGATTTCGTTCAATAGAATTTGTATGCTGTTTTAAAGAATACTAGATTCAGCTTTTTTATTCATTCAAACCGCGTGTTGGAAGTAAGTTTTGTAATACTGCGTGTTGGTTTTTAAATGGTTTATTTATATCCATCAATTGACATCCTTAAATCGGTGATGCCAGTAAATCTTTAATACAAAAAAAAAACAGTATCATATGATAGGTGGGGGATGGATACTCATATTATCTGCTCCATCGCGTGCCTCTTACCAGTTTACATGAGTGCCAATTGGTATTGGATTGGCAATTGGTAGTTTTTCAAGTGTGTAGATAGGTATAATCTTTTCCACGCTGTTGAGATGGGAATGCGCGAATATATCTGAGAATCGCTAATATTGGTTTGCAATGCGATGGAATCCCATCTTGGCATTTCTGCCTCTCGCAATTGCTGTTTATATTTATCGGAGAAGTTCTGTGGCGTGGTTATCAAATGAAGAACACATGGGAGTATTTTTTCCACTTCTCTACTACTCTCAAACCTTGACATTTTGTCAAACCTTTTTTCCATTCAATCTTTTTTTTGAAACATCCCCACCAACCACAATTAGTTCTGTCATTAAACTTCCGAAACAAACAGATAAAATCATCAACAGATGCATATCACCAAGTCCTAAGTAGATATTGCTAAATTGATCTTTATGTTACCATTTTTCATGTAATGCTTTTTGGTAAACCTGTTATCTATCGTAAATACAGCACATTTGGCTATGTTGTAGTGTAACTTTTTTGGCCTCACATTTTTGATATTTGTATTCAGATCTCTTGGCCTTGGGGCTTTGTCAAACAAAGTTACATATATATAAAATATTGGTTGTAAGTTGCAAAACATGATCATGCTGTTGGAATAACTCGCATTTTATCACCTGTATGTATATCATTCATTGTCGAGAATCATAACGAAATCATAAAATCTAAAACCCGTTTTCGTGAATTTTTTGTTGTAGCTGAATTCGAGGGACAGCATGACAACAGGCACGAGAAGAACGGTAGCCTCTTATAGTTTATGACAGGGTTTCCTAAAAGGGGACCCCGGCCTCCTTGGAGGCCACTGATAGGTTATCTGGGAGCACGAACAAACAGATGGAAATGCGAATATATAATTACAATGTATTTTTATAGAAAAGAAGAAGCAAAAGTGTTGAAAGTCTTCGGTAGTTTGAATAGCATTGGCATTGAACATAAGAATGAACTACATACTTTCCCAGGGATATACTATAAAATGTAGCAATTTCTCATTCTTGTTCTCGTGATAGCATTATCTTTCACTGCATCGTCGTGATCATCCCGCTGCATAACAATCCTTGCTAGCAAATAATTGACTCTTCTCCACCGGGTGTATATCCACTTGAACCACTGCCGACTGCATTAGCAGGCTTGTATTGTTTATTGAAACAAAAAGCAGGTATTTTGAAATAGTACTCTTTATTTTACGCGTATGTTTCAACAGTATTTCCATATATATGGGTCGCCACCCAAAGCTGGGTTCAAAAAATACCTAAAAGTTATTGATTTTTATTTCCTAGTAAATTTGGTGCCCCCGTAGTTTGTGCACCAAGATGGCACAACCTGAACATAGTACTGTAACAGGTTAGGTTTCAAGTTGTGCGCCATTGTTGCCAAATTGCTCAAGGCTGCAAACTCCACACCCATGTAGAAATGATGGGCAATAACCCCAAGATGAATAATCACAAATAAAAAACTTTATGTCTGAAAACAAGGTTGGGCCCAAAAAGGCCCCTTATCTGCCGGACTATTGTGGATATCTTCGAAAAATTCAATGCTAATAGTATGAGCTAAATGAGTCACTCGAAACGAGGTCATATTGAAGACTCGTGGCCACCACGCCCAAAAGTTGGTCAGCATTATATGTATGTATCGAAGGCTATAATTGTATTCTCATTTTTATCTGTACCTGTTTTTATTTCAGTTCGATACAAGCTTTGTAATATATGGACATTCGGCTACCTAATGCTGAGTGATGATTATCTACCGCTGATGAGGTAGATTGGACCAATTCATATAAGAAAGCCAAATAGTATAGAATAGAGGGGAGAAATGCGCAAAAGTTAGGGGCAGATACCCACAGACCTTAATACCACAAAACAAAATACTTGGCCGTATGAAGATTTAAATTTATTTTGTTTATTGCCTCAATTAGTAAATTAAAGTACAAGCAGTTCATTCCTAGGAAATGAATATTTCATCTTTTGTTTACGAAACTATTCTATCCAACATCCTCATGACTGCTTTGATCTGCTCGCCATTGGCTGTTGCTGTAAATGAAAATATAGCAGTGCTTGAACACTGGTACATAAGAAAGGACACAATATTGATTTAGCCTATTTCGCGAACACTGAAATGTTTCTTGAATATATTTAATGTATATATATAAGATACGAAATTGAAACAAAAACTTACCATAATACTCGCTGGTGAATCCCCACCTGCGCAAAAAATACCATGAATTATTTTGTTGTGCGGGTATCAGGCGTGAAGAAACCCACAAACTATCTGAGCCAATTTTTAAGTTTTAAAACACTCTACAGTCATAGTGCCACAAAAATGTCGTCTACAGAAAAATTGTGTTGTTATGGTGCAACGGTGGGCAAACCGCGACTCGCCGGAGTTTTATACAGCTCTTCTCGCTAGCAATAATTATATATTATCCAAATTTAACTAAGAGAAACTGTATCGTAACAGTTTTAATTCATTAAGCGGTTGAAGAAGCGTTCAACAATGATTAAGAAAAATTATGTTTTAGTATGAAAAGCGTAGAGTGGAATTTAATTTAAATCAGTCAAACGACAAATCTTACATCCCAGCGATCAAATGTTTGTTGCTGCGTTGGCGGTTTGTTGTAGCTTTTTTGCGGTTAGTCTCCGCACTGCATTGTCTACATATCACCAAGACTTACAAACTTCCAGATAAGATGGAAACACACCAGTCAACTACTTCTGATATGTCCTCGCAATATATACTTTACAATATTGTTATCATATTATTATTAGTTTGAAAAATTATGCGGCTCTTATACTAAAAAAAATTGCGTACCCCTGTTATAGTGCTTCGTTAAAATATTTTTTGGGGTCATTTCGTTGGTTGTATTGAAAATACAGGTAGATGATCGAAAAGGCAAATTTTGTAACTATAAATAAGTTGATCACTTTTTATATAAATGAAATTAAATAAAATTCTGCCACATTTTTTAAATGAAGTTTCAACTCATCTTAGCAGTTATTAATATGCTTCTAAAACCAATTTGCATAAACCAAATACAATAGCATACCAGTCCCAGCAACCCTGAGGATTTGTAATAAGATTCACTGATGTTCTCGGATAGAGTATGATAATGTTATTCAGAGCTGCAACTTCGTTATAACCCGCATCGTTAGCAAATGCTTCGGCTACGCTGTCGCTTGTCTTACATCCATGGAAAGCTACGTGCACGCGGCAACCTACAACATATTTAAGAGATCAAATTAGAGCGTTTTCAGATCATGTCATATTGTATTTTTTGAACTTTTCGTTATTTTACTTTGTACTCCAAAAAGGAACTTCTGTTAGTTTTTTTGTAACTAGTATCATACGCTAAATATACTACTACTACGTCCCCTCAAAACAGCATGGGCATTGATGTGACTTTCTGGGAGCGCCAGAGGGACATAGCTAATAAAAATATAATAGCCTTTATTTATAAACATAGTCTTTCCTGAGGCATATAGAATTTTTGTATGGTTAAATAGTTTTATAAGAAACATGATATATTCAAGAGAGACATGGCATATTGAGGGCGCTATAATATAAGATGACCGCTCACTTGTGGTTCCACTACTGCAGGACGTTGGCACAAATACCAGCCCGGTCTCATCCATAACAATATCTTTCGGATTTGATGAATCCACAAAATCAGCTTGACTAAATTCTAGCAACTGTCCCTTCGGCAAATCATTGCTCTCATAATCCGGCATCTATAAGTCAATAACTATACATATATATTAGCATATTAAAATTATATCCATAAACAATTAGGTAAATCCCTACTGCCCGGGTATCGACGAAGCCCCGCGGATTTTCTATCTTTGTTGACTTGCTCGATATCTTGTGGCACATAGGTACATAAGGAGCTTAATATTGCAGAGTAAAATTATAACACTTTTAACAATTACGATCTAACATAATAACATTACGAACATTTTTAACTAATTTTTTTTTTCCGAATCATGATAACAAATTAATGGACGTGAAATGCGGTTTTATTATCTGTGTCGTTAATTTGCCTTACTCAAAGTCAACCTGGCAAAATATAACTATTACCTGCAAGTTCCCGCCATAAATATGATTGAGAATATGATATGCCGCTGCAAATCCGCAATTATTTATATCATTGGTGTTTCTGAAGCCACAGAGTCCTCCTTTGTTCATTGTCGGCTTAACATAATTTATTGTGCAATAAGAAAATTATTTTGGTTGTCATTCTGTCATTCGGATATTGGCTCGATGGTGTGACGCATCGTGCTAAGCGAAAAGAATACGCTGGTCACCGCACCGCCGTAGGGTGGTTCCGTAAGCCCTGATTGGTTGGGACTTCCTCCACCAATCCAGTCCATGTATCTGGAAACAAATGACTGGATAACTAATCCCATACCATACCCGACATGGACTGGTAACCGGGCGAGAGGCCGTGGTTCACCATATATGATCAAGTCGTCTCATTAGATTTCCTTACCCATAGGGATAAATGTGTCAATCCCATCCTATCTCAAGAAGCATTGTACAGGCTGTAGAGCAGCAAAACGACAAATATGTGCGGCTTTTGAAAATATACTCAATTCGACAAAATACCCTACCTCTATTCATTTTAAAACAAAATGCAACAAAATAGTTTTATAAGACGTAAATTGTCATTTCTGTAGCTGATAAGTCAATTATTTTGTTGGAAAATCGGAAAACAAAAACACGAGTTTCAAACTGAATCCGACCGGTAGAGTAGGCTTGAATAGACATAAATTGCATTAATTTCCGGTTTGTAAACAGTTGAATAAAATAGTATATACTCACAAATCCGTTCTGTGATGCAACATCGTATTCTGTTTTAATATTTGAAGGATTCACATAACTGAGATAAAATTCTTCTGCTTTTTCAACCACCCCTCAAGAAAAATAAAAGCTTGTAAGGCAATATTCATGTACTAAGTTTACCACAAGTTGTTTTATTCCTAAATATGTGAATCGAGGGTCTCAAAAATGCGTCATGGAATGCAAGGTGGGGCAAAAGTAGACTAATAGTTATTAATCAATATAAATATATATATATATATTTAAATCCTATGATATTATACTAACAATTAAAAACTTGGAATGCTTTACATTTGTCAAACCATATTTTATTTGATTCGCGCTAACGCTCAGGTTAGACACTACTTGTGTGTATGATTGCCTACCTTTTAAAACTGTTGTGTCTTCTGTGCCGCTGTAAAGGTATACTTTGTCGTTATTTAAGTTGGATAAATCTGGAACCGCACCACTTATGACGTAGTCCTGTGCATCAGATTTCAAAGTCGCCACATTTATACCCATCGGCATCGTCATGCAATAGGTTGTCGCCAATGTTAGACTGTTTCTCGCACAATAATAAGGACCTAGAATATGAGAGTCATAGTTCCATTTCCAATCATCATTTTTGAGTAAAAAAGATCAAAAAGAAGTAAGCAGTAGACAGAATATATATAGTGAAAAATATATATATATGAAAAAAAAAAATGTTTGGTTATCAATGGTTAGAACGACTGACTACAGCCCCACTCATCAAAGTAAACTCATTTTTTTGTTCAGTACTGAGATGGGTGTTTCGCAGTCAGCATATTTTTCAATTAGCGATGGGTTTTGTGAAGCTCTGTGTTAGATATAAGAGACAAATTATATATAATATATATATGAAATTCGAACCACCACACGCAACGAAACAATTGAGCTCGTATACCTCCTGCTATTGCCCCGGCTCCCATTATATTATCGGATTCAGCAACATGCATTTGAATTGCCATATATCCACCCGAAGACAATCCACTTACTGAAATCGCATTTTTATCCGCTTTGTATGATCCTTAAAATATAGCAATGTTTGGTTATATCACGTGAATGGTTGGGCCCCGTTTGACGTTACTTAGTGAATTCAGCTCCCTACTAGATAAAAGCCTGAATCAGTAAAACGTCCGCATTTAACAAAATAGCCCACAAAAAATCGTGTAAAATTTATTTGAGTTTGATGTCGTTCAAAAAAAAGTCTGTTTAAATGTATCACGCCTGTTCATTCGGAGGTCAGAACTTAAAATTAGAACTGAAATTACAGTGTATCCTGCTGATGTATAGTTTTGGTTTGACTAACCATTTTTTTTTGTTTCTTTGGTATGTGTGGTAAACAAAATTAAACCATTTTACCCAAAACTCCATCCTCAATAGAAGACCCTGGCTTTGTTGTTGTTTTCGGTTCAGTAACTAAAAATAAATGAAAAAATATGTTTAATAATTATAATCAACAAGAACATCTAAACCAACCTTCTAAATCTAGCCCATATTTACAAACCAATATTTGAAACTAGCTTTTTTAGTTATCATACTGAAACGTTCGCTATGATAAAATAAGCCGGAGACTAACTTTTGATAGTTGATGCGTCTGTTGGTACTACGTCAGGAGTTGTTGTAATCATTGTAGGTGCTGACGATGACGTCATAGCTGTTGAACCCGATGTCAGTCTTTTTACCATGTTCATTATTGCTACTACTTGTTTGCCATTGTGGTACGCTGCAAAATTATGAAGTTGAAAAAAAGGTATAAAAACCAGGGATGGGGTTTTACTACTACACTTAGGTATATATATATAAATATATAATAGGTTGAACTTTGAATTTTAAACGGCATTTCAACAAAACTGAATTCAATTTATTCAAAATACTGAGACAATTCATCATTGTTTTTAAACATAGTTTAGTCAGAGCTTCGAGGTATTACTAACAGTTGGAACTATAAAATCGCATCGCATGATCCATCTAGCAACCTACCGTAGTTTGAGTCGGTGTATCCCCAACTGCAATAAAAAAAAACACATGACAAAAAGATATGAATAGCTCATGTTTACATAATATATTACGTGCAGATATGCTACCTTTTTAAATGATTGATCCTATATGTAACGGAATTATCAGATCGAAAAAGCTCATTAAATTACTATTTCGGGTATTTTTTAAAGAATTATGGAAAAATAATTTAGATTTGACTAGATTTAAAATTGAAACATCACGAGTTTTAATTAAACATTATTGGATACGTTTCAACTATCTTTGATATTGTACGATATGGCACGTTTCAGGCGACAATCAAATTCAGTAAATCTGGAATGATGCAAGACCAAAACAGTGAAATTGGAATTGCAGACCGTATAATTATTCAGTTATACTTGAAGAAAATTATTCTTAAACGCTCTAAACTCTAATTTAACAATATGTATCAATATACATGCGTGATAAAACATAAGAAAAATCGATAGGTTTGTGTTTTAACTTACAAGTCCCAACACCCATTGGGGTTGGAGATGGGAATGACTGACGCTTGAGGATATATAACAATAATATTATTCAATGCCGAAACCTCATTATAACCAGTCTGCATAACATAAGAATCTCCGATGAAGCTATCCCCTTGTTTACATCCATGTATAGAAACATGTAGACGGCATGCTGGAAAATTCAGAACGTTCAAAATAACCTATATATATATATATATCACCCATTAGCCTACATCACTCAACAACTCAAGCTTTTAATACAAAGGAAGTTAGGTTCCATTTAAATGACGGTGACAATTTTGGTATTACATACTATTGAACTGTTAAGGTCGAATTTTCAGTATTCTCATAGTTATAGGCAATAATAAACAAACATGAGATTTCTAGACACCTAGACAACGTGCTGATATAGTCGATACCATATTGCCTTGGTATCGAAGAACGCAGTTTCAATCTTGTTACAGCTGTACAGTTGGAAAATTTGCCTTGCATTATAATTAGATAACAAAATTACAATACATTCTGTTGCTCCAGCGCAGGAATCTGGCACAAAAATATATCCTTTGGAATCCATTCCAATCGATGACGGATTTAGAGTATCTATGAATTCAGATTGGTCAAATGCCAAAACCGTGCCTCGCGGAGCAGGAGCTGTCAACGAATAACTGGGAACCTAAATAATAAAGTCTATTTGTAATACTTCATTTCAAATAGTTGTTTATTGGCTACTGAAATGAGCTCTTGTGAACATTACTCAATACTACGTTCCTAGATTGGCTGATAGAGTAATCTAATCATTTCTCGAGTTATATGTCTGCTGATCAATTACCATAACCCTGTTTTGCTATCTTGTCCTTCTTGATGTTGCCCACGTGTGTGAGTGTTGGAAGACAAAAAGAATCATTGGCTACATTTAGTTCAAACTGATTATGAGGTCGGAGAATTTGTGATTGGACCCCGATTTGTCTTATTGTAACGTATTTCTATGATTCAGGTACCTCGAGGTTTCCGCCGTATATGTGATTAAGAAGATGATAAGCAGAATCGTAATCACAGTCATTTATGTAAGTTGGTGTGTATATTCTGTTACACGCTCCACCATTGTCCATTGTGACCTGGGATTTGGAAAAAAGAATTTAGAATCGAAGAAAGTTTTAATACTACTGGAATACTGCAATCGAATACAAATATTGTCACATAAAAGACTATTATCTCACAAATCCATGCTCTGCAACAATGTCATACTGTGTCAAAATGTTGGCGGGATTAACAAACTCTTCGTAGAACTCCTGAGCTTTCGTCATCACACCTGAGAATAAAATGTTCTATTATGTTATGTTCTTTCAAAAGCTGTCTTTTATGACTGGAAACTTTACCCACCTGGCTTGACGATCGAATCCTCTTTTCCACTAAATAGATAGAGTTTTGAATTGTACAGATGATCTAGCGAGCTTATTCGACCCAAGTCAGCTTGTGCTTTTGCGTTTTCTATCAAACTTTTTACTTGTATCATATAAGGTGATGACATGCATGCTGTCAAAGCAGTTGATAGAGAATCCTGTGCGCAGTTGTATGGACCTGTAATACGGGGGAAAGGGTTTATATAATGACACAGATTGTAAAATCTATTTCATCACAATGTACTCTATACGTAATACGCTAGGTAATGTTTTGTAAATTAAACGAAACTAGAAACGGCAGATCTATTCGAAGGTTTGACAAAATCTCCATTCACTTGGTATAATGGGTTTCTTGTATGTGTAGTTACAATTAAAACAAGATACGATCGCATGCACTACGGAAATGGTTGAGTGTGCTGAAAATGACGTCAGCATTTGGCCTATCGATTTTCTGAACCGATAAAGCTATATGATGTGCGTTACCCTTACCTCCAGCTACAACTCCAGCACCCATGAAAGTATCAGATTCAATGATATGCATTTGTACTGCCATAAATCCTCCCGACGATAATCCACTAACAGAAATTGCAGTAGTATCAATGTTATAGGATCCTCATCGAATAAAAAAAAAATTGTTCAACAAATAGCCAATTCAGAATACTTAATTCATATATTGCATTTCATCACTTTTCATATTGCTAAATCGAGTCGACTCCACTACTAACACATCTGATTTCCCATTATTCATTACACAAATTGAAAATTTTCTGCTTCATCTTGGTTTCTAATGTTAAATATTTACTTATCACAATTAAAGAGTTTGCTGGCAGAAAATTGCCCTTCAAAATTTTTGAAAATTAAGCCATTATGGAATATTCTAACCCTGTGGTTTCGAACCTTTTTTGTGGAACGAAACACCAATGAAACATTCCCGAGGCTCGAATCACCATACAGTTCATTTAATTGTCTTTTATTGATTGTCGAAGTATATAAAACATAAATGTATAAATAGAGGAATCCTCCTAATACTAACAGAATGAACTTATAATATTAGTAAATTCAATACACATTTAATTATATAAATTTAAGCAATAAACATAATATAGTAATATAGACTCTGGACTGGACCCCTGTACTGTACTGGCGGAACGCTGGGATGCAGCGGAACCTTGGTTGAAAACCACTTTTCTAGACGTGTGCGTTTTAAGAACTCAAAACTATTGTTATCAAATTGCAATTTAATAATTAAACATGACAATGTCAGTCAGCCTTTGAATCTGCTTCAATTTTGTGCCCTAAACTTAGTTAGGCCTACATCAAAACTTACCAAGCTTTCCTTCGTTTGAAGCAGCGAAACTTGAATAACAGTAGAGACAAAATATGCAATATACAAGTTGCCATATTCGTATGGAATTCATCATTCGGTGTTTGCAAGATACCACACTAATTTCGTTAAAAAGAAAATTTGCAAAATAGATGTACGTTATTTCGCAAGTGTGTTTAGGCTGTTCAATTCTGATCATCCAGGTAGGACGTACGGTATATCAAAAATTTACTCTTGAATAATGTGTAATCAGACATATTACAATATTACCCTGGTTTACTCTTCACAATAAACAGGAAAATTTGCGTGAAACACGAATAACGGTAAAACTTCATTGATCCCAAGAATTCTGTACGCTACCGGATGTTCGCCATAGCAACCTCAACAATTAAAAAAAAGGCAACAACCGACAAAGTAACTGACAACAACTGAAAATTAATCCTTGGATACCATGGCGTATCCGTGAGACTTTTTCTTTGAGTTACACATGTTTGAATGGCAGATGATGACGCAGATAGTCTAAAAACTCGATCCAAATTTAGAATTTCAGAGACCGTCAATAAACAAAACAATGGGGATTTCCCATTTGCTGATGTTTATTATGGTATATACACTATATACTATAGTATATACCAGGAGTGACCAACCGTTCGACCAAAATCTTCGAAATAGCTCGCGACTGATCGGTAATAAGGTCATACAATAAAATGGCTGCTGAATATGCAGATAATTGTAAGTATCCATATTATCTAATCAGAGAAAAACTTCGATACTTCGATACTTATTTTACAATTTCCTCGAAGTGCAATCGTCGCTCGCTTGGAATAAAAAAATTGGACATTCTGAATTATGATGCCACTGCTACTGTTGAGAATACAATTTATCACTCTATACAAAACAATAAAATTTATTTCGGCAGTCTGAAAACACGAAAGGAACAAAACACATAACAGAAATGCCCGGAAAACGAGCAAGACTTATGAATAAAGTTTATAACGCACAATGTACGTGATCGTTTACCAAAAGTAACACAACTACACGTTTCATGTGAAAAAAGTGAGTCACACATTCAGGTTGAAAAAAAATGATAATAAAGTTGATAGCGTGTCGGACACAAACACGTTTCGGCCAAATAAACGCAGTTGGGCAATAATTACATGTGATAAAAGAGAATGCAAACTAAACACAATAAAACAAATAAACTCGAGATTCTAGAACACGCATATATACAGATACCAAAATTGATTGATTAAGGGCAGTCCGATTGTTGCACATAAAAACTAACAATAAAAGTTTCCATGGATTTCGGATGAATTAAAGTCATTCTTTACATTAAATAGTATGTTATGTTGCTTTGCTACTGTTACAGGGTTCTTCATTGTTCTGATCATTTGTTTGTATTTTGTAGTACTTTCACGCCGATCCGATGGTTCAACATTCTTATTTCTGTCCAGGATTGCAACAACTCTTTTCGGCTCCACCCGGTTATCAGTACAGTTCTGAAATCAGATTCACAGAGAGAATTATTTTTGTCCGGGTTTCCAAGTTTTAGTCCAAAAGATCTCTTATTCTAGTTTTCCATCGCCCAATATCGGTACCACGTCCGCACCCGACGGCGGTCTGATCAGAAATTCTATTCTTTGAGTGAGACAATAACTTTTGCGTACTGCAGAAGTCATTGCAGGATCATTTCTACGTCAAGACACACGGTATTCACGGCTAAACTTTCATTTGTTAGATATTAAATAGAATCCATTTGGCTTGCCGAGACTCAAATATTGTAGGCCTATGGATATATCGTATTTTACACATGTCCCACACACATTTTTGGGTATGCTATTAAATTCACTCAACTTCAGACGCGACGTTGCAATGGTACATTTAATAGGAAATGAAAATATGAAAAAGTGCGGTAAAACATTAAACTATTTTACCCAAAACTCCATC